>NC_090451.1:610068348-611268348 GCF_031143425.1 Pleurodeles waltl | reverse complement strand
CTGGGGCAGTTTGAGGATGGACAGGGTGACATGGTGGGACAAAGGGATGACATTCAGGGCGGTCTCATTTCTTGGCAGGGGTCTTGGCATCGTTCTCTGTCTTTGTCCTGGATCTCAGGGACCGTTTGCCGGGTGGTTCTCCATCTGCAGGGGGTGGGGTGCTGGTGTGGTGGTCCTGTGGCGGTGCCTCCAGTCCACTAGCGCCGGTGGAGGTGGTGGGCAGTTCATCGTCCAGGCTAGTGTCAGGGGCCCCTTGTTGTGCCACTGTGTCCCTCCTGGTGTTGAGACTTCCTTCAGCACCCCTACGATGGTGCCCAGGGTGGAATTGACGGATCTGCGTTCCTCCCTGAAGCTCAAATACTGTTCCTCCTGCATCCGCTGGGTCTCCTGAAACTTGGCCAGTACCGTTGCCATCATCTCCTGGGAATGATGGTATGCTCCCATGATGTTGGAGAGGGCCTCGTGGAGAGTGGGTTCCCTGGGCCTGTCCTCCCCCTGTCGCACAGCAGCCCTCCCAGTTGCCCTGTGTTCCTGGGCTTCTGTCCCCTGAACGGTGTGCCCACTACCACTGCCCCAGGTCTCTGTTGTTGTTGGGGTGGTGGGTTAGCCTGGGTTCCCTGTAGTGGTGGACACACTGCTGGTTGACGTGTCCTGGGGACAGAGGTATGGGCCTGCTGGGTGGGTGGTGTGCTGGTGTTTCCAGAGCGGGGAAGCTCTGTGGGTGCCTGTGCCAGTGTGAGGGGAACCGACTCTACCGAGGTCCCAGATGGGCCGGGCTGGTCATCTAGATCCAGTTGGACAGAGCTGCTGTCATCACTGTGGGCCTCTTCTGTTGGTGGTGTGGACATGTGGGGACCTTCCTATGCGGTGACGTTGGGTAGGGGTCCTGCAGGGGTGTGAAAGCATGATTATTGCATCTGTGTGTACCATGGTGTACAATGGGTGGGTGACCGTGTACCACAGTGCTTGCATTCCTGTGTGGGACCTTGTGTGATGATGGTTTAGGGGGGTGTATGGGTATGTGCACTGGGCATGCATTGGTGATGGGTGTCCATGCTTTGGTGTTGCATGCAGGGCTTGGTGTTGGGATGTGTGGTATGTGATAGTGGGACATGTGTGGGGAGTTGGAGTGATGGGGGTGAGGGCGAGGGTGGGGGTATGTGATAGCATGCAGGTAGGGTGGGGGATAAGGTAGGTAAGGTTTGACTTACCAGAGTCCATTCCTCCAGATACTCCTTTGAGGCCCTCAGGATGCAGAATCGCCAAGACCTGCTCCTCCCATGTTGTTAGTTGTGGGGGAGGAGGTGGGGGTCCGCCGCCAGTCCTCTGTACCGCAAGGTGGTGTCTGGATACCACGGAACGCACCTTCCCCCGTAGGTCGTTCCACCTCTTCCTGATGTCATCCCTATTTCTTGGGTGCTGTCCCACTGCGTTGACCCTGTCCACTATTCTGCGCCATAGCTCCATCTTCCTAGCAATGGAGGTCTGCTGCACCTGTGATCCAAATAGCTGTGGCTCTACCCGGATGATTTCCTCCACCATGACCCTGAGCTCCTCCTCAGAGAACCTGGGGTGTCTTTGCCGTGCCATGGGGTGGTGTGGGTGATGTGTGGGGAAAGTGTGTTGTGATATGTGGGGTGATATTTAGTGGTGTGTTGTGTGAGGTGCGTGGATGTTATTTGATTGATGGTGTTGAGTGCCTGTGGATGCTTGTTTGTCGATTGTGGTGTCTCTCTCTGGCCTTCTTTCTCAATTTGAGTCGTAGGGGTTTGTGGGTAATGTGGGTGTGTGTTTTATATTGTATTGGGTGTGTGGGCGTGGTGTATGTATGTGTATCAGGTGTTTGTATTTGGAATTGCCCAATGTGGCTGTGTTTTGTAAATGTGTGTGTATTTTGAGCGTGGCGGTGTGTACCGCCAATAGAATACCGTGGTTGAAAGACCACCGCGTGGAATCGTGGGTCATGATAGTGTGGGCGTATTCCTGTTGGCGTGACGGTGGAGGTTTTCTTATCGCCAGTTTATCACTGACCTTTGGTGTGGCGGACTTGTGTGGGTGTCTGGATTTTGGCGGATTCCGAGCTGTGGGTCATAATGTCTGTGGCGGAATTCCGCGACCACGGCGGTGTGTTGGCGGTCTTCTGCACGGCGGTAAGCGGCTTTTACCGCCAATGATGTAATGACCGCCCAAGTCTAAACGCAACACAACCCCATCAGCCATAAAGGACAGGAAGGGCACCTGGGCTTTAAGGCCCCCAACTCACCAATGTGCCTGGCAAAGGTCACAGCCCAAATAAAACACCTTGGAGGTGACAAACGTAATGTCAGAGAGTTCCATAGGTTCAAAAAGAGCTGATACCAGTGCTTTCAGAACCAATGGCAGATCCCAGAAAGGAAAAAAGTGCTTCACCACTGGATGGACCAGAGAGAAGCCACAGATCAAATGAACCATCAAGTCATCCACATCCTCCATTTCCCCAAGGAAAACGGAACACCTTAAAAGCCGCTCCCACAGAGCGGGCAAAGTGGACACTGAAAATGCTTCTCAAAACCCTCCCATGAAAACTGGAGAATGGTCAGAAGGGAACAATCCGGAGGAAACAACCCAACAGGCTCACCCCACCACTTAAAGTTACCCCAATGCTGGCTATAAGCGTTTTAGGTAGCAGTCTTCCTAGAGTGTTGAGCAGCCACCACTCGATGTCGCAGGAGACTCTTGTGTGGCAAGCCCATCCACTCAATTTCCAGACAAGAAATGCAAAGCCACGGTAGATCCAGAGAAGAGACAGACTTAAGAGGGGAAGGGGAGCAAGGACTCAACCAAGGCACCATTTGATCATTCACCTCCCAGGCCCCTGCCTGACTGAAACAGGCACAAAACGAGGGAAATTGAGCTTTGAGTCAGGAAGCAAATAGGTCTGAGTAAGGAACACAAAATCTATTGCACACCTGATGAAACACTTCTCTCAAGAGTGAGAGGTCCTGAGAGGGAGGAAAGAAGTGCCTGAGGGCATCTGCTACCCCATTGTCTACTCCAAGCACATGAACCACCACCACGGATTGAAGATGCAACTTCCCCCACTGAAACAATAGCAGGGCCACAGCATATAGAGATTTGGAATGAATACCTCCCTGGTTATTGAGATATGCCACAGTCACCTGGTTGTCTGACCGCAGCTCCAGATTGTACCCCTCCAGAAGACAGCTCAAAAGACTGCTATTATCTTCCTCCAATTTGGAGGACCGGTGCCCTTCCTGAAGAGACCAGCAAGCCTGCAGAGACCTGTCCCCCAGATTTGCCCCCAACTCAAGGATCCGAGGTGAGGATTTGGCTGCAAAGGGAACCAACTGGACATATTGTTGTGCACTGTTTGCCATCTAAAGTCCTCCAGTAATGAAGGAAACACAGGAACCAACCGCTCAAAATCCCTTGGAGCAAGGATCCCAAAATGAGAACAGATGCAGCCTCAATGGGCACAGGTGAAACAAAGTCCAAGCCACCGTGAACACTGTCGCTGCCATGAATCCCAGCAGATGTTGCCATTTGCGTACAGACACTGAAGATTGTCCTATCAAGTCCTGAACCAGGGACATCAAGGCCAGTGCCCTGGGAGAAGGCAGGAAGACCCTGTTGAGATCTGTCCAGATTCTTGTCTCATGAAGGTTAGATCCCGAGAAAGAACCAACTGACTCTTTTCTCAGTTGATCAGGAACCCATGTGCCCGAAGAGCAGCACACACTCTCCTGATGTCCTGAAGAAGTTCGGCCCTCAATGAAGGGTGAAGGAGCCAGTCATCCAGGTAAGAGTAGAGGAGGCTCCCCTGAAGATGGAGGGAGGCAACCAGAGGGGCCACCACCTTGGTGAACACCCTTGGAGCTGACCGAAGGCCAAACGGCAGGACCATAAACTGATAGTGGGCTCCCTGAACACAGAACTTCAGAAACGGCTTGGAGAACGGTTGAACTGGAACACGGTAATGAGCATCCTGCAGATCCAGTGTGCACTTGAAATGCGTCTGATACACCAGAGGAATTATGCACTACAATGTTTCCATCTTGAAAGGAACATGACACACATACTTGTTCAAAGCCTTTAAATACAACACCAGCTGGAAACCCTCTGTGGACTTCGCTACCAGGAAGATGATGGAGTAAAATTCCTGGACTCTCTCATCAGGGGGGAACATCCCTAATGGCCTGAGTCTGAAGAAGAGAAAGGATTCTCTGGTGCAAGGCATCCTGTTTCACCAGGATGGAGGGCCATGGGGTTGGATGTACTCCAGGAGAAGTAGGAAGCTCCCTAAACTCTGTCTTGTAGCCATGCTAAACAACATCCAAAACCCAAGCTTCTGAAGTAGATTCCCTTCAGGCCTGGGGGTAAAAAACTGAAGGCAACCCCCATCTGCATACACCTGCTCCACCATACAGTCAGACATGAGGTTTGCGAGGGGGATACTTGATTCTTCTCTTTAAACAGTTTATGAAGTTTATTCTCCAGCTCAGCCCCAAACACCCACTCCTGGAAGGGCTACTGGTGCACCAATGAATTCTGGGCTGCATTTGTCCTCCAATCCTTCAACACCAGATTGGGTCGAAAAGCCACACAAGCACCACCAGCAAAAGACACATCTGATAGGAACTTCACCTGATGTTCAATAAGGTTCAGTAAACCTGAAAAGGTATGAAACCTCATCAAAAGTCCTATACAGAGTCTTTATAAATACCAGCCCTAAGAGCCCGGTGTTCCTCCAAGTGCAAGTTCTTGACGGAAACATCCACCTTTTTATCCACAGGATCTTTGAGCACCAAATCTTCATCCAAGGAAGTACGACCCACCAAGCTGGCCACAAATGAATCAACTGAAATGGAATCCAGCAAGTCCTCCTGTATGTCAGTAAGGGATACAGCTTCAGCATAAAACAAGGCATTAAAATCTTCTTGGGATCTTGCCACCCCCTGTTTAGAACCCCCAAATGCAGCTATGCACAGGCACATCAACAGGAGTCAAATTCTGGAAACGACACAATAATGAGCGTGAAAAAGACTCTGAATCTCCTCCACCTGAAAACCCAGGTTGGACTTCACATGCCGAATCCGGTCTGGCAAAAGGTCCCTGGAAATGTATTTACCCTTCTGCTCCTCAGGGCCTGGGCCCTCCTGCTCTGACCCAGATGAGAGAGAAATAACCACATGGCAGGGATGACCTTCTGCCTACCATCCTCCCCCATCGCCAGTAAGATCTCTCGAATAAGGCGCTTCAGCCTAGCTTCTTCACCCTCCTTCCTACTCTTGGAGAGAGGGGAAGAAGAGGAAGAAGGTGAATGTGACACCTCCACATGCCACATGCCTGCTTTTATGCAATTGTTTCCCCATTGCAAAATAACACAAATGACAAAAGCACACAAATGATTAGCAACCCTGCCACTGTAAGCAAACTTCGCTAAGTGGTACTCACCCAATGGGACCTCTAGGGTTATAGCCACCGCGGAGGGAAGGACACCATTCAACAATATAACAGTGCGAACACCATGCCATTCATACATATGCATAAGTGGTCACGTCCCAAAATGAAAGGCAGGCAATGGAGACACCACCCACCTTCCTCGCGCACCACCACCAAGCTGCTCATCAGCCCGAGGACGCACACTAGGCCAACAACACACTGGAAGAGGAAGGGGACCGGAGGATAAGGGCTCAACCAGCGGCTGCGACCAGCCACATTTACACGTGGCCTTATGTGAGCCCAGCAGGTGGGGGAAACGAAACAGGAATACTGGATCTCTACGAGCAGCAGGAGGATCGGTAAACAGTAACAGGCAGCCACCCCGGTCCCGCAGAAGCAGCTCCATTTACTCCTCACACCATTCTGCCGCAGGACACAAAAAGAACAGAAGGAATGTTGGGTTAGTACTCATTATGTACTCCCAGGGGGATGGGGTAAGGGGCTCAGCATTCCTTGATTTTTTTTTCTGTCGTGAAGATAGGCTTAACTCCATTAGTACTGAATAGGGCAAGGACTGTAGGGACCTGGGGGTAATTAGCCTTGCACTTGTAATCAGGCCCCAAGTATTCAGTATTCACCATTTTTCAGTCAGTCCTTCCCTCATGTATTACTTAAGCATTAACGGAGATCTCTGTAGTTGGGGTAGAGATCTCTGCACATAAACGAGAAGAGAGGTGGGGGCATAGGCATCACACATACATTTAAGAATAATATTTTGTAGTATGTTTATTCGGTTTTACAAACACAGTGGGCAATCGAACCCAACCTGACGCACAGACTACACCGTTGCTTCCATTAGTGCCCTGCCTGGTGGGATTGAAAGGCCTACAGCTCCACAGTCCGCTCCTACCCACCTAGTCTAAGGCCCATTTCTCCAAAGTGGTAGCAGCAGTTGGCATAGGTACCTCTGCCAGCTGCCATCCCACAGTTATGCTCTGTCACTATTACATGCATATGTTACTGGATATTACGCCACCAAGTTTCAGAATCTAAATTTTGCAAAATAGGGCTGGGTGCTTGCCTACCTGGTAAATACTATTAGCACGGGGTCATTTAATTACTGGTGTGAGAAATACCTCCTGTTCTGTAGTTTTGGGCTTGGAAACAATTCACAGAACGTAAAATCAGTACCTTACACACCAAATTCCATATATTTGGCCATTTTTATGTGTATTTGTGCCCTGATAAAGGTCAGCAGGTTCCACAAGCTGGAATCTCTCGTCTCATTAAGAGTGTCCTTTGTCAGATACAATAATTATCATACCTCAAAACATTCAACACCAAGGTGTTAAAAAATTATTGGGTGGAATAATTAATGGATTTTGACTTTTTGTAAAAACAAGCAGGTTTTGGTCATTAGCACACAAAAATCCATGTCTCTGTAAATATCAGGTCTAGTTTCTCAGTTAAAATTCGACAATCTGGACCTTAACGTAAGGTGCGAGCTTAATTACACCCAAAAGTTACAACTGTGATTGTCGCACAAACTGATCTTTGCACAAGAACCATAGATTATTAGGTGATTTTCAATCAGGGCCAATCAGTGGAAACCTGCGAAGATGTTATAATTATCACACAACCGAATTCCACTGAGGAAAACGTATTTTTGTACAGTCCTGAATTTGTAATCAGGTCCCTACTGAAGAGTGTAGGATTTCTCCCCGATTTAATTCATGCTCTGCTCAGATATTTGATACAGAAATATCCTTGATCAAAATCAGTTGCACCAATTGCCTCTTTTATTCTATAGATGAAATATGACTAACAGATCATAAGTCCAAGAACAGTCCTATATAAGTAGCCTGTTATAAAAAGTTAAGTAAATGTTAGTCTTCAAGTGTAAAAGGCTGTGGTGCAATAGGTGAAATAGTCTGCCCGAATGTGAAATCCATCTGCAGCATACTCCACATTCTCTAGAATCGAATTCATCATTCTGGGGCAGATAAATGGATGTCTCCTGCAAAAAGAGGGTCATCTCTCAATGTTAAACGGAGGCGTCATGGATAAATAAGTCCCCAACCCTAAAGATGACATAGTCGCCAGGATTCATCGCCTTACAAAGCATAGTCTCTCGGAATAAAGGATTCATCTCAGCGCATGGTGCAGCTGGGCTCCAGAAATAAAGGAATCTCTGCAGATGACACAGAGGCGTGATGCATCAGGCGGCTTGCATACAGCAGCACAATGGGAGGAATACTGGCTTTCAGCAGCGCATATTCTGCACAAATATTTCATCGTTCCCTGGCTCACTGCCGGATACTGTATGACCAGGACAAATACATGGTACATTCATTGCATCTGCCAGGCTTAGCATTGGACAAAGGAGGCAGTACAGCATTTGTGTGCCTTTGAAAGCACGTGTCATCGCTATTGCTGGCAAACCCTTTTAAGACATTGTAAAACAAAAAGCAGATGGCTGAGACTGCCTATTTGGGAACGTTCTGGTCTGTGGCAGAGAATTTGATTCACTCATAATTCTCTATTTCAACAAATGCTGATTGATATAGGTGTGAGATTTTAAAAACGTTGCCTTAGCATAACTGTGACCACTGTAGCCATGGTTCTGCTCAAGATAAACTTGGCTTCAAGTGGTGTCCGTCTATGGCGTGGGAAGCATCGTTTTCATGTTTGGCATTTATAATAAGACAGTTCTGATTAGCTTGTGACAGTAGTGTACATTTCTGTATCTGTTTTAAGGTTTCGTACTTTCTCATGTCTTAAGAATCCTTCGTTTCAATTTCATCACATCATCTTTATTTGATTACTGTGTACGAAACTCTATACATTTTTGCTGTGTCTCCGCTTTTGCAGCTTATGCTCATTTACGGTGCAATGAATCTCCTTGTGGCCAGTCCCTGTGATCGATCTATCTATCTATCTATCTATCTATCTATCTATCTATCTATCTATCTATCTATCTATACACACACGCACACATATATTTTTTATTTTACCCACTGGTGCTGTAAATGGTTATAGTTAGGACCATGGCACATTTGATGAATTCTCACAAACTTTTCCAAAAAAAAGTGTCCTGGTGATTCTTGTTGCTCCTTGACAGTTTTGGGGTGATATGTCAAGTAGGGGCAGAGAAAAAAAGGGGGTGGGACAAAACAAAAAATGCATTTCCCATGTTAATTCCCGCAGGAGTTTTGAACATGACTACAGCCCTAACCACTGGAAGGAATTACACCAAATTTGGCAGAAAAGTAGGGTTCGGATTACAGATTATGCTTTTGCATATTTGGTGTAAATTCAGTTAGAAGTTTTAGAGAAACTAAAGGGGAAATAAATTTGGATAGCTAGGGCCGCAAATCCGCTGTGACGTTTTTGGGGCGATCGCAGCATATTCGTGAATGCACGTGCCAGCAGGACTACTGTGATTGCCTGGCTGCAACCTGATCAGATGTTTGCAGCTGACATTTTAGCTAACAGGACATGGTCCCCGGGGCTGAAAAATAAATTGAAAAGTGGTATAAGAGGTTAGGGCGGGCCTACCCTGACCCCTAAGCTGTGACATAGGTGGTCTGTGAGGGTTAAATTATGTCCTTAAAAAAATTTGTTTTCATGCCGCGCGATGTTCGCAAATGCGTCAAGACGCTAAGTGCAGCTCCCCATGTAACGTCACAATCAATTTTTAAATATCGTTTTTAACAAAAGAATTCACAGTCACTCCTACACTAATTCATTCACTCATTGTAGCACTCTCACACCTACTCACATACCCACTCAGACACTCACGCTCCCACTCACAGACTCACTCAGACACTCACACACCCACTCACAGACCCATTTAGACCCTCACACACCCACTCATAGACCCACTCAGACTCTCATGAACCCACTCAGAGCCCCACTGAGACCCTCACGCACTGACTCACAGACCCACTCAGACACTGATGCACCTGCTCAAAGACCCACTCAGGCCATCAAACAACCACTCACAGAACCAGTCAGACCCTCACAGTCCCACTCTCACACCCAAACAAATACTCTCAAACCCAGAGGCAAACTTTCGCACACAGAGAGATAGACCATTTGGCTGTGCATGGTGCGCCGTTGGGTGGATATGGTGGCTGGTTGCAGGCCAGCGGCCAACCCCCGGCTCACACGGCCAAAGGCAGCCCAGGGTTGGGTGGTTAGCAGAGGTTGGCCGAATGGCCTGGCCACAGGCCAGGTCCTGCTGCCAACCCCTGCAGTGAACATCCAAAGGCTGTGAGTGGAGGTGGTTGGATTAACTTTACGTTAGATTACTTTATGTGAAAAAGAACAGAAATTCACTGAAAAAAGTAAGGTTACAGGGACATTATAGTTAGGTTCTGAATTTACTTATACAAAAAGATTGAAATTCAGCAGTTATATTTAGAGTTGTGCCCTCGCCATGCACTGCTAATTACCACAGATATTACAGCACCTGTGACAACTTCTATAACGTCAATGAAAAATAGCAGTCAAATTATTGAAGGAAAAACTGTGCATGACAGGGGCGCGAGTTAAAGTTACCTCAGGGCACAAAATATAGTTACTTGAAATAATTCTGGCTATAACTGCAGAATTTCTATGGTTTTGTATGAGTAAATCCAGAGCTTAACAATAACATACCTGTAACCTTTGTATTTTTTATGAAATATACATATATATATATATATATATATATATATATATATATATATATATATATATATATATATATATAATATTATATTATATTAAATAACCAAAGGTTAAAGCTTAGTTATAGTTAGGAAAACTTATTTTCCTATCAAAACCAACTGTAAACTACACAAACTATAAAAAGTATAAATTTATGGTACCAACTTCCATTTACAATTTATCCACCACCTTAAAATGATTATATGTATCTGACCTTGTTAAACACTCTTTTCAGCTCATGCCTTTTCCTTGCACTGTTTATACCCTTGCATACTTCGTCACTTTTAGCATGTAAAATCATAGCATTCATACCACTTATATCTTCTCAAATGATATTATTTGTCACAACACAGTGCATGCTAGAATGGCGAGTTATAATTAGTGTTGTCTGGTTAGCGAGCAGAAAAGAGTGTGTAACGAGGTCCAATACAATTGTTTTTAAAATCTATAATAAAAATGTTTTTCAAATCATTAGTATTGCAGGTGGAGAGTTGCTATGTGGAGTGTCATACAGTACAGTGATGAAGAGTGTTCTAAAATTTATTGTCACAGACTGGAGTACTGTAGATTCTAATTGAGTGTAGTGTAGTGGAGTGTAGTAGCATATCATATAGTGAAGTGTTATGTAGTGTAGTGGCATGATGTCATATATTGGAGTCAAGTATTGTAGACTGCAGTAGCGCGTTGTACAGTGGAATGGAGTGTCGAACAGTAGAGTAGGGTGTCACAGACTATCGTAGAGTGAAATAGAATGTTTTAGAGTGGGGTAGAGTGAAGAAGAATGCCATAGATAGGAGTATCATCAAGTAGAGTGTCGTAGAGTACAGTGGAGCAGAGTGTCGTAGCGTGGAGTGTTGTGTCATATAGTAGACTGCCGTATCATAGAGAGAATTTGATTGGCATGTCATTGAGTGTCATACAGTGTAGTACAGTGGTGTGGAGAGGAGTAGATGGGCACAGAGTTCAGCAGAGTGGCATAGAGTGTAGTACAGTGTTGTTGAGTGGAGTTGCATACAGTGGAGTACAGTGTCAGACAGTGGAGGGACATAGAGTGGAGTATAGTACAGTGGTGTAGGGTGGGATAAAGCATAGTAGAGTGGAGTACGGTGGGATGGAGTTCGCTGGACTGGGGTAGTGTAGAGTAGAATAAAGTGTCTTGGAATGGAGTGGCATGTTGTAGACTATAGTGGAGTGGAGTGCCGAAGAGTAGAGCGGCATACCTTAGAGTTTTGTAAAATGTCATACATTGGAGCACAGTACAGTAGAGTGTACTGGGGTGTCATACAGTATTAGAAATTGAAGTAGACTACAGTAGAGTAGAGTGACATACAGTCTAGTTGATTTTTGTAGAGTGGGTAGTGTACAGTACAGTGTTGTAGAGCATGATACAGTGGATTGGCACAGAGTGTTATAGGGTACAATGGCATTAAGTAGCATAGAGTGGACTGGCATACAGTTGAGTAGTGGGGTAAAGTGGAGTACTGTGTCAGAGGAGAGTAGAGAAAGTGGAGTGCAGTGGCACACTAAGAGTTGCATACTGTTGTTGTATAGAGGACTAGAGTATCATAGAGTAGAGTGGAATAGAGTGTTGCACAGTGCCAAGCAACATAGTACAGTGTTGGATAATGGAGTGAAGGAGTAGATAGGAGTAAAATGTTGGAGAGTGGCATACAGTGTAGTACAGTATTGTACTTTGGAGGTACAGTAGTGTGAAAAATAGTGGAGCTGTGTAGAGTGGATTGTTGTGTAGAAGTGAATAGTGAGGTAAAGTCTTGTATAGTGGAGTTTACTAGTGTGGAGGGATGTAACAGTGTGGAGTAAAGTATAATAGAGTGAAATGATGTGTCGAAGAGTAGAGTGGAATAAAGAGGAGTGCTGGAGTAGTGTAGGTTGTAAACTGTTAAAAATTGGAGCAGGGCCTGGTACAGTAGATGGGAGTGCTGTGTCACATAGAAAAGTATAGTGGAATAGAGTGTTATACATTGGAGTGTACGGCATAGAGTGGAGTATAGAGTTATAGAGTGCCATGAATTGTGGTAGACCTTTATAGCGTAGAGTTATATGGAGTGGCGAAGAGTTTCATATAATGGAGGAGGGTTAAGTGGAGTGACTTACACTGGAATGGGGTAGAGTGCAGTAGCATGCAGTGCAGCGGCATACAGTGGAGTGGCACCCAATGGAATAGAGTAGCATGGAGTGGGGTAGAGTGGAGTGGCATACACTGGAGTGGTGTAAAGTGGAGTAGCATACAGTAGAGTGGCATACAGTGGAAAAGCACACAATAGAGTGGCATACAGTAGAACTAGGTAGAGTGGAATAGCATATACTGCAGTAGCATATAACAGAGTGGCATACAGTGAAGGGGCGTACACTGAAGAGGCATAGATTGGAGTTGCATACAGTGTAATAGCGTACAGGGGAGGTGTGTATAGTGTAGTACCATAGAGTGGAGTGCCATAATGAGGATTGTTATAGAGTGGAGTGGCGTAGAGTGTAAAAGTGGATAGTGGAGTAGCATACAGTGGATGGTGTATAATGGAGTGGTGTGGACTGGAGTGGCGAACAGTGATGTTGGGTAGAGAGTAATAGCATAAAGTGGAGTAGTGTACATTGGAGTGGGGTCCAATTTAGCACCTGAAAATGAAGTGGCATAGAGTGGAGTGCTATACACTGGAGTGCCATAGAGTGGTGTAGGGTACAGTGGAATGGGATACAGTGCGACAGCATAGAGTGGTGTAGAGTGGAATGACATATAGTGTAATAGCATATACTATGGTAGCGTACAGTGGAGTGACTTAAAGTAGAGTTGCATACAATGCAATAGCCTAGAGTGGGCTGGCTTAGCTGTGGAGCTGTGTACAGTGTAGTAGCATAGAGTGGAGGGGCGTAGAGTAGAGTGACAGATTTAAATTGTGTATAGTGGAGTAGCATACAGTGGTGTGGTGTATAATATAGTGGTGTACACTGGAGTGGCATACAACGTCATGGAGTAGAGTGTAATAGCATACAGTGGAGTGGTGTACATTGGAGTGGGGTCCCATTGAACTCCATAAAATTAAGTGGCATAGAGTGGAGTGCCATACACTTGAGTGGCATAGAGTGGGTAGCATGGAGTGGAATATCAGAGTGGAGTGGCAAAGAGTGGAATGAAGTATAGCAGAAAAGCGTTTACTGAAGTAGCACATAGTGGAGTGGAATACACTGAAGAGGGGTAGATTGGAGTTGCAGACAGTGTAATTGCATACAGTGGACTGGCGCGGAGTGGAGTATTGTAAAGTGGAGTGGCATACATGAATCTCAGCCTAAAAAGACTGATGCTCTCTGTTACAAATGCACTAACATAATCCTACTGCAGGACCTTGCTTGTGAAAACTGATTGGGATTAAGAACTTTTTAAACTGGCTATCAAGTTGCCGATGTGGCAACGGATTGGTGAACAAGCACCTTAGCCTAATCTTGTCTACGTTCAAATCATGAGGTAGTCCCCATAGACAATGGAAAACATGACAAAGCTGAAAAGGGCTGATCCAGCCTGTGGCCCTATCTTTATTCCTGGGGTCGGATGAATCTTTTCTTCTCAGTTCTGAGGGATAGAGAGTAACAGTTATCAAATCATTTAAACAATTTCTGTACAACCCGAATGTCACATAAATATTATTCGGAGTCAAATCAGAGATTCATAGGGGCTTTATTACAGACTCACAGTCAACATTACATAAACAAGTCTCAAGAGCATCGTATAGATATATAAAATCACCAAAGGATAATTAATGTGTAGTACCGTAAGCATATACACCACCAAGACTTCAATTGCCACAATACAGAAACTCAGAAAAAACATGTGGTTCTTGATCACCAGAACCAGGTTCTCCTGCCTACCCATTTAAATTAAACCCTAAACTATTTTAATTCTATTTGAAATAGTTGAGAAAGGTCAGCACACATAAATTCTGTAGAATATTCTGTTTAGATAGGTACATGTGGCATGAAGCCACATAAAATCAAAGTGTGAGGTATGTACCTCTTGCGGGTCCATTCAGCCCTAAGGGTGGAAAAGGATATCATCTCTCACTAACAAAACCTTCTTTAAATCAGAGTTTCCCAAGACCATGACATCACAGTCGAAGCTTCTCCACTGAACCCCCAATTATTTTTAATTAGAAGTTATAGACCCCTCACATCTGATCTTGATACTCTTCAGACTTCCAAAAGACTCCTCTTCATCCTTGCATATCTCATCTCAGGCTTTCCTATCTCTCATGCACAATAAGCTTCTTGTTAACTCTGTCTCGCTTGTAACACCTGAGAAAAAGATTTAAGAAAGCAAACTCCACGTTGGAAGTTAACTGTGAAATGAGAAATATTTGTGTAGTCTTTCACTCCAGCCAGGATAATAAAACACAAATATGCTTTTAGATTAAATGAATTCTAAGCATTACATGAGAAGACATATAAAATGATTATGCAGAATAATATTTTCAAATTGTTAGTTTCAAATAGAGATACAAGAAACGTTACTTCAATATTATATCCAATGGTGCACTCCACTCATATGCTTTGTAGTGTAGTGCGTTGTAGTGCATTATATAAAAACACTTCATCATATTATACAAAATGTGACCACCAAATTGTGACCACCAGAAAGTGATCACCATTCGCATTTTTATTTCAGAAACGTAGTGGCACAGCCAAGCTAGGCTCCTTCAGGGGCATTATTGCAGGAGCGGCACCTCACTAAGACACCATGGGGCTGATCTATAACCTTGCAGCTGTTTTTCTTCTAATTAATTCTGCAGTACTCCATTTTGCTGTGAAATTAAAAGTTATATTTACAAAAAGATGGGCTGGAGAGTGAATTGGCCAAATTACATAGCCATAACAGGACAGACCCCGGGACACCAGTGGCAAATGACTCCAACCATCATAGTTATGGACTGTAGCTTCTGTCTGCCCTGTGGCCATAAAACAACAGTTGCACATATTTTAGAATGTAACAAATGATAAGCCATTCCCTACTAGGTTCCCAGTAAATTACCTAACAGGATTCTGTGCCTGGATAAAGGATGAAACTTGTTTCTCCTCTCTCACTATATAAAAAAAAGCACAGAAGAGGCTTGAGGGAGAGATTCAGAGCTTCCAGCCACAACACTTTAAGAATAACCTTTCTTCTTTCTAGGTAGGGGATTGGGATGTAGAAGGAGGTATAACGGGTACCCATTATACACAGTAAAGATGAGTGTCAGAACGTCCAGTAATGCAGCACACTGGCAAATAATATTTCCCCTTTCAAGGGTGTTAAGTGAGGTTAGAAAAACCAGTAAGAAAAAGGATCAAAAATATCTTAAGGGACCCTATCAAGACAAACACAAATATATACTGACCACAACGAATTACCCAAATTTTAGAGTTCATAGATACCATGCTTAGGTTAAAATATGTTTTAAACAATGCCCTCCCATCTAATTGAACAAATAATGAAAATTAAAAGAATTGTCCATATAAAGTGTGTCATTATTTGTAACAGTTGGAGATGACTTGACCCCGTAACATTAGGTCCACACATCACTCTCTCTCCTGTTGCATGAAACTTGAGGGGGCCACCATGCACGATACATAGACAAGCCCCCTCTCCGGACTCACTCAGAAAGGTCTCAGACCAGTGTACTGTGCTGAGGGGGACCCATGGAGCTCGGACCTCCACTCCAAATCTAAAGAAATGGGCATCCCTTGCCTTATTTGAATTTGCATTCATTGACGCAGGACTAGTACTATATAAGCAGGAGAAATGAAAACTTAACTCATATGGAGATCAGTCACAGCAAGATGGCAGCAAGGCAGGTTTCCTCCACAGAGAGAACAGCTACAGCACAAATACATATCAAGCAGACACAACAGGTACCTCGTGATCAGCATTCATGTACAAAGGATCACACACAACATGAGTCACTTGACAGCTATCAGCAACCTTCCCACACATAGCACAGACAGTAGCAAATAAAGCTCCTTTCTAAAATATAGCACACAGTAATAGTACAAGCGTCCAGCCCTCTGCACAGAAGCAAGCAGACGCAAATGAAAGACAGTAGTCGATTATTTTTCTCACACACATCAGGTTTGGCAGAGCAACGGCTGAACAATTATCACTCATACAGATAGTTCAGATATACAGCACTGATTCGAAATCCACCTAAAGGACATAGCTCACTGCTCCAGGTCAGTAGCAAGGAGCTAGCCAGCAACGAGGAAAAATATTGCACTCAGGCTTGAGACCCACAGACGTCTAACAGCCAGTCAGTCTACGACAAAAACAGACATGAAGGATCTTACCATGTGAGAATCACTACGTTTGTTCAAAATTATATGCTACTGCACTGGAATATGAATTCACATTTACAGCAAGCTTTATATCATAATAGATGTTAGAAATGAGGTTGTTGGTTTACTGGGAGGTGAGCCCAGGCCAAGCAGCAAACACAATTTTAGATCAGGGTACAGCACAAGTAACCTCAAATTAACCTGTGCTCAACCCACTGCTAGCTTAGCACAGAGAAGTAGAGGCAAACTGTTAAGTATTTGTGAAACACTTAAATTACAGTAACACAGTGAAAACACCACACAAAAAAGATCCCACACCTGGTTGTGAAAATGGAGCAAAATGTAGTATTAGACCTGGCATTATTGGTGTGGCTTACCTTGACTGTTTTCCTTCTGACCTCCTTTTGTCTGATGTACTTTTTGCTGGCTTTAAGATGATTCTGTACACGTTACCACTGTGCTAAAGTTTTAGCCAGTGCCTACTCTTAACATAGGGGCATTGGCTTCTCCACAACTGGCATAGTTAATTTACTTGTAAGTCCATTCTCCACAATTGCCATAGTTTATTTACTTGTAAGTCCCTAGTAGAGTGCACTATATGTCCCCAGGGCCTGTAAATTAAATGCTACTAATGGGACTGCAGCACTGATTGTGCCACCTCTACAGTAGCCCTTCAAAACATGTCTCAGGGCTGTCACTGCAGAGCCTGTGTGTGCAGTTTTAAACTGCCATTTCGACCTGGTAAGTGTACACCCTTGCCAGGCCCACCCTTCCTTTCTATAACATGCAAGTCCAGCGGCGACTGCTGCAAGTCTAAAGGGAAGGGGCGGACGAGTACAAGGGAAAAAAAAAAAAGTACCCTGTTGATGCAGCCCCCGCCTGTCACGTTGCTCCTCTTCTCTGCGGTGTCCTAGAAATCTCTGGGACACCAGCACAGGTTTTCCATGCAATCTTGGTGCTGCTCTCATACTAAACCTTGCATGAGAGCAGAACCAGGATGGGTCTGTGTGCCTTGTTATGCTGCTCAGACACTGCGTGGGAGAGTCTGTGCAGTTTCTCCAACCTGGCTGTCTAACACAGCCAGGCTGGAGAAACCTAAGTGTGTATGTGTGTTTGGCCGGCCGACGACAGCCGGCCAAGCACACATGCACACTTAAGTGCACAGATTCCACTCACCTTCCTCTCTCACTCTCCCATTGCCCAGCCCCGCCCCTCCCTTCCCTTCAAGCGCAGGTTCAGCTGAGCCACCAGCTAAAAATAAATAAAACAATATGGAAATATTGTTTTATTTTTCCACTGCTGGCTTGGCCTGGGGGGTGACACGCCTTTGCCATTGTGAAGGAGCAGCCCCTGTGCAATCCGCCCCTAAGGCAGGCCTTAGCTAGCCCAACCTTTTAAAGACTGGACACAGACTTTTAAGTTTAACATGTCCTGGTAGTGGAAAACTAATAAATGAGTTTTTCACTACTGGAAAGTTTTTCACTACTGGAAAGCTTATTCTAGCTTAACCTGACTAGGATTGCGTGCCCTACTTGGACAGGGTGCATACCTCTGCCAACTAGAGTCCCAGTTTCTAACAGTTAATAAACAAAACAAGAACAAAACAACACAATTATAATCAGAATCAGTACAACTGAAGTTATGAATGTTTAAAGAATAACTGCAGTGTAGTGCCTGGAGGCATAAAGCGCCAACCGCAGGGATCTGATCGCACTGCACCTGGTCAAAGTCAAAAGTTCAAGCCGACCAGAATGAAGCATGTATCAAATACAGTCCCAGATTAGTCCTACTGCGGTTTTCCTTCTCAAGGATTGTGCCAAGAGTCCAGTTCATGGGGAAGAAGTTCAATGGGAGCAAGGAGAGCGTAGCTGGTGATGGTTGGTGGGGTGTGAGTAGCAGGCCGGACATCATAGATAGACGGGCTGGAACCTCATGGTGGCACTCTATTAGGGCAGGCAATACTTGCTGTGCAAAGAGATAGACTTGTGGCTGTTCGAGGTGGCTTTCCGGGTGAGTAACAAGGTTCCTGAGCAAATGGGTCCATTTGGGTTAATCAAGAGCCCAACAGCTTGACTGTAAGAGCTTACTCCAAGGGTCCAGGACCTGAGAGGCACCTCTTGGGGGATCAGGAGCTTGTAAAGACAGGTCCAGGAGCGGTGGGGAGCCTGTTATGTCACTGAGACTCAGATCAGGATGCCATCAGACTAGCTCTTTGAGTCACTCTGGGGTCATGGGTTCAAGATGGGGGTGCAGGTCCAGTTCTTCTTTCCCAGGCAAGAGGGCAGAAGGTCATCACAGCAGGTCAGCAGTTCCTTGTAGAGCAACAGTTCAGCAGAGTGGCAGTCCTTGTAACAGCACAATAGTCCTTTTTCCTGGCAGAGTATCCCCAAGTCCAGAAGTGTATGCAAGTGGTGGTGTCTGAGGTCCAGTATTTATACCCTAATTCTGGAAAGTGAGAGAAACTTTTAGACTGTAGCTTTGAAGTGCAAGGGGTTCCCTGCCTCCCATACCCTTGCTCTAATCTGTCTGGAGTGACAATAAAGGGTTGTTAAGCCATTTGTGTGTGGACAGGACACAGTCTATTCAGCTGTAAGTGAGGCTGTGTCCAGCTCCTCCCTCCCACCCTGCCGAAGATGACCCATTAAGTGACAACTAAGCTCTCATTCTGAATGGCTGTCTAGAAGGAATACACAAAGCCCAACTGCCAACAACACCCAGACATGTGACCAGAGACAGGCCGCCAAATGGCTGAGGCAAGAAAATGCACACTTTCCAAAGTGGCATGTTCAGAATTGCAATTTAAAATTCAACCACCCTAAGTTAGGATTTTTAAATTGTGATTTCAGAGAAACCAAGCATTAAGGAGTGATCTCTACACATTTGGGAGTTAGACTTACAATATGTAATAAGACAACTCCAATGTTAACCTATGGGGAAATGGACCTTGCAGTGGTAAAAAACTAAAATTAAAAGTTTTTCACCACCACAACATGTAAAACTAAAAAGTACTTGTCCTCCTTTTTAAATACATTGCACACTGCCCCCTGGGCTGTGGGTGGCCGGCCATAGGGGTGATCTATATGTATTGGAAAGGGAGGACTGGGCCTTGCAAAAGGTTTATTTTGCCAGGTTGACATGTCAGTTTAAACTGCACCCCCCGCTCTGCAATGGCTGGCCTGGGACATGTTTAAAGTGCTACTTAATTGTGTGGCACAATCAGTGCTGCACGCCTACTAGTAGCATTTAATTTACAGCCCGAGGCACATGTAGTGCACTTCACTAGGGACTTATAAGTAAATTATGTATGCCAATTGGTTAAGAAGAAATTTGCCGAAGCTCAACAGTAATCGTTTTTTACTTTGTGAAACCCAAGACATTTCAGAGGGCCCTTCAGCATGGGTATAACAAAACTATGGCACCTGCAGAGGTAACATAGCACCTGACTTAATTGATCTGCTCTGGATGTAGTGGTGAGCACAGGAAGATAGTGATTTAGGAGCAGTTTTGCAGAACAACTCAGTTTGCACCATTACTCTTGAATGCTTAGTACATGGTCAGATTTGCCCCAATTCTCAGTACCTTCAAGCATGATCAGCTTTGAAAAATCACCTAGTAATCCTTAATACTTTAAGCAAAATCCATCACTGAATAATCCTTGGGACATGTCCAGGTTTATACCATCTCTCACAAATCCCTTTTCCTTTTCAGATTAGCACATTATTCTTGAGTGCACGTTCGGATTTACAACATGGTCACCACTGGGTAGTTATAGTTAGGTCAGCTGTTCCATAGGGTAGTTATAGTTAGGTCAGCTGTTCCATAGGAAAAACATGTTTCTGTTGCTAATAACTTTGCCCATTTTGATGAATCTCCAGGAAACATTACACAAAGGTCCTACTTTTTGACTAGTTGTACAGGGAAAGTTTTGGGGTGATCCATCAAGTGGTGTTCAAGAAAAAAGTGGGGTCCCAAAACTCAAAATCAACATGCATTTCCCTTGGACAGGGCTACAGCAAAAAATGCTGAACAGAATTACACCAAATTTGGCAGACAGCTAGATCTTGGTACATAAATTGAGATTTTTGTGATTTGGTGTAAATCCGCTCAGTAGTTTTTGAGAAATTAAGTGTAAATCAAATATAGTAACCTGGACGGTTGCATCATCAAGAGTTTTGGGAGACTCTTGCGGAAGCAACAGTTTAAAAATAGAGCATTCTGATTGACCAAGGGAGCTTTATTTCCCTTGACCTACCTCGCTCTCGTGGGAGTAAGATCCCTGAAGGGAACGAGCCCTCTGACTGGCTGCCAGCAGCATGCGAAAAATGTTGCTACCAGCCATTAAAAGACTTAGAGACTTATGCCCTATCCTAAACAAGTAAAAACAATAAAATAACATAAGGGGGCAGAGAACGGATGCTCTGGCCCCCTAGGCCTTCTGGGGCCAAAAACAAATTGGCAAAAGTTTTGCAAACCTGCTGGACTCCTATGGAATTTAAAAAACAAAATGGTGGCCAGGGACGCATTGTTCAGTTATAGGCCCCAGGGAGCCCACCCGTAGGGCCTTAATTAATAAGGGGAGTGGGGCGCGTGGCCCCCATCTCTGAGCCATCATAGGCCCTGGGGAGCCCACCCTGGAGCCAAAATGTTTAAAGAAGGGGATGAGAGCGCATGCCTCCCCCCTCCGCAAGCCTTCAAAGACCCAGCAGAATCCACCCCCGGGGTCAATTACATTAATTAAGGGAGGGGAGCCCCTCCCCTTTAATGAAAAGAGGTCCTGGGGATGTTGTCCCTATGGTCTAAAGAGACTAGAGGAGGGAGCCATGTGGCCTCCTCCCCTTTTTTTGTACGTTTCAGCCCCAGGGGTGAGCTCCCCGGGACCTACAATGGCTTGGGGAACGGGTCCCCGTAGCCCTCCTGTTTCTTTTGAAAAAGAAGGCCCTTGGCAATGGAGTCCCCAGGGCCCAATAAGGCTTTGTGCAGAGGGCCATTTGGCTCCTTTCCCTCGAAAATACAAAGGCCCTTGGGCATGGGGTGCCCAGGGCCTAATAAGGCTTGGAGAGAGGGGCAACTTGGCTGCCTCCCATTGAAGGCATATAGGTTCTTGGGGGATGGTGTGCCCTAGGCATAATGAGACTTGAGGGGGGGGCTACGCAGTCTCCTTCCGCTTTAAAAGAGATATGGCCATGGGAGATGGGGTCCCAAAGGCCTTTTAAAGGTTTGGGGAGAGGGCAGCGTGGCAGCCCTACCCTTAAAAAAAAACTCGGCCTTGGAGGATGGAGTCCCCTGGGCCTTTTAAAGGCTTGAGGGTTGTGGCCGCGTGCCCCCTCCACTTTTTTTTAAGTAGTGGAAGCTTGGCAGTTCTCCATTTGAAAATAAATAGGGCCTCTTGAGGATGGGGTCCCCAGGACCTAATGAGGCCTGCAGTGAGAGGGCCACTCTGCCTCCCTCCCTTTAAAAAAACATTGCCCTGGAAGATAGGATCCCTGGGCCTTTAAAGACTCAGGAGGGAGGCTACTTGGTGTCCCTCCACTTTTAAAAAAAATGGCCCTGAGGGATGGGGTCCTTGGGGCCTAAAGAGACTTGTGGGGGTGGGGGGGCAGAACCGCCTTCCCCTTTTTTGTAAGCTTCTGCCTTAGGGTTGGGCTCCTTGGGGCCTACAGTGGCTTGGGGAATGCCCCCACATCCCCCTTTGCCTTTTATATCAGGCTCAGGGAAATGGGCCACTTGGCCCCCCCACTTTGAAAATTCATAGGGCCCTGGAGGGTGGTGTTTCCAGGGCCTAATGAGGCTCAGGGTGGGGTGGCACGCGTCCCACCACCCTTAAAATAAATATGGCATTTGGGGATAGGGTCCCCGGGGCCTCTGGAAAGGCTCGAAGAGGGTTGGGGCACTCAGCCCTCCTCCCCTTAAAAGGCCTGGATAGAGGTTGGGGTCCCCTGGGTCTAACGAGGCTTTGGGTAGGGGCCATGTCGTACCCCTCTCCTTTAAAAAAAAAAACCTGGAGGATGGGGCCCTCAGGGCATAATAAGGCTCAGGGATGCAGGGCCACTTTGTCCCTCTCCCTCTAAAAAAATGGACCAGGGGATGGAGTCCCCATGTTCTCACAAACTCAAGGCTGCTTACAATAATTAATGTGTTTACATACAATCTTTGCACTGTTGTAAACTTTTTCGGCTTAGCCAACAAAAATCTTGTGGAACAAGCTGAACACCTGCCCCCAGAATTAGACTTCAATACAAAGATTTATAATGTGTTTAAGATCTATACATACCTAATATGAATTAGGAGCACAAGTGTTATCCAAACACTTACACTCATTAGCTGGACACTGGCTATGCAAAAATAGATGTAAAAGTAACATGGTAGTTACCTGCTGCTACATAAACCATCATAAACCATGAAAACACTAGTACACTTGTTGGATGATGTCATCAGTGATGTCATCAATTATATCTTTTGAGATGTCATCAGTTATGTCATAAATGATGCCATAGAACATGTCATGAGTGATATTATGCATAGGTCATAAGCAGTGCATGGTGAAGGCGCAAGTTATAATTATCTCTGCTTACTTTAACTGAGGAGTTTCTGTGTTTTTCAGTTCAAAATGTTAATGCTATCAATGACATATTCACCTAACTATAACATTCTTTAAGCTTCTGTGCTTTCAGTATATATACTACATGCTAAAATGCTGCTAAGGGCCAGGTGTATGTTTTCAGTGAAGTGAAGTATTTCCTCACATTTGTTAGTACAAATTTGGATTATGTAAAGCAATTGTCTTGGATTCTGTAAAGCATGTGTCTGTCCTTCTTGAACCAGAAAAACTGCAGGGTATACAGTTTAGCTCAATTAGAGCCAACGGCGGGCCTCGTTTCAGAGTAATCTCTCAGGAGAGGAAGAGACAAGAGGCTTCCCAACACACACTGGGCACCAGGAAGGGAAGGGGCTGGCAGGCACTTGTATATTCACCAGAGGGCCTGCATATCTGCCTTATCTACAAAGAAAGGATATTGACCATGTTCATGATCCTTTCAAAATAGACATATACTCAAATCGGAAGAGACCGCAAATAAGTGTGCATTCTTTCAAAAACATATTTACTCAAATTTGAAGGAACTATAAATAAGTATATTCTTTCAAAAAATACATTGATTTAAAATGGAAGGGACCATAAATAAAGCTAATAAGTATCAGCCCTCCCTCATTTAGTCCATTGGAAACATAATATAGCAATGGAGCATTGTGCATCCTTTCGGGTTTTATCAGTGTTTCAAAAGGCAGTATATTCGAGTATTAAGGAACTTGTCTTAAAAAAAAAAAAAAGAAGGCTTATATTTTGAAGAGTGATAAATAGCATGGTCTCTGGCCTGTCTCCCCAGCATTCACCAGTGGAAAGAGGACCAAACACGGTTGACATGTGGCAAGAGACAATTCAATGGCTGTTAAATTATATTATAATGTTATTATCAACGGCTTCGGTGAGCCCGCTGCGAGGGGGATAAATTGAGGACCGTTGCTTCCACTGGCAGCAGAGAATATCTGAGCCATCATGTTCTGGAGAAGAATAACAATTCATGACAAAATGAGGAATCGGTCACTTAGAGTTATTGCCGAGTGGCTAAGAGCGGGCATAACCGGGGCGCTAATGGCGGAACGCGGCGGAGGGAAATCTCCGCTCAAGATGAATAGGACAGCTGATTGGCCATTGAAATGGAAAACAAGAAAAAATTGGTTGTCACTTTACTTATTCACACTGCGGGATGATACAGTTTCTGAGAAAGGAAAGCAGGCTTGTTCCGTCAGTGGAGCAAGAAAGCGACACCAGCGAAGACGCCTGTCACATTTATCTTGAAGGGGGAACTAAATTACAGCAGTACATTTTCATCGAGCTTTGCAGTCTGGCCTCATTTGTGAGATGCAAGTGCCAGATGCAAATTCTGCAATGTGAAGTGTGTTTTAAGTCGTGTGACCTTTTCTTGTGCTTTGTGGTGGCATATATTTAAGAAGTCTGAGGCTTCACTTCCTCGGGCTATATGAGTTTCGTTTTGTGCTTATTGGATACGTAGCAGGAATACCTGCTTTTTTAATTACTCTGAACAGCAAAGAGAAAAACTTTAACTCTATTCAGCCATATCTCATGTAAAAGCCTGCGGTGACATTGTGATGAGTCCCGCTGTTGTGGTGTCCTGAAGGATTGGTGTCAGTGCATATATGTATGTCTTGATATAAATTGAGCCTACCTGAAATGAGGCAGAGAAGTACAAACCTAGCTGAAAGGCAGTAGGATGGTGGAAGGCAGAGGAACCATTTATGCAGGAGTGTTTTGACTGTCCCCGTGACCTCTTCAGATTATATATGTCATGAGAAATTAGGACTCATACATACAGTATCCTATTAAAGTTAGCCACTTACTTCAATGGATTTCCATGTGGCAGAACAAGGAAGGAGTCTTGGATCAGCCCATCACTGAATATTGTTTTGGATGCAACAAGAGTCTCACTATCCCATGGTTAGCTTATGTTGAGAAAACACTTTCTGAATTAGGACAGTTTTCTCTTTTTAACGAGCCTAGATCTAGCCACAGGGCTGACAATTTATTTTTTAGGATGAGCTCGCTTGCAAAGGATCATCCCTGAATGCAAGAAAGCTTTTGTTCTAGCTCATCTGTATTTGAAAGCTTCTTGTGACTTAGAGCAATACTTAATTACAAAACAAGGATGATGAGAGTCAATCTAGTTGGGAGTGCAGGATTATGAGATGGGAGGTGGGCTATATAATATATTACTAAATAGAGTTTTCTAAAGGGGTGAGTCTTCAGCTCTTTCCTAAACTGAAGAATATTATTGGCTGTCTTGATGGAACCAGAACTTTTATTTCTGATTCTGGGTGCCTCGATGGAGGTGGAGTGTTGCATGTATTTTATTTTTTTCACTTCTTTGTCACCAATAGCATTTTATGCTGCCTATGGGTTGCCAAGATCTTCAACAGATTGTGTGTTTGTTAGCCAGATAGGCGAGTGTGCCGGACACAATGGCCCTCATTGCGACCCTGGCGGTCAGTGATAAAGCGGCGGTAATACCGCCAACAGGGTGGCGGTAACTACCGCCAAATTATGACCATGGCGGAAATCTCAGAAAGACAGCCAATGTACCACACCAACCGCCAGGGCGGAAACAACAGCCACCATGGCGGTAGCCGCCTGAAGCCAGGCGGAAGTCAAAGTTCCGCCCACCATATTATGACCTAGCAAACCTTTTCCGGGGCGGTACCAACAACATCAAAAGCCTGGTGGAAACAGACCTCAGAAGTGAAAGGACTCACCTTTGGAGACACAGGGAAGAACCATTCTGCCATGGAACCCGAACTGCAAGTATTCCTGATGATATTCTACGTTCTGCTCCACCACGAACACCAACAACGGTGGGTACAGCCACCTAGCACACAAGGGAGGGGGGTAAATGACAGTGACACGCACCATGCACACCCCACACACACAAACCATACACACAACCAGCTGCACGAGAAAACAAGTTAAACCCCCTAAATCGGCCGAATTATGCAAGGACAAAAATTATTTACCAAAGTTATTGTAATAAGCCCAACACAGTAGAAATAATAATTTAGGCAATGTAACAGATATATACAAATGTACAGAACAAGGGACACAGCCCAGTCCTCATTTTGCGTGGGCCACATGGCCACAGGCCAAAGTCCAAGGCCCCACTTGTCACCTGCATCAACACAGAGAGAACACTGCAGGGGCATCAGTTGGTAAATAGTCAGACGCCTCAAGGGATGGGGGGCACCTCAGCTGGGAGCTGAAACAAGACCACTGGCTCTGGAGGGGGGAACATGCCTTTTGCTCTGTCCTGGGGAGTGATGGGCCACAGTCTCTTGAGTGGGTGTCTTGCCCACTCGTTCTGTAGGGGGCAACTGTCCCTGTGCTTTGTCCTGGGGAGTGATGGGCCACAGTCTCTCAAGTGGGTGTCTTGCCCACTGGTTCTGGAGGGGGCAACATGCCCTGTGCTTTGTTCTGGTTAGTGATGGGCCCCAGTCTTTCGAGTGGGCTCCTTGCCCTTCCTGCCTGCTAGTGTAGGCTCCTTTCCCTTCTTGCCTGCTGGTGCAGGCTCCTTTGCCTTCCTGCCTGCTGGTGCAGGCTCCTTGGTCTTCATGCCTGCTGGTGCAGGCTTCTTGGCCTTTTGGGTGGCAGGTGCAGGCTCCTTGCCCTTCTTGCCTGCTGGTGCAGGGTCCTCCCCCTTTAGGCTGGCTGGTGCAGGCTCCGTCCCCTTCAGTAAATTTGGCCTGGATTCCTTTCCACCACAAGTGGGTGCTGATGGAACTGGGCCCGAGGACTTTGTGGTTGAGGTACTTGGCTGGGTTAGTGATACCCTGGCCATACGTGCAGGGCAGAGGGAGGAGGAGGGAAGAGGTCAATGGTGGATAGGAACAGTTTTTTAGGGACATTGGGGCTGGAAGAGGGAGAAGGAATTGGAGTGGTGGATGAGGGAGTGGTTGTTGGAGGTGTATGTCTGCTGGATTTGGGTGCAGGTGCATGTGCAGTATGCTGTTGTGAGGTGGATGGCTGTTGGGTGTCTGAGTGCTTGCGTTTGTGTACTTTAGGAGGGGGGGACAGACACAGTGGGAGAGGACACAGGAGACGTGTGCATGGATGTTGGGAGGTGTCTGCCAGTGAGCTGTGTGTTCTGCTTGGTGATGATGCTGATAGTGAATGATGATGTAGTGCATGCAGGTGTGAGTGTGGACGTAACTTGGTGGGAGGTGGAGGAGGAGGAAGAGGGGGAGACAGTGGAAATAGTGGATGTTGTTGTGTCTGCAACTGCATGGTGTTTGTTTTGTGTGAGTGCCTGTGGGATGAAGTGTGGTGCTTGTGTTTGCCTGTGACATTTGTGAGTGTTGTCTTGTGTGCATGCTTGTCCGTATGTGTACCTGGAATGGGTTGGGGTTGAGGAGAATGGGACTGGGCAGTGGAAGTTGGAGGGGAGATGGTAGAAACAGGGACATGGCTGGCATCAGAGAGGAGGCCAGAGCAGGAATTGATCGCTGTTGGGCTGCCAATCCAGTGTGAATGTCCTCCAGGAATGCATTAGATTGTTGCACCTGGGCTGTCAGCCCCTGGATGGCATTCACAATGGTTGACTGCCCTACAGAGATGGATCTCAGGAGGTCAATAGCCTCCTCAATGAGGGCAGCAGGGCTCACTGGGGCAGGGCCTGAGGTGCCTGTGGCGAAGGAGATGCCCACCCTCCTGGGTGAGCTGGCACGGGCAACTCAATGAGGGGCTGCTGGGAGGGCAGTGCTGGTACAGGGGTTGCGGATGTACCTGTAGTGGTCACAGACGTGTCCGCCACCACCAGGGAGCTTCAAACGGAGGAGGTATCCGTGTCTGAAGTGTCCTCTCCAGTCTGCGCCGTGGTGCTCCCCTCGCCCTCTTTCCCACTGGTGCCCTCAGTGTTGGTAGACTCTGCCTCCTGGGTCCTGTGGGATGCAGCACCCTCCGTCACCGGTGCCTCTGCTCCTCCGCCAGATGATGCTAATGCACATAAGTACAGGATGACAAAACAAGAAAGGGAGGAAAGAGACAAAGGATGCACTGGGTCAATGGCTGCACCAACACCACCGTTGGCGTACACAGCACCCTCACACACAGGGAACAGACCACCGGACTATGCATTGCACCACCAGTGATATTGCTAGCCATCAAACATGGGGAGCAGCACACACTGGCAAATGCAGCACACCTGGGACCCACGCAGCTCTGACCAGTAGTGGATGCCTACAAGCTAGGTAGCAGGATTATCCCTTCACAACTCTAGCCACCAGGGGACCTACGCTGCAATGTCAGGCCTGGCCTAGGGGCATCCACTGACACATATCCACCACCCGGATACCACCCTACTATGCGTAAATTGTAATGATGGGCACTGTACTCACCCCCTTGTGGCAGCTGTGATGCTCTCAAGTGCCCATCAAGCTCTGGATAGGCCGCTGCCAGTGTGCGGGCCATCAGGTGGGTCAGAGTTTGACGGGCACCCCTTCCTTGTTGGGAGGCCATCCCCAGCTGGTCCTCTGCCGTCTTCTGTGCCCATTGTCTCAGGTCCTCCCACCGTTTGTGACAGTGGGTGTTCCGCCTTCCATAGACCCCCAGGGTCCACACCTCCTTGGTGAAGGCATGCTATATACCCTTCTTTTGATGGGCGGTGACCTGCAGAAGCAATACACACAGGAAAATACCATTAGACAACGAGCCCAGCTGTTAAACATATGGCCCACCATACCCATTCCCATCACCACTGGCACATACATAGCCCAGCACACAACCTGTATGCTGCCAAGAGGACACCCACCCACCCCCCTTACCCGAGGCCTTCACACACACCACTCCATGCATTCCTGCCACATGCATTGTGCCCACAGTGTACTCACCTGTTGGTCTGGAGGCCCATCCAGCAGTCCGTACTGGGCTAGGACCCCATCCACCAGTCTGGCCAACTCCTCCGAAGTGAAGGTTGGGGCCCTTTCCCCGGTCACACGCCACAGGTCACAGCAGCACATGCAGTGTAGGTCCTCTCCTATGGAAGGTCAGGTAGCAAGTGAGGAATATGATAGAAAATGGTGGTCACTTCCACTGCGGTGCTTACCGTCACCACCAGCATAGATCACCATTGGCCACCGTACCCCATAGGGCCCAATCTTAACCAATGAGGACTTGCAGGGTGGTTCCCGACCGCCTCCCGCAACTGCACACAACGTCAGCGGAATTACCTCACTTCCACCTGTTCCTCCACACAGGATAGGCGGATGCCATTTCTTGGGGGGGAGGGCAGGCCTCTGGAATAATGCTGTGTCACAGGCGATATTAGCACATACTAGACAAATCACACTGACCCATTACATGTTTACAGAATGCAAACTACTGTTGTAGCTCCATTGTTCAGTTTGTGACCGGCTCCTTACTCTTTTGTCCCTTAGATTCCTACCGCTGAGGATGAATAGGAGATGGAGACAAACCTCTATGTACAGTCCCCTGGTGAACTTGGCAAAACTGGAGGACAGGCACATTATCCTCACCTATAGACTTGACAGGGCCACAATCACAGAGCTGTGTGCCTAATTGGAGCCAGACCTGATATATGCTATGCGTCACCTCACTGGGATCCCCCCTCTTGTGCAAGTGCTATCAGTACTCCATTTCCTGGCAATTAGTTCTTTCCATGAGACAGTGGGCTTGGCAGCAGGAATGTCACAGCCATTGTTCTCAAACGTGCTGACATGAGCGTTGGCTGCCCCGATAAAACACCTGTGCAGCTACATTGTTTTCCCCCAACTTGAGGATTTGGCCACAGGGAAGGCCGAGTTTTATGCAATGGGACATATCCCCAACATAATTGGTGCAATTGATGGAACACATATTGCATTTGTTTCGCCCAGGCAGAATGAACAGATGTTCAGGAATCGTAAGAGTTTCCACTCCATGAATGTTCAGATGGTGTGCTTGGCGGACCAGTACATCTCCCACATCAATGCTAAGTATCTTGGGTTGGTGCATGATGCTTTTGTCCTGAGGAATGGCAGCATCCCAAATCTGATGGCCCAACTACAGAGGCACAGGGTGTTGCTAATAGGTGAGCCCTGGTTCCCACCCTGTAAATGTTGGTGCATGGGTATGGTGTGGGCCATATAGGATAGTGTGTGGCTAAATGTTGTCTCTCAATGTTTTCAGGTGACTCTGGTTACCCAAACCTATCATGGCTGCTGACCTCTGTAAGAAATGCCAGGACAAGGGCAGAAGAACGCTATAATGAGGCACATGGGCGAACCAAAAGGATAATTGAAAGGACCTTTGGCCTCCTGAAGGCCAGGTTCCGGTGCCTCATCTAACAGGTGGATCCTGGTGCTACTCACCCAAGAAGGTCTGCCAGATACTAGTGGCATGCTGCATGTTGCATAACCTGGCCCTCAGATGCCATTGTCTGTTTTCTGCAGGGGGAGGAGACTGGAGATGCCCGTGTGGCAGCAGTAGACCCTGTGGACAGTGAGGATGAGGAGGCAGAGGATGAGGACAACAGAACATCTGTGATCTGTCAATACTTCTAATGACACACAGGTAGGAGAGTGTAACTTTACATTCCAATTACTTTGGTTGTAATCTATGTGGCAATGGCATGCTGATATTTCCCAATTCTATGCCCACTTACTATTCCCTCTGGCAATTCATTTTGCAGATGTTGGTGATTTGACAAATACTCCTGGTGTGATCACTACAGCCAGCTACAGGTCATTAATCTATGCTCATTCTACGTACAGTTAATTTGCAATGTGTGTACCTGTTTCAATTAATACAAATTTGATGTACATTACATACCCCAAATGGCTTTTTTTCAAAGGGTGTTTATTGAAGTGCTACCACATAGGGGGAAAGTGCAATGGGATAGGGTGATGATGAGGAAAGTCCAGGTTATTGTTCTAGTCTGTTTGTAGCACAGGTGCAGTGTCCATTGGGAAATATGAAGGGGAGCAATGGCAGTTCCAGGTGGGCAGGGTGACTGAGTGGGACACAAGGGTGACAATCAGGAGAGTCTCATTTCCAGGCGGGGGTCTTGGCAAGTTTCTCTTGCTCTGTCTGGATCGCAGGGAACGTTTGCGGGGTGGTTTACCTTCTGCAGGGGAGGGGTGCTGGTGGCCTGTGAGTTCTGTGGCAGGGCCTCCTGACCATTAGCGGCAGCACAGGTGGAAGGCTGTTCAGATGTCTGGCTAGTGACAGGGGCCCACTGGTGTGAGACTGCCTCCCTCATTAAGTTGGCCATGTCTGCTAGCACCCATGCTATGGAGATCAGGGTGTTGTTGATGGCCTGTAAGTCCTCCCTGATCCCCTGGTACTGTCCCTCCTGCAGCCACCTGTTCTCCTGCATGTTGTCCAGGATCTAGCCCATAGTGTCTTGGGAATGTTGATAGGCTCTCAGGATCTTGGCAAGTGCCTCCTGGAGAGTCGGTTCCCTGGGCCTGTCCTGCCCCTGGCTCACAGCACTCCTCCCAGTGTCCCTGGTGGCCGGTGCCTATGTCCCCTGAACTGTGTGCCTACTGCCACTGACCCCAGGTCCCTGATTGTCTTGTGTGAGAGGTGTGGCCTGGGGTCCCTGTAGAGGTGGACACACTGCTGATTGACATGTCCTGGGGATAGAGTTGTGGGTACGCTGGGTTGGTGCTGTGGTGTTGTTTCCTAATGAGGGAGGCTCTATGGTGGTGTGTGACTAGGCTTGGGGAACCGGCTGTCCAGTGGTCCATGATAGGCCAGGTAGGTCATCCAGTTCCTGAAGACCAGAGTTGCTGTCATCACTGTGAGCCTTTTCAGTTGGGGGACTGGATAGTTCTGGCACCACCTCTCCGGTGACATTGGCTGGGGTACCTGTGGGGAGGATGTAAATGATGTGTTATGGTTTATGTGTCTGACATATATTACAGCTGTGGCCTCCCCTCTATGGTTGGATTTGCCCTGCCAGCTTTCACTTGTGTGTGTTAGTGTATGGTGGGATTTGAAGTTCTCTATGGTGTTCATGCTTTAGTGATGAGTGTCCCTGCAGGGCTGTGAGGGGTGTCCATGCATTGGTACAGCATGCAGGGCTTGGCACTGGGATTAGGGAGATGTGATGGTGGAGTGTGTGGGATGTAGTGGAGTGATGAGAGTGAGGGTGAGGGTATGTGGTTGCATGCAGGTAGTGGGTTGATAATAGTAGAGAGTTGACTTTCCAGAATCCAGTCCTCCTCCGACTCCGACCAGGCCCTCAGGATGCAGTATTGCCAAGACTTGCTCCTCCCATGCTGTGAGTTGTGGGGGAGGAGGTGGGGGTCCACTGTCAGTCCTCTGGATAGCCAGCTGGTGTCTTGCTGCTATGGAACGAACGTACCTTCCCCCATAGGTCATTCCACCTCTTCCTGATGTCATCCCTAGTTCTGGGGTGCTGTCCCACTGCGTTGACCCTCTCCACAATTCTCCGCCATAGCTCCATCTTCCTGGCTATTGATATCTGCTGCACCTGTGCTCCAAATAGCTGTGGCTCTACCCTGACAATTTCCTCCACTATGACCCTTAGTTCCGCCTCTGTGAAACGGGGGTGTCTTTGTGGTGCCATGGGTGTTCTGTGAGGTGTGTTGGTGAGGGTGTGTTGGGTAATGTGTTGGGATCCGTGATGTGGAGTGCGTGAGTGGTGTATAGGTGTGAGTAGCATGTGGCTCTAGTTGTTTCAGTGGTCTTGGTGTCTCTCTGTTGCCAATGATTTGTAGTCGCAAAGGGTTGTGGTAATGTGGGTGTGTGTTTTATAGTGGTGTGGGTGTGGTGTGTGTATGGGTGTCAGGTGTGTGGTGTTTGAGTTGTCCAATGTTGTGTTGTTTTGTATGTGGTTGTCCATTGTGAGAACGGCGGTATGTACAGTCAATGGTTTATCGCTGTTGAATGTCTACCATGGTGAATCATGGGTCATAATATGGTGGGCGTTGTTCTGTTGGCGTAACAGTGTAGGTTTTGATACCGCCACTTCATCACTGACCTTTGGGCTGGTGGATTTATATGTGTGGCTGTATTCTGTCAGTTTGGTGAGTGTGTGTCATAATATGGTGAATGGATTTCCGCCGCCACCGTGGTAAGTTGGCGGCTGTCAGAGTAAGTGGGATTTACCGCCAGTGTCATAACGAGGACCAATGTCTTTTTTAGCTGATGCAGCTGGCCTTGAAGGTGGGGTTGTCTTGGTATCCATTCACATCAGCTATTTACCTCTGTCCTTTTCCAGGCAGAAAACAGGTGAGAATGAAATTTGTCTACCTAGATGTTAGCCTCTTTTATGTGGAGAATGTGATGTTCACATCCGTCACATTACCTCTTGAATGCGGTGGACGTGAGTGTCCCTGCCTCCGCATTCCCTAAGAAAATTATTCTAGTGTTTGGACAAGAGTGATTTTCACTTTAACAAATGATTTCAGAAAGTGGGGAAGAAGTTCTGACGCATCCTGAAATTATTTTGTTTCAATCACTAGAAAGTGCAGCACACAGCACCCAGAAGTCACAGTGTTTGAACGTTAAATTGGTGGCCCCACCGCGCTCCACTATTATCAGTAGTCTCGGGACATAACTCTGCCCTGAGCAAAGGCAGGAGTGTCCCAGGGCCACAATCCTCAAACAGGGTTACACAAACTAGCCCCCAGGTAATTGTGTATTGGTGGAGTAGCTCCCTCCCACCCCCTGGGCAAGGGCCAGTGCTCCCTCGTGGGATCAATATTCTTCAGTACGGATCACTCCCAAAAGAGAAGCCCAATCGACACCAGGGATTGATTGCCCAGAGAAGTATTGGGGCAGACAATGCACCCATCATAAAAGGGGCCCAACAGGCTTTCTATCCTATCTTGTGAGAGATTGGTGGGCTTTACTACTGCCCAAGGAAAGAGACCACTTTACACCAAGGCAAACATTTAAAAAAAAAAGTTAAAAGGGGTGAGGCAGCCTGCTCATGTATCAGACTTGACCCCCACCGTAAAATGGGCCCAGCTGCCTTTCTTCCCTCAAGGGGGTTTTTTGGGAGATTTATCACTAATCTCCTCTTGGAGTCCGGCAGAAAACTGCAGGTTGCCAGGGATAGCTTAAAAAAATATAATAGGATGAGGACCAATTTATCGAGATGTAATGTCACATACCAACACCTTAGGCCCTAGCAGTAGTTCTCCCTCTTAGTGCCTAGAGCATCCCTCATGGCAAGCAACACAAATTTGGATTCTTTTGCTCATGGGTTTCACATACGGGCAAGCAAAATGTGTGTAAATCACAATGTTCTCTCACTTTCCATGGTGAATACCTGCACTATTCGTGATCTACATCAGCCTGCAACACTTAACCCAACCAACCCTGGGCAATTCTGAAACTGAGAGATCCAGGCAAACCCAGTATGGTGTGACTTGCATGGATCCCAACAGCGGCAGCCGCCATAAATTTCAAGGTGGGCGGGTGGGAGGGGAAACAGGGGAAATAAAATAATAATATATTTTTTTTAAACTTACTATACCTAGCATGGGAGCAGCACCAGCATTGGTCTGAGCGACTTGGTCTGCCACTCAGACAGTGCACTGGGGTCTGTGCTGTTTCTCCAACCCACCTGTGCAGCAGAGTCTGGTTGAAGAAACCTAAGTGCGCATGTCAGTTTGGCCAGCCTAAGACGGACAGCCAAACTGACATGCGCACTTAGTGCAATCCACTACAATCCCCGCCCACCCATGGCCCAGCCTTGCCACTCTCTGCACATGCTGACTGAGCCAGTAGCTGAAAAATGAAATGATATTAAAAATATAATTTTACTTCTCAGCTGCTGACTCTTAGTCATTGGGACGACGTTCCTTCACCATTGCAGGGGAGCCGCCGCTGGATCCTGCTACTTTTTATTGCCCATAGGCCCTGCACCCCGTAAACGTCTGGCTAAATTCATGCATTTTCTTCATATTTCTGTGACGGAAAGTACTGGAATCTGTGTGAGTCCACAAAATTCCTGCATCCCAACATTATCGCACTTCTCTTGACAGAAACACCACATGTCTTGTGTGAATCAGTTCCCTCTAGGGCAATCCACAAACTCTTGACACCTTAAGAATCCCCAACATGTGGGCCCCCCACATATGGCCTGAATATCTTTTGTGGAGAAAAGAAAAAGGCTTAAGAGCAAAGTGCCCAAACATAAAAAAAAAGTTTACCAAGGGGGTTGGAATAGCTTCAGTCATTAAGTGGTTGAAGGATACCATTTAGTTCTAGGTGAAAGTCTAATTACACAGGAGTATTCAGAGTAATATTGGCATATTTGCATAACTCTTTTCACCCAAAACTATACATAATTACTTGATTAGGCCCATTCATGTAACTAAGAGTAATTTGGCACAAAAATCCTAAAACAGGAACAACAGTAATCGAACGTAAAATGCAAAGTTTGTTCATTTTCAACGCAAGGGTGCATTTTGCACTAAGAAATTACTCTACTCGCATAATTCCATCCAGTCTTGCAGAACCTTGTGGAATTGCACAAGAGCAATTTGCCCGCCCCTAATAACATTGACTTTAGCAGAGACCTCTTGGCGAAGGGGACTGGATCTCATGTATTGTGAGTCAATGTGGAGAGGCAGGCCGCTGTGTCAAGGAAAAAACTCATTCCTCTCTGCATACTGCATGGATTATTTTCAGGCTTGCTGTTTTCTGTAAGAGCCTTTAGCGGGGATAAATGATCTGAGTAGTGTAGCTTAATGTTGCTAATGAGACACATTTTGGCTGTGATCAATAGCCTTCTCTGGCACTCACCTGAGTATTAATTTATGCTATTTGATTTGTGTACAGCGCTCACTGAGTCAGAAGGCAGCGCTAGAGAGGTAATAAAACCATAAGATATTGTAAACCTTATGTTACAGTTTTTTCATTGTTACTTTCACATGGCATCCTGATAGTAACTTGGTGAGTTCCATATCTAAAAGTTAACAACACAGCAGCAGTTTCACACATCACGCTTCTGCCCCTGGGTCCCCATTGCCTCAAGAACTGCAGCTAAACCAGACCCAAAGTGCCAAGCATGACCAGTCACAGGAAGGGTTCAAAGTAAGAACCCACCGCGTACAGAGCTTTCCTGCTTAGGGAGACTGGGTGTGGTCAGGGCTGAGGACTGTGCGTGTCTTTATTCAGTTTTTTTTTTTTATTGAGCATTAGATGTACCTAAAAGCCTGATTTATGCGCACAAACGCAAAAGAAAACAAACAAATGTAACATAGCCCTCTCCCTCTCTCAAAACTACAAATAAGCACTGGCACAGCAAATTGTTCGGTCATTGGTTACCAGCCTTTGGCTTTCTCAATGTTTGTTTTGTTTTGTCATGTATTTTGTAAAAAGTTATCACTGGGGGAGCTACAGGCTTTTGCCAATATATTTGAAAAAAAATGTTGGCTAAAAGCCAAAATATTTTCTTTGTTTTCAGAAAAGCATGCATTGTCATTGTGGTCCCTGGCACCGAAGAAAGCTACTTTGTGTGAGTATTGTACTCCTTTTGAAAGAGCAGAATGCCATCATTCAGACGAAAAGCATCCAACGGTGCATATGGGCTGTACTACTGTCCCAAGCTGAACGCTGTAGTGGACAGAAGGAACATATATATTGCTCAACAAGGGACCAATGGATGAAGACAGCAGACTATAAGCCTCAAATATGTAAATATAATATAATAAAATCAGTAAAGCAGGAAATTATATGAAACAGTGAAGTGTATAATAAATTAGAAACAAAATACATTTTATTCATCATACCACTCACAAAATATTAGTGAGAGTGTCTGGGTATTAAAAATGTCAGTTTCTTAAAAAAAAAAGAAACAAGTACAAAAGATACAACAGGTAAAATTTAAAAAGAAAGTGGAGTCTTATTTACAGTTTGGCTGATAGAAAATCTGACCTTACTGGTCACCCTTTCTCTGCCAGAGGGTTAGATAATGTTGAAGAAGGGGCCCAATGGCACAGAGAATTCAGTCAGAAAATCTTCCAAAGGACTGCTCTGCTTGCCCAGCCTCCCAGGTTTATTTTCACTGCTGATATATCTAGTCTTCTTAACATGCTGGTGGTCCCATCATCTTAACAATCAGGGAGGTAATCACCTGACACATGCAGGGGTGTAGCTTGGTCAGTAAGATGAGGGGAAGGGGGCGGGGAGCATGAGCTTCATGTTTTCCAACAATCACTGACGCATATGATGTTAAAGTACTGTGTATGGCAAGCAGGGTGCATGAGAGGAACTGAAGGGGCAGTGGAAAGGAAGTGGAATGCAGCTTGGTAGGGCCCTAAGTGAGGAGAAAGAACAATATTTTGTAAACTAACCAAGTTCTTTTCAGACTTTCAAAACGGGTTCTTGGTAAAATCCGACAGACACCTCACCATACCCGACTGTTAGCATCAGTATCCAACTATTTAGCAGAAAATGCATTTATTAGGAGGGTGTAGCACCCCGAACACCACCCTGAAGCTACGCCTTTGGATATAAGTAGATGGATCACATACTCTAGGCCAGACAGCTGATTCCCCACCATCTCCAACGGAGATAGTTCTGCTCCTTAGCAGAGCAAATGGCAGAGCAGAAAGTGGTGCTGAAGTGTTTCCACCTACAGGATTTCCACCAGTAGCCATACTCCAAATCAGCTGCCATCTTGTCTGCAGGATACAACTGTGAATATGCAGAATTCCTGTTAACGTTTTTTTTTATGTCAAACAACATTTGTTCTTTTGTGTGTTATTTTTTAATAAAAATGAAGAAACTATACCATTTATCTACTTCCTTATGTTTAGAGTGGATTTGGATTTCATACTCACACCATATTTCTTGTAGCGGATGTGCGAACGCTATAAAACTAGAGCATCTGACCCTTGTACTCAGTCATTTACTTTGTTCAACAGTATAAGTACTGGAGAGATGTTAATTTTAACATTTGAAATCAAACGAGGCATCTGTGTGTAATCTCTTTATTACATTTTCCATGGAACAGGAGGCATATATCACAAGTAAAAACCATAAAAAGACTCTGATAATTACTAGGTGCTAAAATAATGACTGTCAGATTCACGGAAGTCTAGCAATAACATTCATAAGTTATGACCATAGACAGAATTGAAACCTGAAGGTAAGAAAGGTCGAACAATGAAGAGATGGGGTGGTGGGTGGGGAGGGGGTTGGGGAGGAGAAAGAGGAAGGCACGTTAAGGAAAAGTAAAAAAAAAAAAAAATTACTGTCTTGTTAATTCTGCCTTGTGTGATAGAGCAAAACAATGTAACTCACGATGCCATTAAAAGGCACCTTATTTTTCGAATATTTATCAAATAAATGATGAACGGTTTCCACGCTTTGTGAATTGCGTGGCACAATTATAAAATGTATGTAAATGTACACAAAAAATGCGCACATCTTTGAGTGGACTAGATAGAATTATCCCTTTTTAAAGTCACAAAAACCCACTGGAGTATGCTAAAAAATGGGCAACACTCTTAGATTTCCATGCAAATGTGTTTTCCCATAAGCTTAAGCAAGCACACCCTGAAAATCAGCAGGTTGGAAGTTAAAGAAAACATTCATTTGAACATTTTCGTTGTGAAAGGATGCTGTCCCTACATGTACGGGGCATTTTTAGCAATTGTAAACTGTGAACGCACACTTACTCCATCATCTTTGTGGAGTAAATGTGTAAAGTCAGTCGCACAAAGCCCCCCGCCATAAAGAAGGCACTGTCTTCGCATAGTGACTGGCTTTAGACTTTTTATGTGCTGTGACGTTTGTATTGATATGTCACCAAGCAGCAGGACGCTTGGCCGGAAGCACAGAATCTTTCACCCAGGGGTGTTGCTTAGTTAGTGAGATTGGGGGGGGGGGGGTTTGGGGGGTGTTGAATCTTAAATTTTCCAACTAATAAAGCAATGGGTCTTAGGATGTATGGGTTAGATGACCAAGGTTCGAGATGGACTGTTTCCATGAAGAGTAGAGTCATTACTGATTTGTTTTAGGTGGGACTCTGGGCGTTATTTAGAGCATCGGTACTCGTAAACCTTTTACAGGGGACCAAAAAGTGAGGACCACATTGATGTCAGCAGGGTGGTAGGTGTTGTCCGTGCATAATAGCAACCCAGGCCACGCAGTCCATGAACACACCAACTGACTTGTCGCTTAGGGCCAGATGTATCAAACATTTTTTGAGAACGGGCCATTTGTGATCACAAAAATGTATTTTGGTATGTAACAAGTCCAATTTGCGATTCAGTAACTTGTTACTGAATCGCAAATTGGATTTGCAACTACATATCAATTTGGAATTAGGAAGGGGCGTGTCAAGGGCGTCCCTTCCTAATACCGAATCACGGAGGTATGTATGATTGTTTTGTGACCGTGAATGCAGTCTCAAAACAATTGCAGTTACCACCAATTTCAAATTAGTGGTAACCCATTCGCAAAGAGGAAGGGGTCCCCAAGGGACCCCTTCTCCTTTGTGAATGCATGTGAAAACTTTTTTAAGAGCAGGCAGTAGTCCTATGGACCACTGCCTACTCTTAAAAAATGAAAAGAAAACTTTTCATTTTTCATTTTTAAACACATTTATTGAAAAGCAATCACAGACATGGTGGTCTGCTGAGCCCAGCATGCCCCGATCCCTGTGATTGTAGCCATTCACAATTGCTCTCACATTGTGACCTACATCATGAATATTAATGAGGTAAGTCCATTTGCGAGCCCTTGCAAATTGCAGTATGAAACTACTGGAATTTCATACATTCCAATAGCGATTACTTAATTGCAATTCACTAAAAATCGCAATTAGGTAATCGCTATTGTGAAGAATGATACATCTGGCCCCTAGCTCACTATTTGCATTGTTGCCAGGTTTAAGGGAAGCATGATTGTCTCTAATTTATATTTGCAAACAATCACTTTAAAGAAATAATTACCAGTGCACTGATATACTAATGTGAAACCGTTCTGCATGTTAAAGAAATCGACGTTTTTCGATTTTTGCAAAGTCTTTCACATTTGTTTTCAGGTTTGTTGCAAGATGTCTTTTAAAAAAGAATGTGTTACTAAAGTTAAGTGGTGCAGGACACCCATATTTTTTTTCTTTGACTCAAGTTAATAAGTTAGTTTAGTTGGAAATAAATGTTTCCCCTTTAGTTAACATCTTTTGGAATATTAGTGCTTCCTCACATAAACAGCAGCCTAGTGCTGCTGTTTCCCAGAGGGCAGCATGTAAAGGTTAAGGGGGCAACCCATACGCAGCTCCCAGGCGGTCTTGTGAGTATCACTGGTTTAGCGTTTGGTGCAATGGGAACTCTATCCAACAACGACGGAGTAACCTGTCTGCCAAACTCAAGGTCCACCTGCCCAATTTTGAGTCGGGTGGACCACCAGTTTTACAATAACCAAGTAAAAGTTATTCAGTAAATATTAAACTTCTTCCAGAAAACAGATGGTGTCGGAGCTGTTAGAGGTAAGTCATCCGGCTGGCCGTCCTTTGTAGAGTCGATGGTAAGATTGCTTTTTCTAACAGTCTGTCACTGCCAGGTATATCCTGCCAGTGTAAAACAATTTAAAAAAACATGATCCACACACCCTGGAAGAAAACTACACTGGTGTAGACGTCATCAGTTTTTTATATTAATTGAAAAACAAACTCCTGTGTTCCAAGTTTGCTTTAAAAAATACAAATACAAAATTTGGAGAAGTTGACCGTCATGTTTGACAGAGACTGCTGTTCTTTTCAATGAATGGAAATGTTCGAGGGCCTGGTGCACATCTCTAAATTTGACGGGTGGAGTAAAGGCAGAGCAGATGACAAAGTCCTCCTCCATTCTGTCTGCCTTTACTACGTCCACCAAACCCAAATCCGGCCCTCTGTCTAGAGTGACACAATGGTCAAAAAACAATGGGCTGTAATGCTACCCAATAAGATAATGCCAGTGGTTAGACTATTCACATGCATTTGCTCCATCATATTTTGGGTGTTTGATTGCCAGTAGTATGCCTGGACATCTGATACCAGGGCAACTTTTCAACCCCGTAATTTACAATGTTTGTGAATTTAAAAACATACTAAATTCACATCCATTCAAGGACTTCTACAGGTGCAAGGTAGCACTTTTTTGGTAAACCAGTCACTATATATTCGGGTTCTTGATCCAAAAAATGAACAAGTTAAAATCTTGTGATAACGAGAAAAAACAATACAGGACAGCAGACCCAATTCAGGGCCCCTAAATCCAACTAGCAATCCAAGAAAGCATTTATCTGGAATTAGTCACACCCATAAACCACCCCCCCCCCAAAACCTACGCCCTGCTTCACTCTTAATATTTATGATGCAGAATTCTATTTGCAAACTCTCCGAAAGGGCTAGGAATTCAGGCCTGGAAGTCTGAGAGGACAATGATCCTTATACAGATAGGGGTTGCAATAAATAAAAAGCGGGAAGAGCATTTAGCAGTCCTCTTGATCTCAGTGTGGTCCTACAAATGCCTACATCCCACATTCATAAAGAGGAAGCTGTTCATCATTGAAAATTCTTCACTTTGTACATTGATACTACTTTGTTTAGATTGTTGGTATCCAATCAATGGATTGTGACTACAACTGCAGTTGCAACCTGTCGGACCCCCTTCAGTGGAAGTTAGAGCAGAGAAGGGCTACAGGGAAGCACTGTGGTAGTTGCGGTTATTTGCTTCTGTGTTTTGGGCCCCTCCTTCTATTGCTCTGCAGCTGGGCCACGTGCAACCATTTGCACACTTGACTATTACACTAGTGGGAGCGAGCAGTCACAGGTTTCTCACGAAGGCAGTGTTGGGTGATGATTGGGCACAATGACTTTAATGACCAGCAATGTACTTGCCTTTTGTGAGAAAAACAAGTATTTTTTAACAACCCAGCAGTACTACAAAACACACATTCTAACTTACAATACAGGTCACTGCCCTGGTTATGTTTTTTCTTGTGGCACTACATACACCAGGCCCCTTAGAGCTAATCTCACACAGGTGACCCCTTAATGGTTAGTCACCGACAGTAGTGAGGTAAAAGCAAGAATAAGGCTCAGGTGCAGTCTCAATTTCCCCCATGATAGAAATGTACACTCAGTTCACGGTTGCTTCAGTTCTTAAGTATCTGTAGTACATTGAGGGGGTCATTCCAACCTCGGCGGTAAAAGGCGCATACCGCCAGACAGAAGGCCGCCATAACACCGCCGCGGTAAACCACCATGGTCATTCTGACCTACAAGAGGCAAACCGCCAAAATCCCGACATCCACAAAAGTCCGCCATACCAAAGGCCAGCGATAAACTGGCGATGACCAAACCTCCACCGTCACGCCAACAGAAATGCGCCCACACTATCACGACACACGAATCCCGTGGCGGTCTTTCAACCGTGGTATTCCATTGGCGGTACACACCGCCGTGCTCAAAATACACACACACCTACAAAACACAGCCACATTGGACGATTCCAAATACACACACCTGATACACATACACACACCACTCCCACACACCCAATACAATATAAAACACACACCCACATCACCCACAAACCCTTACGACCACAATTGCGACAGAAGGCCAGAGAGAGACACCACCATCTACAAACTAGCAGCCACAGGCACACAACACCATCACCCACACAACATCCACGCACAAAACACCACACACCACTACATATCACCACACTTATCACCACACACTCCACCCCACACATCACCCACACCACCCCATGGCACCTCAAAGACACCCCAGGTTCTCAGATGATGACCTCAGGGTCATGGTGGAGGAAATTGTACGAGTAGAGCCACAGCTGTTCGGGACACAGGTGCAGCACACCACCATTGCCAGGAAGATGGAGCTATGGAGCAGAATAGTCAACGGGGTCAACGCTGTGGGACAGCACCCAAGTAATAGGGGCGACATCAGGAAGAGGTGGAACGACCTAAGGGGGAAGGTGCGTTCCATGGTATCCAGGCACAACATCGCGGTGCAGAAGACTGGCGGCGGACCCCCACCTACTTCCCCAGAATTTATAGCATGGGAGGAGCAAGTCTTGAACATCCTGCATCCTGAGGGCCTCGCAGGAGTATCTGGAGGAATGGACTCTGGTAAGTCAAATCTTCACTACTTCATCCCCCCCACCCCACCAGCATGCCAACTCATACCCCCACCCTCACCCCCACCCCCACCACACCTACTCCTTGCAAATGTCTCACCATCACAACCCACCCATCCCAAAACCTAGCCCTGCATCCGACCACAAAGCATGGACACCAATCACCAAAGCATGCCCACTGCACATACCCATCCCCCCCCCCAAACCACCGTCACAACAGCCCCCACAAAGGAATGCCAGCCCTGGGGTACACGGGCACCCATCCATTGCACACTATGGCACACACAGATGCAATAATCATACTTTTGTACCCCTGCAGGACCCGACCGCCAAGTCACCGTACAGGAGGGTCAAAAATGTCCACTCCACCCCCAGAAGAGGCCCACAGTGAGGACAGCAGCTCTGTCTCCCTGGATCTAGATGACCAGCCCGGTCCATCGGGGACCTCGGGACAGTCGGTTCCCCTCAGGCAGTCACAAGCCACAGCAGACCTTCCCCCCTCTGGGAACACCTGCACAGCACCCACCCAGCGGGCCATACCTCTGTCCCCAGGACACGTCAATCAGCTGTGTGTCCACCACTACAGGGAACCCAGGCCAACCCAACACCCCAACAACAACAGGGACCTGGGGGCAGTGGTAGTGGGCACACGGTCCAGGGGACAGAGGCCCAGGGAAACAGGGGAACTGGGAGGGCTGCTGTGCGACAGGGGGGGAACAGGCCCAGGGAACCCACTCTCCATGAGGCCCTCTCCTCCATCATGGGAGCATACCACCACTCCCAGGAGACGATGGCGACGGTCCTGGCCAGGTTTCAGGAGATCCAGCTTCTGCAGGAGCAACAGTATATGGGGTTCAGGGAGGAACTCAGAAACATCAGTTCCGCAATGGGTACCATCGTAGTGGCCCTGAATCAGGTAGTCACCACATTGCGGGACACTGTGGCACCAGAAAGGGCCCCTGACACTAGCATGGACCAAGAACTGCCTACCACCTCCGCCGGCGCTAGTGGACAGGAGGCCCCGACTCAAGACCAACAGGCCACCAGAACCCCACCCCCTGCAGAAGGAGAACCACCCCGCAAGCGGGCCCTCAGATCCAGGAAGAAGACAGAGTAAGATGTCAAGACCCCCGCCAGGAAAGGATACCTCCCTGATTGTCATCCCACTGTCCCACATTGTCACCCTGTCCAACTTTAAACTGCCCCTGCTCCACTTCCCACAGGCATTTGGACAATGCACCTGTGCTACTGATAGTCTGGACTCTGCCATGGACAATCCTCCACCATCACCCTCACCGATTTGCAACCACCCATCCAATTTAAGAGCACTTTAATAAACACACTTGATGCACAAAACAACCTAGAGTCCGGCTGTGATTTAGAACAAATGTATTAGACATGACCGTGCCAAAATGTTCATACACATTGTGATGACAACAAACCGCTGTCACACAGCTGTAGTCCATGGGGAAACAAAGCAGATGTCACGCAGTGGGGCCCACATATCTGAAAACGGAAGGGAAAGTCACTACACAGTTACCATACACTGGGGGAAAAAGTCAGACAGTAGAGAGGTAGAAGTCTTTAAGTAAATGTAATATGCCAGTGTGTACTCTTACCTGTGTGTCATTGAAAATACTGCTGTATTACTGTGTTCCTGTTCTCTATGTCGTCCTCTTCGCCTTCCTCCTCTTCACTCTCCACAGGCTCCACAGCTGCTACAACACCACCATCTGGACCATCCTCCTGCAGAAAAGGCACCTGGCGCCGCAAAGCCAGGTTGTGAAGCATACAGCAGGCCACGATGATCTGGCACACCTTCTTTGGTGAGTACATTAGGGATCCACCTGTCATATGGAGGCACCTGAACCTGGCCTTCAGGAGGCCAAAGGTTCGCTCGATCACCCTCCTGGTTCTCCCATGGGCCTCATTGTACCGTTCCTCTGCCCTTGTCCTGGGATTCCTCACTGGGGTCAATAGCCAGGAAAGGTTGGGGTAACCAGAGTCCCCTAATAGCCACACCCGGTGCCTCTGGAGTTGACCCATCACATACAGGATGCTGCTATTCCGCAGGATGTAGGCGTCATGCACTGACCCAGGGAACTTGGCATTAACATGGGAGATGTACTGGTCTGCCAAACAGACCACCTGGATATTCATGGAATAATAACTCTTCCTGTTCCTGTACACCTGTTCACTCCTGCTGGGGGGGACCAAAGCAACATGGGTCCCATCAATGGCACCGATGATGTTAGGGATATGTCCAAGGGCATAGAAATCACCCTTCACGGTTCACGGTAGGCAAATCCCCCACCTCAGGGAAAACTATGTATCTCCGCATGTGTTTGAGCAGGGCAGACAACACTCTGGACAACACCTTGGAAAACATGGGCTGGGACATCCCTGATGATATGGCCACTGTTGTTTGAAATGACCCACTTGCCAGGAAATGGAGCACTGACATCACCTGCACTAGAGGGGGGATCCCTGTGGGTTGGCGGATGGGTGACATCAGGTCTGGCTCCAGCTGGGCACACAGTTCCTGTATAGTGGCTCTGTCAAGCCTTTATGTCAGCATGTCGTTCCTCCATTGTCGACAGGTCCACCAGCGGTCTGTACACGGGAAGATTCCTCCATCTCCTCACATGTTCCAGCGGACGGTGCCTAGGAAGGACAACAGCGAGCACAGAGTCAACCAACCCACAGGTACGTTCCCACAGCTTGCACACAACACAATTCACTATGCATTGAATGGCTTGGTTGATGCAAGGCCTAGGTATGTGTGACGCAGTACAAATTAAGGCATGTGGGCCCTTGAAATGGCGGCTGCCTGACCTGTGAAGTGCGACAGTGGGATGTGAGGTCAATGCGCTGGCGTGGCACACCGTGGCGGTAGGCGGTCAAAGACTGCGGCGCAAAGCTGCATTGGTTAACAGTGAACCCTATGACGATGTGCGCCGGCGGTACGCACCGCCGCGGGCGTGACCGCCATTTTCTATCTGCTTCATCACTCGATACCTGATCTTCCACAGGAGAGGACCTATACTGCAAGTGCTGCTGTGACCTCGGTCTGGAAGGGACAATGGCTGCTGCGACTGGGGAAAGGGCCCCTGCCTTCACTTCTGAAGAATTGGAGAAACTCGTGAATGGGGTCCTCCCCCAGTATGCGCTACTCTACGGTCCTCCAGACCAACAGGTAAGTACACTGGGAGCATGATGTATGGGCTATGCCTGTGTTGAGTGGGGTGGATGAAAGATGGTGGGGAGGGGAGCGATTGAGGCATGCATCAAACGACAGATGAGAGCATGTGCCACATGGCAAGGGTGGGGATGGGGGGCCACTCACATCGAGCATGCAGAAGGTGATGATTTTTTTTCTCCCCCTGCACATGTCACATAGGTCAGCGTCCATCAGAAAGTCGCTATTTGGCGTGCCATCGCCAAGGACGTCCGGACCCTGGGGGTCCACAACAGACGGGGCACCCACTGCCGCAAGAGGTGGGAGGACATCCGACACTGGAGCAGGAAGACGGCGGAGGCTCAGCTGGGGATGGCCTCCCAACGTAGGAGGGGTGCCAGTCGAACTTTGACCCCCCTGATGTCCCGGATCCTGGCGGTGGCCTACCCCGATTGGATGGGCGCGTGAGGACATCACAGCAGACACAAGGGGGTGAGTACAAGCACATTCTCGCTATCTTTGCGCGCAGTGGAGGTGTCTGGGTGGGGGAGGAGGGTTGTGGGTATCCCTAGGCCAGGGCGATTTCTGTAGGCTAGGCCCCTCCTTAAGGCATGGCTCTGTGCCCCCGCCCCCCCACCTCTGTAGGATGCCTAGTACTGCTATTCTTGGCCCTGTGTCATCTATGTGTGCAGTTGTCGTCCATAGGCTTGTAGGCCATGTCCCACGGATTGAGTAGTGTACCCCAAGTGCGCGGCGTAGTGCAGGGGGCTTCTGTGTCTGTCCTCTCAGCCAACGGTGTCGCCCATGCATGCACTCAACAAGTCTTTATTTCTCCCCCCCACCCTTTTTTGTGGTCTTCCTGTTCATGTGTGCATTAGCATCATCAGGCGGAGGAGAAGTGGCATCGGAGCACGAGGGAGCTGCATCCCACATGGCCCTGGAGGGCCATGCAACGGACTCTGAGTACACCAGTGGGACGGAGGGCGAGGGGAGCTTCACGGCAGGGACAGGAGCTGACACCAGCGACACAGACTCGTCCTCGGAAGGGAGCTCCCTTGTGGTGGCGGAAACATCCGTGCCCCCCGCAACAACAGGTACAGCCGCCACCCAGCGCACCAGCACCGCCCTCCCAGCAGCCCCTCAGCGTTCGCCCCGTGCCTGCTCACCCAGGAAGGTGGGCATCTCCTCCGCCCCAGGCACCTGAGGCCCTGCCCCAGTCACCCCTGCTGCCCTCAGTGAGGAGGTCATTGACCTCCTGAGGACCATCATTGTTGGGCAGTCTACCCTTTTGAATGCCATCCAGGGTGTAGAGAGGGAGGTGCACCGGAGTAATGTATACCTGGAGGGCATTCATTCTGGTCAGGCTGCCCATCAGCGATCGTTCAACGCTCTGGCCTCAGCACTGACGGCAGCCATTGTCCCTGTCTCTAGCCTCCCCCCTCCAACTTCCTCCACCCAGACCCAAACCCCTGTTCCTCTGCCTATCCCAGACACACCATCAGACCAGCCTGCACACCCCTCAACACCCAAGGGAAGCTCATCCAGACATAAGCACCACACATCACACAAGCATTCACACAAGCAACATCCACATGCAGACATACCAACAGCCACTGCCGCCTCTGTGTCCCCCTCCTCCTCGTCTCCCTCCTCCCTCCCTGTGACGTCTCCACTCACAATTGCATGCACAACATCTTCAGCCACTACGTCCATCACCAGCACACCCACCAGAACACTCCGCACACGTGCAGTCACCACCCCCACTACCATTTACACGTCCCCTGTGTCCTCTCCCAGTGTGTCTGTCACCCCCTCTTCCAAACCACACAAACGCAGGCAGCCACCCACCCAACAGCCATCCACCTCAAGACAGCCTCCAGCCCAAGCACCTGCACCCAAAGACACCAGACTTCACTCCCCTACAACCACATCCTCTTCCTCCACTCCCATACCCACTACACCTACCCGTCCCTCTCTTTCCAAATTGCTTTTCCTTTCCAAGCTTGACCTCTTTCCAACAACTCCCCCACCCCGTCCATCTCATAAGACTGCAATCCGCACCTCAGCCACCACAAAGCCCGGACCTACAAAGACAATAGTCCAAGGACTTTGGAGTCCCCCACCCTCAAGGCCAGCTAGTTCGGCTAGGAGCCAAGACACGGCCAGCCCACCCCGGAAAAAAAAACAAAGATTGCCAGTGCCTGGCGCGAGAGGCCAAAGACTGCAGGGTCCAAAGGCCCTACCCTGGCTCCGTCAGGAAGTGGGGTGCCACCTGGCACACCGCCAAAGGGAGGAAAGGGCCACAGACGAGCAGGGAAGGGTGGCAAGGGCAGCACGCCCGACAAGTCCGGCAGCAGGCCAGCTGCCCAGGAGGGCCCCACCAGCCCCATTCCAGGTGTGTAGGAGGACACCCACAGGCACGTTACTGCAGCACAGGAGGGCCCCGCAAGCGAACGGACAGATGGGCAGGAAGGCCCCGCCAGCCACATGTCAGGTGGCGAGTGACATCCATGCCATGGCCGGATCTGCTGACCTGGACACTTATCTCAGGAACCGCTGAACAGGGCCCTTCAAGTCAAGCACCGCTGAACAGGGCCCTTCAAGTCAAGAACCGCTGGACAGGGCACCGCCGTCTCAAGAACCGCTGAACAGGGCCCTTCAAGTCAAGAACCGCTGAACAGGGCACCGCCGTCTCAAGAACCGCTGAACAGGGCCCTTCAAGTCAAGAACCGCTGAACAGGGCCCTTCAAGTCAAGCACCGCTGAACAGGGCACTTCAAGTCAAGAACCGCTGAACAGGGCACCGCCGTCTCAAGAACCGCTGAACAGGGCCCTTCAAGTCAAGCACCGCTGAACAGGGCACCGCCGTCTCAAGAACCGCTGAACAGGGCCTTTCAAGTCAAGAACCGCTAAACAGGGTACCGCCGTCTCAAGAACCGCTGAACAGGGCCCTTCAAGTCAAGCACCGCTGAACAGGGCCCCTCAAGTCAAGAACCGTTGAACAGGGCACCGCCGTCTCAAGAACCGCTGAACAGGGCCCTTCAAGTCAAGAACCGCTGAACAGGGCACTGCCGTCTCAAGAACCGCTGAACAGGGCCCTTCAAGTCAAGCACCGCTGAACAGGGCCCTTCAAGTCAAGAACCGCTGAACAGGGCACCGCCGTCTCAAGAACCGCTGAACAGGGCCCTTCAAGTCAAGCACCGCTGAACAGGGCACCGCCGTCTCAAGAACCGCTGAACAGGGCCCTTCAAGTCAAGAACCGCTGAACAGGGCACCGCAGTCTCAAGAACCGCTGAACAGGGCCCTTCAAGTCAAGAAACCCTGAACAGGGAACCGCCGTCTCAAGAACCGCTGAACAGGGCCCTTCAAGTCAAGAACCGCTGAACAGGGCACCGCCGTCTCAAGAACCGCTGAACAGGGCCCTTCAAGTCAAGCACCGCTGAACAGTGCACCGCCGTCTCAAGAACCGGTGAACAGGGCCCTTCAAGTCAAGCACTGCTGAACAGGGCACCGCCGTCTCAAGAACCGCTGAACAGGGCCCTTCATCTCAACACCGTCCCGCTGGGCACCGCCGTCTCAAGCACCGCTCCGCTGGGCCCTTCACCTCAAGCACCGCTCCGCTGGGCACCGCCGTCTCAAGCACCGCTCCGCTGGGCCCTTCACCTCAAGCACCGCTCCGCTGGGCACCGCCGTCTCAAGCACCGCTCCGCTGGGCCCTTCATCTCAAGCACCGCTCCGCTGGGCACCGGCGTCTCAAGCATCGCTCCGCTGGGCCCTTCACCTAAAGCACCGCTCCGCTGGGCACCGACGTCTCAAGCACCGCTCCGCTGGGCCCTTCACCTCAAGCACCGCTCCGCTGGGCAGCGCCGTCTCAAGCACCGCTCCGCTGGGCCCTTCATCTCAAGCACCGCTTCGCTGGGCACCGCCGTCTCAAGCACCGCTCCGCTGGGCATCGCCGTCTCAAGCACCGCCCCGCTGGGCCCTTCATCTCAAGCACCGCCCCGCTGGGTTCCGCCGTCTCAAGCACCGCTCCGCTGGGCCCTTCATCTCAAGCACCGCCCCGCTGGGCACCGCCGTCTCAAGCACCGCTCCGCTGGGCCCTTCATCTCAAGCACCGCTCCACTGGGCACCGCCATCTCAAGCACCGCTCCGCTGGGCCCTTCATCTCAAGCACCGCCCCGCTTGGCACCGCCATCTCAAGCACCGCTCCGCTGGGCCCCGCCGTCTCAAGCACTGCTGGCACATTGGCAGAAGGGGCAGGCCCGCATCTGTGTCGGGCAGGGCTGCACGAAGCACTCTGGGCACCATGCCTCCTCCAGAACCAGTGGAGTCTGTCATCCACTTGTGAGACTGTGGCTTTGCACTCCCCAGGATGGCACAGTGGGGAACCCACCCACTGTAGATACTTGAGAGACTGTGGCTTTGCACTTCCCAGGATTGAACAGTGGCCATGGAGGCCCCTTGTGGATCTGGCGTCGTGGACTCATGTGGCTGAGGTGCCCCCCCTTCACTTCCCCCTGAGGTGCCTGTAGTTTTGCTATCTGATGCCCCGGCAGTGTTCTCTCCATTGGAGTCAGGTATCCTGTGTGGGCTTTGCCCATGTGTTTTCGCCCAGTGGCCCACGAACATTGGCTGACACACAATTCTGACAGGACAATTTATATATATAGTTATAGATGTTTGATTTATATTTTACTCAGCCTTACAATATAATCCAATATTCATAATCAATTTCTTTTGTCTTTGCATTCTTCCGGGGGATTTGGGGGGGTAACTGTGATGTATTTTTATGCATTGATGTGTGTGTTGTAATGGGTGAGGGTGGGGGTGGGTGTGTGGCGTATGTGTGTCCCCGTAACTTTTTCCCTCCCCCTCCCGTGTCGTAGGTGCAGTACTCACCGTTGTGTTCTGCGCCGGCGTTCATGCTCCTGGTAGAGGAGCAGGAATACAATAGCTGGCAGTATGTGTAGTTCGGGTTCCATGCTGTCCAGATTGCTCGTGGGATGTGTTTAGGTGAGCGTTTTCCGTTTGAAATGTCTGTTTCCGCCGTCTTTTTATCGGTGGGGCTACCGCCCTGGAAAAGGTGGCGGATTGGTGGGTTGTGATAGGGTGGGCGGTACATTGTCTCCCGCCTGTCTGTTGGCGGTGACCGCCGCGCTGTTTGTTTGTCCCGCCCTGGCGGTCGGAGTGTTAAAGTGGCGGTCTCTGTTGGCGGTTTCCGCCAGGGTCAGAATTCCATTTTTTTAACCGCCAGCCTGTTGGCGGGTTAGCCGCTGCTTTAACACCGACCGCCAGGGTTGGAATGACCCCCTGAGTTTGCAACAGTCAGGCATCTGGCGGCCAAGCCACTCTCCTGCAGCTGAGCGCTGCAGCAAACAAAGATATTCAAGAGGCCACCCGGTAGGGAAGGCACAGGCTGAGTCTCTGTTCAAGTGACCACCCGACTTAATGCTGCAGCACAGCAGCTCAGGCACCAAAATGCATCTTAGGGACTGACTGCTGTGGCTTCGTCAGAAAACCAGTTGGCTGTTATTTGCTCAGGCCTATGCAGGCAGGTGCAGATCCAAACAGACAGAACAGTAATGATGGAAGATGCACCTCTGATCTGGCTTATAGACAGCTGCATCCTCAATCAGGCCAAAAGCAGTAACTACAGCAGATTGTGCCAGGATCAGGTCGATAGGTAATTGCAGCCCAGATCAGGCTGATATGTAAAGATATTTGAAGTGGTTTTCACTTGATATTTTAAGTGGTTTTCACCGGGAACAAGTTGCAAGAGACCAGGGAGAAGCCTCAGTGTAGTGGATCACTCCTAGAACTCGCCCAGGTAGTCATCGCTGTTTTTATGCCCTTCAGTCTCTGGGATACATTGGCATTCTCTCCTTCTGGACATACTCTCCTCCTGCAGTGCAAGGTAGACTCATTCCTTCTCCCAGCAGTAATGAAGGGTTTTAGACATGTTTTGCAGATGCTCTACTCCTCTGGGTGACTGGCTGAGAGACAAACACCAACCCTGGTTATAAAGCAATCCTTCCACCACTCTACAGAGCACACCATTCCCTGGTCATGAGTGACTTGGAATTGAAACAAAGTGGGGTGCTTTTGGTGGCACTTCTACATGCGACTGCTAGATACGGTATCGGATCAACTGAATCAAACTGTAGAACTGGTTTGGTATGGGTCTATGTTCAAGTTTCCTTTGGGCTGCACACAAGACTTTAGGGCATATTTACAAGCCCCTTGAACCACCTTAGCGCCGCCATAGTGTCATTTTTTTACGCTACGGTGGCTTTCTGCTGTGCGGTATTTACAAAGTGGTGCAATGCTTGCATTGCACCTATTTGTAAACTCTTGACCCACATTATGCCTGTTCCAGGCATAAAGTAAGCAAGGGGGGCTTTCCGGCGCATGGAGGCACAAACAGATGGCGCAGTGCAATTACAACATTTTGATGCGCCATTTAATCCAGCATTTTTAACTCCTGCTAAGAGCAGGCGTTAAAATGACACACCCATTATATTCAATGGGCCTCCTAGTGCTTTGCCACACTAGTGTGAATATTTTTTATGCTAGTATAGCAAAGACAATAGCTTAAAAAATGTTGACAATATTGTGCTAACGACTGCCATGGTACACCGTATTGCAAATACGGCGCAACCATGGTGTCGTTAGTAATAGTAGGCGGAACAAGAAAAGTGGTGCATCACCTATGATGCATCACTTTCTTTTAAGTATGCCCCACAGCCTTTGTGGAGGGAGCTGATTTTCCTACAAAGTAATACTGGGGCTGTCCCCGATTGGAGAACCACAACACAGTCACAATGAAGTGTAAGATTTGCGTATGTGGATGTCATAAGCCTTCCTGATACAGTAAGCAGGGACAGAAAGTTGGGCAGGCCCTGCTTAGAAAAATACTCTAATTGAACAAGAGAAACTGCAGTTCCAAAGTATACTCCTGCTTTCTACCTATGAGAGCCTCTCCTGAAAACACCCACTGTAGAAAGTCCAATCACCTGGAAGATTTTCTGCAGCTGTAAATTTGAGCAGTGACAGTAAACTCAAACAAATCACTATTCAATTAACAAAGAACTGACCTTTTTCAATTACAGATGATTTCCTTGTGCACTTTAAAGATTATTAAAAGATCTGTGAATCAGGCAGAGTAAATGTGGCACTTCATGTATATCATCATACATTTTCTAATGTGCCGCTCCAAATTTAGGGCCTGATTTAAAGTTTGGCGGACAGGTTACTCCATCACAAATGTGAAGGATATCCCATCTGTCTTATTACAAGTCCCAAAGGATATAAATCACTTGTAATAAGGCGGACTCAATACCCGTTACATATGTGATGGAATAACCCATCCACCAAACTCTAAATCAGGACTTTTGCACCAAGAAGGAAACTGTACTGGACATGAATTTTCATACCTTGTGATGAGCCTGACACCTGTTCACAATTAATAGATGTCTTTGAAGATAAACCCAAGAATCTAAGAAGTCCACCCTATCATATGGCAAACAAAACAGGGCTACATCAATTGCAGCACACCTCAAGGACCCACACAACAATCTCTAGACTCAGTTTGACTGTAGAATAAATAGAACTATCTTCCAGTCATACTCACACAGTTACCCAATTATGACAATTGCATTCTGTTTGTAGCTTGTACATTTTGGAAGATAGAGGCAATTAAGCAACATTTACATGCCTAATATATGAAGTCTGTGCGCTATCATTAATCAATCAATCAATAAATAACTTTATTTCGTCTAAAAGCCATAAAAGTGTCCAATAAACAACAAACCATAATCGTGTGCTATCATTAAATCACTTGGTCTTCTCTAAGATCCAGAATAAAATGACTGTTGGGAAGCTGAAATTAAGTTCAGAAGAGAATGTCTGGCAATCAATTTTTGAGTTTGTTTGCATGGGACAATGAACACCATTCTGCGTTTAGGGGAGGGTAGACTTTCTTTCTGCAAGATGGAGGTCATGGGGTTCTTCTTGCTAAACTGGACCTATATGTAATTTTCAATACTGAGAAGCACCCTATCTTTTCTGACACATTGGCAAGGGCTGCCCACATAGATCCTGCACAATTAAATTGGTACCAGACATTTCTGGAGTATTGTGGCCAAAGTGTAAGTTGAGGATTTTTTCTTTTGGAAAAAGTGGTTCTAACTTTCAGGGTGCCACAGCAATTTCCACTGCCTCCCAGCCTACTTTGTTGTACCTCATTTTGTGTGACCAGGAGGCAGGGGAGTTAATTCCTCACCCCTGAGTTAATACCAGGGATACAGTTAACTCAATGGATGAAGAATTAATATGGATTCTAAACTGGACCCTTGGAATAACTTTTGAAAATAGGAATTTCTGGGAAAATTAGAACTTCTGGATATGGTTGTTCAAATAGTTCCCCATTTTGTCCTGGTATTTCACCTGGACAATGTGGCTGCTTCCAGGAGCCAAACTATCTTAGTTAAACATACCATACCCATTGCTGTTCCAAAAATGTCACCATTCTGATGGTTCCGGAACTGCTGTTTTGCATCATATAAAGGTGCCTATTCTAATAAAATATGTAACCTTGCAACAGCTTATGCATCATACTTTGGAACATGACAGATGTCAAAGTCAAACCAAATGGCACCCACAGGAACAAAGAGACTGCTTGTGGCCTAAAGAACGCCATCAAATGTAGGAACTCTTGACTAGCTTGGTTGTGACATGATAATACCTATTTGATAGATCAATGATTAACATTTTATTGTAATTCAACTTGGGACTCACTGAATTTAACAGTTGATGTCAATCTACCCACAACAAACGTTTAAATCAAGATTCAAACTTTTGCTGCTTGGCTTTCATTCTGGTATCACAGGTGACATCCATCCCAATCCACTAACAAGTTCTATTATGCCCAATTCACATAATGAATCCAGCTCATCATAAAGCCCATCTGAGCATGTTTTCTGAAGATTTAGAAGCACCAAGAGATGTTGACATGCAAATTACCAAAATGCTCCTCGGAAATACTTCCAGTGGTCATCCTGAATACAATGACCATCACCCAAGAAAGAAATACCAAGTTACTTCAGGTGTGCTCATCGTGTAAATCACATGAATCTTCATTTGGCATTTGTTAATGCAAGTTACCTGTTCCTGGTGTGCTGTTCATCTACCTGTCTCTTTTTGTTTCTTATGGGAGTGACATACATACGATGTGCAGGGAAGTCCTTTGCAACTTAAGTGCAGCTGAGCATGTGAAATCAGGGTTAGGCGTGGGTAGCAGGCATCTTGTTTTTTCAGCAAATGGTCTGGAGGAGTCCATTGCTGACATAGAAATTGCAAAGTCCATGGTTGACTCCAAGGGTCAATACATATTCATTCTTAGTCACTGCCCAGTCTTTGCTCAATTACTGGGCCAAATGGCTGTGTCCTTCTTGATAGTTTATCAGTGCTTGTGTCCTCAATTATCAAGGTTTTGGCAGTTGCATCTTCTCTTCTTTTTAGTGAGTAATCATTGACAGGTCTAGACTGCTCAAACAGGTGTTGCAGTATGTCGAGATCCAACAGATGGGCACCTCCTGTATGAAGGCTTTTACAGGGACTCTATTAGCATGCTGAATGATCCTAAACTGCTTACAGGCTTTGAAAGAATGCCTAAAATGAGAAAATTAATCAAAGACAGACAGTATATTGTTAAATACAGCTTCTTTTTTAAAGAAGCATCGCAGAATAGGTTAATGCAATACGCTAAAAAATAGGACTCTGAAGTATACTCCATGAGCATGGCTTTGGCAATATTACTGCCGTAGTCAGTGGGAGCAAATCTAATGCTAAGACCTCTGGATTAAAACTAAATGCTAGACTTGGTGTTCATTTTTTCCATTATGTTGACTGCTATATGTGATTTCACCTTGGGGAACATTGTCACATGGTGCCAAATGCCTCGAAAGCATCCTCATTGGGCAGTCAAGGGGCGTACCTTTGGTTATCATCCTTAAGGAGACCTAGCACAAAGAGTTGCACATATAGGCCCTCATTATGACCCTGGCGGTGTTGCACCGCCAGGGCCAACGGGGGCGGGAGCACCGCCGACAGGCCGGCGGTGCTCCCTTGGGCATTCTGACCGCGGCGCTTTGGCCGCGGTCAGAAATGGAAAACCGGCGGTCTCCCGCCGGTTTTCCGTTGCCCATTTGAATCCCCCATGGCGGCGTAGCTCGCTGCGCCGCCATGGGGGATTCTGACACCCCCTACCGCCATCCTGTTCCTGGCGGTTCGCCCGCCAGGAACAGGATGGCGGTAGGGGGTGTCGCGGGGCCCCTGGGGGCCCCTGCAGTGCCCATGCCAATGGCATGGGCACTGCAGGGGCCCCCGTAAGAGGGCCCCGCTAGTATTTCACTGTCTGCATAGCAGACAGTGAAATACGCGACGGGTGCAGTAGCACCCGTCGCACCTTCCCACTCCGCCGGCTCGATTACGAGCCGGCTTCATGGTGGGAAGGTCGTTTTCCCCTGGGCTGGCGGGCGGCCTTTCGGCGGCCGCCCGCCAGCCCAGGGGAAAAGTCAAAATACCCGCTGCGGTCTTGCGACCGCGGTACGGTATTTTGACGGCGGGACTTTGGCGGGCGGCCTCCGCCGCCCGCCAAGGTCCGAATGAGGGCCATAGTCTGTAGCTTGACCACTAGTTCAAATGTCTGTCATGAGACGGATGTACTGACCAAGGGCTAGGAACCTTTCATTTTGGACAGAGGGTCTTAACAATTTCTACAAACCCCACTCTTGCCACCAAAGAAAAAGGTAGGAGGTCAATCTGCAACATAGTTGCAAACCTCTTATTGTATAAATGGGTTAGCTCATGAGTTTGATGGTAAGGTGACTTCTTGCTCACCATAGATTTTATGATGGGTTGTTTGTTTAATATTTGTGGAGATACCTTCACAGGTGACCCACAGGTAACTGCTACGCTACTTTGATGCTTAGAGTTGACTGTATCTCTCTTTTCTTGGTTTGCTTCTGAAGTTGCTGTAGGTGATGACTGCACACTGGCTGCTTCTCATGACATCTTCCTCACTACAACCTCCTTCTATTAGTTCAACGTCTTCTTCTTCTCACCAGCAGCTATCTTTTTGAGATGCATTTCCTACACGTTTGCATTTACATTTTTCAGAACAATTAGTTAGTTAGGGGAACCCTTTTTTTGTAAGGGGTGGGAGGTCGAGGTGGATATGTTTTTAGGGTGGTTGGTCAGGGTAGATATGTTTTTAGGGCAGGTGGTGGAGGGACGAGGTAGTTATGTTTTTAGAGTGGGTTGGGGGTAGTTGTGTTTTTAGGACGGGTGAGGTTCGGGGTAATTGTGTTTTTAGGGCAGGTGGTGGGGTTCGGGTACTTGCGTTTTTACAGTGGGTGGAGAGGGTCGGGGTAGTTGTGTTTTTTTGGTCGGAATACTTGTGTTTTAGGGTGGGGGGGTCGGGATAGTTATGTTTTTAGTGTGGGTGTTGGGGGTCGGGGTAGATAATGCTTTTGGGGCACGTGGTGGGGCGGTCGAGGTAGTTATGTTTTAGGGTGGGTGGAGGGGTCGGGTAGTTGTGTTTTTCGGGTGGATGGAGGATCGAGTAAATGTGTTTTTAAGGTTGGTGGGGGGCGTCTGGGTATTTGTGTTTTTAGGGCAGGTGGTGGGGAGACGGGTAGTTGTGTCTTTTTTTGGTCGGGGTACTTATGTTTTTAGGGCGGGTTGTGGGGAGTCGGCATGCTAGAAACACGCATGCCATTCCACACATGCCTTTACTAAGCATGCTTTTACAACGAAAAATCGTTGTGAAGGAATGCATTGAAAAGGCATGCGTGGAAACAATGCGGTCATTGTTCCAACTACGTTGTTCAGGCATGGGTGGTTCTCACCTTAGTTGCTCGATCATACATTAGTTAGAACCCAGTATGGTAATGTCTGCCTGCTTACCACTACCAACTGGTTTGCATCAAAGTGAGTATTCTGCAATATGTTACTGAAGAGACCAAAGAGTAAAGAAGTGCCAAAATTGAAAGGAGAGCTTTCCTTTCAACCCAAATCTTTGTTGATGTGAACATAAGTGGTTGTGTTTCCCTTTCTCTAGGGCAGGCTGGACTGTGAGAGGGATTGTGGTGGTACTGCAGGATGTGGCTCTTTCAAAATAGGGATGCAAGTAGTGTCACTCTCCACATAAAGAATCCTTAGTTCATCATCTTCCTCACTACCACAGTTTGTGGGAACCTTCTTTTTCCCCAACCTTTCATGGATGTTCTAGGTCGGATGCCAATCCGTGTCAAGATCATCAGAATGGGGAGAAGTTGGAGGAGTTATTTTTCTTTTCCTTGCAGGAGATAGTGATGCCGATTTGTCCAGTCATTATTAGTCAAAATAACACCTTGCTCAGCAGTAAGCTCAATGTATATCTCTGCTCCTACCTTTGAAAGATCAGGTATAGCAGACTGATTGTTTGATGATACTGTTTGCTGTCAATTTCGGATTCACTGCTTTCAGCCCCAACTGCAGCACTGAGAGACATGTGCTTCAGTTTTGGAGATGGTAGTGGTGTGATTTTTGATCCCAGGATGATTCTTCTCCCAGCTTTTTCATGCCAAGTGAAGGGTGCAGGTGTGCCACATTGCCAGAAAAAGGAGGAGTGCTTGACGCCAGTCAACTAACTGACAGCAGTCTCCTCCTTCTTCTCAGAAACCTCTTTCTTGGCAGGAATAAACTTCTTCGGGCCATCTTCTTTAGTTTTTGTATGGACCAGCAGCATGAACAGAAGCACTTAGCAGAGGGGTGTCTGCACTCCAGTGTCAGATAAATCACACACTCCTCGTTTCAGTCAGTAAGTATCCTCTTGTGTATCTGCAGGCAATAGAAAAAGAAGAGAGAAAGTGAGATCTTTCAAATCCTGTTTGTGCAATACAAGTTATAAATAATTGCCATTATCATTCCAATATTAATTAAAAAATGATTAAATTAATATAAAAACTACCTGTTGTCCTTTCAAAGCCCTTGTGCTCCTATAGGAGGTAGGCACAAAAGTAATAAATTCATTAATAGATAGGTGGTGTATATCAAGGGCCCCTGTAAAAGATTAGTATAAAAAATACTTTTTTTTTTATTTTATTTTTTATTTTTTTGAACACAAACCAAAGAAAACATACATTAATACAACAGGTCTCTCGACGAGAGGATCAGGGATAGATGAGAACAATTATAGACCATACAGCTACTGTGGTATCCCGAGTCGCAAGCAGCTCTCTGCTAAAGTCTCTCCCTATATGCTAATATCGAGGGATCCGTTCCAAAAAAGAGCCTCCACACCGGAGGAGTGTAAAAATCCGCCGCCCTAAACGTAGGAGAAGGACATACACGCCAATGGTAATAATCTAACATCGTCGAGCAGGAAGAACTGCAGAAAGTAACAATTGCCAGAGCCGCTAAAAAGGCAGGTGGAGCACACAGTCACATCGCGCAGGCTTATCATACAACATGGTAACACACATGATCCGAGGGGGAATGAACCTCGCAGATGGGAGCCATCAATCACGCAGCACACTCCGTCTGGGTCGCCAGATATTCATTTAGAGGGGCCCAAATATCTTTGGGACGGGACCCCTCTGGCATAAGTTCCCAAAATACTAACAGCTGATCATGGCAAAAAGCAGCATCTCGTAACCAGTCAGACCTACGAGGAGCTCTCCCCCGACCCCAGCACATAGCAACCCTACGCTTAGCCAGCAGCATGAGAAGGCCCACCAGACGTCTATGCGGGCCCTGAATCTCATCCATATATCCCAACAGCCCTATCTTAGGGGAGAGGGGTAACTCCACCTCTATCATTTCAACAATCGACCACCTTACCTCCCCCCAAAAATTATACACTTCCGCGCACTCCCATGCCAGATGCAAGAAGCCCGCATCCTGAGCCCCGCAGCGAGCGCAGCATGCATCCGCCAGCAACCCCATGGAATGTAGTCTCTTGGGCGTATAATATAGTCGGTGCAGAAACTTAAAATGCAGCAGACGCAGTCTGTAATTCGGGGATAATGTCTTCATGTGAGCACAACAGCTACGCCACATTGCCTCCGGGATAGGCTCCCCCACATCTCCCTCCCATGCAGTCCTAGAGGACACCACAAGGCCACCCCCCTGCTCCTGCATAGCATTATACAGCTTTGTTATCAGCTTAGAAGGGGATCACGCGCCGCAAAGTACCTCCAGGGCACGAAATTCCAAGGGAGCACCCGGCGCACCAAAAAAATCGATCTTGCAGCAAAGCGCGGACCCGGAGAGCGCAAAATCGTTGCAACGGAGTACCATCATAGTTCGAAAGTGCCTCGGGAATATCCAACAGCCGGCCGTCCACTATCCAGTCTCCCAGCACCATCAAGCCGGCGTCTCATAGAAACCCGCGCACCCCTCCATCACGGAACATCTGAGCATCAGCAACTGCCATAACAGGCAGCGAAGGAGCAAAGGGTAAAGAAACCCCAGACCGCTGCATCAGCGCTCTCCACGCTCCCGCCGCGCAGGCCACTGTGTCGATTCCCCTAAATCGGGGTGGAGCCCGCCTACCGAGCAGGCACACCAAGCCATCAGGCCAGACAGAATCACTTTCAGGTGCCAGATGGGGCATATAACGGGTCGGATTCAGCCAGTAGTACGCAAAATGCGCCTGAGCACAGTGATAATATAACTCCAGGTCTGGGGCTGCCAGTCCGTCCCGTTCAAATGGCAGCGTCATTTTCTCCCAAGCAATACGTGGCTGCCGCCCCGCCCACGCCAACCGAATAAGCGCAGATCGCAGGCGCCGGAAATAGCCCCTAGCAAGTGGAAGGGGAAGATTCACGAACAAATACAGAAATTTAGGGAGTACCACCATCTTGGCAATAGCAATGCATCCAGTCAATGAAAGTGGCAAAGTGTTCCAGACCTCCACTTTTTCCTCTAGCCATGTCAGCGCTACCCCATAATTAGCAAGACGTAGCGCATCCTCGTCACAGCACAGGAGTATGCCCAAATAACGCACCGGTCCCTCCGCCCAAACCAAAGGGTATCAAGAGTCAAATCTCTCCACGCTGGGAGTTAGTGGCAGGATCATCGATTTCGACCAGTTAATAGTGACCCCAGAAAAATTCCCGAAGCGCACGATTTCATCTAGTAAAGTGTCAAGTTTCTGCCCTGGGTTTCACACGTATATCGCGATATCATCTGCATATAAAGATATCAAGACAGGGCGTTGCCGAAACTGTAAGCCACTACTGCTATGTTTCTGTCGCAGTCCCGCCGCCAGCGGCTCCATTGCAGCCGCAAAAAGAAGCGGAGACAGCGGGCAGCCCTGGCGCGTACCCCGCGAAACCAGGAATGGAGCCGATACACCCCCGTTAAGACGTAACCTGGCAGGGGGCAGGGTGTACAGCAGCCTGATCCAGTTCACAAAGCGCGTGCTGAGACCCACTCAGTTCAAAAGCGCAAACATATACTCCCAGGCCAGGGAATCAAAGGCCTTGGCTGCATCAAGAAACACCGCAGCTACATCATCGTCCTTCTCTAATGATCCCAGCACCGCAAAGAAAGTGCGCAGATTATGGCTCTTGGACCTCCCAGGGACAAAGCCTGATTGATCCGGAAGCACCAATCTAGAGAGAAGTGGCTGTAATCGCGTTGCTATCATTTTTGCAAGAATCTTGTTATCAATGTTTATCATGGAAAGTGGGCGATACGAATCACATCGTGTCGGGTCCTTCCCGGGCTTCAAAACAATTATTATTAAAGCCTCCCGGAGGGAGGCCGGGAGTGACCCAGCCACCAGAGACTCCACGTACACCTCCAACAAATAGGGAGCAAGGATATTCACGTATTCTTTATAAAAAGCGGGGGTCAGACCATCAGTACCTGGAGACTTATCTCCGGGTAAACTTCGAATCGCCGCCGCCACCTCCTCTACTGTGAACGGCATATCCAGATACATCCTGTGTGCCTCCTCAAACCATACTAGCGCAATGTTCTCAAAATACTCCCTCATGTCTGCCTCCGTCAAACCCACCGGGGGCGCATATAGCTGCGTGAAATATTCTATAAATACTTGCATCACGCCTCTCGATCCGGTTACCCTGCCGCCCTCAGTGTCTATCGCCTCAGTAACGTAATTACTGGCCCAGGGGCTATGCAATAATCCCGCTAGCATCCTCCCAGCTCTCTCGCCCTCCCCATACCTACGAGCCTGTGCGTGTCTCCCAAGGAAACAGACCTCTCTTAGAGAGGCCTCCTCATACGAGGACACCTCACGCCTAATTTCCGCAAGTACCTCACTTGACCATGTCGCCTCTAAGCGTCGTTCCAGCTCACCGAGCCTCCTTTCAATATCGGCCATCTCCCGCCTTAAGACTTTCACAATCCCATGCTGCTTCGCGAGACACACCCCGCGGATAACCACTTTAAATGCCTCCCGCATAGTGCCGGGAGATTCCACCGAACCTCGATTCTCAACAAAAAATAACCAAACCGCCTCCCGCACCTCCTCTCTGAAGATCTCGTCTCGGAGAGCTCCGCTGGGCAACTGCCACATCACCATCGGTTGTAACTCACTGGGTATCGGCAATTCTAATAACACCGCTGAGTGGTCTGATAACGTACGGGGAAGATGGTCTATCGCTCTAGTCCAAGCCTCCACATTTCTAGTGCCCAGCCATCGGTCAATACGAGACCAACTACTATGGAAGTAATTCAAGCAGGTGCCCTCTCTGCCTCCACAAATCCACCAGCGCTCCGCTATCCATCACTGCCGCCAGAGATCTCACCGAAGAAACATGTTGCACCCTAGCCACACTCTCTCGGTCCAGCTTAGCATCTAGGACTACGTTAAAACCACTGCCCCAGATCACAGCTCCAGCTCCCAACAACTCCACTAGGCGCCATACCTCTAGGAAAAACTCTGGGTCATCAACATTCGGCCCATACACAGCCACTAGCCAGCAAGCCCTGTCCAACAACATTCCACTCAGTATCACGTACCTGCCGTTGGGATCAGCAATAATTTTGCGCGTACGCCACTGCAGTCCTTTGCGGATAATGATTGCAACCCTGCGCGCGTAGCTAGAATATGTAGAGCAGTGAGCCTCCCCAACCCAGCCAGCTTTCAACCTGCCAACCGCAGATGCCATCAGATGCGTCTCTTGTATCATACAGATGTCAATAGCAGGTCGCTTAACATAAGCCGTCACCAGCCGGGCCTTCCGATTATCATTGAGCCCCCGCACATTCCATGTCAAGCATCTCACAGCAGAGGTAGCGTCATCCCCCATCCAGAACTACAGCCGTACAACACTGCGCGTGAACACACCTCTCCACCTGCCAAGAACTTAACAAAAAGGAAACCTGAAACATTCCCCAATTGGCCCAATCCTCCCACCACCCACACAAGCCCCCCAATCGGACCCTCGCAGTGACCCACCCAACCAACCTCAAAGTCCACACTGCAAACATAAAACAGGTAATAACCGGACTCATCCGAGGGGCAAAAGCCTGCCAAACAGCTCTCCACCCAGATGTTCTAGGGGAGAGGGGCCATTGGGCCAAGCAACAGCTACACATCAGGGGCCCGATCACGGAGCGGACCCACACGCACCCACAGCTTCAGACGTAGTAGTATCCCACACATGTCACTTAGTCATTGTCGCTAAGAGCGGCGTCCTCAGCGCCTGCCCCCCCGACCCCCCCGCCCCGACTGGTAATCGTCTAGCGAATTTAGTCGCCTGCTTTGGGTCCGAGAAGTACAGCAACTTGCCCTCATGCCGCACCCTCAGTTTAGCCTGGTATAACAGGGCAAACCTGACTCCAGCTTGGCTCGGAAGGCGCTTCGTCAGCAGAAAAGCCCGCCTCTGGGCCTGTACACCTGGGGTATAATCAGGGAAGAAGTTAATTTCGGAGTTCTTATATACTAGAGGTCTTCTCTCCCTAGCCAACCGGAGAACAGCATCTCGGTCCCTATAATTCAATAATCGTGCAATAATTGGACGTGGAGGCATGCCGGGAGGAGGACGAGGACCCAAGGAACGATGTGCCCTCTCAATCACCAACAGCCGAGAGAGCTCGCCAGCAAACAGCTCTTGTAACATATTCTCAACAAAGTCCTCCATGCGACCCATGTCAGTTACCTCCGGCAGCCCCATGATACGGATGTTATTACGCCGGGACCGGGCCTCCAAGTCCTCATTTTTGTTCCGTATCACCTCCAGGAGATGCTCCATCTGCGCAATCTGTTCTCTGTCACCACTACGCGCATCCTCTACCTCAGACGTGCGTGACTTCAGAACTTCAAACCTGGCATTGTGGTCATCGACGCGGGCTCTGATGCGATCCAGCCACTCCGACACATGGTCCAGCTTAGCGTCTATGCCTGCCAAGCTGGTTTTAAGTTCCATGAACATGGACCTCACAGACATCTCTGGAGGCTCACCTTCGACGTCCGAGTCCTCAGGCTGGGAGGCGGGAGGGGCACCACGTTTTTCTCCTCCAGAGAAGGAGAGCTTAGCCTGTCGCTTATCTGCCTTGCCCATCTTTCAATACTACACGAATAATGCAGCTAGCGCCAGCTCAAGTGAAACGAACCAAGACTGCGGGTCCACACCTCCAAAAATCACCCAGCTGGCAACTCCGTTCTCCTCACAGGGCCACCAGGCAGCTTCCAGACGCACCGATCAGTCGTCCCGCCTCCCAGGTCAAACCCGCTTCCTTTACAGGAATTCCGCAAATTTCGCCAGTAGCAGGGAGTTCCACACAGCACAGGAGGGGAGGGGGAGGGGAGCCAGGCAGGCACCAGGTTCCAGAACCAGGATGTTCAAGCCCCAGACATCAAGGGGTACCTCAAAAACACACTACCGCACCAGCCCGGGCCTCCGCCCCCCGCCTCACCGCTCATATCAGCGTCCACTTGAATCTGTTCTGCCAGGGCAGTGCAGGGCCCTCAGTGCAATATGCAGGTCCTCAGCAGGGTTTCGCAGGGAGGCGACCAGGGGCCAAGCCGCAGCCCTCTCAGGTTGTCTTTCCACCAGGGCCCAAAGTTCAGGCCCCTGCCTCCGCTAATCTCCTCACCATCCCAGGGCCATGCAAGTCACCGCCTCAGCGCGCCCTCCGCACGCCTCTTGCCGGCCGGGCCCAGCACGCACCAGTCGGGGACTCGGAAATTGGGAGGCTCAAAAGAGCTCCCCAGTCGGAGGTCAGAAGGGGCCCAGAGGGCCGGCGCCCCCAGCCGCTGTGTACACCAGAAAGGGGGGGTGGGGGAGCCGTGGCCCGAAGCAGCCACCGATCAGGCCTCCCGGAGCTCCCCTGCACTCTCGGCTCCTCTCCCTCTCGGCCGGGAACAGCCGCAGCGCCTCCCCTCCCCCACGCGCACTGTCAGAGCCAGCGCACGTGGGTGACCGCCGGCGCCAGGCCCAACAGCACAGACCCGGCCCCCGGGCGCCCGCAGCAGCCGAACCAAGCTCACGTTATGTCGCTGGGGTCTCGAGGGGGATGTCTCAGGGGTCCGCTCCTGTCAATGCCGCCTGTAGGATAAATTACATCGAATCGATTGCCCGGCCCCGGCAGAGCCTCACGATGTGACGGCCATCTTGCCCGGTGGCCAAGCCACGCCCCTAGTATAAAAAATACTTGGTGTCCTTCCAGGCACCCATGGAGGCCCTATGTGAGGCATGCAAAAATAAAAATAAATAAGAAAAAAATGCCTGATGTCGCTCTGGGGAGCACTGGGCACCTATGGGAGTAAGGTAAGATATGGAAAATTGAATGACTTGATGAATAAATAGTTGGTGTCGCTCCAGGGCCTCTATGGAAGGACGACAAAAATAAACAAAATATATAAAATATCTGGTGTTCTTCCAATGTCCACAGGGCCTTTACACAGAGCAGGGAAAATAGTTAAAATGTCGCTCCAGGACCTTTGGTGCCCCAATCGGACACAGTCAAAAAATAATATAAAAAATACCTGGTGCCCGGCCAGGGCCCAGCGGGAGGCATGCATAAATCAAATGAATGAATTAAAAATCATATCAGGCATCACTCCAAGGCACATGGGAGGAAGGAAACAATGAATAAATACACCAAAAACAACTTATTTGCAATACAGACTTCAGCCATAAGCACAAATAAATGTATCAGAAGAAATATATAAGGAAAAAACTAAAGTGAACTAAAAAGACAGGGCTTGTTCTAATATCAATGCTCCTAGAAAGTGAAATAAAATGCTGAATAATCAGAAACACTTACTGGCTCAACGAAAAGGTAGCCGCTCACCAGATGGCATGGGTCAGCAAGAAAGGACGCATGGAAAACAAGGACAAAATGGCCACCTATCTCACACACATTGACACAAGGAAAACAAAGAGAACATGGTTGCCTCACCCTGGCTGGAGCCACTTCCACCCCCTCCTCCAACAAAAACTTGCAGGATTTCCAGAAAACGATTGCACAAACATATATTGACACAATAGTGCTGCGAGCCCTAAAAGGATTTGGAGGAGTATCGGTATTGTGAATTAAGCATTAAAAAAATCTAAGTAATTTCCACTGGGAAGATTTAAGGGCTTAGCGGCTCGGCAGCTTCCAGCAACCTCGACTAGGTCACAACCAACTTTTGATACTTGGGGATATGTGTTGCGCATAATGAGCCGGACTGCCATAAGCTGAATATGGGCCGAGTGGTGACTAGGCTGTGGGCTTCCATTAAATTCTGAAGTACCGGCAGCTGTCGGTGATGGGCAGGGTGGCGTTAGCTAGAAAGGTCTTTTTGTCACACTGCTAATATGTCTTTCAGGGTACAATGGTAGAGATGGTACAAAAGGTGTTTCTGAAAATGGATATACAGACAGTTAGCTGATCTAGGCACAGGAATGAGGTATTGTTAAATTAAATGAATTCAGGAGAGAAGGGGCTAAGGTTCCCGCAATGGAATTCTATTACATGTTGACACAGCTACAAGACGCAGTACATTCGCTGAAGGAGCAGGACAATTGGGAAAAAAATATAACTAATTGGCACGCCGGGGATATATACACTAGAATGTTTATTGATGCGAGGCAGAGGCCTTCTACCTCAAATACTGTTTTTTACATGACATATTTGTGGACTATGTGAAAAAATGTTAACTTCTCATTGATATGGACTGGAACAAAATGTGCATTGTGTAAGTCAGGTGACAAGCTATGCTCTTTTAAATCTATACACTAAAATTATGTTCACATGACTGACATGATCTCTTGAAACTCAGTATGCTTCACCCCAGATGCTGACGCTGTCGAGAGGAAGGTCTGTCTTCATACACCTATTCTGGAAGTGCCAAGAGGTGCAGAGTTTTTGGCTGATGGTCAGCTAAGCTTACATGCAGTATGGATACAGCCTTTGATCTAACAATTCATAATCGGTCTCCTTCCCAAGAAGAAACAAGCATTTACAATGCAATGGGTCTCACGTTTAGTCGAGTTAGAGCTATTGGCGCAGTAAACTCCTAACTGGACTTTTCTTGTCACATAGATTAAAGATGAAAAGTAAAACAGTTGACAGTGAGCCGATTCAAAGCGCCATGGCCGCCGTGAGCACGAAGGAGAGACGCAAAAGGAAAAAGAAGTTTGCTCGCAGTCAAACGTATCAGCAAATGTGCAATAATCTATGTGACAGGGTCGATGGCCAAGGTGGTAACAAAACCACTCCAAGGAGGAACAAACATAAAGCATTTACCAATGATAACCAAGGACTTTTGAAAGGCAAGCCCATGAACGAGTGATAGTGATGGGCAAGCAGTGGGTGTGGTTAAAAGCCCACAGATAGATTAAAACAGGCCAGAGCACTTGCACGCTTGACCTAAAAAGGTGCACAGAGAAGGACATAACAGCACAGTTATCAATGCAAAAGCTTGGAATGCACCCCCTCCCAAACTTAAGAATGAGAATGATTTGCTCAAATTTTGCAAATCACTGAAAAATGATCACTTCTCCTTGTAACTGCTTCTTTGTGACTGATTACTGCTAGCCCTAGGACACCCTGTCCCTAGGTAATGGGGTACTTTACAAAACCAAATATTATACAATAAATTGCAAAACTTGTGAATTGATTTATGCTCATAAAAGCATTAATCTGCACATGCAGAAAACAGAAATACACACATGGCACGATACGCACTGCATGTGCAAAGTTTTCAGTGGGTGTACACTTTATGCGTGCAAATTACATATGTGAAAAATGTATACTGCTACAAACAAAGGTTCTAAAATAGACAGGTAAAGAAAAACAATGAAATTTGCGCATGCAAAATGAGAACGATGTAGGAGTGAGCAATAAAAAGTAATAAATGTTAGATAAATAAACAAAAAAAGAGCAAAGGATTTGCTCATTTTTTATCTTGCTTCACCTTTGCCCCATTTTAATCCTTGTTGTAAATCAAGAGTATCTTTGATACCTATGTGCAGAAAATCTTATTTTTTTATTCCTAATCTTTTCTCTTGAGGACCACTTCATCTGCTCTTTCTGCACACTACGGTGGTAGTGGTGATATTTTAAAAATGTCTGCAATGGCATAGTTTCATGGCCTCTACTTACTACTGAACTCCACTCTGCCTCCCTCATGCTGGCCCATACCCCCACATACAACGCAGCAAAGCAAGAGAAACCTTGGTGAAATCCCCAAAATCAGAAATGTATTGTAAACGGAGAAGGAAACCTACAGGAGTGCGTTTCTGGATATGCTTGGTAGTGGGGCCCTCACTGGAGGCTGCTTAAGGTTGCCCAGCCTCATGCAGCCTACCCTTGGGAACTGAAGGCACTGCTTGCAGCTCCACATGCCTTTTTTTTCAAAATTTCCTCTAGGTTAAGATGTGTCCTCATTGGGAACACGCTTCAAAAGTTAGTGACACGGCTTGTCACTGCCCCTGCGGCGTAGCTTCCACTGGTGCAGTGGGCGCAGTGGCACCGGGGCCCAGAGATCTGAGGCGCCCACTAAACTCTGATTATTGGTATATTTTGCAAATCAAACAGTAGTCGAGGGTCAGGTTCCTTCCTTGCACAAGGCCTCATGACACACCAGCTACTCCAAGGACTGCCTCTAGGTTCAACCCTCATTAACAGATAGATAGAACCTACTTTCATTAGCTGTACAGCAGATAAATCTAATTAATACATTGTTTCACTTTCTGAAGCTCTGTTTGTAAGAAAATAATGTAGTTCTGTGTGCAGAATAACAATAATGATTATAATTTAGATACCACACAATGAAAGATTAATTGATTTGGAACATAAATATAACAACGTAAAAAGGTTCATCTTTATTAAACTTGTATCAGTAATGTTTGCATGAAAATCAGCAACGATTCAAACTTGTACCTTGCCTAAGATAAGCACAATTTTGCAGAGGTTGCCTAATTCACTGAATATTTTAGCGGGGTTCAAACTTGTGACGAAAGAATCTCTGCAGCAAAAGCATTACCCGACTGAGGTGCACTAGTAGCACACACGCCTATGATATGCTGGTGTCGCACGAATATTGTCTTTCTACGTTATTTTATGGAAATGCAATCTATTTACGTGCAGGCTATCGGAAGATCTCCCCAGCAAGTACCTTAACTGACTGGGCTATTTTCTCAGATTCGTTACCCGTTGACTGTGCTGGATACAGCTAGATTTCTCAGCAAGTGTTTTCCCACGTTAAGACATCTTAAAATGAGGCCTCTTTCTGACAAATAAAGAAATCCCTAACTATTTAAACATTTATCTCCGTTATCAATTTATTTGGGGCTGAGTGAAAGCACCAAATTACTACTAACAGACCCAAGGCATACAGTAATCGGCTCTGCTCCTTACGATTGGACCGTCATTTACTTCTCCCTTCCTCCCAAAATTCTTGGTACACGGAGTGCACGTTTCCATTTTCACTATTTAGGTAGGGAAATTGAATACTGCCAGGAAGGTTATAAAGCGATTAATTCACGCATGACAGAGTTGGCATGAGAACAATATTTAGCAATTATTTGAGCCTCGCTCTTGTCTGTTTCTTTCTTCGAGTGACATGGCATAAATACCTTTATTTTCTAGCCATTAAATTAAAATGTCAGGTGTCAGAATTGCAGCGTAAAGGAGCAATCGTGTATTTTTCGTTAACTCCAAAGCGCCTTAACTAACTTTAAGGCTCTCCGAATGCCAGGCGCTAACTACGCATGTGCCAACAAGTACTGCATGAGCATGAAATCGAATAGGTTATAGAGGAGCAGTCTGAGCTACCACTGAGATATATTACACAATCATTTGCAAAGCAACTGTCTTGCGTTTGCTGGAGTTAGAGCTATTGGCAGCAAGCCTACGACCACCATGAAGCGTGATGGAGACACACAAAAGGAAACAGAAGTTCACTCGCAGTTCAATTATCCATGTAACCGGCAAAAGTGCAAATATCCATGTAACAAGGTCGATGTCATGCAAAGCGCTCGACTACTGCCCAGCGAGATCGCGCTGCCTGCTAAATAAAGAGAAAAAGTAGTCCATAAACCATATGGAAAATATGAAGCCTCATATGTTTGCAGTAGTTGGGCGGTGCACTCAAGGAGGGCTAAACACCGGAAAAGGTATGACATATGCATGCCTGTCACTAATTAAATCAAGCGAATTGTAAAAGGCAAGCCCACGAACCAACCAAACTAATGGGCCTGCGGTGGGTGTGGTTAAAAGCCCACAGAGATTACACCAGGGACGAAGCGCTTTGTGCTCGATCCTAAAAAGGGTAGATGGCTATGAAATTTCAATTACTGGTTGTGGTACTTGCGAAAAGGAGAACAGCTGTACTTTGGCTTGGTGTTGAGCCGCCAAACATGGACAAAGGTAAAAAAAGATATGTTAAAATGGGTCTTTGCTTAGGAAATATTGACGAAGCAAACTCAGTGAGATGGGTTAAAATGATTAGATTATTGAATGTCCCTCTAGCTGGCAAGCCACCATGATCCATGACCTCCGAGTCCTGGGAGACTATTGATAGTTATGGGTCGACTAGGATTGATGGTTAAGGGGTTTATGTTGAGGTGAGTAGCTATGTATAAAGGAGTTAAAATACATGACGTAGATCATGATGAATGGGTATGGTAGCGAATCACACTGATCTGTGTGCGGTCTCTGTCACACCTGAAGGAGGGTCTCCACTACCAATTGCAGACGTTTGTGAGAAAAAAAGAATTTCATGATAGAGAGATCCACACATGTCATGGAAGGTATCAGTAAGACAAATATTGATGAAAATGTGTGCTGGGGGCATTGGGAGGGGTGATTAGGGTCCCAAGGTACAAAAGGTTACAGTTCTTACAGGTGTACTGAATAATTATTGAGCCCACATTGAGTGACTATTGTGATTGTACACATGCGGATGTTATGTGTTGTATATACGTTTCTGAAATGAATAAATATACATTTTTTAGAAATTGTTCATAAACAGAGGGAACGAGAGAGAGGGTGGGTGTAGGAAAAGTACCCAGATTTTGTCTGCCCTAAAGGAGGGAATTAGACAAAGTACAGGAGCTAAGAAGCACTTCAAAATGGGAGGCACAGGGGCAAGAGCTAGGCTAATGAACAGTAGCAGAAGCAGTGAACATGGTGAATTTTGATTTATATCCTGATTGGATATAGAAACCTTTCTTTAGGTGTTCTCTGAAACATGTGAGTGACATACTGGACGGATCTCTTTAGAGTCCCTCTAGAGAAATTTAAAGACATGCTTAGTACTGCAGCAGAATTGTGGAAAATTAGAAAGACGTGGTAAAACAAGGATCAAAGGGACTTTAATAATAATCATTCCTAGGATTAGAGGAGCAGAAATACTCATTGAAATAGAAATAATCATGTAACTAGATGCAGAATGTCACAGATGTTTATAGAAAACAAGTATTCAATACCAACCAAAGTTGCACAGACTCCTATTTTCCTAAAAGTTTTAGTTGCATTGTCTCTGATAAAAAGTAGCAAATTAAGGGTTTGATTTAGAGTTTGGCGGATGGGGTTACTCCATCGCAATTGTGACGGATGTCCCATCCGATGTATTACAATCTTCTTATATCCAACTGGAATCGTAATACGATGGACAGGACATCTGTCCTGTTTTTGACGGAGTAACCCGTCCACCAAACTCTAAATCAGGCCCTAAATTTAGTACAATATGGAGTTACGCAGACTCCTGTACAAACTGAGTTGTACAGGTTCCATAAACTAATGAAAACATTAAGAATTGAGCACAAGGGATTGTGAAGTTAAATAATGTCAGTTGCTAATCGTATTGCAGCCAAATTATTGGGGTCATGCACAGTAGATTCCATATGCCCCAAAACAAGACGGTGACACTTTGGTGAAAAGCCGAAATGGCAGATGTCTCTCACCCTGAACAATGTGGGAGTGAATTTAGAATTAACAAATGTTGTATGTTTAATAAACATGAAAACACTGTAAATGATATAATTGAGCTATATCAGGCAAACCTTTTAAAGTTGACAAGACTCAAATCCATTTGCCTTTTGTTGTACACTGCAGATTTTAACATGGTTTCTCGATTCTTTGACTGTGCAGCTCGAGTTAAAAATGTATCCTTCAGTATTTTCGAAAATACTTTTAATTCAAACTGTTTTACAGCCATATTTTTCTTGTATTTGGAAAATGTCTTTGTTTTTCTCTTCCTGATGTTTCTGGAGGAAGCCTGCATGTAATCTTGCGAATGCGCAAGGTTTATACTGCTTGCTGGTTAAACAGTACTTTTTTTAGTCTTTCAGTAGTTTATTGTTTAGCAGTATACTGTAATTTTTCCTTGAATGTGGGTTAGAGGTGCTCATTTATTATTAATTTTGGAACAGTTTCTATAGTAGTCCGTGTGTAGTATGATTTCTAAAATGAGGATTGGTTTCTGTCTATGTATCTTTAACATCACAGTCCGTAGTGCCACTATACACCATGCAATGGGTATGATTTGCCACTTCTGTAAACCTATAAGATATGTTGCAAGCCAAGACTTTTCTGAGACCACTATTGAACGTGTCTTTATGAAGGACTGTTCTTTAACTTTCCACTTAGACTAATAGAGACTTTTTCTTGCACTTCTTAAAGGCAGACTCCATGTTAGTCTGTTTAATGGCTTTATACTTACATATTTTGCAGATTTGAAGTACCTTTAAAATGAGCAGCACCATAATATTTTGCTCTTTGAGTTAATATTTACATTGTGCTAGCCTGTAGTTAAATAGTTGTGGCTATATGGATAGAATAGATGTTAATTTCTATTATGTGCATTTTGAGAATTATTTGCCTTGTGAATTAACCAAACATTTATCTTTTGCTTTCGGTAATGTTTTTTAATTGTGAATAAACCTTCCTCGTTTTGACTTTGTTTTTCCAAAAATCCATTGATGTAAATATTGTGAAGTCAGAAGAAATGGTTAGGCTCTCTCTTGAGATTAGAAACGGAGATCAGTAGAGCTGGAACATGTTTTATTCTCTCCTATACAGTCAGATGAAGCAGGCATACCAAGCATTAAACTGTGGGTGATTTTGCTACTGAAAACATTTTGAGTAAGCATGGGTTTTGCCAATTCTTGGGGATTTTAAGTACAATCACAGCCCCAAGTACAAACTCAGTTGTGAAACAGACTCAACACTGTTTTTAACCATTATCATCAAATTTCAATGCTAAAGAATCAATCAGAAAAAATAGTTTTAACCATACTGCACAAGTGTAAAATATGCAGGGAAATGTACAGTATGTTCCTGTTTAAACATAGACCTATAAATGAGCCCGTGTGGATATGGAGAGACTCTACATCTTGCATCTCAAAATATTCAATCAATGGCTTTCTTTTGATTATGGCATTTTAATTAGACTTAGTTCCATCTTTAAGTATCAGATGTTTTAGTAATGTATCAATGCCTGTGGAATTTTAATGTTATTTCACATTTCTGTGAGGAAATGCCCTTTTTGCAGGATCGTCCCCACTTTTTTCCCTCACGTTTTGCTGGATTTAGTGCAGGTCTACTGACTCTGAACACTGCGGGCTTAGGTCCAGCTCCCAGTGTACGCACTCTGATCCCTAAAATCTATGAGCAATTGGCATACTTAGCTTACTTATAATTCCCTAGTATGTGATAGTCTGTGTACCCAGGGCCTGTAAGTTAAATGTCAATAGAGAACTGCAGCATCGGTTGTGCTACCACTACAGTGACAAAGTGAAAACATGACTCTAGGCCTGCCACTGCAGTCTAGCATGGCAGCTTTGAAACTACAAATAACCTTTTGACAAGCCTAAATCTTCCTTTTTAATACTGTGAGAAACTGCATTATTCTTTGAGGGGGTTGAATACCTTCTTAAACAACAACTAGAATCCTTGTCAGAGTGAAACACAAAAGTCATTAAATTAACTTGTGGATAACCCTTGGGTAGCATGGCAAAAAGCAGTAGGCTTTAAATTAGAGGCAATGTGTGATGTATTTATGCAGCACACAGCCAGCAATAAAGTGAAATCACAAGCGGAAAAATTAATAAATACATTTAAACAGCTGAAATCTACACAGTAGACCTAGAAATAGGCAATTTTAAAGATTTTAGATAAGTATAGTGACTAAAACCAAAAGGTACCACTCACTGTCATCTGGTTGTGCTTGACTGAGTGAAAGTCACAAGTTCAGGCTGACTGTGATGAAGTGTGAAGGTTTTCTTCTCAAAGTTTGGCACAAAAAGTCCTGTTCGCACTGGAGGAGTCCGGGAGGAGCAGGGAGAGTGTTGCAGGTGATCATCACTGTAGCGTAAAGAGCAGGCTGGGCATCATGGACGGTCATCACTGCAAGTTCCTATTGGGCATCGTGGATGGTCGCCACTAGCTGCTGATGCTTTCACGCGAAGCGTAGATCACATTGCCATCCCAAGAGGTAGCAGTAGTGCAAAAAGTCTGGTTCACCTGAGCTTGGCATTAACACTCATCACAGTTACAGTCAACAGGTTCTCAGCACAAATAGGCCTGTTCAGGGTTGCGTAGTGTCCAAAACTTCTGGATTTCTCCCTTTACTTCAGAGGAGTGCACACTGATACCAACCAAAGGTACAGAACCTAGGGATATGCCTCTTGGGGATCGGGGACTCACTCTAGCAGAGGCCAGGAGGGCTTAGACAGGTCCAGTTGCAGGTCTATGCAGATCCAGTTGCAGCAGGTGAGCTGGGCCTCTGCAGCTTGCTGTGTCCCGGTATCTCAGAACAAGAGGTCAGCCAACTGACCCCTGGAGTCACTCAGATAGACTGGAGTGAAGGGGAAGGTCAAGCCTTCCTTCTCAGAGAGCAGGTGTAGGGCAGTCCACAGGCAGCGCGGCAGTCCTCTGACAGCGTATCTTCTTCTCTAGAGTCCACAGGTCCAGGAGTGTGCTAAAGAGTTGGTCTGACAGGCCAATATTTATACCTTGTGCCAGCTGTGAAGTGGGAGAAACTTCTAGACTGCCACCTATTTTCAGTTCTGGAATTTCCTTCCTTACACTGCCCAGGCTCCAAGGAGACTGGGGTAACAATAGGTTGGTGGCATGTTCTCTATGAGTGTGCTGGAGGCAGCCTCTCTGAAATATAATAGGGGTGGGTAAAAGGTCTGCCTCTCCCATCCGGGCAGGATAGTCCATCCTGACAACACCTAGTCCCCCCTGACTCACTTTCTGGGAGGAATAAACAAAGGCCACTGCCAATATACCAAGTCATGTGACCCTGGATACTGGCTGCAGGCAACAAATGGGTAAGACAAGAAAAATGCCTACTATCTAAAAGTGCCATTATCAGAATTGTGCCTTAAACTTAAAATCTGAGTTCACCATTGAAGAGGGTTTTAAGTTACAATTAATTTGAGTGTAAACGTGACATTTCTACCTGTTCCCAAGCAAAAGTTATCACTTATTAAATGTAATAGGGTAACCCAATGCTATCCTGCAGGAGAGGAAGCCTTGTAGTACTGAAAAACAAAAGTGTTTCACTATAAAGATATGTAAAACTTTAATAATAATGACATGTAAAACTTAAAAGTACATGTCCAACTTTTTGAATGCACTGCACCCTTCCTAACGGCACCTTATGGCCTACCTTAGGGGTGACTAGCACGTATTAAAAGGGAATATCTAGAATGGTAAAGGGGTTATTTCTCCAAGTCAAATTGGCAATTTAAAACTGCACACAGGCCGCAATTGCACATCAGAGAGTTGTTTTGAAAGACTACTTAAGTGGGTAGCACAATACGTGTTACAAGCCCAACAGTAGCATTTAATTTATGGGGCCTGGGTACATGTAGAATCATTGTACTAGGGACTTATAAATAAATTAAATGTGTCAATATGGTGTAAACCAGTTTTACCATGTTTAGGGGAGGAAACACTTTAGCACTGGTCAGCAGTGGTTAAGGGCACAGAGTGCTAAGGCCAACAACAATTAATTTCAGCAAAGAGCAGCGAAGAATGCAAAATTGTTTGGCAGAAGACCACCATGGGGCAGGCAGGTCTGTGTCCACCCCATCCCCCTCCATCTGACAATGGGGAAAACTACCCACAGTGATAGGAGTTCTTATCACTAATACATAATAGACCATCAGAATTACAGCATTTTGACCCTGGTCCGTGTTCCACATTACCCTGTTTGGAGATGGGCCACCTCAACTGTTTGGGATTCTAACCCCTTATCTGCATGAGCCATCTGAGGGGCCTGTGGTCTGTTTGAGCATGAAAGCAAATCCCAACCAGGTATGTTTTCAGCTTCTTCAGTGCCTAGGCTCAGCAAAGGCTTCTCTTTGAATAGCATTCCTTCTCTGATCCTTGGGGAGTAACCTTCCACTGATGAACCTTGCAAGTTGGTCTAGGCCCTTGACGTTTTACTGTGACAGTGCAGCCCCTGTGCCTTGCTATGAAACATCTATCTGTACTATCCGTTAGTGGGAGATATCAGGGGAACTGAGTACAGGTGCTGTACAGATGCACTCCTTCAGGGTGTGACAGACCAGTATGGTCTCAATCTTTGCCTGGAAGGACTGCACCTTGCCTCTTCCCACCAGGTTTCCCAGATATACCAGAGAATCCTTCCCTATCTGACACTTGCTGGCATTGATAGTTGGACCTGCCTGTTGAAGAGCCTGAAGCATCTCCTAAAGGTGGGAAGGTGATCCTCACAACTGGAACTGTGGACAGCCACATCATCAAGGTATGCCATTCTAAAGGCCAGGCAGGACTCTGTGTACCAACGTCTGGAAGGCGGCATGGGCATCCTTCAATCAAAGGGCATCACCATAAGTTGGACGTGTCTCTCTGGAATAGAGAATGCAAACCTCTCTTTAGCCCACTCATGCAAAACAATCTGCTAGTATACTGATGTGAGATCAAAGGTACTCAGGAACTTGGCAGCTCCCAGTCTGTCAATGAGCTCATCAGTTCGGGGGATGGGATGAGCAACAGTTTTAGTAACTGAGATGAACCCCCTAATCGACACAGAATCAGAGTTCTGGAGCAGTGCCCAGAAAGCTGGCTTTGGGTACTGGCACAACTAGGAGTGCTGGAGTACCCAATGACCCCTAATGTAAGCATCTGAGAGGCATCATCCTCAATACAAGCCCTCACCTTGTCAGATAATCTGTAAATGTTATTCTTCATAGGCATACTGTCCCTTTTGACAATGTCATGCGTACAGAAATGTGTGAGTCCATAGGTGCAAGAGAACAAAGTGGCAGACTGCCCCAGCAACAGCTGCTCTGGGTCAGGGTAGGGGAGAGGTTGACACCTTCCACTGACCCATCTGGCTCCTTGGAAGATAGGAGGTCTGGGAGAGGTTCACTCTCATCTTCCACCACATCATGGCAGGAGGAGCATGGTGATATCAGACCTCTTATAAAAGGATTTTTGGAGCAATTGACATGGAATACCCTTACGGGGTTTGTGGGGGTCTTGAGTTCCATCAAGTGGGTGACATACCCCTTTCCTACCTTCACCTCATAAGGCCCTTATTAATGGTATTGGAGGGTGCTGGGTTATTTTATTTTGCTAAGTCCAATTGGCAGTTTAAAACTACAGACAGTCTGCAATGCCAGACCTGAGACATGTTGTGAAAAGCTACTGAAGTGAGTGGGCCAATACGTGCTGTAAGGCCCATAAGTTTCATTTATTGTACAGACCATGGGTACATGTAGTACCACTTTTCTAGGGATGTTAAGTCAATTTAATTTACCAGTTGGGTGTCAGTCAATTTTACTTTGTTTAGGGGAGTGAGCACAGGCACCTTAGCACTGGTTTGCAGAGTCCCAAGGCCAACAAAACAAATTTCAGCAAACAAGAGGGGAGAAGGCAAAAGGTTTGGGAGAAGACTACCATAAGGCTGACAGGTCTAACAAATTCCTTTAAGTCACCCCTAAGGTAGGTCTTAGGAGCCCATATGGCATAGTGCATGCTATTTAAAAAGCAGGACATGTGTACCTAAGTTTTACATGTCCTGGCAATGCCTAACTGTCACCTGGCAGTCTGTTAGGAGTTGTGAAGTGCTCACAGGAAGGGGCATAAAATGCCTTACCTGGGAGGATGTGTGCCCTCTGACTGTTAGGATGGCCTTGTGGATGTACCAGCTTCAAAGGGTGAGCTCTCATCATAGGCAGATGCAACCCACACCTAGGTCTGACCCTGTCTTAGTCTAAGGCAGACAGAGTGCACCAATTCCAGTGGGGGTGGACCGGGGTTGTGTCTAGAGCTCGGATCAAGGGAATTAAGATTCTGCCATTTTGGCACAGTAGGGCACTATGAGATTGTTTAGGGCCAAACCCCCAGGAAATTATGTCAGAGTGGGTTGGGTTGCCTATGGGAACTTTTTCCTTATTGGTCACACCCACCCACAAACTAGTGGCAGGCATAAAACTGCCCCCCAGCTACCTTCCTCAGAGCACTGCTGAAGCTGAGAAAGTCAGATGAACTGCACCTGCTGAACTCTGGCTTGAGAAAGATGACTGCATCTGCACTAACCTGTGGAGAGAAACCTCCACTGCTGGAGCTGCTCCACTTGAACCCAGGACAGAAGAAAGGAATCCAAGTGCTAGTTGGCTAACTCCCTATTAAGGTACAGAAACAAAAAAAGCTGCAAGAAGCCCACCTAGCTGAAGAGCCCAACTAACCAGGTCCAACTGGAACTGCCCAGGACCCTGCTGGTGGCTTCCTCTGGAGTGAGTCCTGACCAGCATGTGACTATTGCCCAGGCACCCTTGGATAAGTGTTGGAGTGTTCTCCTTCTGCCTAACCCTAAAAGCCAGGACTTAGAAACTATCTCATGGATTTTTGGCACAAGTTCCGGGGGCTAACACCAAACTATCACCAAGCTACCAACATTGTATTGCAAGTCAGATTTAACTTGCTGACTTGCTCCATTGAACAAAGTTCGACTTCCAAAAATGTTTCTAAGTCTGAAGGTGGAAATCTTCACCAGGAGAAGATCTTGAAACTATTCAGCCAGCGAAAGACCTTCCTTGGGTGTGAAATTCGAAATTCTTCTACTCTGAGTCTTACCACCAAAAGACAATGGCTTTACTGGGACTTCATTTAACAGCGATCTGGACTCATGGAACTCAACTCAGCCACAACCTGGTACCCAGCCCCACTGAGGATATTTGACTACTAAAATGTTTGCTAGGTCAGAAGGTAAAACTTTCCACCAGACCAACCCTGGTCTCTGTATCCAATCTGTGTTCCATTGTGGTTGGCCTTAACATTTGACTTTGACACAGTCTAGGACGACCAGGTGTCTGAGATTGGTGCTTTATGATTTTTGTTGCTAGAAACATCTAAAAATTGAAAAATCATATCTTCGGTCCCCGGTATCTGATTTTTGTTATTTTTTCATTTTGGTGTCCATTTGCTCATTAACGTTTTCTATATTTTTATAAATTTGAGTGAGAGTTTCACTGTGTTGTTTTTTTCTATTTTTTTAAATACATGTTTATTGGTTTTGTCTGTAAACCAAGGCACACAATGTAGCAGAAATCATTACAGCACAATCTTCGAAGAACCATAGTGTACAAAGAGGCTATAGAGAAATCAGTAGCAAGGCATTGAGGTCTCATTATCAGTGGCTGTTGGCTTGGAAAGGCAAGGTCCCCAAATCAGCTGTTAGTTATGTTCATAGCCTCTCAAATTATACATTACATTCTCAACTTTCACACAATATTCCATACTACTAAACTAGACCCTCAGGGGCGGGTGTTCCTGACATCTACAATACCATGCAATAATCTCTCTTGGCTACAAGAGAACCAACCCCACCACAGCTCTCTGTCTCTTAGAAAGTGCCCAAACTTCCATTATTTCACCAATGCCACCTTGGGATCCATGCTAGTAGGGACGCATATCAAGTCAGCCAGCATGCTGTGTATCCTTTGACAATAATTTGTTATATGAGGGCATTGCCATATCATATGTTAAAAGGACCTGTCTGGGTGAATGCATCGTGTGCAGTTTGAGTTCTGTGGCCTATACATCCTCCAGAGACTGTCAGGACTGTAGTAGGTTACATGAAACTAATGGAATTGGGCCATCCACAGGTACCATTGGCAGAAGCCTGATAACCGCACCACCTGATTTAGGGACACCCTTTCTACAGTAGCTTCAGTGTTCCTGGTTCAAGGCTCACAAGCTCTAGAAGTCATGAGAAGTTGTGCCTGTTTCCAGACAACCAATCCCCAATCAGTACCATTTGTGCTCCCCACTAATAAAGTCAGAGGTCAGGGTATCCCAAGCCACCTATTTGCATTTGGAGTGTACACTTCACATAGGAGGCTCAAGGAGTTTGCCCACCCAGAGAAACGTGGTAAGCAATAATCGGACTTCATGAAAGAACATGTTTGTAATAGTAAACAGAAATTTCTGCAGTGCATAGAGAAAGAGAAGGGAGCACCACCATCATGTAAAGTGCCATCTTACCACAAAATCTCCTCTAGTCTCTTTTAAATTGGGGGTGATATTCATTTTTCAGGCGATACAATGGTCTTGAGAAAACCTGATGCCCAACTATTGGAATGGGCCTTCGGCGGGTGCCACATTCAATAAAGGAGAAGGAAAGCACCCCATTCACTCTCACTCACACCTTTTGAGCAACATAGAGAGCCTTTAGAAAGCTATAAACTTAGGGCCAATATTTATTGTGTTTTCTACCTTTTTGTGGTACTGATACATGCTTTACACATGTCTCCTGCATTAAGCTTGCCTGCTCTGAGCTACAGCTACCACAGGTTGTGCTCAGATACACATTTATGATAGCTAGTTAGAATACTCTGAAACACGTCAGAGAGGTACCCCTTCCACCACCGAAGGGACAGGGTTAAAAGTCCATACACATACACAAGTTCCCTTTGGATGTGAATTTGAATCCTAGGACTCAATTGAAATTACGTTGCTGGCATGCAATTTTCTAAATATACAGGATTAAAAGTTATATATAAAGGTGAAAATATAAAGGGCTATTTACCGTGCAAAGATTTGTGCAAGAGGAAACTATACTTAGATGCGACTGAATTGAAAGGTCAATGAACTCACTGGCCTTATATACAATGGCACTGTTGGAAAGTACTGAGAGGGTGCTGTGTGAAATACAAGTCTTGAACATCCACTGAGCTGAGAAGGCCCTATATTTGGTGGGTGTTGTACTTCTGTCACTGTAGTGAAATGGTACTGTACTTAGTGCACACTGATGACATGAAGTATACTATTTACGAGGTTCCAGTGCTCAGCAAATTATGTTGTCACCATATTAAAACTCTGAGGCATGGTTTGCCCCTACTGCGAACAGGCTGCAAACATACAGTGATAAGGGGACCTGTAGGAACACGATTGGACCACATAATTGGCCTTATGTTGAACTACCTAAAAATCTCAGAAGGAAGCTCCAGGTTGGGCAAAATACTGCTGTCCACTCCCACAGAATAAACATTGAATCCTACTGTCACTTAGTTCTATATAATGCTCCACACAGCTATACACAACTTTATTAGAAACTGCTTTAAAAAAAAAAGGTTACAAACCGGTGACACCTTCCTCTAAGATATTTACTGTTCTTTTCAAGATTCAAGAACAAAGGGTGGAGCTGTGGGCTTGTGGGTTGGGGGCGTTCACTGTTTCACCCGCTAGAGATGTTTTCTCCATCAATCAACGTCTTATGTCTTCTGTTTCATCGTTTACTCTCATCTCAAAACCTGCATTTTTCCCAGGCATTTTGTTAGGCAATAGCACAGTATGACTCAGACGGGCTTAATCTTACTAGTATGGACTTAAAAAGCAGTAGTAAAGTATAAAAGCTTGAAGAAATAATATATCATCACATAACATCAATTTTACTTTTTCATATCATGACTATTCTACTGGAAAAGGTCCATAACTTTCACTGAATGAGTGGCTAGATGAAATATATACTGACTTCCATAACAAACAAAATGTATAGGTCTAGCCAAGACAAATTTAACTATATCACCAGCCTCATGTGATAAAAAAAAATCCTAAATAGAAATATACATATATAGAGTCACTCTGGTTCAGTTGTCCTAAAGCATGGGGCGATGGGTGTGGCTTCTTCAGCCAGAGGCACTGTGTGAGAAAACATTTCACCCGATCATACTTGCACATACCCAAAAAATAGGAACACACTTAGGTGACAGGGCTGGTGAGACATACATTACTTTGCCAATGTTTTAGGTCAAGCCTAGGCAGCGCGCATGCGCTGTCTCTTGACATGCGGTGAGCTACTTCTGTGGGCTTTCACCATGCCCATCACTTTCATTTGTTCCTTGGCCTGCTTTTCAAAATTCCTTTATTTCGTTCTTTCTGTCCAGCTCATCTTCTGGGTCTGCGCACTAGGTTGGGAGGACCCCAAAATCATAACCACTCCCACCATTCAATGTCTTTTCAATCTCTCTCATGCCTGGAGCTTTTGCTTTACAGCAGGGAGTTTGTGTTCAAAGGGCCCTGTCTGTAATAATATTCTAGCAGACCTGCTAGGCCTGAAAATGTGCAATGCACCATACCCTCTAGGGGCTGAATATATGGTTATACTCTAATGTTCTCTGCCCTTTTCTTTTCATGTGGTTATGCCCTCTAGGGGCTGACTATATGGTTACATGACCATGTTTCTTCCAAATGCTATTTTTATTACGGTGCCCTCTAGGGAATGTTTTGATCATTACAGTCTAATCCCAAGTGTATGAAGGAATACACAAACACAGTGTATTTCTGATAAAGTTTTAATGTGCTGCATGGCTAAATACTTATAAGGTCCAAAAGGTGAGACCTATTGGCTATGCTAATGCTTGTTTTCATTCATTCTATACCTTTTCAATTTTATATAAGTCCAGGGTCACTGGAATTATAAACAACAGGGAATCACCAAATTATGCGGTAGAGTGTACCAAATAATGTGTCAACTAAAGGCAAACTATGAGGCATAATGTGGCATATATTTTCATAAAATTACTTCATTATTTTGTCATTTGCACACATGGCAATACTGTCTGGGCAAAGATTTCACCCAATTATTGCTAGTTTAACTACCTAATACATAAAAAGCCACTGCAAGACAACCAGTTAACCTTCAATAAAGAGTTGTCCAACATGCATGAATACATATTGCCACGTTTTTGTAACTTTTAATCCGTTTGAAAATCTGACGATTATGCAGCAGATGATGGATGATGTATTAAATGTGGCAAAGCCTCACTTATGCAACAAAAGCCACGGATGCAGGGTCACATAATTCCAGTGGCCCTGATACAGTCTTGTATTTTAAACTAGGTCTTTAGTATACAGTAATTGAGAGCAAATGGTACCTTTTTCTCTCCTCCAGTTGCTTTGAATTGCAAACGCAACCAAGGTCACTAGAGAAGTTTATAATATGACCAGAGTATCTGCAGGGCCACTAGAATTATGTGATTCTTCAGCCGCAGCATTTTCTGCATAATTATGGATTTGCCACTTTTGACACGGAATCCATCATCTGTTGGATAATTGGTAGATTTGAGTAAATAAATCTGTCTTAAACAGATTAAAGTTACTGAAAATGCAACAACGCTCTACATGGGATGGCCCTTCACAAAAATTGACTGCTCACATGTAGTTGCTGATAGCTTTATGTGGGTATTAAACCGGTATAGGTGATGTGAATCCTTAGATCAGACTTTGTAAAACAACAAAATAAAAAAATGTATACTGTAAAAAAATATTCTGCATTATGCTGCATAATTTGCCATTTCTTCAGCATAATTTGTTCAACCCTGCTCATGTTATGGTATTGCCAGCGTTTCTATGACTTTCTGTTTATGTTAGTTATGGACTGGTTAAGGTTTTGAAGAATTTGGTGTATTGCGCAGCGATTGGTGTCAAGAAGCTCGCTACAGTATGAAAAATGAAGTTTCACTAATAGTTGGCCAAGCACCACATTTTCTTCCTTCTGTACCCTGAATACCCAACATGTCTCTTCTCAGAGTTTTCCACTTTTAAGTGAACTGTTTGGCAAAGATACTTGGGGGCAGACTTAAAAGCCCCAAGCACACCGTTAGTGCCACCATTGTGTCATTTTTTTTTACGCTAAGGAGGCGCTAAAGTGGCATTTTCCCTGCGCCATATTTACAAAGTGGCGCAATGCATTCATTGCACCACTTTGTAAACCCTTCACCACATTATTCCTGTGCCAGGCATAATGTGTGTAAGGGGGGCAGTCCCCCGTTAGAGGGGCTGAAAAAAAAGGCACAAGTTATTCTAAGAGATTTCTTTGCACCATTTTTCCAGCATTTTTAACGCCTGCTCAGAGCAGGCGTTAAAAAAGGCTTCCATTATCGCTACTTCTGCAATGTACATCAATATCATTAAAAAAATGACGATATTGCCCCCTAGTCTGCGCCATGGTGCGCTGTAGTTTAAATATGGCGCACATATTATGGCGGTAGGGGGACGCTAAGGGAAGCAAGAAAAGTGGCGCTGCATTAGGTGCAACATCATTTTTCTTTTAATCTGCCCCTTGGTTTATATGCACCCGATGATGCATTTGAGATTCCATTGTTTTCTGTGTCCCCACCCACTCCCTGGCACGTTCCACAACCACGACCGGTCTCACTGCACACGCAGCGTGCGGCTAATTAAAGTTACTTTCTGATGAGTGAAAGCACCATACAAGTGTTTTGTTTTCCCTTCTAAATAATCTGCGATAATAACCAATTAAAAAAGATTAGCCCGGGAACCTCGCGGCAGTCATGCCTCCTGCAGTGAAACTCCTCCGCCGTCCAGCCCTTGGGATCAGACACAGAGCTGCTGGCGCAGAAAACAATTCGTCGAGGACCCTTCTTATCTGGCACCGAGTTCTCCTTGGCGAACGGCGCCAGGAATATTTTATCTCTCTAAAACCAGGCACTTAATTGTAAACACGTCTGCTCGTCAGCAGAACATCTGCTCTTCGACATACCTGGGACCTCTCAGGGTTTGACCTTCAGTCTCCGAGCCGAGGTTCCAATTTCAGCAATCCCCTAAACGAAACTCTTTCTATATTGTGCACCCCTGGATAGGTGCAGATTTAGAAACCGAGCCCAGGATGTTTATTGATATCAATACGCTTTGTGTGGCGCTATTCAAGTTGTGCTGTGGAATAAAATATCTGATGAGACACTACCTTCCCTCTAGCTGCTAAATCTTTAGCTATCTTCAAGATTTACAGGAAGCTCCTTGTTGGCAGGACACCCAGTTTCCATTTCTTGGCATTCCATCAACATCGGATTGATATGAGGTGCCTTTTGCACATTGGTCTATTGAATTAAGCAAAGACTGCAACTCCCAGAATACACTTATTCCTTACTGGAAAGCCTAGGGGTGGATACATTTTGTCCTGCAGAGACAGAGCAATCTTGCAACCCACCTCATCCCATCAACGGAGCATTCTCAAATTTTGGATAAACTCACAAATCCCTAGGACACATTTCTTCTCAAAAGACATATCAGTGTTGTAAAAGTCAGTTTTTAGGTCGAGCGCTGAAGCGCTTTGACCTGTTGTAAATCTTATGGGATTGTAACCGTGCCCCCTCACGGCCATCACTTTAACTGGTGCAAGGGCTTGCCTTTCTAGAATCCTTTGTAATCATTGGTAAATGCTTTACGTCTGTCCCTCCTTGAGGAGGTTTTTGTTATGCCTTACAGACTGACACTGTTACATTGATAATTGCACGATTGCCGATATGTTTGATTGTGAGCAAACGTATTTTTCCATTTGTGTCTCTCCTTCGCGCTCATGGGTGCCATGGCGCTTGGAATCAGTTTATGTCAACTAATGTTTTCTTTTCGAGCAAATGCGAGACCCATTGCATTGCAAATGCTTGTTACTATGTGCTGTAGTAGGGGTGAGTGTCGGTGCCAAGTCATGGGAGAGTCCTTAGAAGACACATGCAGACTATAGTTTAAGTTTGGTAAATTACAGGCACCAGCACTCACACACATGCATGAGCACATATAGGTAGCACAAATACGCCCACTCTTTTATCATGGCATCATCAGCAGTGGTGATAATAAACATTTGTCTTCACACTGCATGGATGTAGCTCTTTTTCCCTGATTATGGACAATCAGTAATGTCATCAATTTAACATGTCATGAGTGATGTAATATGTGAGATCTTTAGCTGTGCATGAGGGCACAAGTTATAGTTATCGCGCTGAACTATAATGGGCAAACTTCAATGTTTTTTCATTTTTTAAATGTTAGTTCTTGTGTAACATTGTCACCTAAATATAATGTCACTTTAATCTTTTGGCTTTACAATGAATTACTGGATATTTTGATCATATTTTACATATAGTACGTCTGACTTCTCCTTTTAGCAAGGAAGCTAACTGAAGATGGGATGGGCCATGCTAAATTCAGTAGGCAGTTGGACAGAATGTGTGGTCTCTGTTGAGATACTGTGTCCTTGATATTTTTGTAGATTGTTTTTTTTTTTTTTTTTTTTTTTACAGTTTTGAACTGTAACTTTGTGTTTTTTAAACTTGTTAAGAGTTTCAACATAATCTTTTATGGATTTTGCTTTTTCCATAAGTTTTCATGTTCTTTTTTCAGATGCTATTGCATGGCCTTGGAAAACATTCTTGTATTTGTTTTTCAAAAGGCCACATCCTTTAGGCAGTGCTTGCAATATGTTGCAAAAGCTGAATCTTGTAATCATCTTGCTGATGATGAACCACCTCATCTGGTGCAGTCTGTTGCCCTTTTGCCCTTCTCCACTTCGGGATAAACTAGGCTGTTGAGATGTATAGCCCTAAGGTGCTTCTACATCACATTTGCTTCAATGAAACACTGACCAGCTTCAAACCTAAGGCGCACCTAGTTGCACAAAGTGCACATAACCTACTGAGCACTTATTTTTTTGCCACTTAGGAGTATGAAAAATAGCCACACCACCAATTCTTTCTTAGGCCCCAGTTGTTGTGCACTGCATGTGACAATGTAATTAAATAATGTTGTCATCTTGTGTTGCTGCACCTGTGCATAGTGTGTTTGGTGCCTCCATGTGTCCAGTTTTCTCTGAGGTCAGGATGGAGTGTGATTCAATTTACACCAAACTGCCTCTCTAAAGCACCAAGCTGATCATGAAAGTTAGGGAAATAATTTGAGGCTTTTTCTAAAGGCTGTGGGCTTATTTTTTGAGTAGAGATTCCTGTGCGGCCAATCATATGGTTGCTTGAATTTTTATCTATTTTGTGATGTCTCAAAGGTACCCAAGTACTTCAGAAGGACCCCCAGAGCCAATGACTGTGAGCTCTTTCACTACTGCAGGGACTTTTCTAGCCCAGGCAGGAATACTGTGGACCAAAAGTTTAAAAAAAAGTTGTTACTATGAGGAGGTCGTTTTATTTTTGGATTGAGTACAGGGATTTACTCACAGTAAAAAATAGCCAATATTTCTACTAGTTTTTATTAAATGTGAGTTTTTAGAAGCTGCTATTCCAAAGTATCTAAAAATGGTACTACGGTACCTGTGACTCCAAGTAAAAGCACATGTGATTGGTTGAAATCACTGCATTCCCCAATGTCCACCTACACCTACCACCACCCATGCCATTCAAACAAGGCATGTCACAACTGTCCCATACCTTCTTCCTAAGATTCTGCTTATGCCATTTCTTCCATTGATCCCCTTAAAACTGGCCATATGAAACATAAACCCAGCCCAAACCCTGACGCAAAGTCAACCTTACATAACGCGCATTCGCCCTCTAACACAGGAACAATGTTTCTTTACTTATAGGGCTGACGGTTGTGCATTTCGACTCAGGTAGGAAAATAGTTTTTCACTGGATTTAATACTATTATCATTGCTAGTATAGTAAACATAGTAGTAGTAGTAGGAGTTTTTGACACTATCAAAAAGTATGCAGCTAGGTTAGCTCAATTAATATTGCAGGATAAAGTCAAATACATTGTGTTGTAAAATGTAATGTGACACATTTTCTGCGGCAAACTGTGCAATGTTGTCTTTTTTCAAACACACATTAAGGCCCTCATTACAACTCTGGCGGTCGGTGATAAAGCGCCAGTAACACCGCCAACAGTCCGACGGTAACAAAAATGGAATTATGACCACAGCGGAAACCGCTCAGACAGACAGCCACTTTAACACACCGACCACCAGGGCAGAAACAACAAGCACCACGGTGGTAACCGCCAACAGCCAGGCGGAAGACAATATTCCGCCCACTGTATTATGACTGGCCAATCCGCCACCTTTTCTGGGGCAGTACCAACAACATCAAAAGCCTGGAGGAAACTCTGCACAGAAGGGAAACAACTCACCTCTGGAGACTCAGGGAACAACCATGATGCCATGGAGCCCGAGCTGTATGTCTTCTCCATGCTCGTCTACTTTCTGATCCATTATGAACACCAATGCCGGTGAAGACGACCACGGTGAGTACTTCTGCCTATCACACAAGGGGGGGGAGGAAAAAGAGAGTGAAACACACAGGCAACACCCCCACCCCCAACACCATACACACAAGCAGATGCAGCAACATAACATATTTACACCCCACCACTCAGGAATAATGCGAGGACAAAATTATTTGAAGAAAGTGACTGTAATAAGCAAAAGTACAATGAATAAGTGCATCCAAATCCAAACGTATATACATATTTACAAATGTAGGGACGCTTTCCAGCCCCCAATGTCTGTGGGCCACAGGGCCACAACACTTAGGCCAAGGCCCCACCTCGCTGCTGCAACAAGGAGAGAACACTGCAGGGCCATCAGGTCGAAAAAAGACAGGCACCTAGGGGGAGGGGGAATGGGAGGACACCTCAGCTGGCAGGTGAAAGAAGACCACTGGTTCTGGAGGAGGCTACATGCCCCATGCACTGTCCTGGGGAGAGCAAAGCCACAGTCTCACAAGTGGGTGGTTTGCCCACTGATTGGTCCTGGGGAGTGCAAGGCCACAGTCTCTCAAGTGGGTGGTTTGCCCACTGCTTGGTCCTAGGGAGAGCAAAGCCACAGCCTCTCAAGTGGGTGGTTCGCCCACTGCTTGGTCCTGGGGAGTGCACGGCCACAGTCTCCCAAGTGGGTGGTTTGCCCACTGCTTGGTCCTGGGGAGTGCAAGGCCACAGTCTCTCCCCTTGGTGACTACCTCCACTGGCTCTAGAGGGGGCATTGTGCTCAGTGAGCTTCATCCTGGGGAGGATGGGGTGAGTGGATGGCTTCTCCACTGGTTCTGGAGGGGGCATTGTGCCCAGTGATGCAGATCTTGGGGAGTGCAAGGTCACAGTCTCTCACCTGGGTGTCACACCCACAGGATTTGCTGGTGCCAGGCTGCACAACAGCCCATGGATGCAGGACTACACACTGTCCGCCAGTGGTGACGGCTGCTCAGTGGTGTCAGTGGTGGTGCTGCTGGTGGAGCTGGCAGTGGTGAGGGGAGGCTCAAGCCCATCCCCTGCAGCCTCGGACGGCTGTCCACTGGGGCTGCTGCTGCTGGCAGTGGTGCTAGTGGCAGTGCTGGCAGTGGTGGGGGGTGGCTCCAGCCTATCCCCTGCAGCCTTGGATGATTGCCCACTGGGGCTGCTGCTGGTAGTGGTGCTGGTGGCGGTGCTGGTGCTGGTGGCGGTGCTGGTGGTGGTGCTGGTGTCAGTGCTAGCAGTGGTGGGGGAGGCCCCAGCCCATCCCCTGCAGCCTAGGACAGCTGAACCACCATGATTGGTGTTGGGGGCTCTGAATGAGTCCCGGCACCTGGCCTCTTGCCCTTCCTGCCTGCGGGTGCAGGCACCTTGCCCTTCTTATCAGCAGCGGAGGATTGCTCCTTGCCCTTCCCTGTAGCACCTGGGGGTGCCTCCTTGCCCTTCCTTGTAGCAGCTGGGGTGCCTCCTTGCCCTACCTCATAGCAGCTGGGGGTGCCTCCTTGCCGTTCCTTGTAGCAGCTGGGGGTGACTCCTTGCCCTTCCTTGTAGCAGCTGGGGGTGCCACCTTGCCCTTGCTTGCAGCACCTGGTTCAGCCACCCTTTCGTTGTGGCTGCCTGGTGCCCGGTATACTCTCCCACCTGCAGTAGCTGTGGACACTATTGTGGCCGGGGACTAGGTGGCTGAGGTGGTCGCCTGGGTTTTGCCCACCCTGGCCTAGGGGTAGGGAAGAGGTCAATGTTGCTGAGGAAAAGCTTCTTAGGGACATTAGTGTGGGAAGAGGGAGATGGTTTGGGAGTGGAGGAAGAGAGAGTGGTTGTAGGAGGTGTCAGTCTGCTGTGTTTGGGTGCAGGTGCATGGGCTGGATGCTATTCTGAGGTGGATGGCTGTTGGGTGTCTGACTGGTTGCGTTTGTGTACTTTGGGAGGAGGGGGCACAGACATTGGGAGAGGACATGGGGAACGTGTGCATGGAAGTGGGTGGGGTGACTGCCACTGAGGGGCGTGTAGTGATGGGCGTGCTGGTGATGGTGGTAGTGGATGAGGATATAGTGCATGCAGGTGTGAGTGGAGACGAAACTGGGAGGGAGGTGGACGAGGAGGAGGAGGGGACACAGTGGAGGCAATAGATGTTGGTATGTATGATTCTGTATGTTGTTTGTGTGAGTGCCTGTGGGATGTAGTGTGGTGCTTGTGTTTGCCTGAACCACTATTGTGTGTTGTCTTGTGTGCATGCTGGTCTGCCTGTGTGCTTGGGATAGGTTGAGGGGAATGACATTGGGTAGAGGAAGTTGGAGGGTGGAAACAGGGACAATGGCTGCCATCAGAGAGGAGGCCAGAGCCTGGATTGATCTATGTTGGGCCGCCATGCCAGTGTGAATGCCCTCCAGGAATGTATTTGTCTGTTGCATTTGGGCTGTCACCCTTGGATGGCATTCACAGTGGTTGACTGCCCAACAGAGATGGATCGCAGGAGGCCAATAGCCTCCTCAATCAGGGCAGCAGGGCTAACTGGGGCGGGGCCTGAGGTGCCTGGGGTGATGCAGATGCCCACCCTCCTGGGTGAGCGGGCATAGGAAACACGCTAAGGGGCTGCTGGGAGGGTGGTGCTGGTACAGGAGGTGGTGGATGTACCTGTAGTTGAGGTAGGCACAGAGGTGTCCGCCACCACCAGGGAGCTTCCATATGAGGAGGTATCACTGTCAGTACTGTCCCTTCCAGTCCCCGCCGTGGTGCTCCCCTCCCCATGGGTGTGAGTGGTGTGTGGCTCTAGTTGGCTAGGTGGTCTTGGTGTCAGTCTTGTGCCAATGATTTGTAATCGTAAAGGGTTGTTAGTAATGTGGGTGTGTGTTTTATAGTGGTGTGGGTGGGGTGTGTGTATGGGTGTCAGGTAGGTGTTGTTTGAATTGTCCAATGTGGTGTTGTTTTTTTCTGTGGAAGTCCATTGTGAGCGCTGCCGTATGTACCGCCAATAGTTTACCGCCATTGAATGTCCACTGTGGTGATTTGTGGGCCATAATGGGGTGGGCGTTGTTCTGTTGGTGTAACGGTGTGGGTCTTGAGACCACCAGTTCATCACTGACCTTTGGTCTGGTGGATTTGTGTCTGTGGCTGAATTCTGTCGGATTGGTGTGTCATAATATGGTGAACGGATATCTGCCACCGTGGTGGTGAGTTGGCGGCCATCAGCATGGCGGTAAGCAGGATTTACCACCAATGTCATAATGAGGGCCTTTGTGTCTTATCAGAATTATATTTTAACTGATTTCTGTGCACCCAGTGAAAAACAGTGTGTGTGCAGCCTTTAAAAGGTTGTCTCCACAAATGTAGATTATTCTCAAGAGAGAGAGGCTTCTGTGTCCTATCAGCATAGGAGATAGTTGTATACCCAAACGATTCAACCAGGGGAGCCAGCAGAGCCATATATGTGTTAAATAAGGTAGAGCTCAGAGAAAAGCCCTGTGGTACCCTCTGCTTGTAGGGATTAATGGCTATTGAAAAGGGAGATAACTAGAACGACTGTCCCCTGGAGTCCAGGAAAGACTTAATCAAGCAGCAAATTTGACCAGCAACCCTCATATTCGCAAGACGTTGTGGGAGAATGACAAGAAAGATTGTATCGAATGTTGCCTTAAGATTGTGTAAAATCAGAGCACCTTTCTTTCCTTGATCCAAGGACAGCTTAATATGATTGGACACTTCTAGTAGTGTTGCCTCTGTGCTATGCTGGGGCAAAACCTGCATTGACAATCTTTATGTTCTGGACTAACAAGTAATTTGCTAATACCACATCAGAAATGTCTGCTTTCAAAAAAGAAGAAAGAAAAAGAAAAGTAAAACATTGTTTGTGTTGGTGTTTGGTATATGAAATGTAAATACACATAAATGGGGCAGTACGCAAGGCACAGATAGATAATCATGGAGGACAACACCATTTGGCCTGTTGACTAAGTTGTGACTTGATAATGAAAGAAAATCAAATCAACACTAGAGCCAACTGAACCCTTTGCAACGAGAAAATGCTTCAAAATATGCAAAGGGCATCTCCATTTCTTGAAATAAGATTGCATAACTATTAATTCTCGTAATCAGCTGTCAGTGAGGATTCAAAGGACTACTCAGTTCACGTTTGTCATGTGTGTAAGAAAAAAAGCTGCACAGATAAGTAAATACTAAACATGGGACAGAACAGGTTACTTACACTGCTTAACAAATGCCAAATGATGATTCACTTGATGAGTGTGAGAGGTTAGGTAAACTTAGGGCCTCATTTACAAGAAACTGGTGCATCAGAATCGATGTACCAGTTTTCTAGCGCCAGCCCTGGAGCCCCTAACAACACCATGGTAGCCCTGTATTTATGATAAAGCGCTCTATGACGCATGTATCTACAGATGTGTAGGAGGCTGGACTGGCTTGTAGTGAGTACCAAGGGGTACTTGCACCTTGCACCAGGCCCAGTTATCCCTTATTAGTGTATAGGGTGTCTAGCAGCTTAGGCTGATAGATAATGGTAGCTTAGCAGAGCAGCTTAGGCTGAACTAGGAGACGTGTGAAGCTACTACAGTACCACCTAGTGTCATATGCACAATATCATAAGAAAACACAATACACAGTTATACTAAAAATAAAGGTACTTTATTTTTATGACAATATGCCAAAGTATCTTAGAGTGTACCCTCAGTGAGAGGATAGGAAATATACACAAGATATATATACACAATAGCAAAAATATGCAGTATAGTCTTAGAAAACAGTGCAAACAATGTATAGTTACAATAGGATGCAATGGGGAAACATAGGGATAGGGGCAACACAAACCATATACTCCAGAAGTGGAATGCGAACCACGAATGGACCCCAAACCTATGTGACCTTGTAGAGGGTCGCTGGGACTATTAGAAAATAGTGAGAGTTAGCAAAATAACCCTCCCCAAGACCCTGAAAAGTGAGTGCAAAGTGCACTAAAGTTCCCCTAAGGACAAAAGAGTTGTGTTAGAGGAATAATGCAGGAAAGACACAAACCAGCAATGCAACAACTGTGGATTTCCAATCTAGGGTACCTGTGGAACAAGGGGACCAAGTCCAAAAGTCACAAGCAAGTCGGAGATGGGCAGATGCCCAGGAAATGCCAGCTGCGGGTGCAAAGAAGCTTCGACTGGACAGAAGAAGCTGAGGTTTCTGCAGGAACAAAAAGGGCTAGAGACTTCCCCTTTAGTGGACGGATCCCTCTCGCCTTGGAGAGTTGTGCAGAAGTGTTTTTCCGCCGGAAGGACGCCAACAAGCCTTGCTACATGCAAATCGTGTGTTTGGCGTTTTTGGACGCTGCTGGGGCCCAGGAGGGACCAGGAGGTCGCAAATTGGACCTGAAGAGAGAGGGGACGTCGAGCAAGACAAAGAGCCCTCACTAAAGCAGGTAGCACCCGGAGAAGTGCCAGAAACAGGCACTACGAGGATGCGTGAAACGGTGCTCGCCGAAGTTGCACAAAGGAGTCCCACGTCGCCGGAGACCAACTTAGAAAGTCGTGCAATGCAGGTTAGAGTGCCGTGGACCCAGGCTTGGCTGTGCACGAAGGATTTCCACCGGAAGTGCACAGGGGCCGGAGTAGCTGCAAAGTCGCGGTTCCCAGCAATGCAGCCCAGCGAGGTGAGGCAAGGACTTACCTCCACCAATCTTGGGCTGAAGAGTCACTGGACTGTGGGGGTCACTTGGACAGTGTCGCTGGATTCGAGGGACCTCGCTCGTCGTGCTGAGAGGAGACCCAAGGGACCGGTAATGCAGCTTTTTGGTGCCTGCGGTTGCAGGGGGAAGATTCCGTCGACCCACGGGAGATTTCTTCGGAGCTTCTGGTGCAGAGAGGAGGCAGGCTACCCCCACAGCATGCACAAGCAGGAAAACAGTCGAGAAGGCGGCAGGATCAGCGTTACAGAGTTGCAGTAGTCGTCTTTGCTACTATGTTGCAGGTTTGCAGGCTTCCAGCGCGGTCAGCGGTCGATTCCTTATCAGAAGGTGAAGAGAGAGATGCAGAGGAACTCGGCTGAGCTCATGCATTCGTTATCTAAAGTTTCCCCAGAGACAGAGACCCTAAATAGCCAGAAAAGAGGGTTTGGCTACCTAGGAGAGAGGAAAGGCTCCTAACACCTGAAGGAGCCTATCAGCAGGAGTCTCTGACGTCACCTGGTGGCACTGGCCACTCAGAGCAGTCCAGTGTGCCAGCAGCACCTCTGTTTCCAAGATGGCAGAGGTCTGGAGCACACTGGAGGAGCTCTGGACACCTCCCAGGGGAGGTGCAGGTCAGGGGAGTGGTCACTCCCCTTTCCTTTGTCCAGTTTCGCGCCAGAGCAGGGGCTAAGGGGTCCCTGAACCGGTGTAGACTGGCTTATGCAGAATTGGGCACATCTGTGCCCAACAAAGCATTTCCAGAGGCTGGGGGAGGCTACTCCTCCCCTGCCTTCACACCATTTTCCAAAGGGAGAGGGTGTCACACCCTCTCTCAGAGGAAGTTCTTTGTTCTGCCATCCTGGGCCAGGCCTGGCTGGACCCCAGGAGGGCAGCTGCCTGTCTGAGGGGTTGGCAGCAGCAGCAGCTGCAGTGAAACCCCAGGAAGGGCAGTTTGGCAGTACCAGGGTCTGTGCTACAGACCACTGGGATCATGGGATTGTGCCAACTATGCCAGGATGGCATAGAGGGGGCAATTTCATGATCATAGACATGTTACATGGCCATATTCGGAGTTACCATTGTGAAGCTACATATAGGTAGTGACCTATATGTAGTGCACGCGTGTAATGGTGTCCCCGCACTCACAAAGTTCAGTGAATTGGCTCTGAACAATGTGGGGGCACCTTGGCTAGTGCCAGGGTGCCCACACACTAAGTAACTTTGCACCTAACCTTTACCAGGTAAAGGTTAGACATATAGGTGACTTATAAGTTACTTAAGTGCAGTGTAAAAATGGCTGTGAAATAACGTGGACGTTATTTCACTCAGGCTGCAGTGGCAGGCCTGTGTAAGAATTGTCAGAGCTCCCTATGGGTGGCAAAAGAAATGCTGCAGCCCATAGGGATCTCCTGGAACCCCAATACCTCAGTACCATATACTAGGGAATTATAAGGGTGTTCCAGTAAGCCAATGTAAATTGGTAAAAATGGTCACTAGCCTGTTAGTGACAACTTGGAAGTAATGAGAGATCATAACCACTGAGGTTCTGGTTAGCAGAGCCTCAGTGAGACAGTTAGGCACCACACAGGGAACATACACATGCACACCTATGAGCACTGGGGCCCTGTGTGACAGGGTCCCAGTGACACATACATATAGGCCACAAACCTATGAGCACTGGGGTCCTGACCAGCAGGATCCCAGTGACCCATAACAAACATACTGAAAACATAGTGTTTTCACTATGAGCACTGAGGCCTGGATATCAGGATCCCAGTGAGACAGTGAAAACAGTGACAAACACCCTGACATACACTCACAAACAGGCCAAAAGTGGGGGTAACAAGGCTAGAAAGAGGCTACCTTCTCACAAGATGCGTCAGAAATTCTGATGCATCTGTGGCAGTAAACTGATCCATTGCTGGACTCGCATAAAAAAAATTATGCTACTCCAGCAATGCAAGGAAGGCTCCCATGTAAAAAAGCCCTGCGTCAGTTTAACACCTGCTGCAAGCAGGCGTTAATTGTTTAACGCAGCGAAGTCGCAGAACGATGCAGTGAAATGTAGTAAATTTCACTTTGCCAGTTCTGCATGGCTTTTGACGTGGGAATGCCCACCCTGCATACATTATACGTGGCACAGGTATAATGTGGTGCAGGGCTTTACAAACTGGCACAATGGTCCCATTGCACCAGTTTGTAAATGTGGTGCAGTGTAGGGGACTGCTTGCGCCATTGCAGCGTCAAAATAAGTGACACTATGGTGGTGCAAAGTGCTTGTAAATATGACCCTTCGTATTTTTTATGTCTGCAGGATCATCTGGGTGAACATTTCTATGTGTCACTGGAAGTACTACTCAATATGCCTTTTGTTAACTGCACACCAACATCTCTTGATTCTTCTGAGACCTCTCAGTTTACCTTGAATCTAAGTTCAATTTCTTTTCCTTACTCTGTTCAACAGATCTGTCTCTTTTTAGGAGAAATAAAATCAGCAAGACCTATGAAATTCATCTGGCAGAAAGATCCATCCCTGTCTCTTTCTATTAGAAAATACTGAGCTAGGGCTACTCCTACTGACTAGAAAGAGGTGCTTTATTTTAAATAGTGTAGACTAATGACTTGAGTGACAAATTCTAACTAACTAATTTTGTGAACATGATGGACAAAGTTACCTTTGTAATGCTTTGGTGCACCCACTGAAAGTCTAGAAGCTAGTTATCTGGTTGTCTTGGTACTAGATGGTTCTTTAGTTAATGGTGTGCCAGCTTATGCTCCGCACTCTATTTGCCTAATATTTTTACAAGCAATGTGAAATATTGTCATGTTTGTTTCACATTCCATGTGTCTTCTCTTGTTGGACATAGCCCTTTTTGCAGGATTATCCCCAAACCTTTTGTCTTCTTCCTCCTAATTTGTCTGATCTGTTTTTGTTGGCTTTAGGACTCTGGACACTTTATCAATGCTAACCAATGCTTTAGTGCATATGCTGCCTGTCTGAACTATATTGGTAATTGGTTTCTCTGTGATTGGCTTATTTGATTTCCTAGTAAGTGCCTATTACAGTGCACCAGGTGTTCCCAGGGCCTGTAAATCAAATGCTACCAGTGGGCTTCCACCCACATGAGTAGCCTTGCAAACATGTCTCATGTCTGTCACAGAAGTGCCTTTGTGTTCAGTTTTAAATTGCCATTTCGACGTGGCAAGTGCTCCCACTTGCCAGGCCCGAACCTTCTCTTTTACTACATGTAAGTCACCCCTAAAGTAGGCCCAAGGCAGCACCATGGGTAGGGTGCAGTGTATTTAAAAGCTAGGATGTGTACGGGTGTGTTTTACATGTCCTAATAGTTAAATACTGCTAAATTCGGTTTTCCCTATTACAAGGCCTATCTCTCCCATAGGGTAACATGGGGATTGCCTTGGAATTTTTTGAAGTGTTATTTCCCATTGGGAGCAGATGGAGATATCATGTTTGAGGTTTCTGAACTCACAAGTCAAAAATACATCTCTTGGTAAAGATGGTTTTTGAATTGTAAGTTTGAAATTGTCACTTCTAGAAAGTGGACATTTTCTTGCTTAACCATTCTGGGCCGCTGCCTGCCTTCTGAATACACATCTGGGTCAGGATGTTAGTTGGGCTGTTTGTGCATTCACTCTATACAGTAACACAAAGGGAGCTGTTGGCCCATCACCAGGCAGATGGATCTTCCTGAGCTAGAGTGGTGGGACGAACTGACACTTCCACCTGAAAAGGACTGTGCCTGTCCTAACAAAAAGCAGTCTCCAACCCGCTGGAGTGTGTCTGGGGGTCAGGGCACTACAAAGACTTTGCTTTGAAGTTTGCCTAATTCAAGGACAGGAATCTGTATAAGCACTGGACCTATGACACCACATAGTTAGAATCTTTCAGGACTGAGGACTTTCTGCCAGGAAGAAGAGAAGGATGCTATAGGAGGGACTGCCACTCTGCCTGTTGCTTTTCGTGTGCTGGCCTGCTGCTTGGTGCTTTTATCCTGCGAGTGAAAGGACTGGACTTTGCTTTCTACATCCTGCTTCCAAAAGCTCTCCAAGGGCTTGGACTGAGCTTGCTGCCTCTTAAGAAGTCTCAGGGACTTCAAAGACTTCACCTACCAGTGCCTAGGCTCGCTTGCTGAGCATCCTAACTTGCCAATGGTGCCAAATCAAGTTCCTGGGCCCTTGGAAGTGAGTTCTGGTGCAATAAGGAAGAAACTAGTGCATTGACATCGAGGACAACTTCAGGACCAGCACCACTCTCTGACTTTGCACTGCTGCCTGCACCGGAACCATGTTACCCTCTGAGTGCAATGACTTTGACCTCCACCACAGGCCTGATGCTGCTGCAGCACCTCCGAAGTCCAGCCACAGCATGAGTCCAGAGTGCTGTGTCATTGATGTCTGTGGCACCCAACTCCGACACCTCCCCAGCACCTGGGGGCCTGTGGTGTGATCGTGACACCATGAAGTCGACGCCTAACATCTTGGCCCCTTGATCCATCGACCCCGCCTGGTCGTAAGGAACCGCCAATGCTGCATCACTTCCCCTGAAACCATAAGGAACCAGTGCCTCATCTATCCTGCCTAGTAGTAAGGAACTGACGCCTCACCTCCCGGGGGCAGTAAGAAATTAATACTGCACCAGCTCCAGTGACACCTCACCTTCCCGACTCTATAAAACACCTTTATTTCCTCATTGTTTTCCATGGTATTGTAACTGGGGTCCGTTGACTCCGTCACCGGCCCACACTCCCTCATGAGTGGTGTTGGATTGTTGGAGACGACTCTGACAAGATGTCAGCTATGGAGTACTGTGTTTCTAAGTGCTATACTACATTTAATCTTTGAATGTAATCTTTGAATGTCATCTTTAAAAATGTGTATCTTTACTTGTGATTGTTGGATTTTTGTCGGTTTGGTCTTGTTTTACTCAAATAAATACTGCCTATTTTTCTAAACTGGTATGGAGTCCTTCTGTGGTGCTTTAACTGTATTACTGTGTGCGTACAAATATTTTACACATTGTCTCTGAAATAAACCTGACTGCTTGAGCCAAACTACCATGGAGGCGAGCAGAGGTTATATTAGCTGTGTGTCTCCCTTACCCTGACTAGAGTGAGGGCTCCTACTTGGACAGAGTACAAACCACTGCCAACTAGTGACCCCACTTCTAACATCTCTTATGCAAACAACCTACATGGTGCTCCTGTTTTGTGCTTCAGCCCTGCTCTCAAGATGGACAACTCGATAATGCAGTCCCACAATTTTATATATTATCAACTTTATTTATTATAATTAATTTTGAACTGTGTGTCCTCTCTGTTTTGCATTCCAGCCTGGGTAACTAACTTGAGAGGTCGTGGGTGCAAAAGACTGTTTGAATAGGATAACTTAACTATCATCTTCCTTCTGTGGCAGTTGTATGTTGCCCATGGAGTTGCTGAATTATGTGCCTGTTTCCCATTCAATTTCTGCACAATTCCCCCAACCGATTCACTGATTGATTCCCTAATCCTCTTCCTTGAGTTGTGAGATAAATTGTGCTGTAATCTACATTCCACAGAGAATCTATCTGCCAAAGCAACCTTCTCCGATTTGTAGGCAGGTTTATATGTGTAATCCATAATGCTTAATTTTGTAAATTGTAATGACTGTGTACATTATGTTGATTTATGCTGGCCTCTGTCTTGGATTTTCTAGTCATGCTGTATTCTTTTAGTTTTATGTTGCAAAATCCTGTTTCTGGTTCACCTGCTCTAATAAAAAAAAAAACTTTGTTTCCTGTGACATCGTCCCTTTTTAGCCTGCTTGGGCATCCAGTTCCTTTGGCAAAGCCCCTGCATCATCTGCTACTCCCATGTATTGGTTGAGGTGGTAGATATTCCTGCTCAAATAAGAAAGATGTTGTTTGACTTAGGGTGGCAGACAGTGCAATGTGACATCTGTTCTACAGACAGTAAGTATTCCTCAGTGGTGACTGTAGAGGGGAGAGCAGTTCACAGTTATTATTGATAGAAGGGTGCATAAGTGACATTAAGTAAGGAATAAGGGGTGTATGGGTTGGGCATTAGTAATTTTCCAACTTTGATTTCAGGAGGTTGGAGGCCTCCGTTGGCAATGATGGAGCTCCGGAAGACAGAGAGGAAGACTGATGTATATTCTTTGCTCTTTGTGATTGGTCAGGATCAGAGCTTGGCTTCTTTTTGTAGGTAGGTGCAGCTCCTGATTTGCTGTGGATGCTACTGAGTAAACTGTAAGTAGTATAGCTCAGTGGTCCTCAACCTTTTGGCTTCTGTGGACCCCCACTTTATCATTACTGGAGCCCGGGGACTCTCACTGAATTTTTATTGGATTCCGGGGACCCTCCACTGAGTCATTATTGAGAGCTGTGGACCTAATCTGTTAATATAATTTTCTTAGCAGTCGCGGACCCCCTGAGGAGGCTTCACGGACCCCCATGGGTTCCCAGACCATAGGTTGGAACCACTGGTATTGCTATCTACTTTTATAATAAAGAAGACACTATTGTGCATGACAAAAACAATTCATGATACAGCCAACCCTCACACCACATAAAACTGCACTGCCCCTTTCAGAAAAGATCCATCCCACACAACCTACAACAGAACCACTAACTCCCTAATACAAATACCCCTCGAATCAGCCATTTGGGCCATTAATTGATTTAGGCCTTTGCCGACGGTCACAATGCCATCCTTGCCTTTCTCAAGGAGGATCTCTGTGGTTGAGGGGAAGTGAAGCAGGCTACTCTAGGTGTGGGATGCCTCAGTTGTCTGTGGCTGCTTAAGGACTGCAGCTTTAGCCTCCTCCTCCAATTCCAAATATCTTGGCTTGTAGAAGGCCACTGCAGTTCCCTGGGTTTCTCCAGGTGAAGCAGAGTGACTATCTCCCTTTGGGCCGTGGTACGAGAGTCTTCTTTCCAGCCTGCTGCGGGAACAGCAGAATGGTCTAAGGAAAGAAGAAAAATACCTGAATTGTAGTACCCATTGCAATCACATGTTTGATATATGTGAAGTCAGTTGCACAGCTTTGCTGATACTGGCCTCTGGAATTATGTTTAAATAAGGAATTCATAAGATGACACTTAGGCCCTCATCATGACATTGGCGGTAAGTTCTGCTTACCGCCATGCCGACTGCCACCAACATGCCGCAGCGGATAACCGCCAAGCATATTATGACACACACATACCAACCCGTCACTATACAGCCAAACACACAAGTCCACCAGCACAAAGGTCAGTGACAAACTGGCGGTATCCAAACCCACACCGTTACACCAACAGAACTACGCCCATCACGTTATGACCCACGAATGACCATGGTGGACATTCAGTGGCGCTAAACCATTGGCGGTACATACTGCCGCGCTCAAAATACACACAGACATACAAAACAACACCACATTGGACATTTCAAACTACACACACCTGTCACACATACACACACCACACCCCCACACCACTATAAAACACACACCCACCTAACCCACAACCCTTTATGACTACCAATAATTTCCACAAGAGAGATAGCAAGACCACAGACAAGACCATAGCCACACACCACCATGACCTATACACCATCCACACACCTTACATCACACACCCCAACACATGAACCCACACACCCTCACCCACACCACTCACACTACACCCATGGCACCGCAACAACACTCCAGGTTCTCAGAGGAGGAGTTGAGGGTCATGGTAGAGGAAATCATCCGGGTAGAGCCACAGCTATTCGGATTACAGGTGCAGCAGACATCCATTATTAGGAAGATGGAGCTATGGCAGAGAATCGTATTCAGGGTCAATGCCGTGGGACAGCACCCCAGAACAAGGGATAACATCAGGAAGAGGTGGAACGACCTACGGGGGAAGGTGCGTTCCATGGCAGGAAGGCACCAAATAGCTGTACAGAGGACTGGCGGTGGACCCCAACACCCCCCCCCACACATCTAACAACATGGGAGGAGCAAGTCTTGGCAATCATGCCTCCTGAGGGCCTGGCAGGAGTAGAAGGAGGACTGGACTCCGGTAAGTCAACTCTCTACTACTATCACCCCCCCCTACCTGCATGCCATCACATATCCTCACCCTCACTCCCATCACTCCTCTACATCCCACACACTCCATCACATTTCACTAATTTCCATTCCAAGCCCTTCATGCTGTACCAATGCATGGACACCCTCACAGCCCTGCATGGACACCCTTCACTAAAGCATGCACAGCATAGGGAATTAACAACCCCACCATACACCAACATACACAAATAAAAGCTGGCAGGGCAACACCAACCATAGAGGGGAAGCCAGGGATGTACAATATGTCATACACATTAACCAGAACACATAATTTACATCCCCACAGGTACCCTAGCCAATGTCACCGGAGAGGAGGTGCCAGCACTATCCAGTCCCCCAACATAAAAGGCCCACAGTGATGACAGTAACTCTGGACTTCAGGATCTGGACGATCTACCTGGCCCATCAGGGACCACTAGACAGCCAATTACCTAAGCCCAGTCACACACCACCACAGAGCCTCCCCCATCAGGAAACACCACCACAGCACCCACCCAGCATACCCACACCTCTGTACCCAGGACACGTTAATCAGCAGTGTGTCCACGTCTTGAGGGACCCCAGGCCATACCTCGCCCCCAAGACAATCAGGGACCTGGGGTCAGTGGCAGTGGGCACACAGTTCAGGGGACAAAGACACAGGCCACCGGGGACCCTGGGAGGACTGCTGTGCGCCAGTGGGAGGACAGGCCCAGGGAACCGACTCTCCAGGAGGCACTCTCTGAGATCCTGGGATCCTATCAACATTCCCAGGACAGGATGGTCCAGATCCTGGACAAGGTGCAGGAGAACAGGCGACTGCAGGAGGGACAGTACCAGGGGATCAGGGAGGACTTGCAGGCCATCAACAACACCCTGATCTCCACAAGCAGGAGTGCTGGCAGACATGGCCAACATTATGAGGGAGGCAGTCTCACACCAGCGGGCCCCTTCTACTAGCCAGCCATCTGAACAGCCTTCCACTTCTGCAAGTGGCCAGGAGGCCCCGCCACAGGACTCACAGGCCACCAGTACCCCTCCCCCTGCAGAAGGTGAACCACCCCGCAAATGTTCCATGTGATCCAGACAGAAGCCAGAGACCCATGCCAAGACCCCCACCAGGAAATTAGATTCTCCTGATTGTCCCCCTTGTGTACCACTCAGTCACCCTGTCCACCTGGAACTGCCAATGCTCCGCTTCCTATATCCCCTTGGACAATGCACCTGTGCTTCAAACAGACTGGAACAACACCCTGGACTTTCCTCCATCATCACCCATCCCATTGCACTTTCCCCCCATATGTTAGCACTTCAATAAACACCCTTTGAAAAAAATTGATTTGAAGTATGTCATGTATATCAAATATGTATTTTTTGAAACAGGTACAAACATTGCAAATGAACTGTACATAGAATGAGCATAGATTAATGACATGTAGCTGGCTGTAGTGATTACACTAAGAGTATTTGTCAAATCACCAACATCTGCAAAATGAATAGCCGTAGGGAACAGTAAGTGGGCATAGAAGTGGGAAATATCAGCATGCCATTGCCACACAGATTACAACCAAAGTAAATGAAATGTAAAGTTACACTGTCTTACCTGTGTGCCATTGGAAGTATTGACAGATCACAGATGTTCTGTTGTTCTCATCCTCATCCTCTGCCTCCTCATCCTCACTGGCCACAGGGTCTATTGCTGCCACAGGGTCATCCAGTCTCCTCCTCCTCCTCCTGCAGAAAAGGTACATGTCGTCTGAGGGCCAGGTTGTGCAACATGCAGCATGCCACGGCTATCTGGCAGACCTTCTTGGGTGAGTAGCACAGGGATCCACTTGTTAGATGGAGCCGTCGGAACCTGGCCTTCAGGAGGCCAAAGGTTCTCTCTATTATCCTTCTGGTTCGCCCATGTGCCTCATTATAACGTTCTTCTGCCCTTGTCCTGGCATTCCTCACAGAGGTCAGCAGCCCTCATAGGATTGGGTAACCAGAGTCACCTGCAAATATTGAGAGACAACATTTAGCCACACACCATCCTATATGGCCAACACCATACCCATACACTAACATATACTGGGTGGGAACCAGGGCTCACCTATTAGCCACGCCCTGTGCCACTGTAGCTGGGCCATCACATTTGGGATGCTGCTATTCCTTAGAACAAAGGCATCATGCACCGACCCAGGATACTTAGCATTGACATGGGAGATCTACTAGACTGCAAAGCACACCATCTGCACATGTATGGAGTGGAAACTCTTACGATTCCTGAACACCTGTTCATTATGGTGGGGGGGGGGGACAAATGCAATATGTGTTCCATCAATGTCCACAATTATATTGGGGATATGTCCCATTGCATAAATCTCGGCCTTCACTGTGGCTAAATCCTCAACCTGGGGGAAAGCAATGTAGCTGCATATGTGTTTTATCAGGGCAGACAAAACTCTTGTCAGAACTATTGAGAGCATTGGCTGAGACAATCCTGCTGCCAAGCCCACTGTCAGTTGGAAAGAACCAGTTGCCAGGAAATTTAGTACAGATAGCACTTGCACAAAAGAGGGGATCCCTGTGGGCTGACGGAGAGCAGATATCAGGTCAGGTTCCAATTGAGCACACAGCTCTGTGATTGTGGGCCTGTCAAGTCTATAGGTGAGAATAATTTGCCTGTCCTCCAGTGTAGCCAAGTACACCAGGGGTCTGCACACGGGGGTATGTCTCCATCTCCTATTCATCTGCAGCGGTTGCAATCTATAGGACAAAAGAGCGAGGAGCCTGTCAAAAACTGAACAATGGAGCCACAACAGTAGTTTGCATTCTGTAAACATGTAATGGGTCAGTGTGATTTGTCCAGTATGTGCCTATTTCTCCTGTGACGCAGCATTATTCCATAGGGCTGCACTCCCCTTGAAATGGCGTCCGATTGTCATGTGTACAGGGACAGGTGGAAGTGAGGTAATTCCGCTGACATTTTGCGTCGTGGCGGGAGGCGGTCTGGAACCGCTGTGCAATTTCTCATTGGTTAATATTGGGCCCTATGGGCTACGGTGGCCAATAGTGATCTACGCCGGTGGTGACGGTATGCACCGCCATGGACGTGACCGGCATTTTTTATCTGATTCCTCACTTGTTACCTGACCTTCCACAGGAGAGGACCTACACTACATGTGCTGCTGTGACCTGCGTCTGGAACCTACCATGGCCCGTGTGACCAGGGAAAGGGCCCCAGCCTTCACTTCGGAGGAGTTGGAGAGACTGGTGGATGGGGTCCTACCCCAGTACGGACTGCTATATGGGCCTCCAGAGCAACTGGTGAGTACACTGTGGGCGCGATGGATTAGGCATACGTGTATGGAGGTGTGTGTGACGGTTCCATGTAAGGGGGGATGGATGTCCTCCTGGCTGGGTACATATTGAGTGCTGGGCTATTTGTGTTCCAATAGTGCTATAAACTGGTATGGTGGGCCATATGTGTAACTGGCTGGACTGTTTATCTAATGATGTTTTCCTCTGTGTATTGCCTCTGCAGGTGAGCGCCCATCAAAAGAAGGTTATATGGCGTGCCATCGCCAAGGAGATGCGGACCCTGGGAGTCTATGGCAGGCGGCGTGCCCACTGTCGGAAACGGAGGGAGGACCTGAGACGCTGGGCACAGAAGACGGAGGAGGCCCAGCTGGGGATGGCCTCCCAACGACAAAGGGGTGACCATCGAACCCTGACCCCCCTGATACCCTCATACTGGTGGTGGCCTGTCCAGAGGAGGATGGGTGCTTGAGGGCATCACAGCAGCCACAAGGGGGTGAGTACAGTGGTTATGATTACAACTCACGCCTGGTGGGATGGTATCCGGAAGGTGGTTGTGTTTCCTTCTGTGCCCCTAGGCCTGGCCAGACATATCAGTGTAGGTCCTCTGGTGGCTAGGGGTCTGAAGGGATAATACTGCCTACCTAGCTTGTTAGCATCCTCAACTGGCCAAGACTGCGTGGGTCCCAGGTGTGCTTCAGTTGGTGGTGTGTGCCCCTCCTCATACCTTGGTGGCTAGCAATATCAGTGGTAGTGTAATGCATAGTGCGTAGTCCTGTCCCCTGTGTGTGAGGGTGCTGTGTATGCCAACAGTGGTGTTGGTGGAGTCATTGAACCAGTGTATCCGTTGTCCCTCTCCCACCCTTTCTTGTTTTGTCATCCTGTCCTTATCTGCATTAGCATCATCCGACGGAGGAGCAGAGGCACCGGTGACGGAGAGAGCTGCATCCCACAGGACCCTGGAAGCAGAGTCAAGTGACGCTGAGGGCACCAGTGGGACGGAGGGCGAAGGAAGCACCACGGCGGAGACTGGAGGGGACAATACAGACTCAGATACCTCCTCTGATGGAAGCTCCCTGGTGGTGGTGGACACGTCTGTGACCACCCCAGCTACAGGTACAGCCACCACCCCCTGTACCAGCACCGCCCTCCCAGCAGCCCCTCATCAAGTTTCCCATGCCGCTCACCCAGGAGGGTGGGCATCTCCTTCGCCCCAGGCACCTCAGGCCATGCCCCAGTGAGCCCTGCTGCCCTGAGAGAGGTGGGTATTGACCTCCCGAGATCCATCTCTGTAGGGCAGTCAACCATTGAGAATGCCATCCAGGGGCTGGCCGCCCAGATGCAACAATCTAATGCATTCCTGGAGGGCATTCACAGTGGAATGGTGGCCCAACAGAGATCGATCCAGGCTCTGGCCTCCTCTCTGATGGCAGCCATTGTCCGTGTTTCTACCATCCCCCCTCCAACTTCCACCTCCCAGTCCCATTCTCCTCAACCCCAACTCATCCCAAGCGCACAGCCAGACGGGCATGCACACAGGACAACACCCAAGAGTGTCACAGGCAAACACAATCCCCACACTTCATCCCACAGGCACCTACACAAACACCATCCAGTTGCAGACACAACAACATCCACTATTTCCACTGTCTCCCCCTTTTCCTCCTCCTCCACCTCCCACCAAGTTATGTCCACACTCACACCTGCATGCACTACATCATCATCCACTACTTGCATCATCACCACACCAAGCAGAGCACACACCTCACTGCAGATACCTCCACAACATCCATGCAAACGTCCCATGTGTCCTCTCCCACTGTGTCTGTCCCCCCTCCTAAAGTACACAAACGCAAGCACTCAGACACCCAACAGCCATCCACCCCACAACAGCATACAGCCCATGCACCTGCACCCAAATCCAGCAGACAGACACGTCCAACAACCACTCCCTCATCCTCCACTCATATTAGTTTTCTCTCGTCCCACCCCAATGTCCGTAAAAAGCTTTTCCTTTCCACCATTGACCTCTTCCCTCCCCCTCCTCCACCACCGTCCTGCACATATGGCCAGGGTTTCAAGAACCCAGCCAAGCACCTCAGCCACAAAGTCCACGGGCCCAGTTCCATCCACACCTACTCATGGTGGAAAGGATTACAGGCCACAAATACTGAAGGGGAAGGAGCCCACACCAGATAGCCGAAGGTGTCACAGAGCTCTCACCACCAACCGTGGTTGTGCAGACATTGCAAGGTGCAGGGGCTGAGCAGGAGCCTCCGACTTCTACCACCACCGCAGTGCAGCCATCGCAGGGTGAGGGGCTGTGCAGGGAGCCTCCCACTACCACCACCATCACCACCACAGTGCATCCATCGCAGGGTGCAGGGGCTGTGCAGGAGCCTCTCACTACCACCACCACAATCGAGCCATCAGAGGGTTCAGGAGCTGTGCAGGAGCCTCCCACTACCACCACCACCACCAGCATTCCACTGCCACCACCACAGTGCAGCCATTGGAGGGTGCAGGGGCTGAGCAGGAGCCTCCCACTACCACCACCACAGTGCAGCCATCACCTCCGGCGGACACAATGTGATTCTGCCCCAATGGGCTGCTGTGCGGCCTGTCCCCTCTAGAACCAGTGGGGAAGACACCCACTCAAGAGACTGTGGTCTATCACTCCCCAGGACCAAGCCCAGGGCATGTTGCCCCCTCCAGAACCAGTGGGGAAGACACCCACTCCAGAGACTGTGGCCTATCACTCGCCAGGACAAAGCACAGGGCATGTTGCCCCCCCCCCAGAACCAGTGGGGAAGACCCCCATCCAGAGACTGTGGCGTATCACTCCCCAGGAAAAAGCACAGGGCATGTGGCCTCCTCCAGAATCAGGGGGGAAGACACCCACTCCAGAGACTGTGGCCTATCACTCCCCAGGACAAAGCACAGGGCATGTTGCCCCCTCCAGAACCAGTGGTCTTGTTTCTGCATCTGGATGAGGTGCCACCCCCTCCCCCTGCGGTGCGCCTGCCTATTTGCCAACTGATGCCCCTGCAGTGTTCTCTCCGTATTGATGCAGGTAACAAGTGGGGCCTTGGACTTTACCCTGTGGCCATGTGTCCCACGCAAACTGAGGACTGGGCAGTGTCCCTTTTTTGTACATTTGTACATATCTGTTGCATTGGCAAAATTATTATGTAATCAGTGTTGATCTTATTACAGTCACTTTAGTAAATTCCTGTTGTCCTTGCATTGTTCAGCCAATTTACGGGGATTAACTTGTTTTCTTGGCCAACTGGTTGTGTGTATAGTGTGTGTGTGTGTCTGGGGTGTGGATGGTGCGTGTGTGTGTCACTCTTGTTTTCCTCCCCCTCCCTTGTGTGCTAGGCGGATGTACTCACGGCTTTGGTGTTCGTGGTGGTGCAGAATGTAGAATATCACCAGGAACACGTGCAGTTCTGGTTCCATGGCGGCGTAGTTCTTCCCTGTGACTCTAATGGTGAGTCCTTTCACTTCTGTGCAGTGTTTCCGCCATGCTTTTGATGTCATTGGTACTGCCCCAGAGAAGGTGGTGGATTGTCTTTGCATAATATGGTGGGCTGAACTTTGACTGCCGCCTGGCTGTAGGCGGCTACTGCCGTGGTGCCTGTTGTTTCCGCCCTGCCAGTCCGTGTGGTACATTGGCTGTCTTTCGGAGATCTTTTCGCCATGGTCGTAATTTGGCGGTAGTTACCGCCAGCTTGTTGGCGTTATTACCGCCACTTTATCACTGGCCGACAGGGTCGTAATGAAGGCCAAATTGTCTTACTTGGATCCCATCAACATAATTTATGAGACGTAGGCAGGCCTACATCTTTAAGGGCACCCTACCACCAACTCTAGTGGCTAAAAATCTTGGAGTCAAGGTTTACAACCAACTCTCCTTTCAACTGCAGGATTCTGCAGTTGTTGGCTTCTGCTTTAGGCTGCTTCACACCCTCAAGAAATGTATTTTCTTGTTGCCTCTTCATTATAGGAAGACGGTAGCTCATGTGCTGATAACTTCTATGTTGGACCATGCTAATACCCTTCACCAAGGGCTGTCAATAGGCCTGATCAATGAATTTCAGGTAGTCCAGAATGCTGCTGTTCAAGTGCTGCAAAGGCTGCACAGGTGGTTGTGCCACAGGTCAGGCATATGAGGAAGGTGGGTTTGCCCTTTATCTTTTCTGGCAGCTAAGGCTTGGAATCAGCTTCCCCTCAAACTTTGGATCTTAGGTCCAGATTCTGTATTTCACAGGAAATTAAATCCTGACCTTTTTCTTCTCATTATTTGGTGCTAAGGTTTTTTCTGTCTTGCTTTGCAGTCTTTAGAGCTGGGCTACTCCAGGAGTAGCTGTGCATTTCACAAAACCCTCTCATTCAACATCTTCATGTATAGGGACTTCATCTGGAGGACCATCACTACCCACACTTGAGATGTCCAAGAAATAACCTTCAGTCACACGTGCATCTTCTAAAGACTTGTAGTTTTTGGGATGGAATGGTTATTTTATTGATAATTGTCAGTCTCTCCACAATTCAAGGAGAGAGCTGGTCTTTATGACTGTAACAATGTCACAAGATACACTAAAAACCCACTCAGAGGATATATTTACTACAGGACATGCTAGATACTGTGTTGGCAGCCTGCTGAGTTCTGTCAACTGTTCCCTTTTCCCATGGAATAGAACAATTGCTTAAGAGCCATTTAGAATTTGATTTGGTCACCCAAGTAGTCTTATACCATGCCCTCTTGTTGGATCATGAGATTTGTAACCAGGTGAGGAATTAAGCTGTTGACAAAAACAGATGCTTCTTCATTGACACTGGTACATGATTCGTCCATTATAAGTAAATGGGACTGCGACAAGTACAATAATAGGATGGTTTAGTTCATCCTCTTGCCTGACTTCTTATGTTGAAATCTCAAAAGATACAGTCATTGGGATCAGGCATTCTATTAGTTCCTATTTATCAACCTCCATCGTCATAGCTTTGGCACATAATCATTGCAGTACTACAGTAGTGTTTAAACAGCATAAAAGGTGGTACCTCATCAGGTTTACATCGCCTGTATAAGTGCTTTTGGGAGAACTCTATCAGCATGCTGAATGATCCTCAAATGCTTCAGGATTTGAGGGAATTGCTAAAATATGTGTAAATCCTATAAAGAATGACCAGCATTTTGTTAATTTATTTTTGGAGGACGTCCTGTGCTGTTAGGTTGATGAAACGAGCTAAACTCTAAAGTATCCTCAATGAGACATAGTTTTGCAAATATTACTGCTATTGTCACTAGCAAGGAAATCAGTGCAGAAACTGCTGTGTTGGAGCAATTGGTACACTTTCAAATTGAATTCATCGTGGGTGTTGGCAACGGTATGTGTTTTCACCATTTAGAACATTACAACTATTGGATGCTAATGAAGGCCTTGAAAAGCATCAGCATTGCTGGCACCACCGGCAGCCTTTGTTTTGCCCCCTTGAAAGAGATCCAATGTGCAATGATGCACATGTAATCTGTAGCGCAACCACTGGTTCACAGGCCCAATGTGAGCTGAATGGGCTGCATAGTACTCACGTTCACTGCCTCATAAACCACTTCCCGCACTGGATGGTGCAACTGGGGCACTACAATGATTGGAACATTGCTATGGCTTGGATGTCTCAATTTTGGTTAGAGGGGCTCCACAAATTCCAAAAACCCTCCTTCATCCACCAAAGAAAAAGGGTGGAGATCAAGTACTAACATTTAGTCAATTTCACATTGTATAATTAAACCAGATCATGGACACATGTCTCCATGCTAAATGTATCCTTGATAGTAGGTTGCTGTTTTTATTTAGTTTTTTGAGATAATTCCATTTAGAGGTGCATTCACATAGGAGGTTGTTTACTTAGATACTTTGGGTTGGCTGTGGCAAATCATTTTATCTTGTTCTAATCTTAGGATGCTGCAGGTAATAAGAACAAATAAAGAGTATCAGGGCTCCTTCACATGATAATTACATCTTTAGCACAACTACCTTCATATATCTGTTTAGGATCTTCTCTCTGGGTGCTATTGCCAATGGATTAGATGTTGGATGTCCTATGAACCAATTGGACCCTGGTAAGATGATGTCCACATGGTTTCTCATTATGAACTGATTTGCTGCAAATTGTGCAGTCTGTAATATGGTCCTCATCTAGCCTAAGTGTGAAGAAGTTTCAAACCAGGGAGGAGAGCTTCCTTATCAAGCCAAAGCCAAAAGTTGTGATGAAGCCAAGTTGAGTTTGCTTTTACTTAGGGCAGGCTGCCACTATGGAATGAGTGGTGGTTGGTATTGGTAATTGTTTTTTGAGAGACTGGAAGTAGGCAATGGGTGTACAGGAGACACCTGAAAAGAAGTGATTTGCCTTTCCTCTGAGTCATTTTTTACATGAACCATACCTATTTCATATTTCTCAGTGCTACTGACAACTAGGCTTTCAGAAACCTTCCTTTTCCCTTATCTATCATGGCAGGACTCAGACATCCACTTCATGTTGCCTTCATCTGAAGGAGGGGGACTGAAGACACTATTTCTCCAAATATCTTCCTGCCTAGAGGGGCGTGCAACAGGTCTACTTCATTGTTCACTTTGAAGGAAAAAGGAGGATAGAAAGTGGTGAAAATAGGCTTCTCACCATTGGCTGTTTTCTTAGCAGGAGCCTTTTGCTTCATGCTTCTTCATTTCTTGTTGGTCAGTACCATGAGCTGTTATCATTTAGCAGAAAAGTCTCTGGACACAGCCTTTAGACTTGATGGTACTTTTAGAAATTGAGTTCCTGGTTGGTAGAGGTATGTATGCACCCTGTACAAGCACAAACCACAATCCTAATCAGGGTAAATCAGATACACACCATAAGTTAACCTGTGCTCACTCTCTGGTAGCTTGGCACAGGGCAGGTAGGCTTAACCTAAGAAGCAATGTGCAAAGTATTTGTGCAACACTTCAAATAGTAACACTGTGACAACACTACCATACTACACCTGGTTAGACAAATAGAGCTAAATTTAATGAACAAAACAAGACCAAGATGACAAAAGTCCAATAAGTAGAAGCAGAAATATGAATTTGTAAAGAATATTTTCAATTGTATTGCTTAAAAGCTTAAAGCGCCAACCAGGGCTATCTGCTTGCGGTACACTGGGGTAAAGTCAAAGTTCAGGATGACTGTGATGGAGCATGGGCTGGCCTTGTGTGCAAGGTTGCATGGAGATCGAATATCCGATGCAAGGAGCAAAGGAGGTAATGAGAAGACAATGCATCAGTTTTAGTCTGCACAGTCAGAGATGTGTCGACGTCGAGCCACGCAGTCATCAATCTTTGAGCAGTAACGGAGCATTGAACCCTTTGCAACAAAGACACTGCATGGTTGTCTGGCCATGCAGCCAGTGATGCATCCGGCTGATGGCAATGCACCAATCCAAAGCCGCGTAAACGGTGATGCAATATTCTCATCAGTGGCAGTGGCAATGTATCAGTGTTGAGGCAAGATGCGGTTCCAATCAGTGCAGTGACGATGATGCGTGGATTTATGTAGAAGGCAGCTGCAGAAGCCATTTCCAAGGGCCCAGGTCTGGATTGGCACCACTTGGCAGGGTAGGTCTGACAGATGGCAGAGTCCAGGAGCTGTAGCAGAGCTGAGTGAAGGATTTGATGTCCCTGAGACTTCAGAATAGGAGGCAAGCCAGAAAGCCCTTGTAGTCACTTTGGTTCTGGGAATGTGGAGATGGAGGTCCAGTCTGCCTCAATCCCAGGCAAAGGCAGGTGCTGCAGAGTCCAGCAGTGTTCCAGTAGAGTGACACTCCCTTCAGCAGAACATCAGTCCTTCTTCCTGGCAAAATATCCTCAGGTCCAGAAGTGTACTGATTTGGTGTGGTCAGAAGTCCAGTCATTGTACCTAGTGATGTTTTTGAAGTGGGAGAGACTTCAAAGAGAGCCATTTGAAGTCCACAAAGTCCCTTCTCTTCCTACCCTGGCTCCAGGCACACTACAGGGATTATGCAGCTCTTTGTGAAGGCTCAGGATCCAGCCCATTCAGGTATAAGTGTCTGCTCCTCCTGCCTATCCTGCCCAAGATGGCCATCAACATACATATGGCCACTTAGTTACACTTAAGTTCACTTTGTTTGTGGCTCTCTGGAGGGAATGCACATGAGCCCAACTGCCACCCACCCAGATGTGTAATCAGAGACAGGCAGAAGGCACTATGGCCCCAATGCAGCAGCACTCCCGCCGTGGCCATCAGGAGATCCCCGCTGGGCTGGCGGGTAGAGACCTGGTTTCCGCCTGCCGGCTCAGCGGGGATCTCGGCCACAACACAGCCTGTGCGACGGGTGCAGTTGCACCCATCGCGCTTTTCACTTTCTGCACGGGCCCGCGACTCCCCGTACCTCCAGCCTTTTACTGGCGGTTCAAACCGCCAGGAAAAGGCTGGTGGTAGGGGGACTCGTAATCCCCTGGGCAGCGCTGCCCTCGGGGATTGAAACCGCCGGGACCAACATGGCGGTAAACCGCCAGTCTCGGCGGTGCGATCGTGGGGTTTTTGCCACGGTCGTAATACTAGGGATTTCACCGCCAGCCTGCTGGTGGCAAAATCCGCAACAACAACCCTGGCGGTCTTGGACCGCCAGGGTTGTAATGAGGGCCTATATGATTTATAGTAAGAAAATGAAAACTTTCTAGAAGTGCCATTTTCAGGACTATAATTTAAAATGTGATTTCACCATAAGTTGTGATTTTAAATTGTGATTCCAGAGACACCAAACTTGGGGGCCCCATCTCTGCCTAATTGGAAATGACACTTATGCAATGTAATAAGGTAATCCCATTGTTAACTCATGAGAGAAATAGGCCTTGCAGCAGTGAACAATTAATTTAATTGTTTTTTCACTACCAGGGAATGTAAAACTAAAAAATACATGCAAAACGTTTAAAATACACTGCACACTGTCGTCTGGGATGTCCAGGGCCTAACATAAGGGTGACTTATATGTATTAAAAAGGAAGGTATTGGCCTGGCAAGAGGGTTAACTTGCCAGATCGACATGGCAGTTTAAAACTGCACATGCAAGCTCTGCAGTGGCAGGCCTGAGATGTTTAGACGGCTAATAAAGTGGGTGGCACAATCAGTGCGGCAGGCCGAACAGTAGCTTTTAATTTACAGGCCCTGGGCACATGTAGTGCACTTTACTAGGGTAAATAAGCCAATTGTGGATAAGCCAATGTTACAGATTTTTTCAGCAGAGAGATATGCTCTTTAGCACTGGTTAGCAGTGATAATGTGCCCAGAGTCCTAAAGCCAACAAAAACGAATTCAGCAAAAATCAGAGGGAAAAGGCAAAAAGGCTGGAGATGACCCTGCAGAAAGGAACAGGTCCATCAGGGACCTTAACGGATCATTGCAATAAAAGACAGCCAAGACCCAAGGGGCCCAATCCATGCAGCATGAAGCAATGGGCTTAAACACAAATTGGTAGAAGTCATGCGCCTTCCTTGTGTGTGGAGACAATGACGAGGTTCCACTAGTGATACAAGCCCATGGTATCCCGTGGGAAACCCAGGTGCTCCAATATCTTGGGGTACAAATTTATCACTGTGATGCGGATAGCAGAAAGTGCAACCTTGGGGGAAAGCTGAGGTCGCTGTGGAGTAGTGTTGCATTCTGGTGCTCACTGAGGGCTTTCCATAATGGCATGCATAGTGCTCACTAATTGATTATTTTGCCTAGAGTACTATGGCCCATATTTATACTTATTGACACAAACCAGCGCCAGTTTGCGGCAAAAAGTTTACTGCCGGCTAACGCCATTCCTACTCGCCATGCCGGCGCCTTATTTAAGGAATGGTGTTAGCCGGCGCTGCGGACTGGTTAGAGTAAAAAAAAAATGCCTCAAACCAGGCAGCACCAGCGTAGGGGAAAATGGAGGTTGTGCGTCAAAAAATGGTGCAAGTCAGGTTTGAGCCAAAAATCATGCCTCAAACCGGACATGTGCCATTTTTTGACTCACAACCCCCATTAAAATGACCCCTGTCTTAGCAAAAACAGGAGTCATGCCCCCTTGCCTGATGGCCATGCCCAGGGGACTGTCCCCTGGGCATGGTCATTGGGCACAGTGGCATGTAGGGGGTCCATATTAGGCCCCCTATGCCACTTAAAAAAAAATATATACTTAACTCAACTTACTTGTACTTACCTGGGATGGGTCCACTCATCCATGGGTGTCCTCCAGGGGTGGGCGAGGGTGGCAGCGGTGTCCCTGGGGGCAAGGAAGGGCACCTCTGGATTCCTTCCATGGTCAGGGACCATGGAAGTGAGCCCACAGGTCCCTTAACGCCTGCTCTCACCCAGGAGTTAAAAAATGGCACACATTAGGCTGTGCAACGTTTTTTTTAAGGCCCGCCCCCTCCTGTGCGTCAAAATGACACAGGAGTATAAATAAGGTGCACAGGCCTTAAAGTCATTTTTTGGGCGGGAACGCCTACCTTGCATGTCATTATCGCAAGGCAGTTTCCCACATCCAATAAATGACCAACAAGGAGGAATTTTGACGTCCGCGGGCTCGGGCGTCAAAGTTTAAATATAGTGCACAGTTGGCGCCAAATGTGCATCAAAATATTTGACGCACATTCGGCGCAAACAGAGTATAAATATGCTCCCTATATATTTTTATGAACCTCTAAGTGTGGATCTCCAATGACTGGTTCCAAACTTTAGACACCATAAAGGGGTGAGAGCTTATATGGGATGAGGGCAAGTGTAGAGCCTCCTTACACATTCTCCACCGCCCAACGCAGGAGGGGGTCGCTCAGTTTGTTTTCAAGTTGTGTCATGGCATGGCCTTGGTTCAGAGGTTGGCTAAATGGCTGGAGGACCTGCACAGGAAGGAACTGGGGTCCTAAGGAACTCCACACAGTGATGGGGCATTGATATCCCTTTTACTGGGAGAACGACGTCTTACTGTGGTCCTGCTTCCTCCATTATTGCAAATAGCCATGTCAAGCTACAAGGCTCACTTCACTAATTGTGTGGGGAGTTCCCAGCCCGATGCCACGGCTGTCCCCTTGGTTGGATTTTCCACGTCCCAAGGAGGGTTCTTCATGTGGAGGAGGCTTGCTGCTTGGATGATGGCGGACTTGACTACTGCTAGTGATCCTATTAATGACAGTAGACTGCTATTACTGGAGATGCTGATGACAGATGTCGGCCTACCTGCCTTGCAATTCCTGATGTATGCAGCAATGACTCACGCGATACATACGCTCAGGAATTTCAGAAATTTTGCATTATGCCTCTTCACATAAAATTCCCCAAATTACTAAATTACATGCCATTTGCAATAAATAGTTACTGTAAATGTGCCAGCTGTGGTAAACATTTACTGCAAATGCATGGGAACAGCAGAACGCCAAGGGCTGTTGTTTGTCATGCAAAATATATTCTTGCATCAAACAATTATGTAAAGAAACATTTCACACTAAAATATAGCAGAAAATGATCGATTTGCATTTTACTTCTGCATAATTTTGCTTAATTTCACATGCTTTTTCCAAAATTTTGCAAAAGCAAATTACACAAATTTCGTACACCCCTACATTCAATTGGCCTCTTACACCCTACCCTCATAGACACGAGAGGCCCATCAACATAACCACCAAACACCATTTTAACCTCATTACACCATCACTCACTCTACGCAGAACTAAGGCAAAAGTATTTGCATATAGGATCACAAAACCTTTGTTCTTATGTGGGATATTCCAAACAGACTTAGGGGGTCATTCTGACCCTGGCGGCCGGTGGCCGCCAGGGCCACCGACCACGGGAGCACCGCCAACAGGCTGGCGGTGCTCCCACGAGCATTCTGACCGCGGCGGTTCAGCCGCGGTCAGAAGCGGAAAGTCGGCGGTCTCCCGCCGACTTTCCGCTGCTCGGGGGAATCCTCCATGGCGGCGGAGCGCGCTCCGCCGCCATGGGGATTCTGACACCCCCTACCGCCATCCTGTTCATGGCGGGAAATCCGCCATGAACAGGATGGCGGTAGGGGGTGCCGCGGGGCCCCTGGGGGCCCCTGCAGTGCCCATGCCTATGGCATGGGCACTGCAGGGGCCCCCGTAAGAGGGCCCGCAAAGTATTTCAGTGTCTGCTAAGCAGACACTGAAATACGCGACGGGTGCAACTGCACCCGTCGCACCCCTGCAACTACGCCGGCTCAATTCTGAGCCGGCGTCCTCGTTGCAGGGGCATTTCCTCTGGGCCGGCGGGCGCTCTTTTGGAGAGCGCCGCCGGCCCAGAGGAAATGTCTGAATGGCCGCCACGGTCTTTTGACCGCGGTGCGGTCATTCAGTGGCGGTACCCTGGCGGACGGCCTCTGCCGTCCGCCAGGGTCAGAATGAGGCCCTTAATCTACAAAGCTCAAACAGTGAACCTAAGAAGGACAGGGGCCTCTTCTGAGTTGTGGCACAACTGAAACTTTACATTTGATACAGTTTGTATATGACGCCCACGTGTACTTTATAGATAACTTTTCAACCTTGCTGAAAAATTCCTTTTTACTGAAATAGGATTCCTAAAAGACAGAAATGTCAAGCAAGATATCAATACCGCCATTCATCCCTTTGCCCCCCACCAAAAGAGAATGGCATTCCATCTCCACCCCAAGGTTTGAAATTTAACTGGAAAAAAAATGGAAGAAGCTGATGTCATCAATGGAGTGGAAGGTCCCACCACATGGGCATCTCCTATTGTAGTGGCCAGGAAACAGCAACAGTCTGAATAAATGTGCACTTGACACTAACAGTAGATTGCCTGGTGGCTGAAATGAGTGGATCACAGTGTTTTTCAAAAGCCCGCCTCACATCAGGCTATCATTAACTACTCCTAGACACCCAATCTTGCTCTATAACTACTTATAAAGGACCAAACTGCTACAAAAGTCTGAGCTTTGGCATATCAAGTGTTGCAAAGGTGTTTCTGAGTACCATCAGAGAAGTACTGACTGGACTGGAGATTACAATCAACATGAGTGTTGATATCCCAACACATGCGAAAACAATCAAGCAAGGAGGCCTCACCCTGAACAAGCAAAAATGTGAATTTTTAAAACAAGAAATCAGCCTTTTCATTTGCGAGTCTTTGACTAAGTGGTGACACCAGATCCTCCCGAGGTAGCTAACATAAGAGTCGCCACCCCTCCCATGTCAACAACTGGGGTAAGTAGGTTCCTCGGTCTGGTGAAGTACATCAGAAGGTTAATTTTAAACTTCTTAACCTTCACTAGGGGCCTTTGGAGAACTTACCAAATCCATGTCATCTTGCATTGGAGGAAAGAAAAGCAAGCTGTATTCCAAGCTATGAAAGAGTCAATATCAGTAGAAACTAAAATCCAGTATTTTGACCAAAAAAAAAAACCACGTTAACTAGCAGTTAAAACATTCCAATAGAATATGGATCAGTATTCTTCCAGCTACAACCATGTGGAGAATTGGCCACAGTAGTCTATGCCAACAGAGTGCCAACACCAACTGAATGGAGGTATTCACATTTAAAAAAGGAGGCCCCAGTAGTGCTTTGAGGAGGTTGTCTTGTCTGGGGAATAAGGTTCCAGTAGCTATGGCCCAAACAGATCATCCACCTGCCACACATTTGCTCCCAAGTATGGATACTAGAACTGAATAGACGGGTAAAAGAAACAGAAGGAGTCTGCCTCCAATACCAAACCAGAAACACACACAACATCAGCATCCATTATCATGCCAAAGGCCCCCTTGCCGGTCATTGGAGGAAGCTTGCACATATTTTGGCTCTCTCCCAGACAGCCGACACATGCTGGTGGTGAATAATGACTGTTCAAAGAACCTCGAAGTTGAGATAGTAGACACCACAGTCACAGAGACCGCCATCTTAAAACTAGATAAAATCTTGACAGCAAAAAGTATCATCTGTGAGCTACAGACTGTCATTGGATTCCCATTTTAGGATCAGGAGAAAGCAGAATATCTTAAATCACTTGGTGTGAAACATTGCAGGCACCCACAGACTCAACATTGTTTCCTACACCGACGACACCCAGCTCGTCCTCTACCTCACAGACAATGCCGCCACCACCACATGAACCAACTTCCAAAACACCATGACTGATATTGCTGCCTGAATGAGGATCAACTGCCTCAAGCTTAACTCGGATAAAACAGAGATCCTCACCTTCAGCAATAAGCCTTCTCTCTGGGAGGACTCATGGTGGCCCACCGACCTTAGCCCCCCACCAGCGCCCTACAGCCATGCACACAACCTAGGAATCATCCTGGACACCCGACTGACCATTAAACAACAGATCAACGCTGTCTCTTCTGCTTGCTTCCACATCCTCCACATGCTCTGCAAGATCTTCCGATTAGGCCTAGGCAGGGTTTGCAGCGATCCATGTAGACAAAGTGACCAAAAAACTCTGCTGCACTTCCCCAAGCAGTGGAGTGCGTTAGGTTGTGCTGTTCACGCTGATTTTTAGAGCGGGTGTTTGTCCCATGCAGTAAAATCAGCAGGAACGGGTCCACATGCAGCGCAGGAGGGTGCTGCTTCTTTTCTGTCACTTGAGTAGATTTTTTACTCGAACAGCAGCTTCCTTCAACCCAAACGGTCGGTTTCTCAACGCAAGTGGCAGCGGCCATCCGTGACCACCAGTGTTGAGAAATCTGTCCAGGGGGTTTTCTGGAGTAAGATTTTCCTCGCTCAAGGTCGCCAACTTACATTGGCGAGCGCGAACAAGGAAAAAAACTCTACAAACTCCGCAAGCGGAGCAGAGTTCACCGCCCACCCCCTCTTCCAATCGATACCCAGCTCCATCAGGAAAATGGTCATCCAGACCCTCATCTCCAGCCGCCTCGACTACAGGCACTCACTCTACGCCGGAACCATGAAGCGGTTGTTGAACGTCGTATGCCACAGCAAGGCTCATCCTGGCCCCCCCCAGAATAACTTGCATCACTCCCCACCCCAGAACCCTCCACTGGCTCCCCATAGAGCACAGATGCTCCTTCAAACTCCACACGCATGCCTACAAATCCCTCCACAACACCGGACCCGCCTGTATCAACAACCTCCGCATTTTCCACCAACCTTACAGAGAACTCCGCTCAGCTACCCTTGCCAAGGCCCATGTCCCTCACATCCGCCGTGAGCCTTCGGAGGGTGCTCCTTCTCGCACCTCACTGCCAAATCCTGGAACAACCTCCCCTTCCACCAGTGCACATCCCCTTCCCTGAAGGACTTCAGAAAGCAGCTCAAGACCTGGCTCTTCGACAGCCACCGCTAGCCGGGCAAACACCTCAGCACTACACCAGCACCTGGAGACCCCCCAGGGTGACAAGCTTGTGCTCTACAAGAACCTTCTGATTGAGTGATTGACATGTGAGGGGCATCCCAGAGGGCCCCAATAAAATGGAGAAGCTGAGAAGTTTATGAAGACCATAGCTAAACCCATGCACATCCCTCATGCAACCTGTGAAAATTTGCAAGGAGCCATTTACACATTTCTGAGAGAGTATAGCCAGACACAGCCCTACACCTGAAATATCCCCAATACACATGTCATGGCAGAATAGTCAGTGATACCATCCCACACCATTGATCCTGGACTAAGGGGGATCCTTATCATGAGGGAACGACGCAGAGAAAGAAGGAAAGAAACAATAAGTATAGTATAGAAAGATGAGTTAGGTCCATGAAAATAAATGTATGTGATAAAGTACTCCTGAAGGATCGGTAAGAGGGGAGCAAATTTAGGCTGCTGTCTGAATGCTCATCATGGCAGGTGACCACAATAAGAGGAACTCAGGTAACAGCTAAGAAAGGACTGAAAGCATTACTCTCAATGTGTCCTTTTCCCAAATCTAATCCAGTAATCAGCAACACCTGATGAATGCCCTTCAGAAGGCAGTGTGAATGCCACTACAGGTGAGGAAACGACTTCGTACTGTTGAAACCCCGAACCTGCACGCTCGTGAACAGCTGCCCCAAAGCTGGTGTGTCCTAGAGGCTTTTTGGGGAAAGCTTGTGGCCTTCCTCACTTGGCTGACAGCGGCATTCTCGGGCACTACACCCTTCAGCCCCCCATGGATCCTATCCGGTACAGAAGTCATCATTAGTTCAGTATTGCAGATTAATATTGGTTTAGCGCTTTTGCTACTCGGTAACAATCCAGTTAGAAGGGAATATGCCCATGGTGCTAGTATGTTGCTCCTTTCCTGAGTATATGCTGACATCTGGTGGGCATCTGTTGTTCTGCAGTTGTTTCTTTTTATTATACTTTAAACTGTTGAATAACATATTTTTCCATTCCCCAAGAACTACATTGATATGTAGTTATTAATATAAGTAACACATCATTTTGGTTGCACCATCATGTGTTAGAGAATTGACCTAATAATGTAATTGACAACACATATATAATGTCTTAACGTAACTAATATAAAGTGGAGCCTCCAAATCGTATTATAGAAGGTACATTCACAATAGAAGACTAAGGACCCGATTCACAAAGGTAGACTTAAACTTTTGATTTAAACTTAGACTAAAAGTCTACATTTATGACTTTGGGAATTCTGCGCACTCTCGGCAGAGAATCCGCACTCGGTGCAGAGTAATTGAATTTTCATACACCTCCAGGCAATTGATCCCACCTGCATCCCTGCACTACAAACTACTTAAAAGCAGCGCACATTCAAGGCTCTGGTCTTTCCACACCAAAACCGCAGCTGCCTGCCCTGTGCCTGGAAAATCAGACAACATGCTACCTTTGAGGAGGAATAATTATATTGAGGAGGAGACCACCTTGATACTCAATTTCTTAGTGAGGCACTACAAGAGACTGCATTGTCTGCCCCTCTACAGCAGCAGTGGTACAGAGAAGGCAGCCCTATGGCAGTGTTTGGCTACTGCGGTCACTGCATTGGGGGAGGATGTCTGTACAGTCACAGACCTCAAAAATAAGTGTCAGGATGAGAGGAGGTGGGTGAAGGAGAAGTACTGCATGATGGAGGTAGCCAGAGTTCTCTCCCTGATGGACCAGCTGGAGCCCGTCTTCATCTCACCCCACCTTAGAGGGATGTACTGAACACCATCCCCCCCTGCCCCACTCCATGGACTGCCTGTGAGTGATGACCATAGTGTGGTGCAAGATAATATTTGAAGAATCTAACAGTGACACTAAATAATAATAGTCTGCAATACACTACAAATGTGACTATGGGAGTAAATGGCAGGGTGAGTCAGAATCTCCTGGATCTCATTTAGTCCATTGCACTACAAGTCCCATAATCCTTTGTGATGGAAAAGGCACCTTCAAATTCCTCAGTCAAAAACAGTGGCCCATCACTGCCGGTGTATTCACATAACATTGGTAAATAGCAATAGATAATGTGCCTCATTCACTTACCACTACTGTTGGCATGTAGATGCAAGTGTGTAAATATGTGACAAGTTGCACATATTCTACATGTTTTGGGTAGATCTGGTGACTTTTCTCTTGCCACACACAGCCAGAGTACAGTCACCCACTACAGCAAAGGTTCCGCACTTGCAGGGAGTCAACGTCATGGGGCACATCAACCCATACCACCAGCACAAACTGGTATGTAAATATTGACCGGAGAGGGTCCAAACTCCTACATTGTGATCAGACAACCTATAAATGTATATTACATAGAATCCATCAATAGTCCCAAACTTTTGAACTGAAATAGGTAATGTTGTGCATCACATGTGACAATTCAAATGTAAACTGAAAACACACATTTCATTGTAGTCCCTGTGACGTTGTCCAGCAAACCACAGCACGTAGCCTTCCCTGCTACATGTAGGGATGTGACATCTGGTGAGACAGCGCACACTGGACAAATGCAGGACCCTTTCTAAGTATACCTAATAATACCTTAACAAATGCTCATGCTCCTAAAAAGTGGAATAAATGTCAGCTATATGTGGTATGTTTCTAATTTCACTGCTGTCTTTCATCTCCATATGGTCACATATGGCTTACAACAGTTTACCACTCCATACCATGTTGCCTAATGAAAGAATGACTCTAAAAGGGTATAGTGCTTACCTAATTGCTCATATTGTGTCTTAAGAAGAGGAGTAGAACCAATTGATTTGAAAGACCATTACAAGGATAATTGCTAACAAAATATAGGGGCCTAAAATATGTGGTAAATGATATGTCTGAGGGCTGCACTGATGCCAGCAGGATTGTGTTTGGGGAGGGGGGCTGGGGGGTTGGGGTTGGTAAGGTGTTTGTAGAGCAAGTGAAACATGCACATTGGGTGACGGAACTGCACAACGTGAAACCAGTAAAGGTGGGGATCATCCCAGCATATCCACTTGACCAAAAGGTGTGCTCCTAGCCAATTGATGATTTTCACTTTGCACCCTCTACCTACATAATCACATATAAGCGAACCCTGATATACATGACTTCAGGATGTGTGATGTACAAAACCTTATCCGGTGTCAGATAGAGTAGACTATGATGTTGTTCACGTATAAGGGGAATACAGGCCACACAAAATGGCACAGCCAAATGTCTGATCTCCCAGTCCACAATGGGCATTGTCCCAGGGGTGGGGAAGGGGGCGAAGAATGAATGTCACCAAAATCTAGGTTGACAATTATACATATCCATATTAATCTACAAAATACTGACAAGATCTGATGTGCAAAGGTGAAACAGGTCTGCATGTTGACAAACACTCCTTTAGAAATGTGAAGAGACCACATCATACTTATGATGCATGATGCCCTCAATAATGTATCCAAAGATAGGCAATGCAGGACACCTTATTTACTTCCTTCCTTTAACTATCAGTAACCTCCAAATACTCTTATTGTGATATCAGGTTGATGTCAGTGCCATGTTTGGTCTACAGCTGCCCAGTGCTGCTTTTGTTCAGGGGGCCGCATGTAGAGGTAAAGAAGGTCACATTCCCCCACCCATAAATTGCAAATAATTGGTCTATACTTATGACATATAAATGTCAAATCATTACCATCTTATCTTGCACTCGAGTCTGGACATGTATGTCACATTACAGCTGCTGTCAGGACCTCTTCAATGATTCTGAAGACACCATCCAGGGGTTCGGGAGACATCATGTCTGCAGCAGTCAAACCCACTAACATCCGTTCGATGGCCAAGGGTGCCATATAGTGTTACAAACTATTGAATCATAAATCATTCACAATCACCAAGTCCATGTGGGAAGACATTAGCAGATATGGCCACTTTTGCATAGCATCTGAAGTTGGTGTGTAAAATGTTCCCAACACATTCAGTGATAAGTGTGTCAAGTGGGCATGTTCACATATGATTCATGCAGAACATCAAATATGATGCGACTTCCTTCTCAAGCTGCTGGATTGAGAACCACATCATCTGTTACACACTTGAGAAGCCAGGTTCAGCAGCTGACATCCAAGGGGTTCTTAATACCATAAAGAGCTGTGGTTGGAGCAGGTGAGTTGCTTTTGCATTGCACATCTGCATTGAACACTGCAATGCTATGGTGTGAGTTGTCATGTGTGGGTGTACATAAACCAGATCACATGTGGAACATTTGTTGATGCAAAGATAATTCTACTCAACCCTTGTGTTGCACCACATGATATTTGAAGGAAAATACATATCCTGTTGCAGCCCCTGTTTTTCAAGTGCTGGGAACAATGAATCACTTCTGTAAGTATAACCATCCACCAGTGGCGGGCGATGGACAAACTAAAGAGAGAACCCACTCCTCTTCGAAGCAGCCTTGTCAGCTTCCAGTAATGCACAGGAGGTGGAGGAGAAAATAGAGGAGGAGGAAGTAGGAGAGGTTGAAGAAGATCTGGTGTTTTCAGAGGATGATGAGACTGATCCCCTGCCCACCATTGTTGGCCCACTGGGCAAAAGACCTAAGCCCATACCTGCTCTGAGCAGCATAGTGGCTCCCACTCCACCCCAGAGGATTGCCCATTCCCAGCAGTCAGCCAACCAGCCACAGCATACACATACCCCAACACAACCATCAATCCCTCAAAGCCCTCAAGTCCAGGTCAGTAGTGTTGGTTCCCCTCAACACTCCTCCCATGACAGTGCATCCCAGCCCTTCTCTCCACCATCTGAGGAACATACCACACCTGGTGACGAGCAAGTATCCCCTAAGCACCAATCTCTGACCCCCAGTTTCTCATCTGCCCCCCACCCCCCTTGCTGGTGGACTTGACAGTGCTATCCCAAGCTGTCCCATGCAAAGGGGGCTGGTGGATGTTCATGGTGGCCAGTGGGAGGAGGATTTTTATCAATAGCAGGGTGATGCGAGGCAGGACAATCATGCCATAGGGGCTACTCTGTCTGATATTTCAAAATCACTACAGGACATGTGCCAATTCCCTCAGATGGTCAACAAACTGACCCAGGTCTTGGAAAGTATGGATAAATCTTGGCAAGACATGTCAAAGAAGATAAATTAGATCATAGTCATCCATAGGGAAGAGACTGCAAGACATCATGCCTTGGCCATTAAGAAACTGATAGCATGCTGAAACTGATCAAAAGTCACCCTCCACAGTCAACACATGGTGCGTACTCAAAGCATCTACCCACACCACATCACACCTAGCCACTGGTACCACAACCTGTGCAGAGACACCCTAAAAACTTCACCACCCCCTTGCACACACCCTCACTGCACAGTCATGTCCCCCTCCTGCCCAGTCACATCCCCCCACCTGTATAGCTACCCTCAAACCCTGTACAGGCACCTCCCACACCTGTACAGTCACCCTCAACCCCAGTAAAGGCTCCTCCACCACCTGTACAGTCACCCTCAACCCCCATACAAGCACCTCCACCACCTGCACATGTAGAGGCATCACACCCACCCACACATCAGCACCAACACGTTAAGCGCACTTACTCACAGAGATCCTCACCACCACAATTGCGAGGCCACAAGAGAGATACCCCATGATCACTGCAATATATGTTTTCAGTGCACTTTGTAAATAGAATATATCTTCCACATTTCAATGGGAAGCATCCCGAACAATGAGTCCTGAACAGCGAAGTAGTGGAAAACGAAAGCAGAACAACACTTTCGTTTTCCACAACTTCCTTGTTCAGGGCCTTAACCACGCATGTGCTGAACCACGTACATGCGTGGTTAAGGCACAGAAGAAGGGAGTAGGCTGAGGAGGAGGACGCGATCAAGGAGGAGGTAAGTTGGGCAGGGACTGGGGCTGTTTTAAGGGCAGGGGGGTCGAGGTATTTTTAGTTTTAGGGGCGGGGTGGGGGCTCGGGGTGATGAGGTTTAGGGGCGGGGGGTCAGGGTTTAGGTTTTTGGGGTGGGGTGGGGGGTTGGAGTGCTTTAGGTTTTAGGGGTGGGGGTGGGGAGTCAGGCTATTTTTAGTTTTTGGGGGTGGGGTGGAGGGCTCTGGGTGATTAAGGTTTAGGGGCAGGGAAGAGGGGGTCAGGGTTTAGGTTTTATGGGTGTGGAGGGGGTTGGGGTTCTTTAGGTTTTAGGGGAGGGGGTTGGGGTCATTTTGGGGGTGGGGGTGGGGGTTGGGGTGGTTGTGGGGGTTACTGTAATTTTTAGGGGTGGGGGGGCGGCAGGACGCATGCTGGAACCATGCATGCCGTTCACTAATGCCTTTACCAGGAATGCCTTTACAACGAAAAATCATTGTTAAGGCATTCATGGTAAAGGCATTAGTGGTAACAACAAGGTCATTGTTAAGACTTCGTTGTTCAGGCATGGGTGGTTCGAACATTCGTTGTTCCAACATATAACCCATTTGAATTGGGTTGAGTAATAGTTGATGATGGTCAATTGGTTAATCTGGTTGTAGGCCACATATGCGTTGATAAATGTGTATAAGACATGTAAATAAGTAGAACCCTTGGTGTACAAAGGTGTCAAATTGAAAGCATAGCTAAACACCAACCGATGTAACTTCAATAGTTGGAATATAGCAAATATAATGAAACACACAACTCAGAGATGTAGACTTTTTCAATTTTATCTGAGAAATTATGGAGAAAAAAAACTCTCCATAGGAAAAGGAAAAAGGAAATCAAATAGGATTTTAAGCCAGATTGGGCAAGGGGACTTGGAGGGAGGTGGGCAAAATAAACATAACACATCAGGAAGCATCAAAGTCACAAGTCCAACCAATTTTCAGTCACTGGCCATCCTCATTGTCCTTGATGACAATGTGCAAATCCTCTGCACCTGTGGACTTCTCTTGGCTGGCCGTTGCAGGACCAGACACCCCAAGGTAGCGGGTAACATGAGAGGTACAAGGGGTAGCAGGGGAAACAGAAAAGGTAGATGCACAATGAGACACGACTAAGGTTGGAGGGGTGGTTTGGCCAACACAGACAACAGCAGGACTGCCCCCAAGAAAGTGATGGAGGCACTAAGGTGAGCAATGTCTCTAGATTGTGCCTCTCAGAACATATGGAGTTGATCTCTGTAAGATCCAAGCGGACACATTCCCCTCAACCTCAGATACCAGCACCAGCTCCTCGAATGCAGCCTGAGGAATCAGTACATGACGAAACCTGGGTTGAACAACACGGATGTGGGATGTCATGGACAGGTGCCTCCCTCAGCTCTTCAGAGCTGGCACATTGACGGTGAGTAGTGGCAGTGGGTGCAGCTGGAGGCCTCAATATAATTGGGGCCTCAGGAGTTAGGAAGGAGTCAGTGGGAGACACAGATGGTGATGGCACCTGCCCTGGGGACAACACATCAAGATCCAATTCTTCAGGGCAAGGTGGAAACCCACATTCTTCCTCGCCCTCGCTGGTGGTGTCCCTCTCAACATCCCCCACCTTCAATGTCCACAGCCTTCAACTAGGCTGATGCTATTGCTATAGCTTTGGTCTGGTATGGTGCACTTCTGCTGCATTGATCTTCATCTCCCTCCTACTCTTCTCTGGTGGTATCAAGAGGTCATACCCACCTATGAGGTGAGGTTCCACTGTCCTGCCCCTGGTCCTGGGTAGATGTCCCTTGGCCAGCTCAGTACACTGAAGTAGAAGGCCAACAATTATATAGTTGGTGTACAAATCATAAAGAAGCTCACAACAACATTAAGCAAGTGCAGACTTTATAATCCTCTGTTCTCACCAGGCAATATAATGAATTTGGAACCCAAAAATATTTGTAATTTTGCTTTAATATTCTGATATTACACACACAATGACATCGGTCTCAGGTATGCTCTGTATCATCTTCAGAATTTACTAACCCTCGCCTTCTGCAATGGTGTGATGTGAGTTTCTGGACATTGAAATATAGTTATCTTCCAATGTAAAATTTTACATGTGGAGATGGGACAGAATCAGGATGGATACATCCACACCTAAAAGTGGATCCAGGATTATCCTGTAATGTGCAGTCTCAACAGTCATACACTTACTATCAGACCTCATCTGTTTTGTTTCATACAGAAGCACTACATACCTCTAAAATAGGATGTACAGACACAATCAAGGACTTGGATATGACCTTGGGAAAGATGTGATTAAAACATTGGGATAAACCTAGAGAACATCAGACAGTGTACATGACAAGTGCCTCATGTAGCATGTCAAGACACCTTTGCCTGTGCTGTATACTGGTAACCACAGGTGATAAGTTAGGACTTTGATCTAGAAATTCCAAAGTACATACATACCACTGCATTGAAGATGTGCTTATGTCCTCTTTGATATGTTTGTATAATTTTGAGAAAGACAAGTATCACAAAGTCAGCCTTTTCTTAATTATGCCAAAACATGTTATTCAACGTATAAACAAAAACACACAAAAAGCATGCATGAGAAAGCAACCAACACCCACACTCCTCACATACCAACACTAGACAATGTACAAGCCCTTCTTTCTCCATTGGATACAACACTTATGAGGTTGTAGACTAGTCATGATTTTGTAAGTACGTTTATTCATTGAAATGCAACTAAAAATAACATTTTCCCCAGTTTTGTTTGCTACACTACAAGTCCCAGAATGCCCTCACTAAGCAGCCTTCCAATTGCTCTAAGGAGACATAGACCTCATAAGTACTGTAACCGTTTCGCACATAGGGTGAAAGTTGACAAATCACACACACAATAAGCATACATTAGACAACATCCAACACCAAAACCCCTCGCATACCAACACTAGATATTGTTCAAGCCCTTCCTTTTCCATTGAATACAACAGTTATGGGGTCCTTTGTCATGATTTTGTAGTGCATATATTCATTAAAATGCAACTAAAAATGGCATTTTCCCAGTTGTGTCTTCTACACTACAAGTCCCAGAATGCCCTCATAAAGAGCTTTACAATTGCTCTAAGGAGACATAGACCTGGTAAATACTGTAACCATTATGCACGTAGGGGGACGGCTGACAAATAAACATGAGGTAACATCTCTATCACCACTCACATCATACTAGCAGACACATAAAGCAGTTTATGTGCTCACCAGATCTCTGCTGTTCATGCTTCTCCAGGTGAGCATGGAGGGTCGGCCAGGGTCTTCTCAGGACCGTAAGGTACAGTGGGCTGAGGCGAGGCCTATGTATATTAGGCTGGAAGGACATGCCCAATAGTTCTTGGGCCTTAATCCTGGCCCAGCGTTGCAGGTTCTCCCAGCGCTTCTGACACATTTTGACCCGCCGATGGTAAGCATTGCCCTACAGTGTGCTGCAATATCTTCCCAGAATCTTTTGCGCTTTGCAATACTCTGCTGTTTTTTAGGGTCCCGATAAAGCTGAGGTACTTATCAAGCACCCCCTCTGCGAAGATGTTTCATTCTGTCTCACTGAAAAGGCGTGCCTGACATCCAGGTGTTCCCGTATCCAAGATAGCGGCCGGTAGTTCCGGCTGATTCGGATCAGCCTTCCAGCAAGTTTCGTTTGGTCACGACTGCCACGGCAGCTCCCACTGCTCAGCCGCGCATGCCGCGCGGCATGATGATGGACAGCTTTGGAGGGGCAGCCGTGTTTCTGGGGTGGTGCACAGCCCCACTGCTGGAAGGGCGGCATGCGACAAAGTGTGTTGCGGGGAGAGCCGTTGGCCGCGTAGCTCGGCTTGCGGTTACGCGAGATTTCAGGGATGGCCGCTGCCCTGTCTCTTATTTACGGGCGGCTCCAGAGGTACGGCTCTCTGTGGCTGGCTTTTAATCCGAAAATTACCAAGACGCCCTGGACGCTACGGGGAAAACCCAGCCTGGAAGCCATCGGGGCGAAGATAGAGAGGAAACAGCCTGCACTCCCTCTAAAGGAGCAAACGGGTGTTCGAGGAAAAGGAGTGCAGCAAGCTGCGCCAGCGATGGAGAAATCGGTGGGGAATGCTGGCCAAGTCCCTGCAATATTTACCCAAATATCGAAGATAAAACGTACACCTCCTCAAAAAGAAGTATGTAATGCACAATCTGGCACCCTGGATGACAATGGAGATCAGACATTTTTCACAGGAACAGGGGCCAGAGAGACAGTCAGTCTGGATAAAACAGGTATGCTTTTAAAAAAAGTGGAAGGGAGGCCCCCCCCGTGTTCATGATGATACGACTAATGACCGGCCACCAAGGGAGGGGGCTATTGCACTGGGAGAGACCAGTAGTGGTGCAGGGACCTGCAGCTTAACCCAAAATGTCGCCTCACAAGAGATTGAGGACACCCTCAAAACATTTGCAATATCTGATGGTAAAGCATTGAGCCCCAGCTATAAGGGTAAGGAGGATAAGCTATTGGGGGCCAAAGGCGATTGTGGATTGGCGGATACTGCAGAAAGTTTTTTTTCCTTTTCTGATCAATCAAAGGACTCAGACTCGGATGAAGAGATCCCATTAACAGATTCTGACTTAGAATGCAGCTCTCCATCGAGTATTTGGGCGTCTAACAAACTGACTTGTAGAAGGAAATCCATTGAGCGGCTTAGTACCCCGGGCAAACTGGGGATAAGGCCTAGGGGGGTGCAGCCAAATGATCAAGACGGTGTAGGTGAACTTCAGATGGACTATAATGCCACCCAGCAGGCATTTTTGAAGACTGACAGCTCTAGCGATATCCCAACAGGCTCCATTATGGGGATTTCAGAACAGGCCGAGGCCCCCTCGCTCGAACTTATCTACCACACCATGGTACACAACCATGAACAGGCTCAGAAAGAGAGCAGGAAGGCTAAAATTGCAAACAGACAACTCCAGTCATCTATTAAAAAAGTGGTAAAATCTTGTCAGGACATAAGTATCCGTATTGCCTCAATGGAGACTCGTACTGAGGCACTGGAGACAGAGGTTAAGGCCACAGCCGCACAAACAGCTGCTCAGGGACAGCAGATCTCGGATATTCAGTGGAAACTTGAGGATGCAGAAAACCGCCAGTGGCGGAATAATCTCCGGATTTTGGGCATAGCAGACGGCCTAGAGGGGCAGGATACCAGGTCCTCCGTAGTGTCACTTTTTAAGAAAGCCTTTCCAGACCTTCTTGAATGGAACTGGGAGATAGAGATACAGAGACCACATCGATTTCCACTGTTTAAGAAAAAACAAACATCCGATGCTAGCAGAGGACAGAACTATCCAAGGGCCATTATTATCTATTTTGGCAACTTTTTACTACAGCAAATAGTATTTGAAAAAACCCAACCCAATTTAGAGATAAATGTAGAAGGAGTATCTTTCTTTTCACGACCATACTTTGCACATGCCACGGTAGAGACACAACGGTGTTTGAGGTAGCTGATTGCACCATTTCAGGAGGTAGGGGCGGAAGCGTATCTGCTGAGCCCCGCACGTCTAAAAATTATCTACAAATCAACTACACAGACTTTTTCATCTGAAATAAAAGCCGGGGAGTATGTACAGCAATTGAGAAGCAGCAAAAATTGAATTAAATTGATATGTGGGTTTGGGTGATAAAGGTGATTAGGGGAACGGTGGGCTGAACACTCATCGAATGAAGTTTATTTATTTTTTCTCCCCCCTTTCAGCTTGCTGCTTTGGTTGTGCCCCTCTGTTTTTTTTTCTCCTTCTTCTACTGCGGCTGTTGTAGGGGACAGGTGGGAGCTGTTGTGGTGGTGAAAGATTTTGATTACATTTTTCTTAATTAACGGGCAGGGCTGGTGGGGTGAACGACTTCCATCTTACAGGCCCAGGGGCCTGGTGATCCTATTTGTAGGGTTTTGGGTGGGACAGGGAGGGGAGGGCAGGTTTTGAGGGGGGGGGGTTGGGATCAATCAGAGGAGGGGGTGGTGGCAGAGGGTGTAAAAGGACACACAGTAGGAAGGATGGTGATAATGATAATAACGTGAGGGGTGCCTGAAGTGTATATTTGGAAAAGATTATGTGGCTGGCCCAGGGAAGGTATGTGAGAAGAAAGGTAAAAGAATGGGCCAGGAAAGTGAAATGCGTATAGCTACAGTAAATATCTGCAGGCTCAATGATGGTAAAAAATGCCAGCTGGTAGGGGAAGTTTTTAAGGCCGATATTATTTGCATGCAGGAGATGCATATTGTAGGTGTGCTGAAGCATTTGATGGAACTTCCTGGATGGAAGCTAGTGGCATGTACAAATCAGAATACTACTACCAGAGGGGTGGCCATACTCACACAAATTATGTCTTTAGTGGTTGGGAGACAGTTTACGGATAAGTCAGGCAAGGTGGTTTTGCTGGAATGCCTTGCTGGAGGGTCCAAGTTCACAATATGTTCAGTCTACGGATCAAATGTGGATGATCTGGAAATTTTTGACTTACTTAATATGGAGCCGCTGCTGGAGGAGGGACTGGAGCCCTTTAAACTATTCTCTGCGCTCCCACCTCGCGGGACGCGCTTGCTGCTGGAGGAGGGGCAGGAGCCCTTTAAACTATTCTCTGTGCTCCTGCCTCGCGGGACGCGATTGCTACTGGAGGAGGGGCAGGAGCCCTTTAAACTATTCTCTGCTCTCCCGCCTTGCGGGTCGCGCCCTAGCAAAGCCCGAGCCAAGTGCGGGCCGTTCCTTCGCCCGTCACTGCAACGAAGAGACTGGGCTGGGCCCTCCCCCTTTCAATTCTGCTACTGGAGGCTCGGTGGAGGAGCTCGATTCATGGAGAGCTGCTGAAGCAAGGGAGGAGGAGAGGAGCCCTCGCCATTTTTTGGGTATTTAAAATATTTCAGTCCCCCCCCTGTGCCCTGTTGACTTATACACGCGTAAAGTGACAGCAAGGACTATTGTGTTGTAATTCTAGGGGCTTTTGTGGCAGGAAGTTGTGGCCGGATAATTTCCCTAAGATAGAAGATAGAAGTAGAGTATAACTTAGTTTCACTCTTCCCTAGTTCGGGGCACCGAAACCAGTAAAGATACACACAGCATTTTCTCCTTTGATAAAGGACTAGTTTGCCTTGATGGGGAAACGCAAAGGAGACTGTGGGAGAAGGTATCCCATTTAGGAGGCCTCCCCCCGCAGGTTGATAACTAGCTATTTAACCTCAGTAATGGGTGCCATTGAGTCAGAGATAGGGAGAGTAGAAGCTACCTTAGAGTTGTCCCTTGAGAAAATAGGGAAGGGTGGGGAGGGAGAAGGATTGTGCCTGTAACATCTTCACTAGGCAAGACAAAAACAGGAAATCCCTGTGTAACAATGGAAATTGATTTAATTACTCCTATAACTCCAGAGAGTCCACCTCCAAAAAAAAGTAGGCAAGTAACCCCCCCCCACATTGTAGTAACTCCTTCAGACTTAGCCCGATCTCCTACAAACAGTCACAAGCTCGGAAAGTTTTTAGCAGGAACAGAGAAGAAAAAGAGGAAATGTGTATCTAACCCTTTAAAAAAACAAATTATAGGAAAACAGCCAAAAGACAGAAAGAACTTGGATCCTCTTAATACCTGTTTCTCCCAAATTGAAGATCAACTCAGGATATAAAAAAGCTGTGTTCATTGGTTCTGGAGAGAATGGCTGTCCTTGAGGAGAAGGTTGAACTTATAACAAACACAACAACAATGAATCCCATACTACAGAGGGCGGAACCCCAGAAAAATCATCCCGCCCCTGTACGCTCACCTGTCCCGGCCACTCATCAGCACCAAAACTACAGGCCGATTCCTGCTCAGAACCCAGCCCTAAAATCCCTGAACTCAGAAGTATTCCAGGATTCTATACATTTACAGCCTCAGTGGGGCATAACCAAACTGGAAGGCTTAGTGGGTCAGGTGACTATAAGAACTCAAATAGCCTGCCCGAGGATCCCGCTGGTATGCGCTCCCTATATTTTAATCCTGGAAAACGTCCCTACATTAGAAAATACTCACAATAAGTCCCATGCATCACTGTTTAATAAAGTGACACATTGGGTAGGAAAGCATTCGGGAGGGAGGGTAGATTTCTATAGGGACATTTTAACTGTAAGAAGGGTCCCCTGGGTTGGCCCATCCCATAAAGCATTACAAGGGGATTGCATCATTATAAACTTTAGGAGCCCCTAGATTGTCAATGCTTTGTATCACCATTTTTCAACTATGAGACCATCTGTAGGGTCTATAAGAGTACAACATCTATCTAAGTTAATTCCCCTGACATTTAATCCATGTCACTCTGATTTAATTCATTCTGGGAAACAGAACTTTGGCAATCCCAGTGCTTCCAATTCCTCTGATACTGTCCTGACACTGTCTAACAGATTTGAGCCTCTGGCCTCACTGGAGCAGCTAGATTGACCACCAGAAACTGGGCCCTTATTGCAAGGCCCCTTGGAGATAAATATACCGCAACAGTCCCTCTCGCAGTCTAAGGGAGCTTCTGACATACATGACACATAGGGTACGAGAGCCTTAGGGATAATTTCTTGGAATGTTGCAGGCTTAAAATAAAAAATTAGAAACCCCGACTGGTTAAAACTAGTGACGGAAACTCTTTTCATCTACTGCCAGAAGACCTGGCTTGTAGAACCCCCGCATATTAATGGCTACACCACATATAGTGTCCCTGCAATTAAGGCCTCCGCAGGTAGGGCTAAGGGTGGTCTGGCTACTTTCCTCTCAGTAAAAGCCGGGGGGATGGAAGCACGTGTTGTGGGCACATCCCCTTTCTTTTTGGCTTTATTTCTGAAATTAGCAGAGCCATTTGATATACTACTGATTAATTATTATAATAATACCTTTGATAATTCAGACACAAGTGTGGTTGGCAGCTTGGTGATGTCAATATATAAGGCAACAATCATTAGTAGAAAGGATCTAAGAATAATCTGGGTTGGCGATTTTAATGCCCATATGTGTGAGACAGAGTATTTGGACTGCTGCGGACTCTTGGATGAAAATGATAATCCCATTCAGCATTTTAAACATTCTTCATATGGGAATGCTCTTAACTGTTTGATAACAGCTAATTCTCTACTTTTCCCCATATCAGCTACTAGAGGGGTACCAACATTTATAAGGGGAGATACTCATACTATTATTGACTATATTATCTACTCTAGAGAACTATCCTCTCTTGTCTGGCAGTTCAGGGTGACCCCGACCTGTATTAGCGATCACAACCCTTTATCTATTGTAATTAATTTGGACTTGACGAGTGACTCAAGAAGAGAGAAGCGACACCCTGATATGAAGTTTTCAACCCAAAAAGGACTTACAATCAAATGGGGAAAGATAGATAGTAATAGCTTTTTTAAAGATTTAGGGGGTTATTCTAACTTTGGAGGAGTGTTAATCCGTCCCAAAAGTGAGGGTAAAGTGACGGATATACCACCAGCCGTATTACGAGTTCCATAGGATATAATGGACTCGTAATACGGCTGGTGGTAAATCCGACACTTTTCCGTCACTTTTGGGACGGATTAATACCTCCTCCAAAGTTAGAATAACCCCCTTAATGTTGAATAAACGGTCAGATGTTATGATATCCTTGGATGAAGATAGGGCCCCCCATGAAATTGTCTGTGCATTTTCCTCTCTGACAAAGTATATGGCTGAGAAATTACAGCTCTCTGGCACTAATAAAGTACATGGCCCAAGATGGTTTAACCACACATGTACCATATCCTTAAGTAACCTAAAGAAAGTAACCAGCGCATCTCCCCAAGACCGACAAGCAGTTAAAGCTGCTAGGAAAAATTACAAGGAAGCACTTGCCAAGGGGAAAGCCAAATTAAGTGAGTCTGCGTGGGAGGAATTGATGGAAGCAAGTAAAACTAAAGATACAACTGCGTTCTGGCATGTGGTTAATTCTTCATTGCTGAATGACAAACATGAGATGTCCATGCATACTGTCATTCCAGCCAAAATTTGGGTGGACTATTTAAAAAAACCTTTTGCAATAGAAACTAATGTTCAACTAGAAAAGATAAATTGTTTGAAGTTAAGAGGAAATGATCAGTCAAGTCTGGCTTTCAGTAATATAATAATATTGTGGATGATGTAAAACAAGCCATTCAAGATTGCCTCTCTGAGAAAGCTCCTGGCCCAGACAGAATTCCTGCTGATTTATATAAAGCGCTTCCAGATTTCTGGGGGCCACTGCTTACTAATGTCCTGAGATCGGCTGTGACAGGCCCTTTAGTAGATACCTGGAAAGAGGCGATCATTGTCCCGATTTTTAAGAAGGGAGACAGGGCAGATCCTTTATGCTATCGTCCAATTTCTTTATTGGATAGCTCAGTTAAAATCTTAGGCCGAGTGATCCTGAACAAGTTGGAAAATTGGGCGACTGAATCTCATTCCCTGTCAGAAGTTCAATTTGGCTTTCGGCCCGGTGTGGGCACAGTAGAACAAACTCTCAATTTGACCCTCATAGTCCAAAAAAATACCAAAGTTAAAAGGGGGTGTATACATCTAGCATTTATGGATGTGTCCTGCGCCTTTGACACAGTTAACAGGGAGAAACTGTGGATGGTCATGTTGAATATGGGCATGGATAAAGATATAATCATCTTACTTAATAAACTCCACGCCTGCACATTCTCGGGAGGGTGGCCTGACAGAGACATTTCCCTCATTAAAGGGGGTTAGACAGGGTTGCGACCTGGCCCCTTTTCTTTTTCTTTTATATATTAATGGGTTAGAGAAATTTCTCTGTGAATCGGGGAAGGATTCCCCAGTCATTAATAATTCCCCAATTCCTATACTATTGTATGCAGGCGATGGTGTACTCGTCTCAAGGACAGCAAACGGCCTCCAGATTTTATTGAATGCTTTTAATACTTTTATGGGGAACCTTGGTCTTAAAATTAATAGAACTAAGTCATTTGTGATGAAGACTGGGCCCAAATTAGCAAAAACGAAAAAATTTGCTCTAGATGGGCATGAGATACTCAAGGTCCCACATTTTACCTATCTGGGGGTCCCCATTGACGTAGATTTTAATTGGAAATTTTTAGTAAATATACGTTCAATACAATTTCAAAAAGCCATAGAAGCAGTTTTTAGGTTTGCGAAAAGACTGCAACACAAACCTGTCAAAGAAATGATGACTGTTTTTTCCTCCAAATGTCTTTCTATTGCGACATTTGGAGCTGGGGTCTGGGGATATGCAGAATGTTCGGGCCTCTAGATCGTAGAAAACACATTTTTAAGAAGGCTATTAGCAGTCCCCCAATCTACACCAGTAAAGTTTTGTCACGAAGAAGTAGGTTTGAGATACATATCTAGTTATATAAAGCTTCAACCCGTATTATTATGGTTAAAAATTTGGACTAAGCCAGAAGCGTCTCTATGCAGAAAGGTGATACAGGACTGCCTCCTTTTATCACGATCTCTGGATATACCCTGGCTTAGATACATTCATCTCTCCCTACTATCTTTAGGATTAGGAGAATTTTTTCTTAAACCGGATATTTTAACAAAACAGGACATTAAAAAGGTTAAAGATATGTATTGGCAGAAAAGCCAGGTCATGGAGCCAGCCTCGGGTGCAAATAGATTATTGGTGAAGCACGAGATACAACAATTGCAACCAAAGCTATATTTGACTACTATTAACCACGAGCGACAAAGGTATTTACTCACGAGGCTACGTCTAAATACATTACATTACTTGGTAGCATTTCCAGTACGTGGAACCTGGTTCAAGAATCTTCCTCCTTGTTGCTGTGATGGAAAGACACTCCAGAGTACATTGCACTTTATGCTCTTTTGCACTTTATATGCTGTTCCGAGAAAAAGGTTTTTACGTCCGCTATTTTTATCTAAAAGTATTAGAACTAGTCAGCTTGCTTATTTATACTTACATAACCTGGGAAATGTGGATATAATTCAGGCTGTGTTAAACTTTATATATGCTGCTTATGGTATTCGAAATATGTATTAATAACGTTTTTTAGTAATTTTATGATTAAGAAACTTGTATGTTTTATTTATTGGATGTCTTTTATGGTCTTTTTGTACCGAATAAAGTAATGATGATGATGGAACTTGTATCCTGGACAACCCCGGTTGTAATATGTGGGTACCTGAATATACATTTGGATAATGAAACCCACAGTCAAGAACAGACGATGTATCAGGGCAGAAAATATAAAGTTTTTCTGGCACTCCAGACATTAGTAGTAAATTATGGGCTGATTGATGCTTGGCAGATTTGCAGGCCGCAGGAACCAGGTTATACTTTTTTTTCTTTTCCACACAATAAGCCAGTCAGGTTGGATTACTTTTTTGTGTCAGCATCTCTGCAAAGGGGATTAAGGGTTGAGAGATATCACAGAATTATATCAGATTATAACCTGTTGGTTTTGGTGGTGGAGCTTGAGAAAGAAGGGCCACAAGTCAAGTCCTGGTCTTTTGACAGGGCATTATTAGCGGACCCAGTGTATGTACAATAAATAAAAGTCTGGATCCCGGAGTTCTTTGAGATAAATCGGGGCTCTGCCCCTTGCCATATAGTATGGGATACATTAAAAGCAGCTGTTAGAGGAGAAACATTGAGGTAAGCAGTAAGAAAAGAGAGATCGCGTACTGAACAATTAAAGTCAATACAGATAAAGTTGAGTGCTGCTGAACAACAATTAGGGGAGGTGATGCGGAGTAAGGGAGAGACTTCAGACATTCTACATGAATTAACCACTATAAAAGTGGAGGCCGTAAAGATTTATATGGAAAATGCAGCTGCTAAATTCCTGGTACATCGGCAGGAATGCTATGAATATAGCGGAAAGTTGGCAAGCAGCTGGCCTTAAAAATAAGGCAGAAGCAGACTTGGTAGCATTAGCACTCTGGAGAATGAAGAAGGGCAGTTAGGTAATAGTGGCCCAGAAATTTTAGAAGTATTTAGACGGTTCTCTCAAAAACTATACTTACAAGAAGGGCAACCCCAGGAGGAGGAGATGCTCTTTAATATTGGGAATACTCTGTTGGGGCAGCTACAGGATGTAGATAAGAGTGAATTGGAAGCTCCTCTGACAGCCAAGGAATTTGGTATAGCAATTAGCGTTCTGGCAAGTGGTAAAGCAACCGGGGTAGATCAGATTCCACTTGAGTTTTATAAGATCTTTTTCTTAGAATCACGAAAGGAATTATTTAGCTTATTCCTTGAAATACAGTCAGGGTCCCCCCAGCAGACTTCATGGGAAGAGGCTAAGATAATAGTCTTTTTGAAAAAAGATAAAGGGCCAGATGTATGAAATAGTTTTGCACTCGCAAATGGTGCGAATCAGTAAATTCGGGCGTTTGCAAGTGCAAAAACGTGGTCTGCGATGCATGAAAGGCATTCGCAGACCAAAAATAAGAAATCGCAAAATTTGCAAATTTTTGCGGTGCAACCTGGTTTTGCGAGTCACATTTTGCAATTCGGTATTTCCAGTATGAAATTGCGAGGTGCAAAATGCGAATCGCAAAATCAAAATCGCAAATAGATGCATCAAAAAATCACAAATATCGATTTTTCGCAGAATGGCATTTTGCACATGCAAAATACCACTAAGTGAAACGAGGTGGTAACCAGGTGCAACCTATATAAAGAGGCCCAGAATGCCTCAGATTCTGTTCCACAATGGCTGCACTCTACGTCATGGCGAGGAGGATGAGGATCTTGGCAGGTTTGAGGAGAGGGAGGAGGAGACAGGAGCGCATTTTCAGAGTGCGCACTACACTTTTTGACCTGACAGAGGAGGAAATATATGAGAGGTATAGGTTGAACTCAGCCATGATACTTGACCTGATAGCTGAGCTACAACCTCTACTGCAGCGCAGAACACTAAGGACACATAGTATCCCCACCCATGTGCAGGTATTATGCTCCTTACACCTACTCGCCTCAGGGAGCTATCAAGGGGTCATAGCAGCGGCTGGGGGGGCTGTCACAGAGCACCCTCTCCAGATTTTTCAATGCATTTATCAACGCCATGCTAAGCAAACTCCAACAGTACATCCGATTCCCCCACACCCCACAGGAAATACAGCAGACAAAAATTGAGTTTTATCAGATAGCACAGTTCCCCCACGTCCTAGGTGCCATAGATGGCACACATGTGGCAATATGTCCACCATCAATCACAGATTATGTGTACCGAAACCGTAAACACCAACGTTCCATGAATATACAGGTGATATGCAATGCCTCCTATATCATAACTGATCTCGTGGCCAGGTACCCAGGGAGCACACATGATTCATACATCTTTCGTCACAGCGGCATTCACACAAGACTGCTAGCTGGGAAGTTAGGTGAAGGATATCTACTAGGTAATGGCACTCTGTACACAGGCGCATAGATAACAAACCCATGTCAGATGGCTGAGTTATTCATTACACCTTCTGTCCCTTCCAGGAGACAGTGCCTACGCAGTGCGCACCTACATGATGACGCCCTACCTCAATCCCACAACACCAGCAGAACGGAGATACAATGCAGCACACAGGGCAACCCGCAACTTGGTGGAGTGCACATTTGGCCTCCTGAAGAGTCGCTTCCGTTGCCTCCACAAGAGTGGAGGGGCACTACAGTACAGTCCAGAAACAACATGTAGAATAGTGGCTACTTGTGCAATCTTGCACAATATAGCTACAGCCAGGGGCATACCTATAGAAATCAGTGACACTGAATCAGATGAGGATGACGATCCCATACCACCTCTACAGCCAGCAGACAGGACCAGTGCAGCAGAGGGAAGGCAAAGGCGTGCTGACATCACACACAACCATTTCAGACGTGAGTATGAATGACAAAACTCCACTGACAACTGTACCTGTAGTGATAGAAATTTATTACCTTACGTCAGGTAATGAATGGTGAAAAATGAAGTGAACAGGTGATGGCAAAAACTAACATTAACCCCTTCGCTGCCAGGCCTTTTCCCCCTCCTGTGCCAGGCCTTTTTTTGCCTATTCGGGGCAGTTCGCGCTTAGGCCCTCATAACTTTTTGTCCACATAAGCTAACCAAGCCAAATTTGCGTCCTTTTTTTCCAACATCCTAGGGATTCTAAAGGTACCCAGACTTTGTGGGTTCCCCTGAAGGAGGCCAAGAAATTGGCCAAAATACAGTGAAATTTTCGTTTTTTTCAAAAAAATTGGAAAAAGTGGCTGCAGAAGGAGGCTTGTGGTTTTTCCCCTGAAAATGGCATCAACAAAGGGTTTGTGGTGCTAAACTCAGCAGCTTCCCAGCTTTCAGGAACAGGCAGACTTGAATCAGAAAACCCAATTTTTCAACACAATTGTGGCATTTTACTGGGGCATACCCCATTTGTGCAATTTTTTGTGCTTTCAGCCTCCTTCCAGTCAGTGACAGGAATGGTCATGAAACCAATGCTGGATCCCAGAAACCTAAACATTTCTGAAAAGTAGACAAAATTCTGAATTCAGCAAGGGGTCATTTGTGTAGATCCTACAAGGGTTTCCTACAGAAAATAACAGCTGAAAAAGAAAAATATTGAAATTGAGGTGAAAAAAACATAAATTTTTCTCAACGTTTTACTCTGTAACTTTTCCCTGCAATGTCAGATTATCGAAAGCAATATACCGTTACGTCTGCTGGACTCCTCTGGTTGCGGGGATATATAGGGTTTGTAGGTTCATCAAGAACCCGAGGAACCCAGAGCCAATAAATGAGCTGCACCCTGCAGTGCGTTTTCATTCTATACCGGGTATACAGCAATTCATTTGCTGAAATATAAGGAGTAAAAAATTGCTATCAAGAAAACCTTTGCATTTCCAAAAAGGGCACAAGATAAGGTGTTGAGGAGCAGTGGTTATTTGCACATCTCTGAATTCCGGGGTGACCATAGTAGCACGTGAATTACAGGGAATTTCTCAAATAGATGTCTTTTTTACACACACTCCTATATTTGGAAGGAAAAAATGTAGAGAAAGACAAGGGGCAATAGTACTTGTTTTGCTAATCTATGTTCCCCCAAGTCTCCCGATAAAAATGGTACCTCACTTGTGTGGGTAGGCCTAGCGCCCGCGACAGGATATGCCCCAAAACACAACGTGGACACATCACAGAAAACAGAGCTGTTTTTAGCAAAGTGACTACCTGTAGATTTTGGCCTCTAGCTCAGCCGCCACCTAGGGAAACCTACCAAACCTGTGCATTTCTGAAAACTAGAGACCTAGGGGAATCCAAGGAGGGGTGACTTGTGTAGCTCGGACCAGGTTCTGTTACCCAGAATCCTTTGCAAACCTCAAAATTTAGCTAAAAAAACACATGTTCCACACATTTCTGTGGCAGAAAGTTCTGGAATCTGAGAGGAGCCACAAATTTCCTTCCACCCAGCGTTCCCCCACGTCTCCCGATAAAAACGATACCTCACTTGTGTGGGTAGGCCTAGCGCCCGCGACAGGATATGCCCCAAAACACAACGTGGACATATCACAGAAAACAGAGCTGTTTTTAGCAAAGTGACTACCTGTAGATTTTGGCCTCTAGCTCAGCCGCCACCTAGGGAAACCTACCAAACCTGTACATTTCTGAAAACTAGAGACCTAGGGGAATCCAAGGAGGGGTGACTGGCGGGGCTCGGACCTGGTTCTGTTACCCAGAATCCTTTGCAAACCTAAAAAATTGGCTAAAAAAACACATGTTCCTCACATTTCTGTGGCAGAAAGTTCTGGAATCTGAGAGGAGCCACAAATTTCCTTCCACCCAGCGTTCCCCCACGTCTCCCGATAAAAATGATACCTCACTTGCGTGGGTAGGCCTAGCGCCCGCGACAGGATATGCCCCAAAACACAACGTGGACATATCACAGAAAACAGAGCTGTTTTTAGCAAAGTGACTACCTGTAGATTTTGGCCTCTAGCTCAGCCGCCACCTAGGGAAACCTACCAAACCTGTACATTTCTGAAAACTAGAGACCTAGGGGAATCCAAGGTGGGGTGACTGGCGGGGCTCGGACCTGGTTCTGTTACCCAGAATCCTTTGCAAACCTAAAAAATTGGCTAAAAAAACACATGTTCCTCACATTTCTGTTGCAGAAAGTTCTGGAATCTGAGAGGAGCCACAAATTTCCTTCCACCCAGCGTTCCCCCACGTCTCCCGATAAAAATGATACCTCACTTGCGTGGGTAGGCCTAGCGCCCGCGACAAGATATGCCCCAAAACACAACGTGGACATATCACAGAAAACAGAGCTGTTTTTAGCAAAGTGACTACCTGTAGATTTTGGCCTCTAGCTCAGCCGCCACCTAGGGAAACCTACCAAACCTGTACATTTCTGAAAACTAGAGACCTAGGGGAATCCAAGGAGGGGTGACTGGCGGGGCTCGGACCTGGTTCTGTTACCCAGAATCCTTTGCAAACCTAAATAATTGGCTAAAAAAACACATGTTCCTCACATTTCTGTGGCAGAAAGTTCTGGAATCTGAGAGGAGCCACAAATTTCCTTCCACCCAGCGTTCCCCCACGTCTCCCGATAAAAATGATACCTCACTTGCGTGGGTAGGCCTAGCGCCCGCGACAGGATATGCCCCAAAACACAACGTGGACATATCACAGAAAACAGAGCTGTTTTTAGCAAAATGACTACCTGTAGATTTTGGCCTCTAGCTCAGCCGCCACCTAGGGAAACCTACCAAACCTGTACATTTCTGAAAACTAGAGACCTAGGGGAATCCAAGGAGGGGTGACTGGCGGGGCTCGGACCAGGTTCTGTTACCCAGAATCCTTTGCAAACCTCAAAAATTGGCTAAAAAAACACATGTTCCTCACATTTCTGTGGCAGAAAGTTCTGGAATCTGAGAGGAGCCACAAATTTCCTTCCACCCAGCGTTCCCCCACGTCTCCCGATAAAAATGATACCTCACTTGCATGGGTAGGCCTAGCGCCCGCGACAGGATATGCCCCAAAACACAACGTGGACATATCACAGAAAACAGAGCTGTTTTTAGCAAAGTGACTACCTGTAGATTTTGGCCTCTAGCTCAGCCGCCACCTAGGGAAACCTACCAAACCTGTACATTTCTGAAAACTAGAGACCATGGGGAATCCAAGGTGGGGTGACTGGCGGGGCTCGGACCTGGTTCTGTTACCCAGAATCCTTTGCAAACCTAAAAAATTGGCTAAAAAAACACATGTTCCTCACATTTCTGTTGCAGAAAGTTCTGGAATCTGAGAGGAGCCACAAATTTCCTTCCACCCAGCGTTCCCCCACGTCTCCCGATAAAAATGATACCTCACTTGCGTGGGTAGGCCTAGCGCCCGCGACAAGATATGCCCCAAAACACAACGTGGACATATCACAGAAAACAGAGCTGTTTTTAGCAAAACGACTACCTGTTGATTTTGGCCTCTAGCTCAGCCGCCACCTAGGGAAACCTACCAAACCTGTACATTTCTGAAAACTAGAGACCTAGGGGAATCCAAGGAGGGGTGACTGGCGGGGCTCGGACCTGGTTCTGTTACCCAGAATCCTTTGCAAACCTAAAAAATTGGCTAAAAAAACACATGTTCCTCACATTTCTGTGGCAGAAAGTTCTGGAATCTGAGAGGAGCCACGAATTTCCTTCCACCCAGCGTTCCCCCACGTCTCCCGATAAAAATGATACCTCACTTGCGTGGGTAGGCCTAGCGCCCGCGACAGGATATGCCCCAAAACACAACGTGGACATATCACAGAAAACAGAGCTGTTTTTAGCAAAGTGACTACCTGTAGATTTTGGCCTCTAGCTCAGCCGCCACCTAGGGAAACCTACCAAACCTGTACATTTCTGAAAACTAGAGACCATGGGGAATCCAAGGTGGGGTGACTGGCGGGGCTCGGACCTGGTTCTGTTACCCAGAATCCTTTGCAAACCTAAAAAATTGGCTAAAAAAACACATGTTCCTCACATTTCTGTTGCAGAAAGTTCTGGAATCTGAGAGGAGCCACAAATTTCCTTCCACCCAGCGTTCCCCCACGTCTCCCGATAAAAATGATACCTCACTTGCGTGGGTAGGCCTAGCGCCCGCGACAAGATATGCCCCAAAACACAACGTGGACATATCACAGAAAACAGAGCTGTTTTTAGCAAAGTGACTACCTGTAGATTTTGGCCTCTAGCTCAGCCGCCACCTAGGGAAACCTACCAAACCTGTACATTTCTGAAAACTAGAGACCTAGGGGAATCCAAGGAGGGGTGACTGGCGGGGCTCGGACCTGGTTCTGTTACCCAGAATCCTTTGCAAACCTAAAAAATTGGCTAAAAAAACACATGTTCCTCACATTTCTGTGGCAGAAAGTTCTGGAATCTGAGAGGAGCCACAAATTTCCTTCCACCCAGCGTTCCCCCACGTCTCCCGATAAAAATGATACCTCACTTGCGTGGGTAGGCCTAGCGCCCGCGACAGGATATGCCCCAAAACACAACGTGGACATATCACAGAAAACAGAGCTGTTTTTAGCAAAGTGACTACCTGTAGATTTTGGCCTCTAGCTCAGCCGCCACCTAGGGAAACCTACCAAACCTGTACATTTCTGAAAACTAGAGACCTAGGGGAATCCAAGGAGGGGTGACTGGCGGGGCTCGGACCTGGTTCTGTTACCCAGAATCCTTTGCAAACCTAAAAAATTGGCTAAAAAAACACATGTTCCTCACATTTCTGTGGCAGAAAGTTCTGGAATCTGAGAGGAGCCACAAATTTCCTTCCACCCAGCGTTCCCCCACGTCTCCCGATAAAAATGATACCTCACTTGCGTGGGTAGGCCTAGCGCCCGCGACAGGAAACGCCCCAAAGCGCAACGTGGACACAACCAAAATTTTTGAAGAAAACAGTGCCTACCTGTGGATTTTGGCCTGTAGCTCAGCCGGCACCTAGGGAAACCTACCAAACCTGTGCATTTCTGAAAACTAGAGACCTAGGGGAATCCAAGGAGGGGTGACTTGCGGGGCTCGGACCAGGTTTTGTTACCCAGAATCCTTTGCAAACCTCAAAATTTGGCCAAAAAAACACTTTTTCCTCTCATTTCTGTGGCAGAAAGTTCTGGAATCTGAGAGGAGCCACAAATTTCCTTCCACCCACCATTCCCCCAAGTCTCCCGATAAAAATGATACCTCACTTGTGTGGGTGGGCCAGGTGCCTGCAACAGAATAAGGCCCAAAACCTGAAGAGATAGAAGGGAGAGGTATTTTTGCAATATATCATTTTGATGTGTGCACATACGTCCGTGATGTGCCAAACACTAAAATAGTGAAAAGAAACACACTTAGGTTATGTGAAGAAGACCCCTCACCCACCAACCAAGTTGGTGGCATGCTTCATCATCGGGGTCCCACCCGAGGCACCTAGCGTGTCACAGGTGTGCTGCGACGCCTGATTACAGCGGAGCAGGTTTTGTCATTTTTTACAACACATACTGGTTGGATTTGGCACGAGGGTGAGTGATGGTTCAGTGGATCAAATTTTATTAACAAGAGATTTCACAAAAATGAAATGCACTGCTAATAACTGAAAGGCAAAAAAGTGAACCAATGACTCACAGCTCGTGAGCTGTAAAGCCGCGACAAGGCACCAACCGCTTTACAGTCCATTCACACACCTTTCATACATGACACGCACAAGACCATTCACACCGCCAGCCACGGGCCCAGCACATTACAACACTCACATCGACAGACCGCGCCACTCAAGGGCCCATCACTTACATACGCCCACATGCCTGATACAAGAATCACACCAGCTGATGGGAGTGTGGACTGCCGTTTGGCTGGCACCGCCAGCCAAGCGCCACCCCACGCACACCGCCAGCCAAGCGCCACCCCACGCACACCGCCAGCCAAGCGCCACCCCACGCACACCGCAATCACTTTTTTTAATTTATAAACAACAAATAAACTACTAATTATAAAATAGGCACTAAACTACAAACACAAAACCTCAAACTAAATACACGACAGATGCCAACCGTGAAACATATGAAAATATAAAACAGACAGCTTACGCTCACGGTATTTCCCAAAAGTTTTTCCTTGTGTGGTAACTTCTAAAACAGCTGGGCACACACAGCCCAGGCTTTGAAGGGCATTCGGGGCAGTACATCCGGCTCTCCCTCCGGATTGATCTCCGGGCACATACTCTACATTTCTTTGTGGGCATGTCTTTTTTGGGAGTGGGAGGAATGTGATCTGGAAAGTGCCGATCTTTCAATCTAGCCACATCCTCCACCACTTCTACTCTAGGAACTCTTGCCGGTTCCACCACAATAAGGCTTTCTATCACCGACTCCTGAAATTTAACAAAAGTCATCCTTGACTCAGGTGAACAATCCTTGTATACAATAAAGGCATTAAAAGTTGCCAAATGAAATAAATGTAGGGCCAACTTTTTATACCACACATACGACTTACGAAGAGCAGTGTAAGGTTCCAACCTCTGATCTACTCTATCAACACCACCCATGTGCCTATTGTAGTCCAAAATGCACGCAGGTTTGCGCACTTCCGCAACCTGACCCCAAACAGCCACAGGGGAAGTACTCTCATCGTGGATGGTCGATAGCATGTACACATCCCTCCTGTCTGAAAATTTCATAGCTAACAGCTCATTATTCCGCAAGGCACTGCACTGTCCCCTCTCAAGTTTTTTACAGACAAGCTCCCTTGGATAGCCTTTGCGGTTAGAACGGATTGTGCCACAAGCAACAGTGTCCACCCTAAACAACTCCTTGAACAACTGCACTCCAGTGTAGAAATTATCTACGTACAAATGGTGACCTTTGTTAAACAGCCGTCTAGCAAGTTCCCACACAATTTTTCCGCTAACTCCAAAAGTGGCCGGACAACCAGGAGGGTCAATACTGGAATCCCTACCAGTGTAGACCCGGAAATTATAAACATATCCTGTACTGCTTTCTGACAGCAGATACAATTTAATCCCATACCGTGCCCTCTTACTAGGGATGTACTGCTTAAAAACTAAACGCCCCTTGAAAAGGACCAAAGACTCGTCCACACTTATCTCTTTGCCTGGAACATAGACCTCTGAAAACCGATCCACAAAATGATCAAGGACAGGCCTAATCTTAAAAAGGCGGTCACAATCAGGGTGATCTCGTGGCAAGGCTAAAGCATTGTCTACAAAATGCAGCATACGAAGAAGAAGCAAATACCGATTACGTGTCATAGTTGCAGGAAATATAGCAGTTGCCATCAAGGGACTAGTAGACCAATAAGAAGCCAGTGACGGCTTCCTGATCAACCCCATCAAAAAAGTCAAACCTAAAAACCTTTTCATCTCTTCCAGATATGTGGGAACCCAATGAGTAGCTCTAGACTGAGGCTTAAGTCTGGCAGCGTTGTCCCGCAAATATTGCTCTGCATACACATTTGTCTGCTCCACAATCTCTTCCAAAAATACATCGTCCATAAACAAGTGAAAGAATTGGACAGGCAGAAAGTTTTCCGTATTAACTCTACACCCTGGGAGACCAGTAAATGCAGGTAACTGTGGCTGCTCCATGTTTGGGGCAATCCAGGTGTCAGGTCTTCCAATGGGAAACCCTGCAGCCCCAGGCTGCTGCACTCTTGGCATATCAATGTCCTCCTCTAACACAGGCCCTTCATCTGCACTGAGAGTAGCTTCCTCATCAGAAGAATGCTCTTGGACAGAAAACTCACTTCCAGAATCTCCTGCTTCCTCCTCTGCCTCAGATGCAGAGTCAGTGTCGTAATCATGGTCTGAAGACGACTCAAAGAGCATGCGAACAACCTGCTGAGCGGTCACTTTGCGGCTAGCCATGATCCTAACAACAAATGGATTGCCAACAACAACTAGCACTAAAATAAGTAATGAACAAAGTGTAGCTTTATCACAAAGAGTTATGTACTACAAAAAACTATACCACACAGTTGCCTGAAATAGCTACTCACCAAGCAACTACTCTGCAATCACCAATGATATCCCACTAAAAAGAAAAAAGAAAAAAGCAATTTAGACATATGACAACACAAACACCACTGTGCTCAAATCTAAGGACAATGTCAAACACACAATACTGCATTTAGTACACCACCTACAAACATGTCAACAATACTCCTTTGGAGTAAATTGCGTTCACTTACCTAAAACATGCAACTATGCAAACCACTGGACAACTACTGCCAAAACCTCAAAGATCCACAGCAAAGGAAGCAAAAGCGTTGAACTAGAAGAAAAAGAAGAAATAAATTGTTATAATCACAAATACAAATACTTTGCCAGTTGACAAACACCCCACCACCAAGAACTTAGAAGTTGTCCCCGGTACCTAAGTGGATCCTGCCCCCCTCGGGGTAGATGGGCGTAAAAGAATTGGCCAATCGGACCCCAAGGGGGGCAGAAATGGGCAACACCTCTGTGCCCCCTTTCAGGGGGCGACCCTTCCCCAAGGGGTCGCCCCCAAAAACACACACAAAAAACGATATCCCTGGTGTCTAGTGGTTTTCGCCCCCCCCTGGGGGCAGATCCGCCGAAAAAACGGCCGATCTGCCCCCAGGGGGGGGCGAAATACAAATAAAAATTGCCCCGGGGGGGGGGCGACCCTTGCCCAAGGGGTCGCCCCCAAAAACAAACATAAAAAAATATATCCCTGGTGTCTAGTGGTTTTCGCCCCCCCCTGGGGGCAGATCCGCCGAAAAATCGGCGAATCTGCCCCCAGGGGGGGGCGAAATACAAATAAAAATTGCCCCCGGGGGAGGGGCGACCCTTGCCCAAGGGGTCGCCCCCAAAAACACACACAAAAAACGATATCCCTGGTGTCTAGTGGTTTTCGCCCCCCCCTGGGGGCAGATCCGCCGAAAAAACGGCCGATCTGCCCCCAGGGGGGGGCGAAATACAAATAAAAATTGCCCCGGGGGGGGCGACCCTTGCCCAAGGGGTCGCCCCCAAAAACAAACATAAAACAATACATCCCTGGTGTCTAGTGGTTTTCGCCCCCCCCCTGGGAGCAGATCCGCCGAAAAAACGGCCGATCTGCCCCCAGGGGGGGGGCGAAATCCAAATAAAAATTGCCCCCGGGGGGGGCGACCCTTGCCCAAGGGGTCGCCCCCAAATTTAATCAAACAGAAAATCCCTGGTGGCTAGTGGAGATTCCTGCTCCACGATCGCGGGCCCTGCCCGCGATCGTGGAGCAGGAATCTTGAGAAAACAGACACAGGGGGAAAGGAAAAACCCTTTCCTTTCCCCCCATGTCTGTTTTCTCAAACCCCCCGCCCCCCAAAAACGGAGAGGACTCACCTTAGAGCTCCTGCTCCGAAGACGCGCTGGAAGCAAATGGCTTCCAGCGCGCCGGCAACACTCGATGACGTCAGCGCGCTGAGCGCGCGCTGACGTCATCGGATTGCCGTGGGGGGGGGGCGGGGGTGGAAGGGGAAGGTCTTCCCCTTCCATCCCCGCCTGGGGGGGGAAGGGGGGTGCACGGGGGGCGCGCTAGCGCGCCCCCAAGTTCCCCTGTGCCATGGACGAGATGATCTCGTCCAAGGCACAGGGGAACTGTAGCCTTGGACGAGATCATCTCGTCCAAGGCACAGAACAGGTTAAAAAAGAACTGAGTCCCGCACTATTACATCATAGTGGGAACACCAGTGTCAATGCAGCAAGAGTCACTTCCTCCTCCCACACACACCACTCGGGTGCCCAGTTAACTCACTGGCACCCTGAATGTCACCCTCAGTGGCAGTGCTGCGCCTGGCACTGCGCCGTCTGGTGTCTGATGCAGGTACTGCCACACTACTGAGGCTCGAACTGTCCTCAGTGTCCCCCAAGGCTACCTCACTGGGAGTGGCAGATCTCTTTCCCATGACTAGTTCAATCACATTAGTGATTTGTACAAGGCCCTGGACCACGTCCCTGCTGGTGTGTGCAGCCTCCACTTGGGCCGCCACAGCGCGACGGGCGATGAGTGCTGTGGAGTTTGCCATCCTGTTTGAGGACCTGCAGTAGTTTGCAAACATTGTCCTGAAGCGGTGTTCATGTCTGCGTCGGTTCACCCTTTTGTGGCGCAGCTCCTCACAGAGGTCACGCACTGCACTAGTAAGGTCCCTAGTGTCCTCAGAGGCCTGCACCTGTCCCTCACGCAGCTGGGTGATGTTGCTGTTCAGTGTGTCAAGTTGCCGATGCAGGCCCATCATATGTCTATTGTGGACTCTCAGGTTCCGGTCCAAACTCAATATTTGCTTGTTTTACAGGCGCTGTTGCTGCAACATAGCAGCCTCAAGCCCCCCGAACAAGGATGGACCCTCACCTGCCTCATGCGGTTGCTGCTGGGACACTGTGGCACTCCTGCATTGTGCTGCATGACCCCTGTCCTCCGGTATCTGGCTGCGCCTGTCTGGTGCAGACGGTGTGCTTGGCCCCTCCTGCTGCACATCCGAGTCACCACTGAGGTCTGGCAGTGGTAGTGCCCTGGGCCTGCGGTGCACAATGGAGATGTGGAGGGACCCACTGGTGTTGGTGTCAGAGGGCTGCTGGGAGTCCGTCTCCCCTACACAAGGACTGTGTGTGGCTGCTGGGCCAGGCCCACCTGCAACAACAATAAGCAGCATGTCAGTTCTGTATGTTACATTATCTGTCCGAAAATGGCAATAAAGGTACAGGTACTGCTCTACATGGTGTTGTGTGTGTTGTGTTACCTTGGGTGTCACTATGCTTCCTTACATTGTCATGCTACTGTCTGTACTAGTTTGTGGACCGCAACTCCCATAATGCATTGTTGTGCTGCTTCTCAGATGTGGACTGGACTACTTCACATTACATGCTAATTCCTAAGGGGCTTTTATGCATGCACATATTGGGTGCACACAACAACATTGCACTTACCTTGGCTGGTACTCGGTTGAGCGGAGGTGTCGATACCTGTGACCCATTGTCACAGCCTCAGGGAGGAGTGTGGATTCCACCAGGTCCTCCAGTGGTGTGGCAGGTGTTTCGGTTGGTGGTCCGCCACCTGTGCCCCTGGCCTCTGCAAGTCTCCTTGCCACCCTCTCCTTTGCCCGGGACCGCAGGTCGTACCACCTTTTCTTAATCTCCTCAATGGAGCGCTGTGCCACTCCAATGGCGCAGATTTTTCCCTGGATGTCAAGCCATAGCCTTCTTTTCTCGCTCTCAGGAACCTGGAGTGATGATTTACCAAACAGGCGGTCATGGCTCCTCACAACCTCTTCTGTCAGTACCTCCAGCTCCTGTTCACTGAACTTGAGTTTGCGCTTCCTCTCCTGCTTCTCCTGTGATGTACCTTGGGGCTCCATTCTGGCACAGGTGTTGCTGCTCCTGCTGAGTGCTGCTCTATGTGGCTGGGCTGCTCTCTCTCAGGATGCTGGTTTGGGTGTGGCACCTGAAACTGCCTGGGATGACTCATTTACTGCTGGTGATGTCATCAGGCTCCTCCAGGTGTGCATTCTCGAATTTTCTCGCATTTTGCGATTTTTTACCGAATCGCAAAAAAATTGCAAATTGCGAGAATGCAAATTGCGATTCGGTAAATGGGCCTTGCAAACCACAAATAACGATTTTTAAGAAATCGCTAATTCCGAATCGCAATTTTGTTACATAGCCAATTGCGACTCGGAAATAGCGATTTCTTAATAATCGCATTTTGCAATTTGCAGACCCCAGTTTTCATACATATGGCCCAAAGAGCTGTATTTGCTGGCTCATACCGTCCGATTTCTTTGATCAATAGTGATGCCAAAATCTATGCTAAGATATTGGCTAATCGATTAAGCTCAGTGAATTCTAATTGTGTATCTCCGTGGCAACATGGGTTTATTTTAGGAAAGGTTACTGCTAATCATATAAGACGTGTTATTACACTGTTGGACGCCAGGGCCGTGGCTAAGCTCCCAATGCCAGTTATACTGCTTGACGCGGAAAAGCATTTGATCGGGTCCACTGGCCCTTCTGTCGGACAATCTTGAGTAAGAATGACATTGGCCCTTGGTTTACTAAGGCAATTTATCAGCTTTATCAGAACCCTACTGCCACTGTGCAGATAGCTGGGCTAAAATCAGCTCCCATTATTATTCAGAGAGATACGCGGCAGGGCTGTCCGTGTTCACCTTTGTTGTTTGCCCTATATGTCGATCCTTTGATAAGGAAACTGCTTAACAATAATCAGATTAGCCCAGTGGAATCGATAGGGTGCGGTACAAAAATACTTGCCTATGCAGATGATATTGCGGTCGTTACAACTGATCCCACGACCGCTCTACAGGAAATAGAACAGGAGGCTGCACGGTTTGGAAAGGTGTCCGGTTACTTATTGAATAAAACTGTCAAATATTAGTCAATGGTTGAGCAGCTTTTGAGGATGAGCGCAAAAAGACCCAAGTTCAATATTTAGGAGTTAAGCTGACTGCTAACTTTGATGAGTTAGTAGAAATAAACCTGGCCCCGGTTTTAAAAAAGGCTAAGAAGGACCTGTACCATATCAATCACCTGCATCTCTCACTTATGGGACGCTGCAATGTGATTAAAATTATTTTTCTACCTAAAGTGCTCTACTTTTTTAGAATTATACCATTAGAAATTGGACAGGAATGATTTAAATTAATGGAAAAGTTGACCAGCAATTTTATATGGTCTTATACTAAAGCACGTCGGGCTTTTAGCTTTTTAACGCTTCCAAGAGAGAAAGGGGGATGGGCACTCCCCAATTTCAAACTATACTATCTGGAGGCTGTGTTACAATACACTATGGGGGTTATTCCAACTTTGGAGGAGTGTTAATCAGTCCCAAAAGTGACGGTAAAGTGACGGATATACCACCAGCCGTATTACGAGTTCCATAGGATATAATGGACTCGTAATAAGGCTGGTGGTAAATCCGTCACTTTTCCTTCACTTTTGGGACGGATTAACACCTCCTCCAAAGTTGGAATAACCCCCTATATGTTATGGATAGAACCATGCAAGATACCCTTCCCTCAATCTATACACTAATTTTGGGTAAGGAGGCAGAGGCAGTCTTCCTACAGATCTTGGAACCTAGCTTCTACGAGAAGGTTAAATTCAAAACGATCAACTCCGCCTTCAAGGTTTGGGCGCAGGTTAAGCGCAAGATAGGGATGGGGCGGGTCTGCTATTATACACCGCTGTGGAGTACACCGACGTTTCCAGAGATTTTTAAAGATGGCTTCTGTATAGGATTGGTCAGCCATGGTATTCAGAAAGTGGGGGACTTTTTTCTTGTGGGAGGTCATATTAAGGCATTTGAGGATTTAAATGTAGACTTTGCCTTGGACAGAAGGGATTTCTTCAAATTTTTACAGAATTTTTACTAACTATCTTTAAACACAATCCATGCGGGGGTAAGGTCAAGCTGATGGAGGCTGTGGGTAAACCCATAGGCTGCACTATTAGGAATCTGTACCCTCTCCTCCTAGATTCAGTACAGGATGATGTGGCACTGCTTGTTAAGAGGTGGGAATTGCGGATAGGCGCTAAAGAGTCTGCAATGTTCGACTCTATAGAAATGGCTCAGAAGGTCTTATTGTCTGCCGGCCCGCAAGCCCAGCATTACATGGTCTTGTATAATTTATATTATACACCGGCCAAGATTGCCAGTTGGGGTAAAAGTGTGGGTAATACCTGCACGCGATGTGGAAGCTTGGAGGCAGATTTTTGCCATATGTTTGTTAATTGTGTGAAATTATCAAGGCTGATTTATGAAATATCTGAATTTTTGAAGAGAGTTATGAGACAGAACATTAATTTAACACCTCAACTGGTGCTGTTGGGGGTTGATGACTCTGTTTGTAAGAAACGATCAAGATATCTCTTGTTTGTGGCAATGTCTGTATTACGTGGATGTGTCGCATCTGATTGGCGGGAATGAGACCCTCCGTCTTGGAGCCAATGGATTACGTGGCCCCTATCTGCATATCATCTGGAATACAGTTTATATAGTATAAAGGGTGCAGCAGCTAGGAAAAAAGGATCCAAAATTTGGGCACCACTTTGCTCATGGCTTCAGGGCCCTGAGAGTGGACTGATAAAAAAATGAATATGCTTTTGTTCTGTATATGAAAATAATGGTAATATTCGATGTCTGAAATTTATGTGTGAATTATGATGCCCTCTTTATGATGATTTTTTTTTTTTACTGCTGTGTGTCCAATAAAAATAAAATATAAAAAAAAAAAAGGCGTGCCTTGTCATCAAGTTCCTCGGCCATGTTGGGGACAGATTTGGTACACAGAGCAGCAGAATGGCAGAGAATATTGTTTGTAGGTGAGGATGGCTCAGAATGACTGTAAAATGGCTGTCAGCAGCTTCCTGTTATGAACTTACTGCTGTTTATTTCCTATTTTCATATCCTGAATAATATTGTTGAGATTTAGCCTGACTTCAGAGTCTCCGCTCCGTGTGCAGAGAGTACGCACTCGGAACGGAGACTCCGCACTCAAGGGTAGACTCTCCTCACGAGCTGCAAAACAAAGATTTACTGAAGAGAATGATACACAGGCAACTAAAACACAAAAAATACAATACCTAACATTACACACAGCCATTTTAAGTTTTTTATGAGCCACCCTCACCACCAATAAAAGAGGCCTACACTCCTGCAGCTGAAATAGGCAGGGCAAATTATAAGATACATATATTTGAAAGCATTGCATCATATTAGCAACACGCAATTGGGTACATGCATGATGCAAGACTCAATGTTAGATATATGAAGCCACACAAAGTCCATTTAAATTTAAGTGGCTTTGAGTGGCCTCATAAATCAGAAGTAGCGGAACAGAGCGCAAGTTGCTGCATTACACTACTGTGCCCTGCCTTGATGTGGTTATTCCCACACAACACCAATAGATTTTGACACATCACCGAATTTACAAGGCCATGTAACCTTGGATAAGTGCAAAAACCATACGCCTACCCAAGTGAAGCGCATTGAGGAACCTATTCACTATTTCTCCCCTGCAGCACACATAGAAAGTGGGAAAGGTCACACAGGTTTATTTATGTGTGGCAAGGTGCCCTTTCTACACAAATACAATTGTGCATGCAACACAGACTTTCAACATATCCCTTTGAAATGGCAAAATCCTGACATTCCCCCAATGATGCAGTGTAGTGTCACAAGGTGAATTGCTTTTCAGCACTGCGCCACTTTTTTACTAAATTTGCCCCCAAACTCATAACACTGCCTGACAACCCCATATCACATGTGTATTAGGGTCAGTCTCCACCTTACAGTCCGCCACAACAAAACTCCCCTAATCAATGGTGAAATTGTGCTTGTTTGCAGTGTAGGTATTTCAAAAATCTAAGCTTGACATCTAAGTGTAATTTTCCTTCTCGTACACAGTGCCTGATGTAAATGACTCTACGCAAAAGCATTGTTCATTGTGACATGTGGGGCAAATTTTGGTGATTTTGTGCAGGACTGTGCAGCTAGTCGCCTTGCAGCACTGGCCTGCATCATGGTGAAATGGTAGAAATGCACTGTATCTACAGCATACAGCACATTTCTGTCCTTTCACCAGCACTGGTGGACAATGGGCTGTCAAACACCAATGCAGGAACCCAAGCAAAATGGTGCAAGAGTGCCTGTTTTGCATGCAAGATTGTTTTTGTGTAGTAAGGGGCACCTTCTTGCACACAAGCAATCCTGGGAGACTTTTTTCCTCTTTCTATGTGTGCTGTTGAATGCAGCATGCATAGAAAGAGGATAAAAGGAGGAAAAAAACAAATATTTCTCATTGTTGCACCTCCCCTGGGGAGACATAAGGATTTGGCACATCTCCAGGCATACAAGGTTTTGTAAATTTGGGAATGCATCTAAATACGTGGGTTTTGGGTGGGAACCTTGGAACGCCTATCTTGAACAGAGTAGAGAAAATCTGCAATTTGCGCTGCCTTGCCTTAATCCATATCTATGAGGCCATTCAAGCCACACAAAATTATATGGTTGCAAGGACTGTGCAACCATTGCATCACAAAAAGTGATGCTAAGGTGGCACAAGGGGCTCATAAATATGTTCTTTGGTGTATAGAAAGTTAAAAATGTCCATTTTCCAGGAAGGTCACAAAAATAAATTGACATGTACTCTTAGGCAATAGAGTAATGTGCAACTTTGACAACACTATACAGTAACATGGACACAACATCTGGAGGAGAACTTTTGACCCTTGAAAGCATTGGTTGTTGACAAACTATGTGTATGGCTTCAGGAGAAGTCTCAGGATGGAATGTATGGGCAGTGTTAAATGTCCACCTATTATCATTAACCTAAGCCTGTGCAACCACATAAAGTCAGTAACACAACAAGTGGCTCAAGAGAAAAAAGTGCCAACCAGCTGATCATGCATCTCCATACCCTTCCCTCTTTTAGGTTCAAAGGCCATGTTCCCTGGATTCAGAACTAAATGATGGTTCAAAGGTATGTGTAGGCCCTCACGTACTGCAATGTTGTGCAAGACACAACAGGCTACTATAATCTTGCACACAACTTGAGGGGAGTACAGCAGCACACACTGTGTACAGTCGAGACATCTAAAGTGCAACTCCAAGAGTCCAACGGTATGCCTAATTTAGTCTCATGACCCTCAGTGTGCCCTATTCTATCCCACTGCTGAGGTACAGTGATTGCAAGTCTATATGGTGTGAGGGATGAGGAGAAAGTGCAGCATCACCTGTGGACGGAAGAGCAGAGATTTTGGTGCATGTCCCTGTTGCATTTCTTACGTTACTGAGCTCTGAAAAGGGTCATGCAGTGTCTGTTGGCATCATGTATGTGTAGCAAAAAATAATTACATTGAGATGGATATGAATGAAAACAACTTTACACATATACATGTCTGTAATTTGTGTACTTACCCAGAAGTCACATGTTGCTAAATTCTTCTACTGCCAGCCAATGGGCCAGAGGTGACCTGTGGAATATGTAGCTGTCAATTGTACTGCCAGGGAACACTGCATGCACATTCATAAAGTAGCCACTGGCATCACACACACCTTGTACAATGAAGGAGTGCCAGCGGTGTCTGTTGCAGAAGATGTGGGCATTGTGATGAGGAGGCTGAAGTGCAACATAAGTGCAATCAATTGCACCAATCACACGTGCAAAACGGGATAAAATGTAAATATCCCTGGCAACCCTTTGCTTTCCTGCCAGTGTATGTGGCATATGTATGTACTGATGCACTCTACTATTTATGTAGCGCAGCATTGGGACTGGCTTGCCTGTGATATGGCCACAATGTCAGAGGACACCCCCTGGAATGAGCCAGTGGCAAAGAAATGGAGAGCTACTAGGATCTTACACATATCTTGATCAGAGCGAGTATTCAATAGGAACAAGACGCACCAACACACACTGAATAATTGAGAGATATGCAATGGAACGTGCCTCAATACACAAGTCACTACCTAGGTACGTCCTATACATGTGCCAATATATGCCCAGGGTTTTATAATCCATATCATACAGGTTGTAGGTAACAGTTAATATGTCACAGGACCTGTTTAAACGGGTACTAATGAGGTACAGCCAACATCCTGACAGTGCTACCAATTTAAAATATGATGACATAATGATGTAATGATTTTACAAAATGTGCCGCACAATTTGGCTTTTCTTGCTGCATAATTTACTCAACCCTGCTGCAACATTTGACCCTCTCCTGCCTCATAATTCCAGTGGCCCTGCATGTGGGCCCTTTTTTTAGGAACTCTGCCAACCAGACCACAGAAAATTACTGTCTTCCACTCCCATGCCACGTGTAGTAGTGGGTAGGTAGGTAGGTAGGTAAGTGTTGAAGTTCCCTTTGAATGTAAAGTCTAGAACTTGTAGAATGTATTGGGGTTCTAAAAAACTATTTGATTTTATGGCTTAGGGTGCAGAGCTGACAGGCTGTGTACATCCATGTATGGAGATACATGCATCATGGGCAGGCAGGCTCTGAGAGGGTAGGCGTTTGCAGCAGTGTCATTAGGCAAGTATTGCTCTTGACATGACAGAATTCATCTTGACCCCCCATATGATGGGGCCAGCGCAGACACCCTTAAAAACTGCCCCACTCCCCCGTCATGCTGGTAAACTGAGGAAGGATAATGAGAGTACAACAGCTTTGCAGGGGGTAAGTGCAGTGCCCATTGGGCATCATCACCACAGTCCCCCCCTCACCAGAGTTTCGGCAGCTCTGTGCTTTTCTTCACCTATCACCTGCCAGGCTATCGCCCTGAAGCTATAGTTGGCTGGAGAGGGGTAGAGTAAGAGAACTGGCCTTGCTTAGTGTCTGTTGTTGGCACCTCAGCTCCTTGGTCGAGGTATGTTCCCGTAGGCCTAGCAGTGAGCCACCTTTCTCAGACAGGAATATTGAGACGATGTGGCATTAGGGCGAGAGCTGTTGTCTTTTGAACTAGGGAATAGGGTTGTGTCCTGGCAGCAACTCAACATCCTGTGAATCTGGGCAAATCACTTAATTTCACAAGATCTAATATAAAAGTTAATTTGATCTTGTGTAATGTAACTGGTGCTCATATAATCGCTCTGATGCCCTTTGGCTGAGTTCACGCTATATAAAACTGCAATAAAAATAATCTTCTCTTTGCTCATGTTTTAAGAGTCTGCAAAGGTTAGAGCATGATAATTAGGAGGGCTCTTTATATAATGTTATAAACGTCCATATTCCTTTTAATATGGCTTTTTGCCTTTGTTTAGTTTAACTATCAGCTCGGATCATTGAGCCAGCTTAAGACCACATTTTAAACTGCTTTCACTTTACCTTTATCCTTACTGTTTAAAGTACATATATTGATCAGTGGACAAAATACTGGCTTTTGGTGAATTTCTTCATTGTTATACCAGCTAGGACATTAAAATACTGATCATGCTGGTTAAAAAAATGTCAAGGTGGCAACCATAGCCAGATCAGGAGTTGTGGCCTTTGGGTCCTTTTTTCACCTTGTTTGCCTGACCAAAATGTAGTGCTTCTAGTTTTCACCAATGTTTCTGACTCTATAAGCTTGAAAATACACATTTTACCAAACATTTCTCTAACAAATATTGGCAAAGCCAATAGGTTTCACCTATGGGTAAGTTACTGCCCTTGAAAATTGGGTGGGGTGGATAAAGGGAGGTACATGGGGGTGGGTAACAGAACTGTTACAAAACAGTGCTATGAAGGGGACAGCATTGGCAGCTTCATAGAGTTTCTTTTTTAAATTCTGCCAGTTGGAGGGGGAGAAGAAACCAGAATGGATGGGAGGGGTGGTAGGAGAAGAAAGACTGGTGAAGACACAGGATGGGACAAATGCAGGAAGGTGAAAAAAAATGCTATGATGGGGCAGCATTGACCTCATCATAGCACTTTTAAAAAAAAACAGAAATAGTACCTGAATCACAGCTCAAGCAGCAGATGGGCAATGGAGGGACACTAATTAAACTTAATCAATTGGTGCTTGGTCCATGCACCGCCGAAAGAAAAGGAAGTGATGCATGACAAGCCGTGACCAATTAGAAGGCAGCAAAGAACAGTGATAACGCTGCAAACTAATAGTAAGTAATGGGCAGATTCCAAGTCCATTATGATGTTCAAGAATCTTATAAGCAAAAGTGCATGCGCTAATGCATGCTCACACAGATTAGACCTAAAAATGAATCCAATGAAACTAGCTAATCGGTTTTTCATGAATGGGCATGTCCAGGAATCTGGGACACTTTTTTGGGGGTACCTGTGCCTAACTGTGATCCCAATCTGTCCCTGCTCTTGTCAGTGCTTCTGTTTAACCCCTACACTTATAGGCCTCCCTCCACCCCCTTGCTAAGCCTTTTTTCGTGTGTTTGGGGGTAGTTTGCACTTAGGCATCTATAACTTTTTTGTCCACATAAGCTATCCAAGCCAAATTTGCCTCCTTTTTCTCCAATATCCTGGGAATTCTAAAGGTACTCATGATTCATGGATTCCCCTGGAGGGGACCAAGAAATTAATCAAAATACAGCAACATTTTGTTTCTGGGGGAAAATGGGCGAAAAGGGCAGCAGAAGCAAGTACCTGTTTATTCCCTGCAAATGGCATCAACAAAGGTTTTGCAGTAGTAAAATAACCATCTTACCAGCTATCAGGAACAGACAGACTTAATTCAGAAAAACATTTTTTCAACACAGTTTTGGCATTTTACTGGGAGATAGACCAATTTTCCTATTTTTTGTGCTTTCAACCTCTTTCCAGTTTGTGGTAGAAACAGGTGTGAAACCTTTGGAGGATCCCAGAATGCTATACGTTTCTGAAAACTAGAGAAAAAACGAATTCAGCAAACAGGGGGTCATTTGTGCAAAGCCTCCAAGGTTTTCTTGAAGAAACATACGCGGTCATTCCAACCTCGGCGGTATAAGGCACTTACCACTGTGCGGAAGACCGCCAGAACACCGCCGCGGCCGCGGTAAACCGCCACGGTCATTCTGACCCACAACAGGCAAACCGCCAAAATACAGACATCCACAAAAGTCCGCCACACCAAAAGGCAGCGAGAAACTGGCGATGACCAAACCTCCACCGTCACGCCAATAGAAATACGCCCATGCCATTACGACCCACGAATCCAAGCGGCGGTCTTTCAACCGCGTTATTCCATTGGCGGTACACACCGCTGCGCTCAAAATACACACACAGCTCCAAAACACAGCCACATTGGACAATTCAAAATACACACACCTGATACACATACAAACAACATTCCCACACACCCAACGCAATATAAAACACACACCCACATCACCCACAAACCCCCACTCCTAGAGAATCGTGAACACGCAGAGAGAAAAGCGATCCGAGCACCCAGACGCGCAATTCACTGTCACCCAGCAATATCACCACGCACTTCAAACAACACACCAATACACATCACCACACTTAGCACCACACAATCCACCACACACATCACCCACACCACCCCATGGCACCGCAAAGACACCCCAGGTTTTCTGAGGCTGAACTCAGGGTCATGGTGGATGAAATTGTACGGGTAGAGCCACAGGTATTCGGGACACAGGTGCAGCACACCACCATTGCCAGGAAGATGGAGCTATGGAGCAGAATAGTCGATAGGGTCAACGCTGTGGGACAGCACCCAAGAAATAGGGACGACATCAGGAAGCGGTGGAACGACCTACGGGGGAAGGTGCGTTCTATGGTATCCAGGCACAACATCGCGGTGCAGCGGACTGGCGGCGGACCCCCACCTCCTCCCCCAGAATTTACAACATGGGAGGAGAAGGTCTTGGCGATCCTGCATCCTGAGGGCCTCGCAGGGCCGGCGGAGGAATGGACTCTGGTAAGTCAAATCTTAACTACTTCATCCCCCCCACCCCACCAGCATGCCAACTCATACCCCCACCCTCACCCCCACCCCCATCACACCTACGCCTTGAAAATGTCTCACCATCACAACCCACCCATCCCAACACCAAGCCCTGCATGCGACCACAAAGCATGGACACCCATCACCAAAGCATGCCCAGTGCACATACCAATCCCCCCCCCCCCTAACCACCGTCACAACAGCCCCCACAAGGGAATGCCAGCACTGGGGTACACGGGCACCCACCCATTGCACGCTATGGCACACACAGAAGCAATAACCATACTTTTATACCCCTGCAGGACCCGAACGCCACGTCACCGCGCAGGAGGGTCCACAAATGTCCACTCCACCCCCAGAAGAGGCCCACAGTTATGACAGCAGCTCTGTCTCCCTGGATCTAGATGACCAGCCCGGCCCATCGGGGACCTCGGGACAGTCGGTTCCCCTCAGACAGCCACAGGCCACAGCAGACCTTCCCCCCTCAGGGAACACCAGCACAGCACCCACCCAGCGGGCCCATACCTCTGTCCCCAGGACACGTCAAGCAGCGGTGTGTCCACCACTTCAGGGCACCCAGGTTAACCCACCACCCCAACAACAACAGGGACCTGGGGGCAGTGGTAGTGGGCACACGGTCCAGGGGACAGAGGACCAGGGAAACAGGGGAACTGGGAGGGCTGCTGTGCGACAGGGGGGGGGGGGACAGGCCCAGGGAACCCACTCTCTACGAGGCCCTCTCCTCCATCATGGGAGCTTACCACCACTCCCAGGAGACGATGGCAACGGTCCTGGGCAGGTTTCAGGAGATCCAGCTTCTGCAGGAGGAACAGTATATGGGGTTCAGGGAGGAACTAAGAAACATCAGTTCCGCCATGGGCACCATTGTAGTGGCTCTGAATCAGGTAGTCACCACATTGCGGGACACTGTGACACCACAAAGGGCCCCTGACACTAGCATGGACCAAGAACTGCCTACCACCTCTGCCGGCGCTAGTGGACAGGAGGCCCTGACACAAGACCAACAGGCCACCAGAACCCCACCCCCTGCAGAAGGAGAACCACCCCGCAAGCGGGCCCTGAGATCCAGGAAGAAGACAGAGTAAGATGCCAAGACCCCCGCCAGGAAAGGATACCTCCCTGTTTGTCATCCCACTGTCCCACATTGTCACCCTGTCCAACCTTAAACTGCCCCTGCTCCACTTTCCACAGGCATTTGGACAATGCACCTGTGATACTAATAGTCTGGACTCTGCCATGGACAATCCTCCACCATCACCCCTCACCGATTTGCAACCACCCACCAATTTAGAGCACTGTAATAAACACACTTATTGCACAAAACAATCTGGAGTCTGGCTGTGATTTTGAACAAATGTATTAGACATGACCGTGCCAAAATGTTTATTTACATTGTGATGACAACATACCACTGTCACACAGCTGTAGTCCATGGGGAAACAAAGCAGATGTCACGCAGTGGGGACCACATCTCTGAAATCGGAAGGGAAAGTCACAACTCAGTTACCATACACTGGGGGAAAAGGTCAGACAGTAGAGAGGCAGTAGTCTTTAAGTAAATGTAATATGCCGGTGTGGATTCTTACCTGTGTGTCATTGAAAATACTGCTGTATTACTGTGTTCCTGTTGTCTATGTCGTCCTCTTCGCCTTCCTCCTCTTCACTCTCCACAGGCTCCGCAGCTGCTACAACACCACCATCTGGACCATCCTCCTGCAGAAAAGGCACCTGGTGTCGCAAAGACAGGTTGTGAAGCATACAGCAGGCCATGACGATCTGGCACACCTTCTTTGGTGAGTACATTAGGGATCCACCTGTGATATGGAGGCACCTAAACCTGGCCTGCAGGAGGCCGAAGGTCCGCTCGATCACCCTCCTAGTACGCCCATGGGCCTCATTGTACCGTTCCTCTGCCCTTGTCCTGGGATTCCTCACTGGGGTCAGTAGCCAGGACAGGTTGGGGTAACCAGAGTCACCAATTAGCCACACCCAGTGCCTCTAGAGTTGACCCATCACGAAAGGGATGCTGCTATTCCGCATGATGTATGCGTCATGCACTGACCCAGGGAACTTGGCATTAACATGGGAGATGTACTGGTCAGCCAAACAGACCATCTGGACATTCATGGAGTGATAACTCTTCCTGTACACCTGTTCACTCCTGCTGGGGGGGACCAAAGCAACATGTGTCCCATCAATGGCACCTATGATGTTGGGAATATGTCCAAGGGCATAGAAATCACCCTTCACTGTAGGCAAATCCCCCACCTCAGGGAAGACGATGTAGCTCTGCATGTGTTTGAGCAGGGCAGACAACACTCTGGACAACACCTTGGAAAACATAGGCTGGGACATCCCTGATGCTATGGCCACTGTTGTTTGAAATGACCCACTTGCAAAGAAATGGAGTACTGACAGAACCTGCACTAGAGGGGGATCCCTGTGGGTTGGCGGATTGGTGACATCAGGTCTGGCTCCAGCTGGGCACACAGTTCCTGTATAGTGGCTCGGTCAAGCCTGTATGTCAGTATGACATGTCTTTCCCCCATTGTTGACAGGTCCACCAGCGGTCTGTACACGGGAAGATTCCTCCATCTCCTTGCATGTCCCAGCGGACGGTGCCTATGAAGGACAACAGCGAGCACAGAGTCAATCAACCCACATGTACGTTCCCACAGCTTGCACATAACACGATTCCCAATGCATTGAATGGCTTGTATGAGTGTCGATGCAAGGCCTGCGTATGTGTGACACAGTAGAAATTAAGCCATGTAGGGCCTTGAAATGGCGGCTGCCTGACCTGTGAAGTGCGACAATGGGATGTGAGGTCAATGCGCTGGCATGGCACACCGTGGCGGTAGGCGGTCGAAGACCGTGGCGCAAAGCAGCATTGGTTAACATAGAACCCTATGGGTCTCAGGAGCCAATGACGATGTGCGCCGGCGGTCGCTGTACGCACCGCCGCGGTACGCACCGCCGCGGGCGTGACCGCCATTTTCTATCTGCTTAATCACTCGATATCTGATCTTCCACAGGAGAGGACCTACACTGCAAGTGCTGCTGTGACCTCGGTCTGGAAGAGACAATGGCTCATGCGACTGGGGAAAGGGCCCCTGCCTTCACTGCTCAGGAATTGGAGAAACTTGTGGATGGGGTCCTCCCCCAGTATGCGCTACTCTACGGTCCTCCAGACCAACAGGTAAGTACACTGGGACCATGCTTTGTGGGCAATGCCTGTGTTGAGTGGGGTGGATGAAAGATGGTGGGGAGGGGAGCGATTGAGGCATGCATTAAACGACGGATCAGAGCATGTACCACATGGCAAGGGTGGGGATGGGGGGCCACTCACATCGAGCATGCAGAAGGTGATGATTATTCTTCTCTCCCTGTACATGTCACATAGGTCAGCGCCCACCAGAAAATCGATATTTGGCGTGCCATCGCCAAGGACGTCCGGACCCTGGGGGTCCACCACAGACGGGGCACCCACTGCCGGAAGAGATGGGAGGACATCCACCGCTGGAGCAGGAAGACGGCGGAGGCTCAGCTGGGGATGGCCTCCCAACGTGGGAGGGGTGCCAGTCGGACTTTGACCCCCCTGATGTCCCGGATCCTGGCGGTGGCCTACCCCAATTTGGATGGGCGCGTGAGGACATCACAGCAGACACAAGGGGGTGAGTACACTCAAATCCTGGGGACTTTGCGCGCAGTGGAGGTGTCTGGGTGGAGGAGGAGGGCTGTGGGTATCCCTAGGCCAGGGCGATATCCATAAGGCATGGCCCTGTGCCCCGCCCCCCACCTCTGTAGGGTGCCAAGTACAGCTATTCATTGCCCTGTGTCATCTATGTGTGCAGATGTCGCCCATAGGCTTGTAGGCCATGTCCCACGGATTGCGTAGTCGACCCCAAGTGCGCGGCGTAGTGCAGGGGGCTTCTGTGTCTGTCCTGTCCGCCAACAGTGTCACCAATGCATGCACTCAACATTTCTTTATTTCCCCCCCCCCCCCTTTTTTGTTGTCTTCCTGTTCATGTGTGCATTAGCATCATCAGGCGGAGGAGAAGTGGCCTCGGAGCACGAGGGAGCTGCATCTCACATGGCCATGGCGGGCCATGCAACGGAATTGGAATTCACCAGTGAGACGGAGGGCGTTGGGAGCTCCACAGCGGGGACTTGTGCGGATGTCGGTGACAGCGACTCGTCCTCTGAAGGGAGCTCCCTTGTGGTGGCGGCAACATCTGTGCCCCCGCAACAACAGGTACAGCCACCACCCAGCGCACCAGCACCGCCCTCCCAGCAGCCCCTCAGCGTCTGCCCCGTGCCCGCTCACCCAGGAAGGTGGGCATTTCCTTCGCCCCAGGTACCTCAGGCCCTGCCCCTGTCACCCCTGCTGCCCTCAGTGAGGAGGTCATTGACCTTCTGAGGAAGCTCACTGTTGGGCAGTCTACCATTTTGAATGCCATCCAGGGTGTAGAAAGGGAGGTGCACCAGAGTAATGCATACCTGGAGGGCATTCATTCTGGTCAGGCTGCCCTTCAGCGATCGTTCAACACTCTGGCCTCAGCACTGACGGCAGCCATTGTCCCTGTCTCTAGCCTCCCCCCTCCAACTTCCTCCAACCATACCCAATCCCCTGTACCTCTCCCTATCCCAGACACACCATCAGACCTGCCTGCACACACCTCAACACCCAAGGGAAGCTCAGCCAGACATAAGCACCACACATCACACAGGCATTCACACAAGCAACATCCACATGCAGATATACCAACACCCACTGCCTCCACTGTGTCCCCCTCCTCCTCGTCTCCCTCCTCCCTCCCTGCGACGTCTCCACTCACACCTGCATGCACAACATCTTCAGCCACTACGTCCATCACCAGCACACCCACCAGAACCCTCCCGCACATGTGCAGTCACCACCCCCACTACCATTCACACGTCCCCTGTGTCCTCTCCCAGTGTGTCTGTCCCCCCCTCTTCCAAGCTACACAAACGCAGGCAGCCACCCACCCAACAGCCATCCACCTCACGACAGCCTCCAGCCCAAGCACCTGCACCCAAAGACACCAGACTTCAAACTCCTACAACCACAACCTCTTCCTCCACTCCCATACCTACTACACCTACCCGTCCCTCTCTTCCTAAAATTATTTTCCTTTCAAAACTTGACCTCTTTCCAACAACTCCCCCACCCCGTCCATCTCATAGGATTCCAGTCAGCACCTCAGCCACCACAAAAGCGGGCCCTGTGAAGACAGTCTGCCATGGACTGTGGAGTCCCCCACCTTCAAGGGCAGCCAGTTCAGTAGGGAGCCAAGGCACGGCCAGCCCACCCCCGCAAAAACATGCGAAGATTGTCAGTGGCCGGCGCGAGAGGCCTAAAACACCAGGGACCAAAATCCCTACCATGGCTCCGGCAGGAAGTGTGGTGCCAGCTGGCACACCACCAAAGGTGGGGAAGGGCCACAGGCGAACAGGGAAGGCTGGGAAGGGCAGCACGCCCGACAAGTCCGCCAGCAGCCCATCTGTGCAGGAGGGCCCCGCAAGCCCCATTACAGGTGGGCAGGAGGACACCAACAGGCCCGGTACTGCAGCCCAGGAGGGCCCCGCCAGCCCCATCCCAGGTGGGCAGGAAGGCGCAGCCAGCCACAGGTCAGGTGGCGAATGACCTCCACGCCATGGGCGGATCCGCTGAACTGGGCACTCATCTGAAGCACCGCTGAACTGGGCACCGCCGTCTCAAGCACCGCTGCACTGGGCACCGCCGTCTCAAGCACCGCTGCACTGGGCACCGCCGTCTCAAGCACCGCTGAACTGGGCACCGCCGTCTCAAGCACAGCTGAACTGGGCCCTTCATCTCAAGCACCGCTGCACTGGGCCCTTCATCTCAAGCACCGCTACACTGGGCACAGCCGTCTCAAGCACCGCTGAACTGGGCACCGCCATCTCAAGCACCGCTGAACTGGGCACCGCCGTCTCAAGCACCGCTGCACTGGGCCCTTCATCTCAAGCACCGCTGCACTGGGCCCTTCATCTCAAGCACTGCTACACTGGGCCCTTCATCTCAAGCACCGCTTCACTGGGCCCTTCATCTCAAGCACCGCTGCACTGGGCCCTTCATCTCAAGCACCGCTGAACTGGGCACTGCCGTCTCAAGCACCGCTGCACTGGGCACCGCCGTCTCAAGCACCGCTGCACTGGGCCCTTCATCTCAAGCACCGCTGCACTGGGCCCTTCATCTCAAGCACCGCTACACTGGGCCCTTCATCTCAAGCACCGCTCCACTGGGCACCGCCGTCTCAAGCACCGCTGAACTGGGCACCGCCGTCTCAAGCACCACTGAACTGGGCCCTTCATCTCAAGCAGCGCTACACTGGGCACCGCCGTCTCAAGCACCGCTGAACTGGGCACCGCCGTCTCAAGCACCGCTGCACTGGGCACCGCCGTCTCAAGCACCGCTACACTGGGCCCTTCATCTCAAGCACCGCTACACTGGGCACTGCCGTCTCAAGCACCGCTACACTGGGCACCGCCGTCTCAAGCACCGCTGAACTGGGCACCGCCGTCTCAAGCACCGCTACATTGGGCCCTTCATCTCAAGCACCGCTACACTGGGCACCGCCGTCTACAGCACCGCTGAACTGGGCACCGCCGTCTCAAGCACCGCTACACTGGGCCCTTCATCTCAAGCACCACTACACTGGGCACTGCCGTCTCAAGCACCGCTGAACTGGGCACCGCCGTCTCAAGCACCGCTGAACTGGGCCCTTCATCTCAAGCACCGCTGCACTGGGCCCTTCATCTCAAGCACCGCTACACTGGGCAACGCCGTCTCAAGCACCGCTGAACTGGGCAACGCCGTCTCAAGCACCGCTGGGCCATTGGCGGAAGGGGCAGGCCCGCATCTGTGTCGGGCAGGGCTGCACGAAGCACTCTGGGCACCAGTCCCCCTCCAGAACCAGTGGAGACTGTTATCCACTTGTGAGACTGTGGCTTTGCACTCCCCAGGATGGAACAGTGGGCAACCCACCCACTGTAGAGACTTGAGAGACTGTGGCTTTGCACTCCCCAGGATGGAACAGTGGGCAAGCCACCCACTGTAGAGACGTGAGAGACTGTGGCTTTGCACTCCCCAGGATGGAACAGTGGGCAACCCACCCACTGTAGAGACTTGAGAGACTGTGGCTTTGCACTTCCCAGGATGGAACAGTGGGCAAGCCACCCACTGTAGAGACTTGAGAGACTGTGGCTTTGCACTCCCCAGGATGGAACAGTGGGCAACCCACCCACTGTAGAGACTTGAGAGACTGTGGTTTTGCCCTCCCCAGGATGGAACAGTGAGCAACCCACCCACTGTAGAGACTTGAGAGACTGTGGCTTTGCACTCCCCAGGATGGAACAGTGGGCAACCCACCCACTGTAGAGACTTGTGAGACTGTGGCTTTGCACTCCCCAGGATGGTACAGTGGGCAACCCACCCACTGTAGAGACTTGAGAGACTGTGGCTTTGCACTCCCCAGGATGGTACAGTGGCCATGGAGGCCCCTCGTGGATCTGCGTTGTGGACTCATCTGGCTGAGGTGCCCCCCTTCCCTTCCCCCTGAGGTGCCTGTAGTTTTGCTATCTGATGCCCCTGCAGTGTTCTCTCCGTTGGAGTCAGGTATCCTGTGTGGGCTTTGCCCATGTGATTTGGGCCCAGTGGTCCACGAATAATGCCTGCTACAATGATCAGACTTGGCAATTTATGTATATAAAAGTTTTAGATGTGTGATATATTTTTAAGCCAGTAATGCAATATATTCCAATGTTTCGAATCATTTCCTTTTGTCTTTGCATTCTTCCGCGGGGTTTGGGGAGGGCAACTGTGATGTATTGCTATGCATTGATGTGTGTGTTGTAGTGGGTGAGGGTGGGGGTGGGGGTGTCGCGTATGTGTGTCCCCGTAATATTTTTGCCTCCCCCCTCCCCTGTGTCGTAGGTGCAGTACTCACCGTTGTCTTCTGCGCCGGCGTTCGTGCTCCTGGTAGAGGAGCAGGAAGAGTATCGCTGGGAGGATGTGGAGTTCGGGTTCCATGCAGTCCGGATTCCTCGTGGGGGTATGGAGGTGAGCGTTTTCCCTTCGAAATGGCTGTTTCCGCCGTGTTTTTATCGGTGGGGCTACCGCCCCGGAAAAGGTGGCGGATTAGTGGGTTGTGATAGGGTGGGCGGTACATTGACTCCCGCCTGTCTGTTGGCGGTGACCGCCACGCTGTTTGTTTGTCCTGCCGTGGCGGGCGGTGTGTTGAAGTGGCGGTCTCTGTTGGCGGTTTCCGCCAGGGTCGGAATTCCATTTTTTTTACCGTCAGACTGTTGGCGGTTTAGCCACCGCTTTAACACCGACCGCCAGGGTTGGAATGACCACCATAGTGTTGAAAATAAAAAATATTGAAAATTAGTGGGAAAAGACAGGCATTTGTGACAAAGTTTTCACTTGTAACTTCTCATCACGATAGCCGATTTGCAAAAGCAATATACCATCACATCTGCTAGGCCCTTCTGCTTGCAGGGATATATAGGATTTGTGTGCTTTACAAGATCTTGAGGTACCCAGAACATATAACTGAGCTGCGCCCTGCAATGGTTTTTCATTGTGTACCTGGTATACAGCAATTCATGTGGCAAAACATAAGTAGGGAAAAATAGGTATCAAGGAAACCAATGTATTTCTGAAATGGGCACAAGATATGTAGTTTGGCTGTAGTAGTTATTTGCATATCTAAAATTGTGGGTACCCATACTAATGTGAATTAGAGGGCATTTCTCAAAATGTCTTCTTTCTCACACACTCTCTTACACTTGGAAGTCGCTAATTCAGAGATATACAATTGGTAATAACACTTGTTTTGTGTTCCCCTAAGTCTCCCAATAAAATTGGTACCTCACTTGTGTGGGTAGGCCTAGTCCCTACAACAAGAAACTACCCAAAATGCAACATGAACACATCAGATTTTTCCACTGAAAACTGATCTTTTTTTTTGCAATGTGCCTAGTTGTAGATTTGGGCCCTTGTTGAGCCAGCACCTATGAAAACCTAGCAAATCTGGACAGCTGTGAAAACTAGACACCTAAGGGAATCCAGGATGGGGTGATTTGTGTGTCTCTCATTTGGTAGTGTTAGCCAGAATCCCTTGCAAACCACAAACTTTGACTAAAAAAATAAGTTTTCCCAACATTTCTGTGATGGAAGGTTGTTCAATCTGTGAAGAGCCACAAACTTCCTTCCACCCAGCATTTCTCCAAGTCTTCTGATAAAAATGGTACTTCATTTGTGTGCTAGGCTTAGTGCCCGTGACAGAAAATGACCCAAGAATGAATGTGTACACATCACATTTTTCTATTGAAAACTGACCCTTTCTTCAAAGGCCTAGATTTGGATATTGTGCACTAGCTCAGCCAGCACCTAGGGTTTCCTACCAAATCAGTACATTTTGGAAAACTAAATACCTAGGGTAATACAGGATGATGTGGCTTGCTTGGCTCGCACCAGGCTGTGTTACCCAGAATCCCTTGCAAACCTCAATCTTTGACTAAAAACGCACATTTGCCTTACATTTATGTGATGGAAAGTAATGTAATCTGTGGGGTGCCCAAAACATCCTTCCCCCCAGCATTCCCCCAAGTTTTCTGATAAAAATGGTCCCTCACTTGTGTGGCTGGGCCTATGACAGAACAAATCAAACCAAGGTCAATGAGGATCCCTTTGTGTGGACCCTGATTGATGTTAGTTTGATTCATTCCTGTCACGGGCACTAGGCCCAGCCACACAAATGGGAAAGCACTTTTATTGGGACAAGTGGTAGACATTTTATGATTTCCTTCTAATTCTGAAAGAATATGCCACAGAAATGCAAGGTAAATGTGTTATTTCAGTCAAAATTTGAGATTTGCAAGGCATTGTGGGTAAGAACAATTGAAGGGATGCGCGAGGGGCACACCACTCTACTTTCCTGGATACATAGTTTACAAAAATATAAAGAGCTGATAGATTTCCCTAGAGGCAAAGTACATCCTGGCAGAGAAAGATAGAAAATACAAATATTACTGCACAGCTATCTATTCCTTAAGAACGCACACATATTGGTTGGATTTGGCATGAGTGAATAAAAGGTTTAAATGTAAATTTTATTACACAAATGAAATAAACTGTTAATAATTGAAAGTTCCAACAACTGAACCAATGACTCACAGCTCGTGAGTTGCGATGCCGCAACAAGGCACAATCGCTTTTACAGATCATTCACAAACTTTCATGCATGATACACACAAAACCATTCACACCACCAGCTGCGGGCCCAGCACAGTACAGCCCTCACAAAAACAGACAGCACCATTCAAGGGCCCATCACTTTCATATGCCAAAATGACTGACATCACAAGTGTGTGGACTGGTGTTTGATTGGTAGTGTGTGTGTAGAGACCAGAAGCAAGTTGCTACACACACCATCTGGCAAATGCCAGCTCACATACATACACACACCACCAGCCAAGCGCCAGTCTATGCACACCACCCAGCAATTGCCAGTCCACGCACACCACCAGCCAAACACAAGACCACAGACACTGCCAGCCAAGCACTAGTCCTCACACACCACCAGCCGAGTGGCAGTCTACACACAATACCAGTCAAGCACTAGTCCACACACACAACAAACCAAGAGCCAGTCCACACACACTGCCAACCAAGTGCCTGTCCACACACACCACCGTCATATTTTTTAACGGAAAAAAACACAAACCAATTCAAAGGAGATGAAAAAACAATTATGACTACAAACACAACAGATCTAACTAAATACATCAAACTGCTGCCAACTGTGAAACTGAACAAAAAATATAAACGATACAGACTAGTCAGTTCACTTTTAAGCTAACAGTTGCTCTCAATACTTAATTTGTGTGTGGTACAATTTAAAACATGCAGGCACACATAGCTCTGGATTAGAAGGACACTCCGGTAGTACACACGACTCTCCTTCCACACACCTCTTCAGACAGAGACTCTACATCTACTACAGGGAAAGTGTTTTTGGGCATGGGAGGAATGTAATGAGGAAAGTGGTGATTTTTCAATCTAGTCACATCCTCAACCACTCCAACTTTAGGAACACTTGCCTGCTCCACTACAACAAGGCTGCCTATCAAAGGTTGCTGAACATGAACAAAAGTCATATTTGAATCTAGCGAACAATCCTTGAATACAACAAAAGTATTGAACGTTGCTAAATTAAACAAATGGATAGCCAAATTCTTATACCAATATAAGACTCACGAACAGCAGTATAAGGCTCTAACCTCTGATCGACTCTATCTATATCTATACCTGACTCCAGAAGTGGACAGAAACCCACAGGGGTCAATAGAATAATCCCTAACCATGTACACCCTGAAATTATAGACATACCCAGTACTACTCTCAGACAGCATATACATCACAATTCCATTAGGATCAACGTCACCTACTCTGCACATACACAGCAAGCATCAAAGAGGTCTCAATGGAAAGAAAAAACAAACTAAAAACATTACATATATCACAAGGTGGTAAAGAATGTGCACAAATCAATAAGTTTGTTTGAAAGACAATCCCACAAAAAGCTTCAAACATTAGCACAGCAGTCAAAACTAATTATACAAACAGGCCAAGGATACACATTAGATGAAAAGATTACAAAATGAGTTGCTTACTAACCACAACTTCACAAACTACAGGTCTGCCAAAGCTGCACCCAAGAACAAGATTTACCATGACAAAGGAAACTATTGGTTCTACAATAAAAAAGACAAAATAATTGAAACACAAATAAATATGATAACAAAATATCAATCAAAAGACAGTGATATCCCCGCAAAAGGAGGCGTAACAAAGGCAATAAAAGACAACACCAGATGGAAGTAAGCCTTATCCCAGAAGCAGATCATAGCCTTTTCCCAGGTGGCTCAAGTGATACCACCCACCCTGAGGCACAATCCACACAAAAAAGACCAAAAAACATCTGCCCTCAAGGGGGTGAAAATTATACTGTATAGCCCAAATGAGAGTAACCCTTGCCCAAGGGGATGCTCCTATGCAATATTCGTGGTGTACTGCAGGCTTTTCTTACACTGCCGTTGGCATTTCAGACTAAAAACACCCAATCTGCCCTGTGGGGAGGGTGGAATAAAAACAAAGAAGGGGCCCGAAGGGGAGGGACCATTGCCCAAGGAGTTGTTCCCCCTTAAAACATCATTCCCTGGTGTCCAGTGGGCTTCCACACTCCAGGGAGCATATTAGCCTAAAACTGGCTCATCTGCTCTGATGAGGAGCAGAACGGAAAATAATTGCCCCCAGGAGAACGACCGCAGCCTAAGGGGTCCCTCCCCTTGTAAACATTATTCCCTGGTGTCTAGTGGGCTTCTGCCCACCCTGGGAGGGCAGATCGACCTAAAACTAAAAAAAAAATGTGATCTGACCACTGCGGGGGTGGAATACAAAACAAATTATTCTCCCAACAGGAATGACCCTTGGCCGAGTGGTAACTCCCTGTAATTATCACAAAGTCCCCTGGCATCTAGTGCGGTCGGTCAATTTTTTTTTTTAACTACCCCATGGGGTGGGGGCGGGGGGGGGGCGAAACCTGAATAAATAAAAATGCCCCATGGGGAGTGACATTTGCCCAAGGGTTTGTTCCCCCAACACAGACGAAATCCATGTTGGTCCAGTTTTTCGAATTCTGTTTTGCAAAATTTCTGTCAATGTATAGGGCCAGCAATATAGAAACAGTGCCCAATGTCATGGTCAGTGTTTGTATTTACCTTCTTTCAAAAAAATAAAAACAATCTTAATGTTGAATGCTCCAGCAATCTTCATTAGAACTTACGCGTTCTGCTGTGGTTATTGCTATTTAGTAACGCTCTAACCCTTGATTCATTTATTTCTAAAATGTAATAAATATATCGAGAACGCCACTTTTTTCATGGGGTTAGGCTGACATCTGGTGGTCGTTGTGTATATCGCAGTTATTGCATTTGATTTGCATCTCTTCAAGGAAGGAGTTGCTGTATGGGACCATGAAAAACTTAGGGGCATATTTATACTCTGTTTGCGTCGAATGTGCGTCATAAACATTCGGCAAAAGCCGTGCACCATATTTAAACTTTGACGCCCGAGCCCACGGACATCAAAATTCCTGTGTGTGTCATTTTTTGGATGCGGGAAACTGCCTTGCATTAATGACATGCAAGCTAGGCGTTCCCGCCCAAAAAATGACTTTAAGGCCTTATTTATACTCCTGTGTCATTTTTATGCATAGGAGGGGGCAGGCCTTAAAAAACGGCGCACAGCCTGATGTGCGCTGTTTTTTAACGCCTGGGTGAGGGCAGGCATTAAGGGACCAGTGGGCTCACTTCCATGGTCTCAGACCATGGAAGGTGTCCAGAGGTGCCCTTCCTTGTCCCCAGGGACACCCCCTGCCACCCACACCACCCCTGGAGGACACCCATGGATGGGGGACCCAGGTAAGTACAGGTAAGTTGAGGAAAATATATATATATTTTTTTTAAGTGGCATAGGGGGGCCTAATTTGGGCCCCCCTACATGCTACTGTGCCCAATGACCATGCCCAGGGGACAGAAGTCCCCTGGGCATGGCCATTGGGCAAGGGGGCATGACTCCTGTCTTTTCTAAGACAGGAGTCATTCCAATGGGGGTTGTGCGTCAAAAAATGGCGCAAGTCCGGTTTGAGGCATGATTTTTGGCTCAAATCTGACTTGCACCATTTTGTGACGCACAACCCCCATTTTCCTCTATGCCGGCGCTGCCTGGTTTGTGTCTTTTTTTTACTCTGACATGTCCGGCTAACGTCATTCCTTACATAAGGCGCCCACATGGTGCCTAGGAATGGCGTTAGCCGGCGGTAAAAAGTTTTACAAAAACCAGCGCCGGCACTGGTTTGCGTCAAAAAGTATAAATATGGGCCATATGCCCACATTTATACTTCTTTAGCGCTGCATTTGCGTCGTTTTTTTACGCAAAATCGGTGCAAACTTACAAAATACAATTGTATTTTGTAAGTTTGTGCTGCTTTTGCGTCAAAATTGACGCAAATGCGGCACTAAAAAAGTATAAACATGGGCCTTAGTAACAAATCTAAAGGAAGAAATAGCCAGGAGCATACATTTTGTGTGGCATGACCCCACGTAGAAAAACAGCATAAAAGAGGAGAAGAGCTAAGGTGCGGTGTTCATCGTTGCCACTGGGTGCGTCTCCTTTATTTGCATTAATGTTTTTAGAAAAAAGCTGCAATATCTGTGTAAGCTTTAACTGGCGTAGTTGAATTTTCTGCAGCATTTTGATTGATTAAGGTGTTAGTCTCCACTAAAAAAGTGTCTGACAAATGTTGTCATTTAGATCACTTAGTTAAAATATAACAATAATTTAAACAACAAATTCCAAGGGTGGAGAGTGAGTGTCTTGAAGAAACTCAGGGGCATATTTAAGAGAGCTGTTGCTGCACTGTGTGCAGCGCCACTTTTCTTGTGCCTCTTAGCGCCCCCCTAACTCCACCATGTGTGCACCGAATTTAAAATACGGTGCACCATGTTGGTAGTTAGGGGACTACCATCAGAATGTTTTGCGCTAGTCCGGTGCTTTGCAGGATTAATATCAAAAATGTTGACGCTAATCCTACAAAGCACCCAGGGCCCATTGTAAACAATGGAAGCCTCCTTTTAACACCTGCTCTGACCAAGCATTAAAAGTGCCCAAAAAAATAACGCAAAGAAATCTCTTAGGTTTCTTTGTGCCATTTTTTCAGCCCTCCTAACGGGGGAACGCCCTTTGCATACATTATGCCTGGTGCAGGCATAATGAAGCGCTAAGAGTTACAAAGTGGCGCAATGCATGCATTGCACCACTTTGTAAATATGGTGCAGTTTTTTTGGTCTTCTAACGCCACACTAGCATAAGAACGATGAAGCTAATGTGGGCTCTTAAATATGCCCCTCAGTTTCTATATTGCCACTGACCAAAATAGGTTTGCTGTATTGTTGTGACAGTGTTGCTGCCACTGGATTTGTCCTGAGTATTCAATATACCAACATGTCCTCGGCCTTCTGTGGACTAGCCAACAGGCTGTCTCTTTCCCTCATTGGGCCAACCATTATTTTTTCCCCTTCTGGTTAGCGCATACATCCTAGATGTCCGGGGAACAGCAGAGAGATTAAAGATGTCTTCTTGTGGCCTCTATCCTGTTTGGACCAGTTAAATTCTGGAAAGCATCAATAGCCACATCCCCTTGCTCTAATCCCTGTTTTATGCGTCTCCATTTAACAACAAACCTTGCGCTCACTCTCATCCACTGACAACCTCCCTCAGCTCTGTTCATAAATGCCCAATGAGTCTGGGTCTGTACTGCCTGGGTAGTGCTATCACACTTTCTAGGAACATCTTTATCTGCTATTGTAGGGGCCTTTGGCCAGAAACCCTGTCTGACTGCATAATGCTATTGCTCCTTGTTAGTCCTTCTGGCTTATCTTTTGTAAACCTAGCCCATCAATTGTGGGTTTGCCTTCTTCTTTGGGCTGCAAGATCAGTGCATGAGTTGCATATCATTTTTGCCTGGGTCACAAAATAACAGTTCCTATGTGAATCCCCACAGACCAAATGAGATTAGATACCAGCTAAACTGCTTGGGCCTTTCTATTTTTAATTGCGTCACACCATCACCACACCAGGGATCCACAAAAGCTTTCGTGTGGTGACTGTTCAGTCCTTAAGTTGCTCTGTTGCCAACCTTGAGTCAGTTCCTCAGACTGTGTACTGCTGATGTCTATGGATTGCCTCCAGCCTTTCTGGGCAGAATTTTCAGAAAATGTAATGTGACTAATCTGCATACTACCCATTTCCATGATTTGCTCTGATACCACTCCTTGGACGACTTCTCAGAGAGTTTATCAAAGTTGGTTGAGTAGCTAGCATGCAGATTCTTATCTTGGTCCACCTCAAGTGCCCTCCAAATCATCAAGTGTTGCCTGGAGGGTGATAACTATTCTCCTGGATATTGGATTGCTTCTGGTTAAGAAATGCCTACTCATTTGATCTGTCATTTGATCTCCTACTTCAGAGAATGCCTAAATACTTTTCTTAAATTAGTCCATTTCTCTTTATCTGGAATTACCTCAGATCGGTCTTGAAGATGATGAAAGTGTCCCTAAGCATTTTAAACAGTTCTCTCCCATGAACTGCTTTGTTGCAGGCCCTTTGGGATACCTGAGAGTTTCAGAAGTGGATCAAGAGGTCAGAAGGCTTAAGCTTGCATCCAGAGATCAAGGTGGTTGGAGGGCTGAAGTTTGCATCTGAAGTCTTGTTTCAGTACTCACCAGTATTTCTTTGGTCAAGTTCTCTTTTTCCCCCATTAGTTATCACCATAATGTGGAGGAAGATCAGACCATTGTTCACTTTATACTCCCCAGACACAACTTGCTACCACATTTTTGCAGGGTCTGGTTAAGAATCTGCTTTGTATTCCCAGTGTCAGCATCAGCTCAGATGCTCAGCCCCTTCTGTGGTTGGTTTGCTGTGGCACTCTCTCTCCTTACCCAGACTCAGGTAACTGGATGGATCTGTCCATTTTCCAATCCAGCCTGGACCCCCCTCTCATTTTCCATAAACAGGGGCTGTTATCATTGGTGCAGTTTCACCAGCTTCTCATCTATAGGCAGCTTCTGTTTTGTGGAGGTGTTTATATACAGCAGGTACTGGAAACAGACCTTTCCCTTCGAGGTGAGAGTAATGCCAGGGAGGTCACCTTGGTTGATAGTAGGGTATCTAGCCTATTGCTCCAAACAGGTGTTTTGTGTACTGATAATGATGATTAGTATGTTCAGTTCTTTTACACATGAATATATACATATAGACTGAGTTGATATAATTGCAATTCAAATGAATGTCATATGAATAGAAAAGTGCATATTAATGTGTTTTAGCTATACCGCATTCTTATGCAAAAATCAATTTTAAACAAGATGGATGGCATCTCTAGCACTCACTCCTGTTTCCCCCATTGCACGCATGTTCTCCTCACAGGCTCCACGGATCACAGTCAGGCTGTCATGCAGTAGTTTATTTCCAATGTTAAGATTATGTTGCTTTTGAAGAACTTTTCCTCTATGATGTGTAACTTTCTCAAGGTCCCTTTGGTTGCCTTCTGCTGTGATCACAAGTCTGTTCATTCACTGAAAGTTTTTTTGTTCAATGTTTCACATTAGTTAGAACATTTCCGGATGATATTAGCATAGTTATATAATGTTCTGAAAATTGGGATGGTGCTTATGTGTTGAGATAGTGACATTCATTATTCTTGTTCCTGATCTGCTAACACAATTATACTTTTGCTCACACAACAGTGATTTTGAAGCTTTCCTAATTTATGTGAGATTTGTGTGTAAGAGCCTCTTGATTTTGGGAGTGGGCCTGATTTTCAGAAGTTTGTTCTATGCTGCTAGGGATGCTGCCCAACGTATTTCTAATTGTGCTGATTATTTGGGACTTAATTCTCTGATTTTACATACTCCGCATAACTTTCCATTTGAGAGCATTCATGGCAGTGAATCTGTATGGCTTATTTGAATTTTTGTAAAAAATCCCTTGTCTTTTCCATTGATCTGGAACTCATTAATTGAGTGGGGCCCATTATTTAATGCATTTTTTTACTCTCCTAATTGATGCTTGGGGAGGTGCCCTGATGCGTAATTCAATCTGTGGAGGAATTCTATGAGGTAAAATTCTGGAGTGTTCTATTCATGAGGTGTCTAAGTTTTGGGGTACTGTTTTGCTTTACAAAGAGCCCCAACAAGTCATGTGATGCTAATGCAAGGCACATGAGTCCTCTGCTTGTCCCCACATTATATTTGGTGTGGGGAAGTCAGCACCTGTGACCCTACCTAGGTCCTGTACCTTATGATGAAGCATCATCAACTGTTCTCAGGACCGAGCAACAGTGCCTGAATCCCCCATGTGCCGAGTTCCTCTCACAAAGTATTGCCTTCTTATTGTTCATTACCTCTGGTGTTGTGGCTGTGTTTCTCCCTGTAAGCTATTGCATATTTCCTTGTTCCCTGAGGAGGCAGCACAGGCTCACCAGTGTCTCACTCTGTCCTTTGCGGATTTCCATGCCTTCTGAATCCCTCTGGAGCACACGGTTCATATGCAGTCTGGAGTGGGAGTCGCCATCTTGATCTCACCATGCCAGGCTCAGAGGGCTGCATGCAATCTGGTCAAAATTTCCTGAATCAACTGGTATCCAGCAAAGCCTTAAGCACCTTGTGGCGAGCACCTCCTTCGGGTTCTGGGAATCAATTTCCTGACCCGAAGGAACCAACAAAGTATGCTTAGTTTGGTCAAAAGAATGGAGTGAATGGAGTCAGGACTCCCACCATTCATATCCTGGCAACAAACCATCCCTGCTTATGAACTTCGAATCTAACCTTCAATTCTTTTCCACGGCATGCCCCAGAGGATCCACTATGACTAAAAATTAGTCCCAGAGTTCAGGGTTAAGCCCTGGAAATTTAGATTGACCTTCCTGCAGGATGTGCAAGACAGTAGGGAGAGTGACTCTTACCCTTAGGCCCATGTTTATACTTTTTTAGCACCGCATTTGTGTGATTTTTTGATGCAAAAATGGCACAAACGTACGAAATCTAATTGTATTCTGTAAGTTTGCACCTCTTTTGCATCACATAATGACGCAAATGCAGTGCTAGAAAAGAATAAATATGGGCCTTAGGGCCATATTTATACATTTTGACGCAAAACTGCGCCAACACAGTTTTGCGTAAATTTTTTTACCACCGGCTAACGCCATTTCTTTGCACCGTGCGGGCGTCAAATTTATACTTTGACGCACAGTGGCGCAATCCACAGGTTTGAGTCATTTTTTTTTACTCAAACCAATACGTCACATCATAAAGAAAAATTACGTTAACACAGAGAAAATGACTGTGAGCCGGCTTACGACGTCGCAAACCGGAAACATGCAGTTTTTTGATGCAATAGCGTCAAAAAGTGGCGCAAACACAGTAAAATGTGCTAAGGAGAGCTAAAATGGATCCCAGATGCTTGCACAGACCCCAGGAAGATGACAACAGACCAGGAACCAGCCAGGAGGACCCACACAAGACCCAGGACAGGTAGAAGAAAAAATTAAAAGTGTTGCTTCAGTGCAGAGGAGCAGGAAATTCTGGTGAAAGAGGTGACGGAACACCAGCACCAACTGTTTGTCACCTCAAAGTTGCCAATTAGTAGGAGAGAGGCAATATGGCAACAAATTGTTGACAAGATCAACAGTGTGGCAAAAGTACGGAGAACAGTCATCGAGTGCAAGAAACGCTGGCATGACTGCAAGCGTAGTCCCAAGGAAAAGATGGCCAGGAACAGGAAGGCAGCACTGTGGACTGGAGGTGGGAGTCCAGCACCGCAGGAGGCCCTGGACCACATGGGGGAGATGGTGGCAGCAGTCATCCGTGAGGAGATCGTCATAGGGATTCAAGAACAGGACAGTGCAGACTACCAGGAGACAACACAGATGCAGGGTAAGTTGTAGGGGGAACTAAAATGCCTAATTGTTAACTGCACCCGGGGGGGGACATACCCACTACACAATGCATGAAAGTAATGCTATTCAGGGAGTGGCATGGTTAAAGGGGCACGGTACAGGGGCATGGCCCGTTCAGAGGAAACCTGGGGCACAGTACTACACTACACCAACAACCTTTGCATGGGGGTATGCTGCCATGCCAAGGATGTTGGAAAGGTAAAGCCAGGCCAAGAGGGTAGGGTAGGGCACAACGTAAAACTAGCATGCTGTCACACATCAGCCAGTGTTCTCCCTACATGAACTAGGGCCCAATTAACAACCTCTGGCCATATCTGCAAGTGGAATTTAACATTGACAACAGTTGCCATTACCACCTCTGCTGTGTGTGCAGGTCAAGTAGCTAATGGCAGTAACGTCCCCATGGATCAAACACACCCAAATTAGAGGGTTCAGGATGACAACATTATCAATCCCCTGAAATCAATACAAATGTTCCAATCCTGTCAAATGTGATTGTCCATAGTTGCTACAAACATCAGCCATTGTCATAAACATTATGAGGTACACAGCACTAATGCCATACCCATGCTGCATATGTCAGGGTCCACCCTGTGCCTGGGTCACAATGCAACATCCCAAATGTCATACAGCTCAGACAACAGCATTGAGGGGGAGGACCTATGTAACTGGTTACAGAAGTACTCCCGCACAGTCAGAGGAGGAAATGGAACACTGCTAGTACCATCAGTGCAATCCAATGTAGCACACATTTCCCAACATCAGCAGTACACTTTATCAATGCTGACATCCGTATCATGCCATACCAATGCTATATATAGTATATGCTAGATCTCAGCAACATACAGGAGGATGTGAAATATCAGAGACTGGGGCAGTTCCAGAATGTTAAGTGTGGTGCTAGTGCTATCCGAACACTCACAGCCTGTGAAAGGCATCACCATGAGAATGGAAGTAGACAGAGGGTTGAGTAGGACAAGAAGATGGCAATTCACAATTTGGCCAGAACCAACACCTAGAGGATGTGATGCTGACAAGTCCACAAACTGACCACAATACATATGACATGCAGGTGGGGCATAGGCCTGGGAGAATGCTTCTATGAAAGACAGGAACAATGAACAGGAACCAAGATCACAATGTGAAAATAATAGGAAGGCAGGCACGTCACATTACAAATCCCATAACACAGACACACTAATTGTACCATATCTCATTGCAGAGGACAATGGCTATCCTGTTGATATGCCTGTCCAGGACTACCCTGATGACATGGATGACGAGCTGACAAACATTAGCCAGCTCACCCTCCAAGATGATCTTGGAACCCTCCAGACCCCACCTTCAGTCACAAGGAGGAGCACCGAACTAGCAGCCATCACAGAGGACCCACCAACCAATTGTTTGACCTGCCAGCTCCAACACAGCTGAGGACTCTGACGACAATGGCACCAGCTTTGAGAGAACTGTAGTTGGAGTACAGCGGGAGCTGGCCAAGGAGGTGCGGGTGGGGATACAAAATATGTCAGCCAGCCTGGAGGGGGTGTGTTCATGCATGATGTCAACTGAAGAACAGGCAGCAGCCATGCAAGGGCGAACAACAATCTTGCAGGAACTTGAAAAAAGGTTAAAGAAAATCAGCACAGCTGTAAGAGAGTTGACCAAACACCTACAACAACAATCCTGTCAATGCGAGCACAAATGCAATATTGAACCCCTCAGGGCAGACCTGGCTGCCTACCACGGTGATGTGGCTGCTATTCCTAAGAACCAGCAGCTCCTCCTTGCTGCAGTAATGCCCTTAATAGCCCCACAGTTGGCAGCTACCAGGATGTCTGACTTCACGTCTTCAAACACTGAGGTGTGTGTTGCCCCTTCACAACCACCACCACCAAGGGCAGAGGAGACAACACACACATCAGAAGATGAAGACGTGGAACAGATCACCTTCACCTGTAAGAGTACCCGGTAGCACTAGTCTCTGCCACATGGCCACCTATTGCCAAGGTCTTGTGCTTTGTAACATGCCAGTCTTGCAACAACTCTACTCAAGCACTGCTCTTCAGCCCACTGTTTATCTTGTCACCCTGCCCTGTGATTGTCTCTCACTAACTCATTGGCAAATCCTGTCCCTCTGCACTGTCTGACACTTCACCCCAGCATGTCCAATGACAAGTCTTTTTGCACTTGTGTAGGATTACAATGGAAGGTGTCACACTAATTGACTCACAATCATGGGCAATGTACATATAGCACTACAGCACTTTAAAATAAATAGCACTTACACAACAACTTTGTCTCTGTGTAATGTGACACATCAACCGTGAGGTAGATCAGTGATGTTTACCTCAGGTCAATGATTATAGCTTGTCAATACACCTGACCTGAAATAATTTTGGCTGCTAACTATGCACAGTGGTCTGGATTGTACCATCATCTGCCCTTCCTGAGGGTTATTTCAGAGGAAAATAGAAACTATACACCATAAAGCTGTGCTGGACAGAATAACGCTTCCTCAAGGGATGTCTAAGCCAAAAATTATTGCCTTAAAATTTTTCTTCAAGACAAAAGTTACATATGTGACATTTGACGCAAATTGTACCTAGCACACACCATACTGCATGAATGGATGTGTATGAGTTTACACACCAAGATGTCACCGGGCTGAACATTGTAACAAATTATAGGTGTGAGTTATGTACGCCATACTACAAGAGAGCATACTACTGCTCAACTTATAAGGATTTGCTTAAACATCAGGCTGCAGGCAGACTTAACACAGTGTCCTCAATACCAATTCTGGTAGCAAAGTATGTGACATTGAAAACATACATCAAAAATTAAGCACACTTTGGGATCCATAGTAACCGTGAGTGATGGGTGCAATGGATGGCAGAATCTTGGCAAACTAGCGTTGGTGTAGCTGCCAATGTAACAGCTCAGTTGGGATTTGGTTGCAGCATAGGACACAAAAGCTAATACAAAAGAGACACTGTTCACTCATGCCAAGGCCCTCATCTCCAAGCAAGTGACACATACTGTAAAGGGTTACCTAAATATTTATTAAACGGTAAAAACAGAAGCTAAAACCAGGGGAAACACATTACCTAACCTAACTTATCCTAACTACACATTAGCCACAACTGGCCTAACTAATCACATTTAACGAAACGATCTAACCATCAACCCCCCACCCCTCTTATAAGACGGGACACATGGAGGACAACATATACTAACCTAAACACAAACTATCTTATACTAAACAAATATATATTTTTTTCTATTTTTTTTTTCATATAAATATATATTTTGTTTTTAAAACCCCAAAACCCCAACATCATCGCCCACCCACCCACACACATATTAAAAAACAGATATTAAAAGTATCATAACCCCACCCACTACTACTAACTAAACTAACAGCCTATACTAACCTAACACTAAGCCCCCTAAACCCACTAATTAAAATAACTGGGAAAGAGGAGGGAGGGGAGGGAATCATGGCTGAGGGTATATTGTCTACAAGTTTGCCCTCCACAGTGTCTTTTTTATGGCACGCACCCACCGATTTACTTGTGCCACCTCCTGCTGCAGCCTGGTCATTTTCCGCAACATACTGTCCAAGTTCTGTTGCATCTGTTGAAAAGCTGCTAGGTCTATGACTGCAGGAGGGGTGGTCTGGGTGCCAGTTGAGGAAGTAAGTGACCTAGACGGTGCCATGTCTGTAAGAGGAGGTGCAGGTGGTGCTGCGACAGGTCCTGGAGCAGTGGAGGTTGATGGTCCACCAAAGGTGCCTGCTAAGGTTGGTGCCACTTGGGTGGTAGTGGTGGTGCTGGTGGTGGTGGCTGTGGTGGACACAGAAGGGCCCCCTTGGGCAAAAGCCCTCAACACTCTGGTGGCAGTTTCATGGCGATAACGCCTTGCCATGTTGTGGAACCCCGACTCCACATCCAGAATGTGACGGTAAAGCATCACCCTGCGCTGAAACTCCAGAATCTGGATGGGATTCATATTGGCAGATGTTAAAGCAAATAGAAAACCAAACATTAGGTACTTCATTTTGTGATATGGCTCCAGAAGTAAATCAGACAATACATCTAATGTACCAGAAACAGGCCATATCATCATACAGATCACTGATTGTCCCTGAGGAAGTACATGCCAATGCAGCCTACACATGTCCTATTAAACAGCACAGCAATACTCCAAAAGATGGGTAGCAACTTGAATGACTTTTGCATCATTGTTCAGCCATTTGTCAGGTTAAACAAATGCTGCAAGTCCTCCACCTCTGACAGGCCAACTAATGACTATGTTCTTGATGATAATTGAGGGCCACAAGATCTGCGAGTTGTAAATGGAATTGCCAGGATAGAATGCAGTTGCTAATCATGAGTGGGTATTCTAGGTTTGGACAAGTCACTTACAGATTTACATGTCTGTGTACTAAGCTTGGATCATCAGTCCTAGGTACACTTTTCACAACCCTATGCCTGTGCCTGGGGGGTGGGCAGGCAACAAATACTTTCAAACAACAAGGACACCCAGGAATCTTTGGACAGCCCACCACAGGTTAGGAGGAAGTCCAACTAGGATACAGCCAAACCTTGGACAATCCCATCCACACTCATGTTTGGAAATGCAGACAATTGTCAACATCATTTCCTACCAGTAACACATGACTTACAACAAGCAGATAGATGCAAGCACACATCTCCCATGAGCTGCATGCACACCTAGTCCATTGTGCCTCATACTCGTAGCACAACATGTGGAGCTACATGCTGCTAGGAAGTCAAACATACAGTCAAACATGTTCATTAGTGAATAGGGAAGCTGAAGTCTGTGGGTAACACTTTGGCATCCCTAGTCTGTGAGAATCAGGGTGTGACTTGCTGACTAAATCACAAATATGGTCCTCTGCTACATTTTCTGATTTTATGTTTTATCCACAAAACTCATCCCTATTCACATGGCCGTGCCTACAGGACTGAACTAAAATCCAAAATTATGACAATACGCCAATGATTGGCCAGCTCAAAGATGGGGAAACAATGATACTCCACTCAAGGAACATATCCGATCATTGATCAGTGCATCACACCTTGCTATATGTCCAAGACACAAGAGTCAATCACACAACATCAGCAAACACAACACAGAACAGAAATATTAACACTTACTGGAGATGTCTGGGTCTGCAAATCGAGCCACCTCTCCGATAGAGTAGGGGGCAGGTCCACGTGTAAGGCATGGAAGGGAGAAATTTGCTCAATGTCTGTGCACTGTACAACACTTCCAAATACAAATACTATGAGTAATATTAAATCAGAAAGTCAAGCCTCTCAGACATGATGATACTGCATCTGACATACCACTGCAAACATGTACAGACCCAGGGACTCCAGTGAGTGATACACACATATCTGCACACATACAGTAGCCCTAACTATCATGTGGTGGCAAACATGCTCCATCATTAGGTAGCAGACTAATTCATGGAGTGTATTCCTCTCATCATGTGCATCCATGAGAGAGACATGCAAAGCCACTTACCTGGAGGACTGCAATACCAGTCACCCAGCTATTGTGACTAAGACCAATTTAAAACACACAGGTGCAATGTACAGAGGGCCAGTGACAGTTGTTAGCCCTCAATTTGTATCATTTTGTTCATTTTATGTGCCACAGCTATGGTGAGTTGCACCAACCATAGAGATATGAAGCCATGTGCATTACTTTTGTCATCCATCCCTAATTTAATTGTGGCACTACAAAGTCCAAATATAAGTCTAAGATGTTACCTGAGGTCAGCTATAACTTGTTACGTATGTGTCAGCATCCAGTTCATACATGTATCCGAAAAAATTGAGGAACACAATATTTCTTGTAAAAATCTAGATTTAAAACATGTGTTTTCTGGTACACTCACAGACCATGCATGAAACATATGTTAGAGCCACATTTGCATCATCTACTTACGTGAAGGCAGCACTAATTTACAGGCTCCTGTTTTGTTTTGTAAGTTAGTCTAGCTGTTGCGTCAACAAATGACGGTAATGTGTAGGAATTATTGTATCTCTCACAGGCAACTGTGGCCCATATTTATACTTTTTTAGCGCTGCATTTGCGCAGCTTTTTGACGCAACAGTGGTGCTAACATACAAAATACAATTGTATTTTGTAAGTTTGCGCTGCTTTTGCTTAAAAAAATGATGCAAATGCGGTGCTAATAAAGTATAAATATGGGCCTGTATGTTTAACATGCATTCCACATGTTCAAAAACATTGCATGCAGCATATGAACAAATCAGCTACTGTCACTACAGAGCATTTAAATGTGCACATTACTCTGATTTGTACTCACCAACACTGCCACCAATCAGAATCCCCAGGTGGTCCAGCAGGTCTGCTCCCAGGCAACCAGGTCAGCCCAACGGTGTTTCAGCTGGTGGTCGTTGCGCGGTGTGTTGTAGATTCGCTGTAGATGGTACAGGACCTTTGCCCACCGGAGCCTCCTTGCCTCTGTTTGATACCCCTGTATCACACAACCACTTTCTTCGATCATTAAGGGTAGGAAGTGGCACAACAGACAAATAAAGCCACCCAGCTCCTCCTCTCCCATCCTGCCAAGGCAAGTTCTACCCAACATGCTAGCACCAAAAAAGGGAATGAAGGGGTACAGAGGAGAATGGAGGGAAAGTAGGAGAGGGAAAGTGATAACAAATAACAGAACACAGACCAACTATCCCCAAACTAAAACTACCCACAACAGACTCCCAACAGTACAAAGACAAATTTAGACACCAGAAATGACCAAAAAACACTAACACAGGATACCACAGACAATTAGGAAACACAAAAAGACAATTTAAAGAGCACACTGGATACAAATTCACAAAATGCACAGAGAGACAAGTCAAAACACAGCCACGCAGTCAGGAAATATCACAGACTGCAAAGTGAAAGTACACCCACTGTACCAATTCTGTAAACAGGATATCCTATTACATCACTTCCTGCCTCAAATGCAGTCCATTTTTAATCTTATGCGTCAAAATATTATAACGCTTACAGTCTGTGCGTAATTGTTTTGACGCACATGCTTAGAAATAACCCTGCATCCATATTTTGAAATATGTTTCATACTTAACCAATTTCAGGGGGTACAGTGTGGGAATTACCCCTCAGGGCCAATGGATGTTTCATGGCAACGAGCGTCATATTTTGATGCATATGCGTTATTTTTTGACACATGTGCGTCTTTTGGATGCGTCAAAATGTCTGTCGTTGACTGGGTTTGGGTCATTTCTCATTTGTAATAGTACGTGACAGTTGTGACAATACAGAGATAGGCTGATTGCACCAACATTGTGCATTCCGGTGTATGGGCACATGTGACAGATCATACTACTGCGGACCATGATCCTTTACTTGTTGTACCGGATTTGCACTCTTCACTAATGCAATAGATGGCCAAATGTGTGGAATACAATTAGGTATTACCCAGTTTGGGCATGTTTTGCGTCAAGAGAGGATAGCAAGGCGACGCAACTCAATACAGTAACTCAATGCCTATGGGTCAATGTGTGTGATTTGGCTCTTACTATTGTAGTTGTCCCACTGTGTGAACATCACAAGACGCATTTTTGCAAATCTGCTTGTATGCATGTGGAGTCAGTATGTCCAACCATCAGATGCTATTCAGTGTGGAAATGAGAGACTAAGGGGGTCATTACGACCTCGGCGGTCTTGCAAAAAGACCGCCGAGGCCCCGGGAGACAGAATACCCCCATTGCCGGCGGTATTCCTGGCTCCCTATTATGACATTTCCGCTGGGCCAGCGGACGGTAACAGTGTTACCGTCCGCTGGCCCAGCGGAAATGTCACATCAACATTGCTGCCGGCTCATAATAGATCCGGCGGCAATGCTGATGTGCAACGGGTGCAGTAGCACCCGTCGCGCATTTCACTGCCCAAAATTCGGGCAGTGAAATGCGCGACGGGGCTATCCCTGGGGGCCCCTGCACTGCCCATGCCAAGTGCATGGGCAGTGCAGGGGCCCCCAGGGGCACCCCAAGTCCCCTTATCGCCAGCCTTTCAATGGCGGTGTTTACCGCCACGGACAGGCTGGCGGTTGGGGACTCATAATCCCCAGGGCAGCGGTGCTTGCACCGCTGCCCTGGGGATTATGACCGCCAGGTGGAATCCTGGCGGTATATTGGAGGGGCCGGCGGTATGGCCGTGGCAATTGCGCCACGGTCATAATTGCTGGCGGAACACAGCCAGCCTGTTGGCGGTGTTACCGCCATCTTACCGCCGGCTGCCAGGGTCGTAATCACCCCCTAAATGTGTTTGTCATAGACGTAGCAACAAATGCTGTGTGCACTTCCTAGGTTTTTTGGAACATAAGCACCACCAATGACAAAGCATGCACAGGATAGAAAGCAGACGGTTGATCATGGCAATGTTCCAAAACTAAGCCATCACATGTCCCGGAATATTGGATACTACTTCCTAGGCACTTGTTCGTTTATTCCCCATGAGTCAGGCATGGGATAATGCTATGTGGGCACGGTGTTTGTGACACCGAGTCCCAAATACAATCCATAAATGTCATGTCACGCCACAGTTGGAGTCATATAAATGAACCATGTATCTCATGTGGCAGTGGAGGACCAGCAGACCAAGCAGCACGTGTTCACATATTTCCAGTGGTAAAATGCACAAAGGTGTCTAGTTCACATGTGTGGGCCAATGTTTAGCATGTATCATTATTGGGGTCCATGTTGTCACAGTTATGTGCATGTCTAGTCATGAGTCTGTGGAGCCATTTCTTGTATCTACAAAGTATCCTTCACAGCTGAATTGAAGGAAAGCCAATGAGGAATTGGGGACACACATGGGGATAGTCCAGCTATGGCACTGCAGACGTGTTATGAGACTGACAATAGGGCAACCTTGGTGTGCTGACAAAGTTAATGGATCAGGAATTTCAAACCTGCAGGTTTCCTCACAACATTTGTACACAGGTTCGCCTCTAAAATTCCCACTGCATCCGGGAACATCAGGGCCTCTGTGCTGATTAATCTCACAGCTATTCACCACGCAAGCCCCATCAATATGTGGGGGGCAATGTGAATCAGCGTGTGGACTGTCAGGGTCCTAACATGTTTTGACATTTCATGCACATTATCTCACGTTGTTTGTTGTGCTGGAGGCACCATACCCAATCCATGCATACAGCCATGGTACACTATCGTTATTTGTCACTCATGCATACATGAAACCCAGACAAGGGATGGGCCATGATTAGGCTATTTGGAGACAAGTTCCACCCCCTGGTATGATAAGTAAACTGATTATGCTATACAATGTATTTGAGTATTCATTGTAGACCCACCTGACACAATACCCCAGGAGGAAAGTGAGGGCTGGGAAAGCAACTATGATACAAATGTAGCCACAGGGAACCTTTATGGTAATGCAAAGAAAGGAACCAGTCAGGCTAACAGCTGACACAATACCCCAGGAGGAAAGTGAGGGCTGGGAAAGCAACTATGATACAAATGTAGCCACAGGGAACCTTTATGGTAAAGCAAAGAAAGGAACCAGTCAGGCTAACAGGATGCAGGTTCAATGAGGATCAAAATATTTAACAAGGCAAATACACAGTGAGCAGACTAGACTGGTCAAAGATGGAACAACACTGTGAAAAATGAAAACCGTGTTTGTCCTGTGTATTGGAACGTAACACAATAACCCAAGGGCTGTATTACACAAGTGATTCAATCGGCAATGCATAACAGTGTTATACATAAAAAGGCAGCTTCTATGCTGTTCCAGGCAGCTGCAAGGGCAGTTCATGTTCAAATGGCTGCATGGAGGTGGTCTCAGGTGTGTGCAGTTTCAGTCTCTCACAAGTCCTGTAGGTGAGAATCAAGTTCAAAGGGCCAACAGTACCTTTCGCATTGGAAGCAATGTATAGGTGATTACAGGTCCTACAGACTACAAGGCAGTGCACTATTTAACCAGAAGTTCATGCAGACAGAAGTACAATGACCATGGCATACAATACTAAAGAGGGAAGCACACTGGATTCACAATAGGAGTCTGGGTGTGTGTAGAGAAGGGATTATCTGGGTACACATATTCCCTTTCCAGGGACCTCTGAAGAAGGGTGGGGTAAGACAGGGAACATGGGTGTGGCAGGACTTAAGACCTGGGCTGCCATGTGCAGGGGATGTCTTATGAGCAATGCTAGTCATACCTGGGGCACTTGTGCTATCCATTTGCTGCTTTTATGGAATTCTTGTCACACATAGTCCTTGCAAAGATAGCTGATGTAACACTTACTGCTGTCAAGGGTCTGGTCATACCTTCTTGTCACCAATGCAATAGTACATCCACTGCCTCATGTATGAGGCATTTTTTTCACTTATTGACTGATGGTGTCTTAGTTGTGTGCCATATGCTGCGATGAACAATGTTGCCAACATGTACGTGTGAAAAAGCTGTGGTCCTCTGCTATTGCCCTTCAAATGTGAAATTTACAGGATATACAGTATGTCATTTACAGTGTGTGTGAACTTGGCTGTACATTCATACGCATCAATTTTGATGTGGATTTTTCTGTATCCTAATCTGTATTTCTGCAATGCTCGATGAGGCTACACTCTGATTCTGAAAGTTAGGGATAAAGTTATGCAAAAATGATTATCCAGAGCATGATATAGTGATTAGAATATGTGTTCATTGACATATTGTAAGACAGTGGTGATGGATGGGTAGAGTTAAAAGAAATTTTGGACAATATGTTGTCTCCGATGCAATCCTGCAGCTGTGTTTGGATGGTCCCCCTCATGTTGATGGACAGCATCCTCCTCTTCCTCGTCTTCAGGCATTTGTGGGTCGGGTTCACTTAGGGGAATGTTCCTTCTTACACATATGTTGTGCAGGATGGCATAGGTCAAAATGATTTTGCACACCATTTGAGGTGAGTATAGGAGGCTGCCTCCGGTGATGTCGAGGTACCTGAATCTTGACTTCAGGATGACAAAGGTTCTCTCGACTATGGTGCGTGTTCTCCGATGTGCCTCATTATAGGAACTCTCTGCTGCAGTGCTTGGGTTTGCAAATGGGTCATGATCCATGGCTGGATCCCATACCCCTGATCAGCTGAAAGGATCAGCTGAAAGAGAAAATGAGTGAGAACATGTTGATGTAGCTTGCACCATGATTATCACTTTGCATGGCAGTTGTTCTCTTGTGTTGTCTGCTGACTCATCAGTGTTTGTGTTATTGTGTGGAATCCTAGGCTTCTATGATGTACCATCAACATTGGGTTGTTTCCTTATCTGAACGGGTGTTTGGCTGATTGACCGGATGTCAGCAGTTTTTTGTAGAGTTGCAGTACATTGTGTACTCCCTTGCATTACGTCATGTGAAAGAGGTGTCCATGTGTCTTAACTGGGGGTGACATAATACTTCCACACACAGAATCAATTCCACAGTGGTGATAACACAGTTGCATCTATTTACCTTGGACATCCCATCCAATTTCACATATGCAATAGAATTATTTAAACATCAGTGAGACCCTCAGATTAGGCAAGGTGACAATATACAACACACCTCCGTACGTTGTCAGCACTGATGTGTTGATATTTGACTATGCACAAATATCCCATGTGTGACAAGTTCTCTGAATACCTATTTCTCTGCCCTTGCCAAGTTGACTCAGGTTGTAACGTGTACCTTAACTACTGAACATGTTCTAGTTCAGCTGGCTAACTTGGTCGTGAGGTTGTCATTTTGAGTGTCAGAAGGTCCGTATGCCTGTACATCTGTTGTGTGTGTGTGAAATTGTCTCAATCTGTATGTGTAGGAATGTGCACTTTGCAATATTGTCACATCAATATGTGTTCTTCGCACAGTCCACTTGCTTATTGGTAGTGGGCAATGAGAGAGCAGGAGTGATGTGAGATATTGGTACTGCCTCAATGATTTCATGTCACCTGTATTGTAGTCATCATCATGCTATGTGTGTCATGGTGTTTGACCTGCAGCATAACACATTACACACCCCTTACACAGTACATATTGATTGGAAAGGTGTTTGATTGAGTGTTATTGTTGTGATATTGAAAGATTAACCTTCCAAGTTGTACTGCCAGTTGAGGCCATGTCATTGTCATTGTGTTGTTTTAAATTGTTACCATGTGTCTCGGGAGTGGCATCTGTTGTTATTTTGTACTGTCATTTGTAGAAACGGTGTATATCCAAATGGGTCAGGATATCACACATGCCTAGCAGTGTCACAAACTCATTCTCTTCCTGGCCACGTGTCGATGTCGTGGTGTATGTGTTGTGTGTCCTTCAGGGTTGCTGTGCTGTGTGTATATAAGTAGGTTTCTGTACTTACCAACAAGTAGGCCATTTCCATATCGTCCATCATGGAAGTGTTGATTGATGGTGCAGTGACGGAAGATGAATGAATCATGTACACTCCCAGGATACTTTGCCACGATGTTGGTGACCAAACCCTGGTGATCGACAATGGCCTCCACATTGATGGAGTGTGTGTGCTTCCTGTTGTGGTATAGATGCTCGGTTGCAGCAGGTGGCACAATGCGTACATGTGTGCAGTCAATGGCACCAAGGACGTGTGGGAAGCTGCTGATTCGGTAGAAGCCCTCTTTGGTCTCCTGCTGCTTCTGCTGTGTGTTGGGGAAGCTGATGTGGCGGGTGTGAGGGAGATGATGGCACCCAATACCTTGGGTAGGAAGGCGGAGAATGAGGGCTGTGAGATCCCGGCAACCAGGGCACCAGTGGTTTGGAAGGAGTCACTTGCCAGCATGTGGATTATAGCTAGCAGCTTGGTTTCTGGTGGAATGGTTTGGGTGTCTGCAAGCTGGGTGCCAGCTGTGGCTCAATGTTGCGCAGCAGCTGCTGAATGGCTTGCCAGTTGAGCCTGTACCTCTGGATGATGTCTTGTTGGCGGAGTCCCAGAAGGGTTGTCCTGGTGCGGAATATTCTCGCCTGCCTTCTGCGTTGCCTTTGGGGTCCCTGCTGGTGTTGTGGAAGCTGCTGTTGTTGGTCCTGTGCTCTGCGTCTGCGTGCATGCTGGATGAAAAGCACCTCCATGCCTTCCTTTTGGAGCTCTGCTTTTGCTTCTGTGAGTTTTCATTAAGTACTGGTGTGTTTGCCCCATTTTAACGCCAGCCCTGGCCCAGGCGCAAATCAGGCTGTGCGTCATTTTCCGCCTCCGCCTCCCAGCCGTGCGGGATTTTTTGCGCGATTGGATAAATAAGACACACAGGTGTTTAAGTAATTTTTTGGACGGGAATGCCTACCTTGCATGTCATTAACGCAAGGCGGTTTACTGCATCCAGAAGATGACGCACACAGCGGAATTTTGGCATTCGCAGGTTCGGGCATCAAAGTTTAAATATGGTGCAAAGTTTGCGTCAAATGTGCGTCAAACTTTTTGACGCACATTCAGCGCAAACACAGTATAAATATGCCCCTTACTACCTACAAAGTCCAGACGTGTTATGGACATGTTCCAGTAGGAGTGTGCAGGATGCATGCTGTGCTCCCATTGTTAGCTTTGTTTACAGTGATTTGCATCACAGAAGTAAAAAATGCAACATGAGTCAAATGGTTTGACTTTCCCTATATTGGGATGCATTGCCCTGGTTCTACCTCCAAACTGCTGCTGAAAGCCACCCGGCATTCTGTTGAACTCACAAGTATTGTTCAAATCTGTGTGTCACCCTCTACCTTCTTTTGAATGACAAATTATGCATTAGACTTGCATGCAGTTGATCTTTGTTTCAAAGGTCTTCATGTGCAGACACATTCCATTGTCTTTGGATTCATTCAACACACCTTTACTCGGCTGTCAGCCATAAAAGGAAAATACAATCAAAAGAACATTATTTTAACAGCAGGTATTCACATAATACTAAGACCCATTTACATAAATATCAAATGGCGCTCCTAAGATCACTAAATAACATTCATTTTTCATCATTACTTAAAGTAAAAATTAAGGATTTCTAAAATTGATATCCTGCCCAAAATGATACCAATCAATCAATCAATAGTTTATTCGGTCTAAGTTTAGACCATTAAAAATTTTTGAAATAGTCATACATACAAAAAGATAGAAATCATAAACCATCACATAAAAAGAAGCATTAACAGTTAGTACACTGCTTATCGAAAAGGTTCATAGTGCTACATAAAAAAGTTTCATAAATAATTAAAACAAGACTTTTAAAATGACACCTAAATCTTACCCTATGCAAGGTGCTAAGTGCTAGGATAATGCAAATCAATTTGTTGCTGAAAGTGCATATACAACTATTCTAAAACAGATTTATACATAAAATAAATCATAAAAACTTCATGCAATAGCTCCTGTTTATAAAAGTTAGAAGTCAGGAGTCAGACGGTGGAAAAGGGTACCCTAGATTGGCCAGTTCTCTTAAGTAAATTGGTCAGATAAATTGCGTCTTGCCATTTATAAAATGGTATATAATATATGCTGAGGAGCTATAAGTCACTTTAATTGGGGTAGCCCACTAGACAACATACACGGAGATAGAGTCTGATATCCTCAATAGATCACACTAATAGTTACATTTAAAATCCCAGTCTGTTGTAACAGGGCACTAGTCCGCTAACTTCTAGACCGTTCTTCAACCGGTGGATTAAGATCTGTGATAATCCTGTTAAGGATTGTCCATGCTGCTGCCAAGTATTTGGAAACAGAGCTCACTATCAGCATGGAAGTGTCATATTTACATATTCTATATACACTGGTTCGGTTTTGTGTTAGCAGTGTTTTGCACAGAGGAATGATCCACTTGCCTCGAGGGCTTTTGTACAAAGGACAGAAAAATAGGACATGCTCAGAAGTTTCCTTGCATAGATGACAATTTATACATTTGTCAGACAAAGGACTATTGGACGACCAGCAAGCAGTGAAGCTGTTGACCGCCAATGTTCCGTATCTGAACTGTAGTAATAAAGAACGAGCACAGGCTGGTATAGGGAGATCGAGGAAGCTTTCAGGCGAAGGTTCGTGCTTAACCAGCAGGAACTCTGCTGTCAGCCGACCTAACCCATTTGAGCCGAGAGATTCCTCATAGATTTTTCCCCAATATTGGTCTTTAATCAGCAGCCTAGCGTTAGCAGGAATCATCTCGGGCTTCTCCCAATAATGGGATAAACCCAATTTGACCCAAGCTGCTTTCATCTCCCTTAACCAACAAACTTTTTCCCATCCATAGCAAGGTGGCAATAGATCTTTGACTGCTGTCCTAAAAGGTTCGAGTTCTTCCGTTTTCCATAATCTAACCCAGTACAGAAGTGGCCTTAAGTATGCTGTATCTTTAATACTGTTTAAGCCCAGGTCCAGTCTTAGGAAGAGCATCGGCGTGCCCTTCCCTAGTCTGGATATGTGTCTAAGGAAATTATTTTCTTTGGATTGAAGGGTGTCCAGTTGTCTATGTGATCCCCAAAGTTCCGCTCAATATAGAGCAGCGGCACGGATTTGGACTTTGTAAATTTCAGAAATAAGAGTCAGAGGGGGGCTTGCTGCAGTGCTAGCCTTACGTCCTATCACTCCACATCTTTGGCTGATGGTAAGTGCCCCTTTCCTTATAGCTGCATCCCAGCTGCCCTTATCAGATAATCTAATGCCCAGGTAATCGTATTCCATTACCCTCTCCAGGTGAGCTGAATACATCTTTATATTTGCTCTAAGCTTCTTGTTCGGGCGCTGTATATCATGAGTTTGGTTTTCTTAACATTGATATCTAACCCGTAATCTCTGCAGAATGCACAGAACTGGTTGACTAGATTCTGGATTCCCATAGATGTTTTGGCCAGCAGGATAGTGTCATCCGCATAGAGTAAACATGGCACTTTGATCCCGGCCAACTTTGGAGAGTCATTAGTGCAGTTTGCTAAATACTTAATACAGTTATTTATGTATAAAAGAAAAAGGGTGGGGGCCAAGACACAGCCCTGTCTGACTCCTCTCTCAATAGCCACTGGATCAGTTAAGTCACCATCCTTATCACTCCTAATTTGTGCGTATGTATTCTCGTGTAATCGGGCGATAAGTTTCAAGAGACCATATGGAATACCCATATTGGCTAATGTCAGCCATAACTGGTTTCTGGGGACCAGATCAAACGCGGCTCTAAGATCAATAAAAACTACAAAAAGGTTGCCCCTCCTACTTCCACAGTCTTCCATTTGATTGTTAAAAATCTTAACACCTGATCTATGGTACTGACAGCTGGCCTAAACCCTGCTTGTAGGTCGGAAATAACATTGGATTCCAGAATCCATTCTTCTAGACGAGACAAAATTTGCTTTGCAAAAAGTTTTTGGAAGTTATCAAGCAAAGAAATTGGGCGGTAGTTAGCAGGGTTAGAGGGGCTGCCTTTCTTAAAGATGGGGACTATCTCCGCTCCCACCCAGGAGCTCGGGACAGGCGCTCCTGCAGCTACTGTGTTGGAAATCAGGTTCAGATATGGGGCCCATATGTCTGGGCTTGTGTTGTACAAATCGCCTGGAATTTTATCAAGGCCAGGGGCCTTTCCCCATTTCAGTGAAGCAATGGCAGCCTTGGTTTCTGCCAGGGTAAATTCAATTTTGGGGGTCTCAAAGATCATAATATGATTCAATTCCCTGGAAGTAACACCAGCAATCCCAGAATATAATCGGGAAAAGTGATCTGTCCACTCTACGGGGAGTATTGAGGCACCAGGCGAACGGTTAGGTTCTTCACTGGCATCAGCCACCAGTTTCCAAAATTTCGAGATGTCATTTATTTTAGCAGACTCCAGGAGGGAAACCCATCTGGATTCATCCCATCTCCTACTGGCTCTACTTAGTTCCTGTTTGTAGTCTTTCCTGGCTTTCCTTATATGGTCTGGCTGACCCCCTTTTAAAGCTCTCAATAGTTTGTGCTGTGCTTCCCTGCATACAGCATTGAACCACCTTGCGTTGCACTTCTTTTTAACTTTTTTGGCAGACTCTTTAGTAAAAATATATTTTGGAGAATTAAATAGTTGTGTGTGGGCTGCTATCAGCCCACCACTATCTTCTAAAAGCTGAGGTATGCGTTCCATATGATCAGCCAACTGTCTGTACACAGATGCCAATGTGGCTGAGTCAGTACTCAAGGATTCCCATTTAACGTTTCATCTGTCAATGCGAGCTGTTGCTCATGGGTCTTGAGGCAGGAGGCTTCAAGTAGGGGTAATAAGTTCCTAAGAGATAAAATCAATGGCTCATGATCACTTTCCTCATGTTCTACAATGTTCATATCAACCATATGACCCCACAGCGGAAGATCCAGCAAAATATAATCTATCTGGCTCTTCTGTGTTCCACGTCTAAATGTAGGGTGAAGATCAGGGTCCGAGCGAGAACGACCGTTGCAGGCCCGCAGGCCATGCGCAAGTGTAATATCCACAACCTGATGTGTTAGTCTGTTCATTTTTGGTCTTTTGCTTGACACCAGTTGGGGAATACCCCAGTAGGCGTCCTCATCTTTATATATTTCCTGAGCCAGCAGGTAGGGTTCAAAAGTGACGTTAAAATCTCCTGCGATAAGAATAAAGTGGGAAGGTGATTTACAAGAGAGGAGGCTATCCAAAATAGTCAATGTGTCCGACTCATATTTGCTACCCAAGCTCCTATTATAAATGTTAATTATTAGAAGTGGTTTCTCACTAAGGGATGGTATTGATAAACCCATCAAATCGGGACAACCCAAGTCAATTGTTTCAATCCGACATTTAAGGGAGCAACTAAGCCATATAAGCAACCCACCTGAAGGTCTCCCTGAGTTCACCTTAGTTGCTGGGACCCAGTAACTTTTGTAACTGATTCTGTATTTGGGCTCCAGCGCCCACGTTTCTTGGAAAAGACATATTTTATGTTCATCTATGAATTTGCCCCATTCAGGATTACTCATTTTATTCTCCAGCCCTGCAATATTCCAGCTAAGAACGGTGTCTAGGCCATCTATTTTGTCTTGGAGAACTTCAGCCACACAGTTCTCTCTTGCAAATGAAGTGTCGTGAGGAGATTTTATACCCTTTTCAATCATGTCTATGCCAGCCTCATTGGGGTTTCCCACTACAGTATCGCCCAAAACATTACTTGCCCTGTCTAAATCGGGGCGTGGCGTAAGCAGTTCGAATGTCTGAAATGGTGGTGAATACTCATGATTACAGAGGCCTATTAGATCCGGGGCTAAATTGGTCTCATTCACCTTGCCCTCCTTACTTGCTCCCCCAATACAGATTTCCAAACTCTGGTCACAGAAGGAAAGCCAGATACTGGTTTCCATCTTATAATGGTCTAGCTGGGCAGGTGCGGAGGTTGATGTGGAATCTTTGGTGTCTGCAATAGGGGTCTGGTCGGCCTCAGGATTACCTAACCCTATTTCATATGTTTCTATATTTCCGACTATAGGGTGCTTCTTGTCCCGGTTTTTCAAACCTTGAGGCTGGAGTGGGCTGTATGCAGTGCTAGTTTTTAGTCAATCAATTTCAGAAAGCGAGAGGGGGCTACATCTCAACTGGGGGTCAGGCTGCATCTGCAAACTAGTGGGACCTCTGAGTGGCATTATCGCCCCACTAGTAGCTGGTACAACATTGTGAGGGTAGAAAGCCTGGAGCCTACATAGAGAAATTTCTCCCCCTAAAGGGTTAGATTGGCACACATTCAAGGAAAGCTGTTGGACAAGGGAAGGTGCATCGAAGTTGATAACAATACAATCTCCCGTGCCGGGATTCTTAAGTGGACCCACCCAACCCACCCTCCTCACCATTAGTATTGAGGATACCATATGAAAAGCAAATCTAGCGTATCTGTGTAGCCAGTGAATGACCTTATTTTTCACTTCTGTAAATGATTCGGAAATGTTGGATTTGAGCTTAGGAACACTCGTGATAACAAGTACATAAGGGCAAGCTTCCGGCGGTAGGTGTAAAGTTCTCATATTAGTTCCTTGATCCCTATGCATCCGATCTGCTGGAGGGTGGATCTGATCAGAGATATCTTTGTGAAGTTTTGTACCTATAATATTAGAAGAAGCAATTTCGTCGATCCCCCTTGGAAAGATGGGAGCAGTCTTAGAGCACTTAGTTTTAGGGGCATTGACCAGTCTGACAGTTGGAGCCTTCACTGGTTGATATAAAGAATCAGGACAGATTGTTCGAGGGTTATGGGCCGTGCTCAGTGGTAAGGGAAGGCTACTGGCACTGTGAACTGGGTGACTCAGGGGAAAATTTTGGTGGGAATACTGTGAATCTGATGAGGAAGAGATGGTCATCTGGTTGAGTTTGATGAGACCGTCAAGTTTCTCCTCAATGGCTAATAGGCGAGTTGTTATAGGATATAATTTTTTAGAGAGCTCGTCTTTTATGAGATCTATTATAAAGGCTGTATCTGAACTGCAATTGTTAGTAGCTTGGGCTGGTATACAGTCCTTGGTCCGAGTAGGCACGGCATGATTGGGGGAGTTCAAAACACAGGCCTGTTTGTTCTTTAAGTTTGCCTGCCCTCGTTTTCTTTTGCCCTTTGAGCTGTACTCTGAGGTGAGTGCAGGCCTATCTGGAAGGGGCTGTGTAGATTCTGGGGGCTGTATAGGATTTTACAGGGACTCTGCAGCAGAGATTTGAGTGGTTGGAGGTAGAATTGCCAAGGCAGGCTGAGAAGCGGGTGGGTGCAGAAGTTGTTGAAAAGTTTTTGCTGGAGCCTCTATCAATGGGGGGGCAGTTAGACGGCGCTCCACCAGTTCAATTTCTTTTTCTAGTGCCCCTACCGCTTTTTGGAGGAAACCGTCAAGAGTCTTATTGTTGCCAGCCTTTTCCAGAAGCATCCCCCCCTTCCGTCTACCCATCTTGCTTTGATAAGACACTTAAGTCCAGCCCCAGAGTTTGGCAGTCTTTTCCTGTAGGTGCTTTTCCTCCCTGTTCCCACCCTGGTTTCGCACCACTGAGGCTTTGTTAAAAAGGCTAAAACAGCAGGAGGGCCTAAAGTACTGCTCACCTATGTTGGTAAGGTGTTCGGGTGACCAAAGTATATTCGTCCAATGGTCACCGACCTCAGAAATCAAGATGAAAATGGTGTGGCCCAGCCGGGCCTCCTCCGGTTGATGACGGGCACAGGACGGGCCCGCCCTTGGCCCGAGCTTCGCCCGGGTCCGCCCGCGCACGTCCCGCGAGGCGGGAGTGCTGCCGTTGATTTAAAGGGCTCCTGCCCTGTGAAGAGAGTTTGCCGCCTCCTTCCCCCTCCTGGAGAAAGCGCGTCCCGCGAGGCGGGAGCGCTGCCGTTGATTTAAAGGGCTCCTGCCCTGTGAAGAGAGTTTGCCGCCTCCTTCCCCCTCCTGGAGAAAGCGCGTCCCGCGAGGCGGGAGCGCTGCCGCTGAATTAAAGGGCTCCTGCCCTGTGAAGAGAGTTTGCCGCCTCCTTCCCCCTCCTGGAGAAAGCGCGTCCCGCGAGGCGGGAGCGCTGCCGTTGATTTAAAGGGCTCCTGCCCTGTGAAGAGAGTTTGCCGCCTCCTTCCCCCTCCTGGAGAAAGCGCGTCCCGCGAGGCGGGAGCGCTGCCACTGGTTTAAAGGGCTCCTGCCCTGTGGAGAGAGTTTGCCGCCTCCTTCCCCCTCCTGGAGAAAGCGCGTCCCGCGAGGCGGGAGCGCTGCCGCTGAATTAAAGGGCTCCTGCCCTGTGAAGAGAGTTTGCCGCCTCCTTCCCCCTCCTGGAGAAAGCGCGTCCCGCGAGGCGGGAGCGCTGCCGTTGATTTAAAGGGCTCCTGCCCTGTGAAGAGAGTTTGCCGCCTCCTTCCCCCTCCTGGAGAAAGCGCGTCCCGCGAGGCGGGAGCGCTGCCGCTGGTTTAAAGGGCTCCTGCCCTGTGGAGAGAGTTTGCCGCCTCCTTCCCCCTCCTGGAGAAAGTGCGTCCCAAAATGATACCATTGCTTTATTAGCTATCTGATAGAAAGCTATTTAAACATTTTATAAAATAATAAATAAATAAGAAGGAATATTCCTAAAATGCATAAATACCTAGATTTCCCTTCATATAAAAAACTAAAACTACATCTTAAACAAAGTAACAACACAGGCTCTATTAACTTGCTCGAACGAGAACCTATTAGCCATTTAAAACATCATAAAATGTGTCTGTAAGTGTTTGCTAAATCTGGGCTTATTAAAACCTCAGGCCCTCCTTATCCCTAATAAATGAAGTCGCTAAAAGAAAACGACTTATTCCAAAGACGATTGATGGGGTAATGGTGGATCTAAGCAGTCTGGTCACTTCATTGTAATTTCTAATTCCTTCATTCCTACAAATAGGTCGAATCCATTTTTTTCTTGGTTTATTGTAGGCTTTGCAAATTAACAAAACATGATCCACCGTTTCAATGGTTTCCATATTACACAACCCACACTTCGCCTCATGACTATTCTCGCTCTGAGGCCCCATTTAATAGTAAATGCCTTAGTCTGAAGGATCCCATATCGAAATTTCATAAATAGTGGTTTCGCTCGCCTAGGCTGGATTGTATCTAACCAGTCCTCAGCTCTTGGTGTTGGTTTAATGTCCAAAAAACTCGATGTCAATCTACCCAAATCCTTATTACGGAAAAGACTAATCGAAGAGAATTCCCAGTATACTTGCTTTAATCGAGTCTTGGATTGTAACGTAAGTGTATGGGGTTCATCCCAATAAAATTTCAGCCCTAGGTTATAGAACCAATACCTTATATGATGGAGCCACAGAAGGGAGACTGATTTATCAAGGTCCATTATCTCCATTAGTGCTTGCTTGTAATGAATCAGTTCTGGAATTGTCCAAAGTCTACACCAATAAAGTAATGGCCTCAAAACTGCCAGTTTACCTATTTGCTTCATATTTAAATCATAAGTAAGAGGGATCAATGAAGTAGATGGTGGCAATCCCAATACCCCCCTCACAAAACTGTTCTCTTTGGATACCAGTGGGGTTAGGTTTACAGTTCCCCAAAGTTCAGCACCATATAAGGCAGCAGCCTGCGCTTTGTATTTATAGACCTCAAACACTGGTGAAACAATCCCAGTTCTTGAACTTTTATAATTGTTGTTTATTGCCGTGGAGCTGTGAACTAGAGAAGTTGCAGCTTTGTTAACTTGCGGCGTCCAGGACAACTTAGCATCCAACAATATCCCTAAGTAGTTAAAAAATTGTACTCGTTCCAGTTCATGCCCCTTGATCAAGATACTTCTTTTAAGTGCTTTATGGGGATTGGCAGTCAGATATTTTGTCTTATTTACGTTTATCTCCAGCCCCTTCAAACTACAGTATTTGCTAAACATTCCTAATAAGGTTTGTAGACCCATGGGAGTTTGCGATAGTAAGATGGTATCATCTGCAAAAAGGAGAGCAGGAACTGGATCTCCATTCAATCTTGGTGAGTCATGATTGCTCCCTTTTAGATACTCTACCAAGTCGTTGATATATAACGAGAAGAGGGTTGGGGCAAGCACACAGCCCTGCCTCACTCCCCTCTTAATGGGTATTGGGTCAGTCAGCTCTCCATTTGGGCCCCACCGTACTTTTGCGTATGTATTTTCATGCAGCCTCTTTGGTACAGGAGATTCCCCGGCATAACCTGATTCCCTAACGCAGCCCATAGAGAGTCTCTTGGAACCAGATCAAAGGCCGCACGCAAATCCACGAATGCGATATAGAGATGGCCCTTCTTTAGTTTTGTGTATTTCCACATTATTGCTAGTAGCCTGAAGGCCTGGTCAATTGTGCTTGTCTGCTGCCTGAGGCCTGCCTGGTATATTGTCAAAATGTTTTTTTCTTCTATCCAACAGCCTATTCTATTTAGCAGCTGCCTAGGATGAATTTTTTGTATAACATCAATAAGGCTAATTGGCCTGTAATTCCCAGGGTCCTCCCTAGATCCTTTTTTATATACAGAGATTATTTCCGCACCTTCCAATGTCTCAGGAACTGGCTCCCCCCTTGCTATGGCATTACTGAGTAAATTTACATAAGGTGCCCAGATTTCTATGTTTTGCTTAAACAGATCCCCAGGGATTTTGTCCAAACCTGGGGCTTTGCCTATTTTGATCGCTTCAATGGCAGTCACCGTTTCTTTCAGGCTAAACTGTATGACAGGTAAAGTGCTCCAGGAAGGTACTTCTTTGGACTGGGAAGGATATGCATCAAGGTTAGGAAAATCAGAATAGAGGTACGTAAAATGGTTGACCCAAGCACTGGGATCTATATGATGTTCAGTACTGTATGTCCCCTCTTTCCTGCCATGAGTAACTATTTTCCAAAAAGCAACTGTGTCATTGCATTTGGCTGCCTCTAAGAGGTCATGCCATTTTTGGTCCTCCTAGTTTTTTTGTGCTATAGCCAGAATTTTCTTATAACCAGCCCTTGCCTGTTGCACGGCTAATGAGTTTTTCTGTTTTAGGGCCTCTACCAATAATGTTTTTCTCTCTCTACATTCAGTGGTATACCAAGGATTAGATGATGTAACTTGCTCCTTGCTCTTTTTATACTTTGGTTGCATCTGTTTAGTAAAGTAGGGTCTTAGTGCGATACTCATTGATTGATGAATATCCATGATGGGGATATCAGTAAATTTTTTTGGGGGCGTGGGGTTCCATTAGTTCTGTATATGTGTTATAAATGTTGATCATGGCACCCAAATTGCCCAATATCGTCGGCCATTTTACTGCCCTTCGATTATTACTAAGAGTGGGTTGGAGCTCCACCTTATCCTTTCCCATGCAGTTCAGTTCTATGAGGTAACCCTTAGGTTCAATTACTAACGGAAAATGAACACTTTCCCTCCTCTTATCTATTTTGAAGGTCCCTATTTTCTCCCACGTAATAGTGCTATGCATAATATAGTCTAATTTTGAACCTCTATTACCTCTCTGAAAAGCGTCCATGTCAAGGCCACCTTGGCCCACTCTACCATTGCACGCCCTCATCCATGCCTTAGTGTGCGGCCCATGAGTTGCAAAGCAGCAACTGTACCGGGGGCAGACTCTTCAATTGATAGGTGGGGGACTGCTCTTGCTAAGTCTTCGTCATCTGCCAGATGTTCAAGACCAGGTATAGGTTAGTTGCAATTAAAATCTCCCCCTATCATGATTGTCTCTCCTGCCGGAATTTCTTTCAGCATGCCATCTAATATTTCTATTTCATGTGACTCCAGGTTTAATCTTCTGGGCCTTATATACACATTAAAGAAATGGGATAGCACCTTGTTTTTGTCCCCTAATTCCAACCACAGAATGTCAGCAGACTCTGTATCATGTTTGCATATCTCGATATTAAGGGAAATTTTTACCCATATAGCTAACCCCCCAGACGGCCTTCTTCTTGCTGCTGCAGTTGCACTAATAAAAAAAGGTTTGTATCCCAGCTTATGCGGTGGATCCTTTAACCAAGTCTCTTGGAAGAGGCAAACATGAAATTGTTCTATGTAATCATGCCAGTCAGGGTCTATAAGCTTACTTTTTAGGCCTGCTACATTCCAGGAGACCATAGTGACCAATCCCCTTCCAATTGAGGTCATATCATTTGTAATAGGGCTCTGAGATATAGTCGGTTCTTTTCTACAGGCTAAGTACTCTTCGATGGTTCCTACCCCTGTAACTTGATGATTATTTTCTTCCTGGTACTCTGCTACTATTGGGTCTCTGATTGGTCCCAAATATACTTGATTTAGTCAATCAACTATTTCAAGATGAGAATCTCCTTTTCTCATTTGCACTCCCCCATTCATGTGTTTGCTCCTCTGAACTACAGACTTACAAGTATATGGATCCAGGCTAAACCTCATAGCATTTTTTGTGGGAGCACTAGCCCTCTGTTCCATAATGATCAGACCTTCAATTAGTCTTTCATCCCTTAGTGTCAGAGTGACAACATCTTGCTTCCCAGCCTCTCCTGGTATCCTTTCCGCCCTCGTGATATCTGAGCAGATTAAGGATAGGCAATGTCGTTTATGTCTGATCCAATGTATAAGTTTGTTTTTTAGGGAATCCTCATCCTCTATACTATTTTGGGTCAATTTTGGGACATTTAGCAGATATACTACATTAGCCCTAGGGGGCCTTGTTTTTCCCTCAAGGTGTCTACTCCTTACAAAAGAGTGCATGCTACCATTATGTAATGAAGTATAGGGTTTCGATGTGCTTTCCATCTTCTCTTCTTGTAACCTTGTTTCCAAACGAGACTCCCTTAGGAAGTTCAGAGGTCCTTGTCGTAATTCTCCTGCCTTAACTACAGAATAATTACGTGACCCAATATTACACTAATTTTCCCCTCTCACACATTCTTGTGGTGCATGTGGCATACTAACTGTAGTTGAAGTAGAGTTGGACTGGGCATTCAAACTTTGGGGGATATGCGTCTACCTTGCAAATGTAATGATACTATTGAAGTCTCCTCTGTACTCTGATCTCTATGGGTTCCCATATTCCCCCCCTTTTTCACAAGAGCTGATAATGTTTCCACTTCAAGTTTTAGCTCTCTGACTTCCGGCATTAATCCAATCATTAAATCATAAAGATCTGTTAAACTCCTTGTTTTGCATTTTGAGCAGTTTTCTAGATCTTGATTAGCTAATGATGTCTTCTCTATAGGTATCTGTACCATGGAGGTGGTTTGATCGTGCTTACCCACAGATTTCCCCTCTTGGACCTTCTGCGCTTTACTGGTAGCAGGTTCTGCCAGGACTGCATACTTGTTAGAACACACAATGTCGCTCTTCTGCACATGGCCCTTCTTCCTAGTGCTTTCTAGTGTAGTTAGAGGATGGCGCTTGGCCCGAATTATATCATCTTTGTGGCTGGCTATCCTATTAGCGTGGGATACATTTTCCTCTTGCTGGCTGTCACTCTCTTTCCTATCAATTAGTTTCCCTTTCCCTAATTCTATTTGCTTTGTATAGTAGGAAGTTATCTTTTTATCCGAACCCTCCCGAGGGGTGGTCCTATTACTTAGTAAAGACTCTACCTCCTCTATAAGGTCATCGATTTCAGATATTGTGCAATTTTCGCCAGCATTCCTAAGTTTTTTTGTGGTTTTCTCCTTTCCCCGTGGGGGTTCTGATGCCTTGCTTTTCCCCATAGCTTTTTGCCAACTATTTAATTCTACGCCTTCACTAGATCTAATACAGGGGCTCAAGACTCTTGCCCGGTGGTGCTATTTAAATTATTCTAAGTACCAGGCATGGGATACTGGACCCCTGGGAAAGCTAGAATATAAGGGACCCCTTCGATTCCGGTAAGCGCCTTTTTTTTTAAATATTAAATGGATGTCCTGCCACTTAAATATCTGGCCCTGTCTGCCCACCCTCTCTAAAGGGTATCAGCATCCCACTTGTTGCTATATACTTATTTAATGAAGCCCTCCAAATTATAGGCACCAGTGACAGCAGGAGAACTTAAAAAGAGAGACTAGTACTAATAGAGCTGAATGGGAGTACTACTACTCAAATTAGGTTATATGAAATAGTCTCAATTCTGTAGGGTAGCAGACTGGTCTCTTACTGCAGATGAAAGAGGGGGTGCCCAGCCCAGTCTCCTCCGGTCTCCGACGGGCACGCCCTTGGCCCGGGCTTTGCCCGGGTGCCGCCTGGGCGTGTCCCACGAGGCAGGAGCGCTACGTGGTTTTTAAAGGGCTCCTGCCCTTTGCTTTGGCTGGTTGCTGGCTCCTCCTGCTCCCAGGTGCCCCCAGGTGCCGTCAATGTGCTTCCTGCGAGGCGGGAGCGCTACGCCGTTTTTAAAGGGCTCCTGCCCTTTGCTTTGGCTGGTTGCTGGCTCCTCCTGCCCCCAGGTGCCCCCAGGTGCCGTCAATGTGCTTCCTGCGAGGCGGGAGCGCTACGCGGTTTTTAAAGGGCTCCTGCCCTTTGCTTTGGCTGGTTGCTGGCTCCTCCTGCCCCCAGGTGCCGTCAATGTGCTTCCCGCAAGGCGGGAGCGCTACGCGGTTTTTAAAGGGCTCCTGCCCTTTGCTTTGGCTGGTTGCTGGCTCCTCCTGCCCCCAGGTGCCCCCAGGTGCCGTCAATGTGCTTCTCTAGATTCTTTTTTTAACCATTCGTCTGATCACGTAGGAGTTTTTTTTATTATGCATTGGATTATTTCTGTTTCTGATTTGGTGGAATTCAACTGCTTGTTCATAAATGTTTAGCTTTAAATGTATCCATCAGTCTGGTACCTTATAAATGACCAGAGCTACTCAATTGTTTAAATCTGTTAGTAATCTTGGGAAACATTCAGGGGGTCATTCTGACCCTGGCGGCCGGTGGCCGCCAGGGCCACCGACCACGGGAGCACCGCCAACAGGCTGGCGGTGCTCCCACGAGCATTCTGACCGCGGCGGTTCAGCCGCGGTCAGAAGCGGCAAGTCGGCGGGCTCCCGCCGACTTACCGCTGCTCGGGGGAATCCTTCATGGCGGCGGAGCGCGCTCCGCCGCCATGAGGATTCTGACCCCCCCTACCGCCATCCTGTTCATGGCGGGAAAGCCGCCATGAACAGGATGGCGGTAGGGGGGGTCGCGGGGCCCCTGGGGGCCCCTGCCGTGCCCATGCCAATGGCATGGGCACGGCAGGGGCCCCCGTAAGAGGGCCCCGCAAAGTATTTCAGTGTCTGCCTTGCAGACACTGAAATACGCGACGGGTGCCACTGCACCCGTCGCACCTTCCCACTCCGCCGGCTCGATTACGAGCCGGCATCCTCGTGGGAAGGGAGTTTTTCCCTGGGCTGGCGGGCGGTCTTTTGGAGACCGCCCGCCAGCCCAGGGAAAAACTCATAATACCCTCCGCGGTCTTCTGACCGCGGAGCGGTATAATGGGGGCGGAATTCTGGCGGGCGGCCTCCGCCGCCCGCCAGAATCAGAATCACCCCCTCAGTCTTTAACAAACTGTCTTGAGCTGATTCTTAGTTGTAACTGAGCGGACACCTCCGGACTCCCCCCTCTTTAGATTCGCTTTGGACTGTATCACTGAACTGGTACAACTGAAAGTGTTACTTGATCACGACATTGGGTGCAATATTTTCACTTAGTTTTATACTCATAGTCATGAAATGGCAAAATAACCATTACCCTTGCGCTCAAATCCACATCAATGTAGAACTGCAGCAGCCATCTTATAGAGTGGATGAAAACATTGATTTCTCTATTTTACAATACATTTCTTGTAATCAGGGTAAACATTCCATTTTAGCACATGATGCATAAATAAATAAAAAATACCAAAATGAATAACGTGTCCAAATTATATTAATCCTAACCTTGAAATATTGTTTCATACAAGTTTGTAAATTTGATAACACGTATACCAACGTGTACCTCCACAATTAATCCCAACTCGGCTTTTAGCATAAAGTGACATATAATCACCCAATCAATCAATCAATCAGGGATTTGTAAGCGCACTACTCACCTGTGAGGGTCTCAAGGCGCTGAGGAGGGGAAGGGGTGCTGCTAGTGCCCAAATAGCCAGGTCTTGAGACGTTTCCTGATAAGGAGGTCTTTGGTCTGGCGCAGGTGGGTGGGAGCAGTGTTCCATATTTTGGCGGCGAGGTGCGAGAATGATCTGCCACCGGTTGTAGTTCTGTGGACGCGTGAGACGGTTGTGAGGGCGAAGTCGGCGGAGCGGAGATGCCAGGTCGGGGTGTGGAAGAAGAGTCGTCTGTTGAGGTATTCTGGTCCGGTGTTGTGCAGTGCTTTGTGAGCGTGGATGAGGAGTTTGAAGGTAATTCTCTTGTTGACTGGGAGCCAGTGCAGGTTTTTCAGGTGGTCTGTGATGTGGCAGTGGCGGGGGATGTCAAGGATGAGGCATGCGGAGGCGTTCTGGATGCTTTGCAGCCACTTCTGGAGTTTGGCCGTGATTCCTGCGTAGAGGGCATTGCCATAGTCCAGTTTGCTGCTTAAAAGGGCTTGGATGACTGTTCTTCTGGTTTCGTGGGTATCCATTTGTAAATCTTTTGGAGCATGGGGAGGGTGTTGAAGCAGGAGGAGAAGATGACGTTGACTTCCTGGGTCATGGATATAGAGGGGTCCAGGATGAAACCTAAGTTGCATGCGTGGTCATAGGAGTCAGAGCGGTTCCGAGAGTGGCAGGCCACCAGGAGTCATCCCATGCGGAGGGGGTGGAGCTGAAGATGAGGACTTCCATCTTGTGGGAATTGAGTTTGAGGCAGCTGCTTTTGATCCATTTGACGATGGCCTTCATTCCTTCGTGGAGGTAGGTTTTGGTGGAGTCCTTGGTGAGGGAGAGGATCAGCTGGGTGTCGTCGGATTATGAGATGATTTTGAGGTTGTGGGATCGGGCGATGTTAGTGAGGCGGGGCCATGTAGATGTTGAAGAGGGTTGGGCTGAGGGACGAACCCTGGAGTATGCCGCAGATGTGGTGCAGACGCTGTCAAACGCGGCCGAGAGGTCCAGGAGGATGAAGGCCATGGTTTCACCGCTGTCCAGTATGGTTCTGATGTCGTCAGTGGAGGCGATAAGAGCTGTTCCGGTGTTGTAGTTGCTGAGGAATCCGGATTGGGAAGGGTCCAAGGTGCGATTATCCTTTAGGAAGCAGGTTAGTTGTCTGTTGATGGCCTTCGGGATGACTTTTGCCAGGAAGGGTAGCAGGGAGATAGGCTGGAAGTTCTTGAGGTCCTTTGGGTCCGCATTGGGTTTTTTGAGGAGGGCGTTGATCTTGGTGTGCTTCCAGCTCTCCAGGAAGGTGGAGGACTCCACGGAGCTGTTGATGATCTTCCGTAGTTGAGGTGCGATGACTGAGCTTGCTTAGTTGAGGATGTTGTGAGGGCAGGAGTCAGATGGAGAGACGGAGTGGATGATGTTCATGATTTCCAAGCTGTCGTTGTCGTTGCCGGGGGTCCAGGAGAGTAGGAGGTTGGTTGGAGGTGAATTTGTGGTGGTGGTGGTTGCCGGGGGGTATGGGTGCTGAAGCTGTCGTGGATGTCTGCAATCTTGCGGTGGAAGTAGGAGGCTAGGGAGTTGCAGAGGTCTTGGGATGGTGGGATGTTGTTGGCATTGGAGTAAGGGTTGGAGAGTTTCTTCATGACGTTGAAGAGCTCCTTGTGGCTGTGTGCGTTGCTGTTGATTCGGTCTTTGAAGGCAGTTCTTTTGGCAGCTCAGATGAGATATTGGTGTCTGCAGATGGTGTTTTTGAAGGCTGTGTGGTTGTCCAGAGTCTGATCTTGGCACCAGATTCTTTTGAGTCTTCGGCAGCTTTGCTTAGATTCGTGGAGGTTGGCAGTAAACCAGAAGGCCTTTCTGTCGGTGCGTCTATTGGGGGGATTCTTGATTGGGGCGAGAGTATTGGCACAGGTGTTGACCCATGGCCTGAAGTTGCGGGCAGCTGCATCAGTGTCGGTGGTGTCGATGGGTGGGCTCTGTGAGAGGGTCACAATAAGTTGGTCTTCTGCGACCTTGTTCCAACTGCGGTGGGGGTGTTCTTGAGGTGGATGTTCAAGTCTCTGAGGATTATGTAGTCAGTGGATACGAGAGCGTTCGTGCTGATGACGTTGGTAATTAAGTCACTGAACTGCTGTCGTGGGCTGGGGGGCCTGTAGACGAGGGTCCCTCAGAGGTTGGTGTCTGGGTCAGTGAGGATTTGGAAGTGCAGGAGTTCGGCGGTGCTGTGGATGTCTTCGGTGTTGGTCATGATCCAGAGGGTGTTCTTGTGGATGATGGCAATGCCTCCTCCTGGTTTGTTGGAGCGGTCCCTGCGGGTGATCTTGTAGCCGTCCGGGATAGCTATGGTGATGTCAGGCGCTGAGGAGGGGTTCATACAGATCTCAGTCAGGAAGGCGACGTCTGGGGAGGCTGAGTCAAGTAAATTCCATAGCTCTACTGTGTGCTTGTGGACAGAGTGGGTGTGGAGGAGGATACATCTGAGATGGTTGCGTCCTGCCTTGGTGGGTGGGTCGTTGGCGTGGAGGTTGGTGAAGGTGCAATTCCGGCAGGAGGAGGGTCCACAAGTGATCTGCGGGGAGGCTTGCAGGCAGGCGGGAGAGCGGCCGGTGTTGAGAGCATGGAGTGTAGCGGCGTCGGAGTGAAGACGTGCGTGCCGGTGTTGGGGGGGACGGGAGTCAGGGGTTCTGGTGCTGGGCGCTGTCCAGACGCAGACGGGCGCAAACGGGCTTGCCTTTGGCACGCCTTCGGCGCCATTAAGTAGGGAGGTGGGGGGAGAAGAGGACAGCTGGGAGGTGGTAGGAGGACAAAAAACGGTGTGAAAAAAGGGGCGGCCTAAAAGGGGGCAGACAAACTTTGTTCCCTGTTGCCATCCCTTGGGCTTTTGAGGGCATCATCAATAAATGCATTTTTTAATAAATCACTATTCTCCTGATGTGCTTTCCAAAAGTGTCTCGCTACGGGGTAGCTTTCGTCTTTGTTTTTTTATTGCTCTAAGGTGTCGAAATATTCTTTTGTATGCTTGTAAAATGGTACGCCCTATATATACTCTATCACATGGACCCTTCTGCATATATACAACAAATTCACTTTTACAATTTAAATATTTGGTAATCCTGATCTTCCTGACAAATGGTGTATTCAAAGGAGTAGTGTTCTCCCCCGTGTCTACATGCCTTACCACTTATTACACCTTTGAAAAACATTTCTAGGTTTTAATCATGGAACGCCTCAATTTTTAACTAGTCTATCTTTGAGAGATCATGCCTTCCTATAAGTGCTACGGGGTGTGTTTGGAATTTTATTGCCTACTATAGGATCACTTTTAAGAAGGTGCCAATGCCTTGACATGATCTTCCTTACGGATTGGTAATCAGTATCCAAAAAAGTGATAAATGTTATCATGTTCTGATTTTTGTTCGATTTCGTACTCCTATATGTGCCACTATAAATGCATCGGGTAAGCACTGTCATGGGTGCCAGTCTCACTGTGCCACTGGAACCAGGCTGAAGAGTCCTAACTAGGGTGAAACCAGTCCTAATTTGCTTGCGTTCTGGTTCAGGGAGGTCCTGGCCCTATCAGTTTGGGCTGCAATGTTCCAGTGAAGAGCTGGGTCAAGGTTATATGTATATGGCTGGGTCGAAACTGAGGTGGCATGGTGAGTAGAAAAAGGATGGATTGGGAATGCAGTCAGAGTCATTGCCAGTGACCATGATTAATTCAAGCACTCCACCCATCACCTTGCTGTTTTTGCATTTGCCACTCTAAGTGCACCGGGTATGCCCAGGCATGGGTCCGTGGCCCTCTGTGCCAGTGGAAGCATTCTAAAGCCCACTGATCAGCCCTTACTAGGGCAAAACCAGTCCTAGGTTACTTTTGTTCAAGTTCAGGGATGACCTTGACTGGCAGTTCGGGCTGGACTCTTCCCATGAAGAGTAGGGCAAGACTGATTTGCATATGGCTGGGTCCAAACTGAGGTGCCATGTTGGGGAAAACAATTGATTGAAGTGAAGCCCAAGTGATTGCCTGTGTCTGAGATTAATTCAAGCATTCAATCCATCACCTTGTTTTTACATTTACTGCCCTAAGTGTGTGTAGTATGCCCAGATGTGGGTCATGGGCTCATTATACCTCCGGAATCAAGCTATATCTGGCTGAAGAACTCTAACTGGGCTGACACTGGTCCTAGACTGCTTGTGTTCCAGTTCAGGGAGGACCTTGCCTGGCAGTTAGGGCTGTACAGAAATTAATCCTGGGCTCACTGTGCTAGTGGAACCAAGCTAAATTCTGGCTGAAAAGCCCCTACTAGAGCGAAACCAGTCCTCGGTTGCTTGTGCTTCAGTTCAAGGATGACCTTGACTAGTGGTTTGGACTGGACCCTTCCCATGAAGAGGGGGGAAAAGACTTATTTGCATATGGCTGGGTCCAAACTGAGGTGCCATGTTGGGGAGAAAAACAATGGATTAAGATGCAACCCGAATGATTGCATGTGGCTTGTATTAATTCAAGCAATCCATCCATCACCTTGCTGTTTTGCATTCGACCCCATACCTTGGGCACTGTGTGGGATGAGGCAGGGCCTGAATGCATACAAGGTGGAGTGGGACCTCCTTCTATGACTTGGTGGTGCATTTTGCTTGTTTATCTACCTCAGTCAGAGGCTCAAACTGGAATCTGCAACTGCTGCTGTGTTGCCTAGTGAAGTGTTCTTGTGGTGCCACTTTGCGAGTCTGTCACAGGAGCGTTAGGTCTGCTCATGCCCCCGATCTGTGTGTGTGGGCAGGGGTGAGTTGGGGCACGGACCCACTGGTGGTAAACTAGCGTCCTCTCGACCTGGTGTGCTCCCACTACCAGCAACATCTTTCACTGGTATCCTCCTCTTCAGCCTGTGTACAGCCCTTGCTGACGCAAAATGGGTAAGGTGGATGGTCATCAGATGAAACTCCACTATGATGCTCACTGTACTCACAATGGCACAGCCCCCAGGGCTGAACCCATAGACTTGATGGACTCTTCCCACATGGCGCCTACTGGTATCAATGACATACAAAACTTTCTGATTGCCATGCGGAATAGCCTAACCTCCATTGAATGTAAAATGGATGGTATTACTGCTAATTGGAAAAACATGACGACAGGCTACTGGAGACTGAGCAATGCATCTGACGGTGGAAGACACCATTATCTCTCATGAGGATCCCCTCCTAATTATAGAACAGGTGCTCAGATTGATTACAGCCAAGAAGGAGAACTTGGAAGCTCAGTTGCGACATAATGATTCATTGACCCTGTGTGTCCCTGAGACCAATAACACCGGTAAACTGGAAGACTACGTTGGGAGACTATTAGTTATAAAAATGGGGTCTCTAGTTGGCAGTCAGTTTGCACCCTGTCCAAGTAGGGAACCTCACTCTAGTCAGGGTAAGGGAGATACACAGCTCAGATAACCCCTGCTCACCCCCTTGGTAGCTTGGCACAAGCAGTCAGGCTTATTTCATAGGCAATGTGAAAATTATTTTTACCGACACACACAGTAGAACAGTGAAAACACCACAAAATGACTCCACACCAGTTTAGAACAATAGCCAATATTTATTTAAATCAAACAAGACCAAAATGACAAAAATCCAACATACACAAGCAACAATATGAATTTTCAAAGTAAAAAGAGTCTTAATCGATAGAAATCAATTGATGCGTTGTTTTAATACAAAGTACCTCGTAAGCATCAGAAATAAAGGCACACAGGTGAGTGTGCCTCGGAAAAGTAAGCAATGCGTCAATTGCTTTCTCGCAAATGAGGCCATGCGTCAATTCTTTCTCTGCCAGGTGAGCATCCGTCGATATGTATTATTCATTGTATTTTCCTTCTTAGGTACCAACTGCTTATTTTGACAGAGCCCAAGCTAGAAGTTTTCTAAATTTATGTTGACTAAATTTGTTTTGCATTAAGCCCCACATGCCAATGCTAATCAGAGGTTAGTTGAGGTATTCATTTAATACACCGTGCTGAATTGAAATCTTGTTATGCTGATCAATGTATGCCATTAGTCAATCTCAGTTGCTTTTATTAGTGATTAGCACTGCTATATCTGAGTGCATTATAATCCAAGTTTTGTGTAGGTTGCGTTTCTTCCACCGTTATGGACAGCCAGTAATGTTCATATATATGTATCATTTGATTTTGTGACTTACTTACATCGTATTAGCTTTGTTAATATAGGGAAATAAACTCATGAACTTTTAATAAACTGGTGTGGTTATTCATGACTGAAAGGTCATAGTGTGTCAAATTACTGTTTTCTGTTGACCTAATTTGTTGTTTGATTACTAATTGAGTATTGGTTACTTGTTATAAATGGTTATTGATTACTGATTTGAGGGATATGACAATTTCTTAGGATGAGGAAAACTCAACCCGGTCAAAAGGTTCACCGACCTCCGGCGCGCTATCAGTAGATGGTAGCAGAGCTTGATGGTTTGGCCCTTTGAGACCCCATCCGAAATATAGACGAATCCAAGTTAGACTTTTTTTTTGATAAAACAAGTTGGAGAAATGATGATGCCCTAAATCCCCAATGGCTTTCCTGGAATCTCGGAGCTTGCGAATGGAGGAAATGGAGGTGTGAGGATGTTTTCGGCATTTCTAGTGACAGTATGAATGAGGTTAGGGTTTCGCACTTGCAAAGCTTATGCCGCAGACAAATGTGAAGTTTGTGAGGATTTTTAGGGGGTTACGAACTCCAATTAAACTTTTAGAGGAGTGGTACTCCAAAGTGTGAAAGTAGGGAAGTCGCCGAACTTCATATGTGTGTAGCACTTTGTGCAGAAAAATTGTCCACGTGGTTGTTGATGTTGAAACGGGCCCTGCGAGCTCAAGAGACTCCGGAGTATGTTGAAAGGTGTATAAGACATTTGATTGATGTTGTAATTTATTTGGTTTAATAGGTTGATCGGGCGTGGTCAACGAGTCAGTACGAATATTGAGGAATAAAAGAATAATTTCGACTTTGAGATTTGACGAATTCTAAGGTGCACTAGAATAGTTCATTGATCAGTTGAGAGTAAAGTTTGCAGGCAAATTTTGCTTGCGAAAGTGGGAAACCAAGAAAGATGGAATAACTGCTGAGGCTAGTGAAAAATCCCTAAGGTTTCTGAAGCGAATGCATTACCTTTTTCCTGTAGTAAACCAACAGATTTGCTTTCTTCTTTTAATTAGTGCTCGCGATATATTGCAGAAAATAGTTTTGAGTGAAGCTGAATGAAGGAGGACAAGCCGCAAGACTTTGTCAGCCGCAGTGTGTGAGTGTGACGTCACTGGAGCCGCACTGAGATAGGTTGGTCGGTGGGAAGGGTCGCGCATGGATTGGACGCAGTGTGTGAAGCGCAATTGGTGGGGAAAGGCAAACGAAGAGTATTCTGGGAATTAAAGTCACTTATTGATTACATTTTTGAGAAAATAAAAGACAGAAAGATGACATTTTTCAAAGCATTTAAAAGTGCCTTGAGGGGAGATGTATATATTAAAGCAAATGTAGGAGAAGAAACACCGCCCGAGGGTACACCAGCTTACATCGTAATTGAAGAAAAGGGTGTCGCACCATGTCTTTGGTTAAAACAATGGTGTAAATTAACAGAGAAGCATGGAAGTGTAGCGTTTCCTATCCATGGGACTTTTAATTTGAGAGTTTTGGAGAATTTAAGATTTGCGCTATATGACATGAAAATACCTCCATGAGCAGCACAGTTTGAAGCATTAGCAATTTGGGAACAAATAGCTAGAAAGCAACCACAAAAGAAATTTGAGACAAGAGTGAGAAGATGAGAAATGACACTAGCGGATGCTAGATGGGATAGTGCTCAAAAGGTTTGGAGATCAGATATATTGCAGGGAATTAAATTGTTTCCAGCAATTACTGAAGAAGTGGAGACGGAAGGAAAGAAAGCTACCCATAAAACAAACAGGAGTCAGTTCAAAGATAGAGAAGACAAGAGAATCTTGAAAAGGTCAGACGAATCAGATGATGAGGAATTCATTATGCAATTGCTACATGACCGTCCACCACCATACGTGGAAAACGAAAATGGCCCAAGCACTAGTACTGCCCCTCCAGAACCAATACAGGGTATTGTAACACCGAAACTGAGAAAAATACAGATGCAGAGTAGTCCTAATATGCCTTTTACACAGGAAATACCACAAGTTCAGAGAATATATCCTGACGTGACTAAACTGGAACCTGTTAATAATTATCAGCCATAGGTCCAAAGACGCTATTATGATGAGCATAAAATGGAAATAAATTCTAATTTAGTGATGCCTCAAAGACAGACACAAAAAATGCCAAGGTACATTCAAACAGCAGGAACACAATTAGACATGTCAGCAATGATGAACCATAATATGGGAATTAACATGCCACAGAATTTGGGTAACAGACAGAATCCGGATGCAATATCTTTGCCTATCACTATAGGTCCGTCAGTACCATTATATATACAAGCAAAGCCAAGTGTATGTGATCAAGGTGTAATGACACAGAATGAGATAGGAAGAGGATATGTAGAAAATACCCAAGAAATGACTCCCATGGGAACACTCTCAAACAGATCTGGGTCTTTGTTGGAATTTAGCCCGATTCCAATTTGTGTTTTGGCAACTGTGGTAAGGTCAAATCCACCACTGATAATACCGCAAATTTCAAAAACAGAAACATTACAGAAACCATCAGTAGCAGTGGATGTAGATGCTACATTATTGGGACTAAATGCACAACAGTTAACACAATGGTTGAACAGTCTGAATACCCCACAGAGTACACCCAAGGGAAAAGGAGAAGAGTATATGAATCAAATAAGATTGGGCATGGAAGCAGGTGAACTCGTAGATGGAACAATGGGTCTGAACAGGTTAGAATCATACACAGAAGAAGAGCTGAGATACATTTGCCCTAGAATTACAAGAGAAGTAAGCAGTGTACATAAGAGGTTAGAAGAAACTGCAGACAGATATAAAATAGACATAAATAAAACCAAGCACTTAAGCAGAAGTTACAGGTTAGACTTTGAGACAAAAGATTTTGAACACATGAGGTCTGCAGGAATGAAAACGCACCTTAAAGAAATACTGCAAAGCGCGCAGGTTTGGAGATGCTTAGACAAGTGGGAAAGCAGATGGATTAAAAAGGATAAGAAGAAAGAAAGTACCCCAGATCAAAATGTTAAAACACAACAGAATGATGACCTTATAACCATGTTACCAATGAGAGAAACAGCAGGAGAAAAATGTATTCACGTACCATGGCGCAGGTGTGATATTCAATCTTTTACGGATAATTACCCCAGGTCAAGAAAGAAACCAATTGAATGGTATCAACAAACAGATAGATTTGTGAAACTCGCAAAGTGTCTTTGGGAAGACTTGAATACTTTATTTGACATTGTAGTTCCTGCAGATTTGTGGGAAGAATGTAAAAGAGCTATAGATTGGCCGACAAAAGAACCGGTAAGAGATAAGGACACAGGTGCACCATCACCTGAGGTAATTAAAATATACCATGAGGTGATTGAGTATTTGAAAGCAAAAGTTGCGTCGAAAAATGTAGATTTGCAGAATATTGACAGAACAGCACAGGAAGTTAAAGAGTCGATACATGCATACTATGAGAGATTGTTGAAAGCATTTAAAAATTATAGTGGCACGGAAACGATTGAGGCGAAAGACATGCTCCATTTTGTATTCAGACTTGTGGAAGGATTGAGACCCGAAATTAGCCAGATGATTAAAATGCATTTGATTTGTTGGCAGTCAAAATCGATTGATGAAGTATTGAACTATGCAAAATACTGTAGTGATGAGATTGAAACAAAGCAGAAAAAGTTGAAGGAAAAAGTGATGGTGATGCAGATTAGAGCAGCTCAGACAGGTTTGCAAGGTTTTCAACAACAATTGCCGCAGCAGCAACAGCAGGGAAATGCTATGTTTCAGCCACAGATGAGAGGCAGAGGCCGAGGAGGTTTTGTAAATAATGGTCCTGATTTAAATACTGTCGTGATTCCAAATGATATACAGGCAATGAAGAAAGTGATGCCATGTTACACGTGCGGAATCGTCGGACACTGGAAACGGGAGTGCCCAATGTTGGTGCAGGGAGGTGTAGGTCAGCAAAACAATGATGTCAATACATTTCAGAATATGAGAGGACCAAAATTGAGAGGTCCAAATCCAAATTTCCAAAATAATATAAATCAGATGCAGGGTCTACAACCCATGCCACAACAGCAGGTGCAAATGCCCTGTGTACAAATGGTACAATCACAGCTGATGCAACAGCAGTTTCCTATGGTACCTAATCAGCAAATACAAGTACCCTTAGCACCAATGAATCAGCAACAAGTAATGCTTCCTCAACAGGTCACAGGTCAAGGAATGAATCAAAGTAACACAGTACACCAATTCCCATTACACAGTGAGAATGGAATAAACAATGAATGGGAGAGTGAAAGTTCAGATGAGGAGGGAAATTGTATGCTTGCAGCATCTTTGGAAGTTGATCAAAAGGGACCCTACGTGGAAGGAAGAGTTATGGGTCACAGAGGTTCATTTTTGGTTGACACAGGAGCTACACGCTCTACAGTTAGAAGTATTGAAGTACCAAATTTGCCACTTTCAGGGAGAACAGTTCAAGTAGTGGGAGTAGCAAATCAGTATCTGACAAACCCAATTACAGATCCAGTACAAGTCGAAATTGGAAATTTTCAAGGGTTACATAAATTTGTGGTGTGTGACTCAAGTCCAATATCCTTATTAGGAAGAGATCTATTATGCAAGCTAGGATGCTCGCTTATGTGCTCACATAATGGAATTAAAATTCAGACAAACAGTGATGAGGAAGAAGAGGACAGTGCAGAAGAAGAAGAAATGGAAACTGTTGATGAAGAGTATTCCCTGATTACTCTTTATCCTATGCTCACTGAAGCAGATATTCCAGCTGATTTACAAGAAACTGTTGGAAAAGAAGTGTGGGATATAACAGGGAAAGAAGTAGGATTGATAAAAGGAGCAGAAGCAGTGAAAGTGACTGTAAAACCTAATGTAAACTTTCCTCAGACTCCACAATGCCATATGCCACAAGATATCCTTATGAAGGTCGCCCAACTCGTTGACGAATTTGTGAAACAGGGAGTACTGAAAGAAGTACTGAGTAGTCCATGTAATTCACCAATCATTTGACTGAAAAAGCCAAGTGGAAAAGTCCGAAGTGTTCAAGATTTGAGAAAAATAAATGACATAATAGTCAAATGTTGTCCCGTAGTACCAAATCCAGTTGTAATAATGTTTCAAATCCCATGTGATGCAGAGTGGTTCACAGTCATTGATTTGTCACAAGCATTATTTTCTGTGCCTCTTCATGAAGACAGACAATTTCTCCTTTGTTTCAAATTTTTGGACAGAGTCTACTGTTGGTGTCGAATTTCTCAAGGGTTTTCGGAGTCACCATCTATTTTCAATCAGATTCCGAAGAAAAATTTGGAATCATTGGAATTACCTTTTGAATCAACCTTAGTACAGTATATTGACGATTTACTGATTGCATCCAAAACAGAAAAGGACTGTACAGTTGACACTATTGCCCTACTGAATCATTTGGGAAGGAATGGACACATTGGGGGTCATTCTGACCCCCGCGGGCGGCGGTCGCTGCCCGCCTGGAGGGAACCGCCATTTGGCCGCCTGCGGTCAAAAGACCGCTGGGGCCATTCCAACTTTCCCGCTGGCCCAGCAGGAAAGGGGCCTGCAACACAGAAGCCGGCTCCGAATGGAGCCGGCGGTGTTGCAGGTGTGCGACGGGTGCAGTTGCACCCGTCGCTCTTTTCACTTTTCACTGTCTGCTAGGCAGACAGTGAAAAGCAGGCTGGGGCCCTGTTAGGGGGCCCCTGCACTGCCCATGCCAGTGGCATGGGCAGTGCAGGGGCCCCCAGGCGCCCCAGGACACCCGTTCCCGCCAGCCTGTGCCTGGCGGTGAAAACCGCCAGAAACAGGCTGGCGGGAAGGGGGTCAGAATCCCGCGCCGCCATGGAGGATTTGGCCAGCCGGGGGAATGCCGGCGGGAAACCGCCGGACCCGGTTTTCTGACCGCGGCTTTACCGCCACGGTCAGAATGGGCCAGGTAGCACCGCCAGCCTGTTGGCGGTGCTTCCGTCATTCGCGGCTCTGGCGGTCTTTGACCGCCAGGGTCGGAATGACCCCCAAAGTGTCTCCTCCGAAATTGCAATACTGCCAAAAGAAAGTGAAATATTTGGGTCACCAAATAGAAAAAGGGTCGAGAAGAATAATGAAAGAAAGAATAATGACTGTACTTCAAATGAGTCCACCCAAAACAAGAAAAGAGGTGAGAAAGTTTTTGGGAATGGTGAGCAACTGTCGCCAATGGATTCCCAATTTCTCAACTTGAGCCAAACCTTTACTGAAACTGACCCAGAAAGATGTGCAAGATGAAATAATGTTGAAGAGAGATGAAATGGATGCCTTCATTGAATTAAAGGAATGCATGTGCAGAGCTCCAGCTTTAGGTATGCCTGATTACACAAAGCCTTTTACATTGTTTTGTCATGAACGTGATGCATGTTCCTTGTCTGTCTTGACTCAAACCCATGGTGCCGTAACCAGACCAGCAGCATATTTTTCAGCTACTTTGGATCCAGTCGCAGCAGCCTTACCAGGTTGCTTGCCTTAATCAAAGTGAAGGAATAGTGATGGGACATCCTGTAACAGTCATGGACCCTCACTCAGTCGAAATCCTTCTGACACGTTCCCGAACACAGCACATGACTGGTGCTAGGCTTACGAGATATGAGACAGTAATTTTAGGTTCAACTAACGTGCAATTAAAAAGATGCACTACATTAAATCCAGTAACTTTGTTTCCCAGTGAAAATGTTGAAATTGAAAATGCAGAGGACATCGAGCACGACTGTCTTTAGGTGACTGAATTTTGTACTAGACCAAGACCTGATATCAAAGATACTCGATTGGAAGAAACTGATCAGATTATTTTTGTTGATGGTTCATGTTTAAGAGATGCAGCAGGAATATTGAAAGCAGGATTTGCTGTATGTACAATAACTGGTGTTCTAGAAGCATCTTGGCTTCAGGGAATTTATTCTGCACAGGTAGCGGAACTAGTAGCCCTTACTAGAGCTTGCCAACTTTCCGCATTAATGAAAGTCACCATTTACACTGACAGTCAGTACGGATTCGGAATAGTGCATGACTTTGGACAATTGTGGTCACAGAGAGGCTTTATGACCTCTTCTGGAACACCAGTGAAAAATGGTGAAAGAATCAAAGATTTGTTACATGCTATCCAGTTACCAGGAGAAGTAGCAGTGGTAAAATGCAGTGCACATTTGAAATCACAAGACTTCGTTTCTTTGGGAAATGGATAAGCAGATCAAGTCGCAAGGTTTTGCCCATTAAACTGTATATTGCTCAGAGACTAATGGAATTTGATAAATGAACCAGAACTTGAACCAAATGAAGCCTTTGCTCTAAAAGTTGTAGACACACTAGAAGAATTGAAATTTCTACAAAATAATGTTAGTAGAGACGAAAAACTCTCATGGAATAAATTACAATGCGTAAAGAAAATCAGATGATTTGTGGGTTTCAAATGAAGGGAGATTAGTTTTGCCAGACAGTCTTTTGATGCAAATAGCTAGGCTATATCACGGACAAGCACACATTGGAAGAGATGCCATGATTAGATTATTCAAAATTGACTGGTTTAATCCCAAATTTTGCCAAGTTGCTGAAGCAGTTTGCCATTGTTGCGTCATTTGCCAACAAATGAATGCAGGGAAGGGAACCGTGTTAATTTGAGCCACATTGGAAGAGCAGGTGGTCCGTTCAGCAGAATGCAACTGGATTTCATTGAGATGCCTATGCATGGAGGCTTGAAATACGTGTTGGTGATTGTGTGTATTTTTGGCCACTGGATTGAAGCTTACCCTACACGTAGAAATGACAGTCTCACAGTTTCAAAACTACTGTTGAGAGAACGAATTCCACGTTGCGGATTCCCGATCTCTTTAGAATCAGATAGGGGAAGTCACTTCAATAATGAAGTAATCAAATTACTATGTGCAGCATTGAACATTGAGCAGAAATTGCATTGTAGCTACCACCCTGAAGCATCAGGACTAGTGGAGCAAATGAATGGCACACTAAAATCATGAATGGTGAAAATATGCGCATCCACAAACTTGAAATGGCCTGACGCGTTGCCTTTGGTGTTAATGTCAATGAGAAACACACCTGATAGAAAGACAGGACTATCACCGCATGAAATTCTCATGGGCAGAGCCATGAGACTTCCAGCAGTTCCTGTTAATGCCCTTGTAAATATTACAGATGATATGGTATTGGACTACTGCAAAGGTCTGGCTGATGTAGTCCGTTCTTTTTCTCACCAGGTGGAGGCAACCACCTTGCCACAAATCCAAGGTCCAGGACACGCCCTGAAAGCAGGTGACTGGGTTGTGGTAAAGAAGCATGTGAGGAAGTCGTGCTTGGAGCCCCGTTGGAAAGGACCTTTTCAAGTGATTCTGACGACTACCACCGCTGTGAAGTGTGCGGGAGTTCCCAACTGGATTCACGCCAGTCACACGAAAAAAGTGACGTGTCCCACAGAAGAGGAAATTGAAGCACTAAAATTACCGACAACTAACAGGAAAGTATCAGGCACTGAGACAGAACGAAAAGAGCCTGAAAGCGAACAAGGAGAAACTGAAGCAGAAGAAATATTCACATAGGAAGACACAGTCACTCCGTTCGAGGACAACAGAGAAGAAGCTCCAGGAGGTAACGAAGATCCTATCTCAGGTGAAGAAGCAGGAGAGCCTAGTCAGAGGAGGGCTTTCCCAGAAGCAGACGATACAGGAGAACAAGGAGAAAAATTGACCGATCTCCGAGGTGAAGGAGACGAGACGGAGCAAAGTCAAATTGTTCCAACTCTTCCGGAACCAGTTGCAGGTCCGTCAATCGAGAACAACGCGAAACGAAGACAAAGCATATCACCAGTGAAATCAAAGACTAAAGAAACATTAAATGAAGACAAAAGACCAGACTCGAAAAAAAAAAGAAAAGAAGTATCTATCATAACCACATTGAATGAAGGAAAGGACACAGCCAAAGAACAAGACATAAGCGAAGGAGAATCGAAAGGAGATACAAAATTGAAAAGAAAAAGAGTAGCAAACGGAAGATATTCCGGTCCAGAATGGGCATACACAGTCACTAACGATTGGTCAGATGAATTTCAATCTCTTAGTCTTGAAAATGAAGAAGCAGAACAACACTTTGGCACTTGAAAACTGAATTTCATGAACATTACCGGATAAGACATTGATAACCTGATTGACTTTGAAAACGATTTTGAGATAAAGCTGCTAAACCAATAAGAGACTAGGGGCCATATGTACGAAAGCTTTTTCCCATAGACACAGAATGGGTAAAATCCTTTCGTACATCTGGCCCTAAGCTGCTAAAGAAAACCGTGTGAACATTGACCTCATTGTTCCCATATATATATATATATATATATCTGCAGATTTGATTTGATAAAATATCTTAAACTTTCTGATTCTCTATAGATCATGAATGACAATACTACACAAGGACGTAGGATGGAATGTTGTAAATATATGTGTATAGGTTTGATAATTACATGTGTACTAATAATTATGGCAATAATTCTTGGAATGCATGGAGGGAATGAAAGAGACGCGAATGATGCTTCTACTTTTAAAACTACTACTGAATTAACTCCTTTAGAAAGACTCGAACAAGTCGAAAAATATTTACATGACGATACTAACACAAAAAAGGAACTCTCATCTAATGTTTTCTATCGCTTGCTGAATGAGTATGTTGAGACAATGGACGCGAAGGATTGTTACGTATGTACACAAATCCCTACGTCGGTATTAGAAGGAGTTACATATCATAGCATGCCCCTTACGTATGGAATAACATGTATTTTGCTACTAACCAGATTTTATAACCAGGAGTATTTTCAATACTTCTATTCCAATCAGGATGTCGTATTTTCCTTTGTCCCCATAATTGAGTATTTGAGTAAAACAGCAAGAGACTATTATATAAAATTAGTTAGAGGTTTCTTTGAGCCAATTTTGCTTTTTGCTACAGTTTACGCTCATAGAGACAACCTTACATGCTTACTTTCACCCGTAGAGAAAAGCTTTTTAGATCACACTGAGCATAGAAGAAAACAGCTGAAAGAAAAATTAGAAAAAGAATTGCAAAAAAGGACGTCTGTAGATAACTATGCTTTTGCCGCAATAAAAACATAAGGGAAATTAGCTTTAGATGCATTACATATAGGGAAACTTTGTATATATAGACCTAAATCATATTATGACAAAATCTTTGTGGGAACTAGTGAATGTAAACACGTGTTTTTATTTCCAGAGTAAATGGACGTTCATGTTGAATGGACTAGACCCAGCTATTCCAGGGGTCTATTATATTTGTGGACTTAACACCTATTATCTTCTTCCTAAAGGATGGTATGGGATATGTTATTTGGGAATTGTATTTCCAAAGATTTATCAACTAGATGATTTAAAGAAATTTCCGAAGCTGTCTGAATTACATCGTATTCAGAAAAGGGAGACAGCTTCTGTTGAGGTAGGAGACATATTTGGAGCAATAATTCCTTCAGTAGGAGTTATATTGAACTCGATTAAAATACGAAAATTATCTACTATTGTGGATAACATGCTGACAAATTTCTCAGGAGCAATGATCCTGATGGATACTGAACTTGCTGCAGAAAGAGCTATGATTCTTCAAAATCGGCTTGCTGTTGACATTCTTTTAGCAAAGAATTGCGGTGTTTGCAAAATGCTTAGTGCATGTCACTGTTGCTCATATACAGTATACCTGACAACAGTAAACAAATTAGAAATCTGCTTACAAATTTAACTAACGATAGTACAGATCTGAAAGAACTGAAAGAACCAGGAGTATGGGAAAAAGTTGGGAAAGGTTTTGCTTCTGTGGGAAATTGGCTCAGCAACATTTGGAATGGAATATTAATGAAAATAGTAAAAGGAATATTAATAATATTAATTTGTTTAATAGGTATTTGGGGAATATGGAAAATTAATAAAATGAAATAGTTAAACTATACAGAGAAAATTCAAAGGGAGAAAAAAGAAAAAGAGAATTAATTGAAATGAAAGAATATTGAAACAGAATTTTGAATAAAATAAAATTTGTGAAGGAATATTTAGTATGATGACACGATTAGTCATCAGAGAAGGGATTGATGAAGCGGAAAAAGAAAGACTAACAAACATTTATATATCATGCAACAAAACCGTATATGCAATGTGTTTTAGCAAAGAAAAATAAAATGTGTAGAAAAATGTGCCCACGAAGTAGGTCACCATTAGTTTAAAAACAAGCTTAATTAATCATGAAAACCGACAAAAATACGAATATACCATAATTGAAGTTGTACTTTATGATTTTCACATTGAAACTGTTACATGCTTAGCTTAAATTTAGCAGAGGATTTGGCATAGTTGCCTGGTCTCAATTTTAACTGCGTAGTTTTCACTTGTATTAACAAAGACGTGTTTGAATCTTTAAAAGCTGTATTTTTCCAATAGAATGACTAATACACTTATCTCAAAGTTGCGTGCTAGGCAACTTTCATCCCTTTTGAAGCTCAAGGTCAGTTTCTGCAGGTGCAGACAATGAAGACACTGATGCAGAATTAATTGGCAACATTGTTGCTAGTTATGTTCCAAAACTCCAAGGACACCTTACATGTAGATGAGCATTAAGAGAAAAGACACTATTCATTCAAAGAGAAATCACCCCATGGACCCTCCAATGGAAGAACCTGAAGAATTTGGAACTTTTCTTGCTTAATTCCACCGGACAAAGAGAAGACAGACACATTTTGAGACGCCATTTTGAAGCCATATTTGAGAAGCCATTTTGATGCCATTGCCACTTTTACTTTGATGACACTTTGATGCTTTTCTCTGTCCCAGAGAGAGACTTTAAAGAATTCTCACCCTAGAGACTTTAACTTTACCCCGTTTTGCCCATACAATAACTTTTGCCCCCTTTTCCTTGCCTTCTGCAAGGAAAACTTGACTTTAACTTTGCCCCCTTTGGAGAAGCCCCATGCTGATTGAACTGGTACCTGAAGGACGAAACCTTACCTTGAATGCTGATTGTATTTGGTAATTATGAAAGGATAAATGTATTATTCATTGTATTTTCCTTCTTAAGTACCAACTGCTTATTTTGACAGAGCCCAAGCTAGAAGTTTCCTAAATTTATGTTGACTAAATTTGTTTTACATGAAGCCCCACATGCCAATGCTAATCAGTGGTTAGTTGAGGTATTCATTTAATACACCGTTCTGAATTGAAATCTTGTTATGCTGATCAATGTATGCCATTAGTCAATCTCAGTTGCTTTTATTAGTGATTTGCACTGCTATATCTGCTATATCTGAGTGCATTATAATCCAAGTTTTGTGTAGGTTGCGTTTCTTCCGCCGTTATGGACAGCCAGTAATGTTCATTTATATGTATCATTTGATTTTGAGACTTACTTACATCATATTAGCTTTGTTCATATAGGGAAATAAACTCATTAACTTTTAATAAACTGGTGTGGTTATTCATGACTGAAAGGTCATATTGTGTCAAATTACTGTTTTCTATTGACCTAATTTGTTGTTTGATTACTAATTGAGTATTGGTTACTTGTTATAAATGGTTATTGATTACTGATTTGAGGGATCTGACGATTTCTTCGGATGAGGAGAACTCAACCCGGTCAAAAGGTTCACCGACCTCCGGCGTGTCCAAGTATAAGTAATCTACAAGGACTGGACGCGCTATCACCTCAAACCAATAAGACTGTACTGGGTTGAAAGATTAGCCAGGTGTAAAAAGTCTGCACCATGTAAACCACATCTGGCACACCTGATCTGGCTTAAGACTGAATCTATGCAATTTCTCATGGATTTGGGGACAGAGTTATACTTTTCCACACAAAACTGCGTTAGCGCAGTTTTGCGTGAAAAAGTATAGCGCAGGCTAGTGCCATTCCAAGACGCAGGCAGTGTACCATATTTATGGAATGGTGCTAGCCGGTGCTAATGCCTTGTTAGCGTCCTTGGAAAGAACGCTAACAGGGCTGGGGAGGCGTAGGGGGAACCTGGGCATGTGTGCCGAATTATGCCGCTACACTGTTTAGAGGCAAAAAAATTGCGTAATTTTTTGGCTCACAAGCCCCATGGACATAGCTCCTGCCTTAGTAACGACAGGCTCCATGCCCACCACCCCCATTAGCCATGCCGAGGGGACGAATGTCCCCTGGGCATGGCCATTGGGGCCAGCGCTGTGCAGGGAGCCCCAAGTCATGGCCCGAGCGGTGTTGGTGAAAAAAAATAATAATACTTACCCGGACTTACCTGGGATGGGTCCCCCATTCTTAAGTGTCCTACTGGTGTGGGTGGGGGTGTCCCTGGAGCCAGGGAAGGGCACCTGTGAGCAATTTCCATGGTCTCCGACCATGGAAATATGCCTACAGGTCCCCTAACCCCTGCCCATACCCAGGCATTAAATAATGGTGCTATGCAAGCTTAGCGCCGTTATATAAGGCCCCCAGTTCAAGATTTTAGCACAGGGGTAAATATGGTGCAAAGGCCATATCGTCATTTTCTGGACACAGGAACGCCTACCTTGCATCTCATTGGCGCAAGGTAGGTTTTCCCGTCCAGAAAACAACGTTAGCTCCATAACTTTGCCGCTAGACGTGTCAAGCGCCAACACTGAAATAGCGTAAAAAATATGATTTTGTTTCAGAGCAAGCCGAGTATAAATATGGGCCATAGTACGCCCACTATAGCAAGTTGTAATGGATAATTCGGTGCCTACTACTGTTGGATATCTGACCCATCTGGAAGCAGCATTAGTGGCATTGCTCATCAGAAAGAGAAACTCCGACTTCCTGCTCCCAACATACCCGAGTCTTGCCTCGGAATCCCTGATATTCAGCCTGCGCAAAGTGGTGAAGGATGAAACCAGATGCTTAAGGCTAGTGACCTGGAGCATGTTGTGTAGTGTGACAAATGTGGGAGGCTCATCTGGTAAGTCAGGAGTACCTGCCTTAGAAATGCAATTCAGTCTAATGTAAGTGAGGCCTGAGTGTCTGCCATGAATTCTGCTTGTGTGAGGAAGCGGCCATTAATGTAGAGGTCCCCCCAGTGAGTTAGTCCTCTTTGTTTGACTTGAGGATGGCCCAAGGTTTTATGAGTGACCGATAATAGTGTGTGGTAATCCAGAAGAGTAAAGGGGAGTAAAGAAAATGTTTACCCACTTTATGACATAGTTGCTGCCAGCTTGTGGTGGTACAGGTGACTGCGGACATGGAGGACGAGGAACCAGGCAAAGGAATACCAATATAAAAAGTTGGAGGGATTGACGCCATATTGCCTTGTTTGATATCCAGGTGGGGGAGGAAGAGGGTGGGTCTACACCAACGAATAGCATGGTGAGCCTAGGGACATTAATAATAAAGCTCCATGGCAGGTGCTTCAAATGCCTCCTCCTGAAAAGGTATTGTGAGTGTGACCTACTGAATATGAGGCTGCCCTCCCACCCACGCGAGCTGCAATGATAGCTTAGTCCTTTATTTGTGCTTATTTTAGTTAGCCCTTCATTTGTGTCTATATTTCAGTTATGGCGGCTATGGTGCATTTGCTGTCTCGCACTGTATTTATATTTGTATGTGTTGTCATTTGTTATGGCTCATGCCCTGCATTCCTTCTCCATGGTACCCAGCAGCAGTAAAGTAAGTTGTGGCTTGGATTCCTCGGAGGCAGGACATGCGGGAGGTGGGTTCCTCTATCTTCAGCAATAAAATGTATTTCGTTTGGCACTTGAAGTCTTCAGATCTTGTGATTACCACCATAACACAAGCCTTATTATCTGAGTTTTTAGCAAGTAGAAAAACGAGTAGGGTTGTGGGTCAGAGATATTCAAAAACAGATATAGAAATTTCAGATGGATTACAATTTTCATTAACGATAAACATCCATCCAGCAAGTGACAAAGGGGTGGAGATCCACTGTGTGATCCACTGTGTGATTTGATCAGAGATGGTGTCAAGTGCATCACCATAACTGGAAGGTATCACTTCATCTCTATTATGACAGATCCGTCATCTCCAGGTACTTAAATTCAGTGGAGCACCATTGCAACGGGAAATCAGGGGCTATTTGGCATGCGAGGAAAGAACTATGACATTTCGCAATTAATATGAAGACCAGAGTCGCCTCCAAAGGCAATAAAGTCCTGTAACACAGTATTTAAGCTGATATGAGGGTCTCACAGATATATGGTAATAACATCTGCACAAAAACAAATTATGAAATGCCTACTGGGGTAGCTCACAAGACAAATGATGCAGCTTAATGGTTAGGGGTTCAACTGCCAGGGTGAAAAGGAGGGGTAAAAGTAGGCAGCCTGGCCAGGGGCCCCTTGTTACAGAGAACGGAGAGGAGACTGCACCATTAACAAGCACTCTGGCCAGTATAGTGGAGTAGAGTAGATGTATCCAAGACAAACAAGTGCATGGAAATCCCATCTTGGAAACGATCGTCATCAGGTGCTCCCACCCAAGGGAATCAAAGGCTTTGGTGGCATCTAATTAGACTGCCACAGCAGTCATCTTAGGGTCAATATCTTGCAGGACTGTGAACAGGGTGCATAAGTTATAGGATGTCGAAGGTTCAGGAATAAACCCGGACTGATCACAGTACACTAAGGCCCATATTTCTACTTTTTTTGCGACTCACCTGCGTCACTTTTGATGCAAAAGCGGCACAAACGTACAAAATACAATTATATTTTATACGTTTGCGCCGCTTTTGCATGACAAAATGACGCAGATGCGGCGCAAAAAAAGTATAAATATGGGCGTAAATGTGTCAGAAGGTTCAGCCTATTAACAAGCAGTTTAGCCAGTATTTTGACATCACAATTAACTAAGGAGAGTGGCCGATAGGACTCGCAACGCTCAGTTGCTCTACCAGGTTTGAGTAAAGTTATAATGAGGACCTCACATATTGAGAAGGGGAGCTGACCTACATGTCTTGCTTGTTGAAAAACAGCAAGCAGCTGAGGGACTAGGACAGTGGCTACCAAACTTTTTCAGCCTGCGGCTCCCTTGACTTATTGGACATTGGTCGTGGCTCCCAGTTATGTCACTTTTTTTTTTTTTTTTTTTAGCCAGGTCTCTGGAGCACTTCCATTTTTCTCCATGAAAATAATTGGGATGAAGCCGATAAAGGGCTTCTGCAACGGGTGTGTCTTCCATAACTCCCCCACATGGCATTCCCACATGGGTAACTCGGTGCCACGAATGCACATTACAAAAACCGAACAACTTTGATTTTTGCACTGTGATTCTTTATTTTTCATACTTCCGTACTGCTTCGTTCTAAACGTAACGCCTTTAGAAAGGAGCAGTATGGTAGGATGAAAGAGAAAGAATCGCAATGCAAATAAATCGAACTTGTAAGGTTTTTGAGGTTTAACAATGTAAATTGTAAAACCCATAATGTATGGTTTGTTTCCACTGCAAGTCTTTCTCTTTCATACTACTATGCGGCTTTGTTAGCTGTAAGGTAGTATGAAAGAGAAATACTTGCAGTGGAAACAGTGCTTAATTTGAGACCTGTTTCCGGTGATTTATTTGCAAGTGATACTTTCTTTTTCATGCTACTACCTGGCTCCGTTCTAAATGTAACGTGGCTTTAGAACTGAGCCATGCAGTAGTATGAAAGAGAAAGACTCCCAGTGCAAATAAACCAAACTTGTTAGGTTTTTGCAATGTTATGATGTAAATTGTAAAACCCATCAAGTCTGATTTATTTACAGTGCAGGTCTTTCTCTTTCAAACTACCGTGTGCCTTTGTTAGCTGTAGGTAGTAAGAAAGAGAAAGACTGGAAATGGAAACACATCAAACTTGATGGGTTTTGCAATTTACAACTTAGCATTGCAGAAACAAGTTTGATTTATTTGCACAGTGATGCTTTCTTTTTCATGCTACTGCACGGCTCCGTTCTAACCGTAACATGGCTTTAGAATGGAGCCGTGCAGTTGTATGAAAGCGAAAGAATCGCAGTGAAAAAAAATCTAACGTTAGGGTTTTGCAATGTTACAATGTAAATTATAAAACCCATCAAGTTTGATTTGTTTGCACTGCGAGTCTTGCTTTCATACAGTGAAAGCATTTCCAATGTTCCCAAGGTGTGCGCGGTCCCCCTGGTGACTTCTGACAGCAGACAGGGGTGCCGCGGCGCAAACCTTGGGAAACACTGCAGTAGTTGGAATGCTACCCCAAGGTATTGTCTGTAGTAAGATTTATTGCAAGCATTCCTCCCATCACCTTTTGTGTGTTTGATTTGGCACCCAAGTGGCAAAGGGTGTGCCTAGCTGGTCTTGAGGTGCTTATGTTCTAGTTCATGGAGGACCTAGCCTGGCAGTTTGGGCCAGACTATTTCTATTGAAACAGGGTTAAGAATGCTTTGCATATGTCTGGGTCCTAACTGATGTGGCATAGAGGGCAAAAGAACATTGGGTTAGAAGCATTGTAGGAAGTTGGCTCTGTATGTGCTATTTCAAAGTAAGGAATAGCATGCACAGAGTCCAAGGGTTCCCCTTAGAGGTAAAATAGTGGTAAAAATAGATAATACTAATGCTCTATTTTGTGGTAGTGTGGTCGAGCAGTAGGCTTATCCAAGGAGTAGTGTTAAGCATTTGTTGTACATACACATAGACAATAAATGAGGTACACACACTCAGAGACAAATCCAGCCAATAGGTTTTGTTATAGAGAAATATCTTTTCTTAGTTTATTTTAAGAACCACAGGTTCAAATTTAACATGTAATATCTTGTTTGAAAGGTATTGCAGATAAGTACATTAGGAACTTTGAATCATTTCAATTGCATGTATACTTTTCAAGTTATTCACAAATAGCTATTTCAAAAGTGGACACAGTGCAATTTTCACAGTTCCTGGGGGAGGTAAGTTTTTGTTAGTTTTACCAGGTAAGTAAGACACTTACAGGGTTCAGTTCTTGGTCCAAGGTAGCCCACCGTTGGGGGTTCAGAGCAACCCCAAAGTTACCACACCAGCAGCTCAGGGCCGGTCAGGTGCAGAGTTCAAAGTGGTGCCCAAAACGCATAGGCTTCAATGGAGAGAAGGGGGTGCCCCGGTTCCAGTCTGCCAGCAGGTAAGTACCCGCGTCTTCGGAGGGAAGACCAGGGGGGTTTTGTAGGGCACCGGGGGGGACACAAGCCCACACAGAAATTTCACCCTCAGCGGCGCGGGGGCGGCCGGGTGCAGTGTTAGAACAAGCGTCGGGTTCGCAATGGAAGTCAATGAGAGATCAAGGGATCTCTTCAGCGCTGCAGGCAGGCAAGGGGGGGCTTCCTCGGGGAAACCTCCACTTGGGCAAGGGAGAGGGACTCCTGGGGGTCACTTCTGCAGTGAAAGTCCGGTCCTTCAGGTCCTGGGGTCTGCGGGTGCAGGGTCTTTTCCAGGCGTCGGGACTTAGGTTTCAGAGAGTCGCGGTCAGGGGAAGCCTCGGGATTCCCTCTGCAGGCGGCGCTGTGGGGGCTCAGGGGGGACAGGTTTTGGTACTCACAGTCGTAGAGTAGTCCGGGGGTCCTCCCTGAGGTGTTGGTTCTCCACCAGCCGAGTCGGGGTCGCCGGGTGCAGTGTTGCAAGTCTCACGCTTCTTGCGGGGAGATTGCAGGGTCTTTAAAGCTGCTCCTCGAAACAAAGTTGCAGTCTTTTTGGAGCAGGTCCGCTGTCCTCGGGAGTTTCTTGTCTTTTTCGAAGCAGGGCAGTCCTCAGAGGATTCAGAGGTCGCTGGTCCCTTGGAAGGCGTCGCTGGAGCAGAGTTCTTTGGAAGGCAGGAGACAGGCCGGTGAGTTTCTGGAGCCAAGGCAGTTGTCGTCTTCTGGTCTTCCTCTGCAGGGGTTTTCAGCTAGGCAGTCCTTCTTCTGGTAGTTGGCAGGAATCTAATTTTCTAGGGTTCAGGGTAGCCCTTAAATACTAAATTTAAGGGCGTGTTTAGGTCTGGGGGGTTAGTAGCCAATGGCTACTAGCCCTGAGGGTGGGTACACCCTCTTTGTGCCTCCTCCCAAGGGGAGGGGGTCACAATCCTAACCCTATTGGGGGAATCCTCCATCTGCAAGATGGAGGATTTCTAAAAGTTAGAGTCACCTCAGCTCAGGACACCTTAGGGGCTGTCCTGACTGGCCAGTGACTCCTCCTTGTTATTCTCATTATTTTCTCCGGCCTTGCCGCCAAAAGTGGGGGCCGGGCCGGAGGGGGCGGGCAACTCCACTAGCTGGAGTGTCCTGCGGTGCTGTGACAAAGGGGTGAGCCTTTGAGGCTCACCGCCAGGTGTTACAGCTCCTGCCTGGGGGAGGTGTTAGCATCTCCACCCAGTGCAGGCTTTGTTACTGGCCTCAGAGTGACAAAGGCACTCTCCCCATGGGGCCAGCAACATGTCTCTAGTGTGGCAGGCTGCTGGAACTAGTCAGCCTACACAGATAGTCGGTTAAGTTTCAGGGGGCACCTCTAAGGTGCCCTCTGGGGTGTATTTTGCAATAAAATGTACACTGGCATCAGTGTGCATTTATTGTGCTGAGAAGTTTGATACCAAACTTCCCAGTTTTCAGTGTAGCCATTGTGGTGCTGTGGAGTTCGTGTTTGACAAACTCCCAGACCATATACTCTTATGGCTACCCTGCACTTACAATGTCTAAGGTTTTGTTTAGACACTGTAGGGGTACCATGCTCATGCACTGGTACCCTCACCTATGGTATAGTGCACCCTGCCTTAGGGCTGTAAGGCCTGCTAGAGGGGTGTCTTATCTATACTGCATAGGCAGTGAGAGGCTGGCATGGCACCCTGAGGGGAGTGCCATGTCGACTTACTCATTTTGTTCTCACTAGCACACACAAGCTGGTAGGCAGTGGGTCTGTGCTGAGTGAGGGGTCTCTAGGGTGGCATAATACATGCTGCAGCCCTTAGAGACCTTCCCTGGCATCAGGGCCCTTGGTACCAGAGGTACCAGTTACAAGGGACTTATCTGGATGCCAGGGTGTGCCAATTGTGGGATCAGTGGTACATTTTAGGTGAAAGAACACTGGTGCTGGGGCCTGGTTAGCAGGGTCCCAGCACACTTCTCAGTCAAGTCAGCATCAGTATCAGGCAAAAAGTGGGGGGTAACTGCAACAGGGAGCCATTTCTTTACACAAGCCCCCCCCAGCCCACAGGCCAGGAGACTCAGCCAAAGCTGGAAGAGTCTTCCTAGTCTGTCAGGCGAGGAAGAGTAGAGGAAATGGCTGGTTTGTTGCAGGGCCTACTCTGCCTTACATCCTCCTGTTCAGGTCATTCCCTCTGGGGAACTGACCCACTTCCACAGTGATAGGACCTAGTCTGAACTGCCTCTTGTCTGTGCTTTTTATGTCTTCACCCATTCTCTCTATTTTGGGGTTAGAGGTATCCACCTCTGCTAATCTTATCTTAGCCAGGGTCACCCCTAGCTTACCCAAAGAGGTTACCCAGAGCTGGAGTAACCCCACCATGACCAACAGGGTCAGGGGGCCTAACTTGCTATTTGGCATGGGGTCAGACCACCATGCCAAGGATAGTGCAGCCATAAAGGCTAACACCCAGCAGAGGCCACTGACAGCTGTCAGTGCCCAGAACCACACCTTTAGCTCTTCACCTACAAGGGAAGGGGCTAAGTTACAGGCTTCTTTGGGTTCAGGGTGCCTGTCTGCTGTATTAGAGTGGGGGGTTGCCACATCTTGTAGTAAACACCCTTCTTCCACTCTTTCTTCTGTTAGCTGAGGAGCCACCCACTCAGGCTTAACAGTTGCCTGACTAGCCAGGACTTCTGGTGGGTCAGGTTGGACTTTATCAGAGCCACTTTTGGAGTTCTCCCCTACTGGAGCAGAATCTCCTTGGCTTGCTGGAACCTTGGCTAAAGGTTGTCCACCTTTCCTACTCTGTTTCCTTTTCTTTTTCTTCTGGGGCCTACTTGCATTTACTGCAGAGGCAGGCACTCCAGAATCCTTGGGAGAGGACTGGCACTGGACCAGTTCCTCTCTTGGGCTCTGACTAACCTCTGGGTAGTCATTTCCAAGGAGACAATCAAGGGGGAGGTCTGTACTGACTACCACCCTTCTCCAGCTAAAAGTTCCACCCACTTCTATGGGCACAAGAGCCACAGGCCTATTAGTGACCCTGTCTGGGCTAACTCTTACTCTGGCCATCTCACCTGGGATGTACTGGTTTGAGAGCACCAGCCTGTCATGCACAATAGTGTGACTGGCACAAGTGTCTCTCAGGGCAGTGGCTGGGATTCCATTCACCTGTAGGTGGTGGAAGTGTCTACTTGCCTCTGGAATCTCCAACTCACCTGTTGGGCCCTTTTTCCAGTTGAAGGCTATGAAGACCTCCTCATCTGAGGAGTCATCCCCAATGGCTACACTGGTCACCCCTGGGATTTTGCTAGGGGGTTTGTTTTTGGGACAAGAAGTGTCCTTGGTGTGGTGCCCTGTCTGTTTACAGTTATGGCACCATGCCTTAGTGGCATCCCAGCTCTTACCCTGGTACCCACCTTTGTTTTGGGTTGTGTCTCTGGGCCCACCCACCTGGTCTGGTTTTTGGGGGCCTACAGGGGACTCTTTTTCTTTGTTTCTAGTGTCACCCACTTTCTCCTGGGGAGGCTTTGTAACCCCTTTCTTTTGGTCACCCCCAGTGGAAGTTTTGGTTACCCTAGTCTTGACCCAGTGGTCTGCCTTCTTTCCCAATTCTTGGGGAGAAATTGGACCTAGGTCTACCAGATACTGATGCAACTTTTCATTGAAGCAGTTACTTAAAATGTGTTCTTTCATAAACAAATTATAAAGCCCAACATAGTCATACACGTCATTTCCAGTTACCCAACCATCCAGTGTTTTCACTGAGTAGTCAACATAATCAACCCAGGTCTGGCTCGAGGATTTTTGAGCCCCCCTGAATCTAATTCTATACTCCTCAGTGGAGAATCCAAAGCCCTCAATCAGGGTACCCTTCATGAGGTCATAAGATTCTGCATCTTTTCCAGAGAGTGTGAGGAGTCTATCCCTACACTTTCCTGTGAACATTTCCCAAAGGAGAGCACCCCAGTGAGATCTGTTCACTTTTCTGGTTACACAAGCCCTCTCAAAAGCTGTGAACCATTTGGTGATGTCATCACCATCTTCATATTTAGTTACAATCCCTTTAGGGATTTTCAACATGTCAGGAGAATCTCTGACCCTATTTATGTTGCTGCCACCATTGATGGGTCCTAGGCCCATCTCTTGTCTTTCCCTCTCTATGGCTAGGATCTGTCTTTCCAAAGCCAATCTTTTGGCCATCCTGGCTAACTGGATGTCCTCTTCACTGGAGTTATCCTCAGTGATTTCAGAGGTGTTGGTCTCTCCTGTGAGGGAACCAGCATCTCTGACTATTATTTTTGGAGTCAGGGTTTGAGAGACCCTGTTCTCCCTAGATAGGACTGGTAGGGGGGAATTTTCCTCCAAGTCACTATCCTCTTCCTCTGAGTTGCCACCCTCAGAGGGGTTGGCCTTTTCAAACTCTGCCAAAAGCTCCTGGAGCTGTATTTTGGTAGGTTTGGGGCCCATTGTTATTTTCTTTATTTTACAGAGTGACCTTAGCTCCCTCATCTTAAGATGGAGGTAAGGTGTGGTGTCGAGTTCCACCACAGTCACATCTGTGCTAGACATTTTGCTTCTAAAAGTTGGAATACTTTTTAAGAATCTACAACTAGTTCTAGGTTCTAATTCAAACTTTTACAAACTTTTAAACTCTAAAAGAAATGCTAAACAGGATCTAACACAAGGCCCTAGACGGTCTTTTAAGAATTTAGAAAACTTTTCAAATTGCAAAAATCAATTTCTAATGACAATTTTGGAATTTGTCGTGTGATCAGGTATTGGCTGAGTAGTCCAGCAAATGCAAAGTCTTGTACCCCACCGCTGATCCACCAATGTAGGAAGTTGGCTCTGTATGTGCTATTTCAAAGTAAGGAATAGCATGCACAGAGTCCAAGGGTTCCCCTTAGAGGTAAAATAGTGGTAAAAATAGATAATACTAATGCTCTATTTTGTGGTAGTGTGGTCGAGCAGTAGGCTTATCCAAGGAGTAGTGTTAAGCATTTGTTGTACATACACATAGACAATAAATGAGGTACACACACTCAGAGACAAATCCAGCCAATAGGTTTTGTTATAGAGAAATATATTTTCTTAGTTTATTTTAAGAACCACAGGTTCAAATTTAACATGTAATATCTTGTTTGAAAGGTATTGCAGGTAAGTACATTAGGAACTTTGAATCATTTCAATTGCATGTATACTTTTCAAGTTATTCACAAATAGCTATTTCAAAAGTGGACACAGTGCAATTTTCACAGTTCCTGGGGGAGGTAAGTTTTTGTTAGTTTTACCAGGTAAGTAAGACACTTACAGGGTTCAGTTCTTGGTCCAAGGTAGCCCACCGTTGGGGGTTCAGAGCAACCCCAAAGTTACCACACCAGCAGCTCAGGGCCGGTCAGGTGCAGAGTTCAAAGTGGTGCCCAAAACGCATAGGCTTCAATGGAGAGAAGGGGGTGCCCCGGTTCCAGTCTGCCAGCAGGTAAGTACCCGCGTCTTCGGAGGGCAGACCAGGGGGGTTTTGTAGGGCACCGGGGGGGACACAAGCCCACACAGAAATGTCACCCTCAGCGGCGCGGGGGCGGCCGGGTGCAGTGTTAGAACAAGCGTCGGGTTCGCAATGGAAGTCAATGAGAGATCAAGGGATCTCTTCAGCGCTGCAGGCAGGCAAGGGGGGGCTTCCTCGGGGAAACGTCCACTTGGGCAAGGGAGAGGGACTCCTGGGGGTCACTTCTGCAGTGAAAGTCCGGTCCTTCAGGTCCTGGGGTCTACGGGTGCAGGGTCTTTTCCAGGCGTCGGGACTTAGGTTTCAGAGAGTCGCGGTCAGGGGAAGCCTCGGGATTCCCTCTGCAGGCGGCGCTGTGGGGGCTCAGGGGGGACAGGTTTTGGTACTCACAGTCGTAGAGTAGTCCGGGGGTCCTCCCTGAGGTGTTGGTTCTCCACCAGCCGAGTCGGGGTCGCCGGGTGCAGTGTTGCAAGTCTCACGCTTCTTGCGGGGAGATTGCAGGGTCTTTAAAGCTGCTCCTCGAAACAAAGTTGCAGTCTTTTTGGAGCAGGTCCGCTGTCCTCGGGAGTTTCTTGTCTTTTTCGAAACAGGGCAGTCCTCAGAGGATTCAGAGGTCGCTGGTCCCTTGGAAGGCGTCGCTGGAGCAGAGTTCTTTGGAAGGCAGGAGACAGGCCGGTGAGTTTCTGGAGCCAAGGCAGTTGTCGTCTTCTGGTCTTCCTCTGCAGGGGTTTTCAGCTAGGCAGTCCTTCTTCTGGTAGTTGGCAGGAATCTAATTTTCTAGGGTTCAGGGTAGCCCTTAAATACTAAATTTAAGGGCGTGTTTAGGTCTGGGGGGTTAGTAGCCAATGGCTACTAGCCCTGAGGGTGGGTACACCCTCTTTGTGCCTCCTCCCAAGGGGAGGGGGTCACAATCCTAACCCTATTGGGGGAATCCTCCATCTGCAAGATGGAGGATTTCTAAAAGTTAGAGTCACCTCAGCTCAGGACACCTTAGGGGCTGTCCTGACTGGCCAGTGACTCCTCCTTGTTATTCTCATTGTTTTCTCCGGCCTTGCCGGCAAAAGTGGGGGCCGGGCCGGAGGGGGCGGGCAACTCCACTAGCTGGAGTGTCCTGCGGTGCTGTGACAAAGGGGTGAGCCTTTGAGGCTCACCGCCAGGTGTTACAGCTCCTGCCTGGGGGAGGTGTTAGCATCTCCACCCAGTGCAGGCTTTGTTACTGGCCTCAGAGTGACAAAGGCACTCTCCCCATGGGGCCAGCAACATGTCTCTAGTGTGGCAGGCTGCTGGAACTAGTCAGCCTACACAGATAGTCGGTTAAGTTTCAGGGGGCACCTCTAAGGTGCCCTCTGGGGTGTATTTTGCAATAAAATGTACACTGGCATCAGTGTGCATTTATTGTGCTGAGAAGTTTGATACCAAACTTCCCAGTTTTCAGTGTAGCCATTGTGGTGCTGTGGAGTTCGTGTTTGACAAACTCCCAGACCATATACTCTTATGGCTACCCTGCACTTACAATGTCTAAGGTTTTGTTTAGACACTGTAGGGGTACCATGCTCATGCACTGGTACCCTCACCTATGGTATAGTGCACCCTGCCTTAGGGCTGTAAGGCCTGCTAGAGGGGTGTCTTATCTATACTGCATAGGCAGTGAGAGGCTGGCATGGCACCCTGAGGGGAGTGCCATGTCGACTTACTCATTTTGTTCTCACTAGCACACACAAGCTGGTAGGCAGTGGGTCTGTGCTGAGTGAGGGGTCTCTAGGGTGGCATAATACATGCTGCAGCCCTTAGAGACCTTCCCTGGCATCAGGGCCCTTGGTACCAGAGGTACCAGTTACAAGGGACTTATCTGGATGCCAGGGTGTGCCAATTGTGGGATCAATGGTACATTTTAGGTGAAAGAACACTGGTGCTGGGGCCTGGTTAGCAGGGTCCCAGCACACTTCTCAGTCAAGTCAGCATCAGTCTCAGGCAAAAAGTGGGGGGTAACTGCAACAGGGAGCCATTTCTTTACAAGCATTCTCCAATCATTTTTTTCTGTGTTTGATATGGTTCCCCAAGCAGCAAAGTGTATGCCTAGCCGTGCCCCTTGCTCACTGTGCCACTGGAGCTAAACTGCACCCAACTGAAGAGCCCCAATCAGTAGGAAACTGGTCTTGGGTCACTTGTGTTCTAGTTCAGGGAGAACCTGGCCTGGGCTGGACTGTTCGTTTGGATCAGGGTGAAGACTGTTGTACATATAGTTGGGTCCAAACTGGGAAAAAAGAATGATCTGTTGGCATGTCACTTGGAGCGATTGCCAGTGATTGCACATATTGCAATCATGACTCCCATCACCTTTTGTGTGTTTGTTGTAACTTTAAAGCACACAGGCATCCTGGGGCATTGTAATTCTGATGAATATATTCTCCTTCCACATGCATTCTGATGGACATTTTCTCAGGTACAATATGTTAGTCAGCCATAGCAATGCCAGCTCAGCCAGTGAGATGGATCATATTTCTCCAAGTAAATGATTTACTCCCTATTTAAGTAGTAATATTATTTTCTAGATTATTACAGAGTAGGTTGTCCACTGTCACCAAGGAAGAAATGGGGAGGCATAGAATGCTTATAATGTAATTCTCTGCTGAGAAAACTGCCTGTTATTGGCAGATACATATTGCCAATGTTTATACACTACCAAATTTGTAATATGACATCTCTCTGTGTATCATGTTGTCCAACACTAAGCTAGCCATTCACACATATTTGTGCTGACGCATTTTGGCAACTCACCTTCATTGAATAGACCTCCTCAGGATAGAAACAGACCTACAACTTCAAATATGATCGTACTGTGTGATACTACTACATTCAATAAGACTCACTGTCCCATTTACATAGATTATTTCCATATACTCCTTAAAAAGCTAATGAATTTAGCAAGGTATTCACCATGTTCTACTATATTCACAAATAATCCTAGTTGTATAATTCTTTGGTCTATGTACAATAAATGTTTCTTTGGCAACGATACCAAACATTATTCTTTGAAAACAACTTGTTTTCCTGAGGTTTTACAGTATTAAAATACATACTTAACTTTAGCTGTTATGCTATGATTAGAAGCTTCAGCATCTACATTTATCAAACCTTATAATTACCCAACATCTTATCTACACTCATGGGATCCTAGAGTTGTCATTTCTTCCCGGACTCCTACCTCCTAGCCCCGCTCATTCGCAATTCCGGGGCAGTTAAATTGTGCCTCAGGACGTTTCCAAGAGCCTCCTACTTTAGCAAATTTCTGCAGACATCCTCAAGTTGTAGATAATGCTTCTTCTGCACGCATGTACCAGTCCAGGTTTTGAGAACATTTCAATACAGATGGAAATGTTGTGCACCTCCAAAATTTCATAACGTCTCTTTTTGACACCATTAGTGCAACATTACAAAACAATAACGTGCATTTAAGATTTGTTTGTTTGCCCAGATGCCCAGGGCCAATTCTCGTGGGTTGAAAATTAATGTCTACTCCATGACATCTCAGAGACTTTCTTATATACTTCACTAGAATCATTCTATATATGGGGACATAGCTATAAGCTATGGAGACATGCACCACTCTGAGGGCAGTCACAGAGGCATCTATCATTCCTGAGTTTCACATCCTAAGCAACCTCCTGCCCGGTGAGGAAATTAAGAGCCTCATTACGAGTTTGGCGGAGGGGATTACTCTGTCACAAATGTGACGGACATCCAGTGAGGAGTTTGACCCAGGACCAGGCCTGTGGCAGGACCTACACTCAACTCCTATGGTGCCTACCCCCTCCCTGCAGTGCACAGCCTTTGGCTATGTGTCGCAGAGGGTTGGTCCCCAGGCCTGGCCATATCGCCGTTGGTGACCACCCCCCCACAGTGCACAGCCGAATATGTGTCAAAATATAAAGGGTGTCATTTTAAGTAAGGCAAACACTCTGGCTTTGTCAAAAACTCACCAACAACTATAATCAAATGTATATTCCATAAATTCACACATTTCAGTGTTTAATAAAAGTGATAAGTGATAAAGTCATTAAAACTTTTGAATAAAGCCTTTAAAAAAACAAAACTTTAACATGGCTTTGAGACTTTCTCTCAACATCTTTTAGAGAACAGAGTGCAACCATAGAACCGACTAGTAGGGACTTCCTCGCTCCAGCTGAAGAGAATACACTGCTAGCTCTCAGTGCTTTTGAAAAATATGAAGAGCTCTCCTGGAGTCATGGATTTAATGACCCAGGAGACCTACGTTTTTTTAATGTTGCTGGAGGGGGCTGCTGCACTCTATGCAGCCTCCCACAACATTATAAAATGTGTGGTGTGGCCCTGCCTCTTCTAGGGGTACCACCAGCAAGAAAATATGCAGTACCAGAAAGCCCTAGGGCATTATGGGGTTCTAATTGCTGCGAGCAGTGAATAATAAATGAGTGGTTCTGGCCACTCATTTATAATTATTCATTTTTTTATTTTCATTTTTAATTTTGGTGGGTTTCACTGTCCTACCTGGAACAACCACAAATGTAATTTTCATTGGGAGCTGCTGGGGGATCCCCAGGATCCCTGTAGCCACACCGGCACCCCGTAAGTGGCCCCATTCATTTTGTTTTACTATAAGGGTTCCCCGATGCCCATCTGGGGCATCCCACAGCATTCTTGATGTTAGGGGAAACGGCGGGAGACCCAGGGCCCTGGCGGCCCGCAGTGCAGAAGCCGGTAATGCTTTTGCAATTATTTTTATGGGTTGCCAGGGTGCCCATCTAGGGCACCCCACAGCATTTTTAACATTGTGGGCTGCTGGGGGAACCCCAAGGCCCCTGCAGTCCAGCTGTAGCGGGAGCTGGCATTGTTCCCACCTGACAGGAGCAGTTTTCTTTTGCTGTTGCAGGGCATGAGCAAATCTGTGTTTTTCCTTCTTTTTACTTGTTCACAAGAGTGTGGCCAGGGAGAAATGTTTGTGCTACCACCTGGTGGGAGCAGCTTTCTGCGCCCGCCAGGTGAGAGTGCATTAGACTTCCCTGCTTTTGCTCTCACAGGCAGGGAATCTATGGCATCCCGGATCTTGCGGTCCACAGGACACTGCAACAGAGATGGCCCCGGGGGATGAGGTCCTCCGGGACACAGAATGGCTTGAGGAGTTGAGCCGCATGTCCCCACATCTCAATTTGTTAATCAGCTCTAGGGAATGGAGTCCCCAGGGACTCTTGCAGGCTCATGGGGGGGTCACATCCCCCTTCCCTTATTTTGAAATTCTACCCGGTTGCTGGGGTTCACGGGCCTCAAAGGAGGCTGAAGGAGGCCGTCCTCATGCCCCCTTCCTGACTAAATATATTTTCCCACCCTGGACCACCATATTTTCTTTTAAGCATGTGAGAGCCCACACTTTTTATTTTTATTTTGCCGTGGCTCCACTGAGAATTCATGACAAAAGAATGTTTTTGGTCCCATTGTGGGTCCATCTCAGACCACCCCCACTAGGGGTATCCCTCCTTCCCACTTTTACCTTTTTTTCATCTTTATTTTCAGGACTGAAAACTCAGCCCTGAGTCCTAAGATGGCAGGTGCCACATGCTGGTTGATGTAATGACCAGCCAATCAGTTCTCATCTTGAGATCTGACAACCCTGTGTACCTTCCATGGCATGAAATATATAGGCCCTCATTACGACCTTGGCGGGCGGCTGAAGCCGCCCACCAAGATCGGACCACCGGGTGGCCGCCAATGCAACCGCACCCCCGCTGCGGCCATTTGGAGATCCCCGCTGGGCCGGCAGGCGGAAACCTAGTTTTCACCCGCTGGCCCAGCGGGGATCTCGGCCGCAACACAGGATCCGGATCCAAATGGAGCCCGCGGTGTTGCAGCCATGTGACGGGTGCAGTTGCACCTGTCACGCTTTTCACTGTCTGCTATGCAGACAGTGAAAAGCTGCACGGTGCACCCAGGGGCGCCGCGACTCCCCGTACAGCCAGCCTTTTCCTGGCGGTCCAAACCGCCAGGAAAAGGCTGGCAGTAGGGGGACACGTAATCCCCCGGGCAAAGCTGCTAGCAGCTCTGCCCTGGCGGATTACTACCGCCGGGGCCATTGTGGCGGGAAACCGCCGGCCCCGGCGGTGCGACCGCGGCGCTTCCGCCGCGGTCGTAATGACCTGGGAAGCACCGCCAGCCTGTTGGCGGTGCTTCCATCATAACAGCCCTGGCGGTCTTGTACCAGGGTTGTAATGACCCCCAAAATGTTTTTGAGCCTTAATTTCTCAAAGCTACTGAATGGATTTACACTAAATCACAAACTGCAAATTTTCTGAACAGAGATCTAGCTTTTGGGCAAATTTGGAGTAATTTAGTTTGGCAGTGTTTGTGGTATCGCTGTTCGTTTTTCTCTATGGCCATTTTTCTTGGCCCCCGCTTGATGGATTACCTTAAAACTTTCAAGGAAGACTTTTTTTTGGCATGTATCGTGAAAATTCGTCAAACGGAACCAAAGTTATGAGCAAACCAAAAAATGCTTTGCCTATAGAAACGCAGACCTAAATACAACTACTCAGTGACCAGATTAGTTGGCTGACTATGGGGGGTCGGACCAAGGTCAGGCCCCATTGACTATGACATGAGTAATATGTAAGGGTCTAAGCAGTGCATGGCGTGGGCGCAAGTTACAGGTACTTTATTACACAAATTATAGTTAAACATGAGACTTGAAACTGGTGAACTTCAGTGTTATTTTAGTTTAACATGGAATATTTTATGTGACATAATTACCCAACTATAACCTCACTTTAACCATTGTTGTTTCTGTGTTTTCATTAACAAAAAGTAAGATGTCCATCATTGTGCCTGAGGTGTCAGTTGGGCATAGGGGCTGACCTGACGTCAGGACAGGTACCCAACCCACTATAGGCACCAAACCTGCCCACTGTGCCTGGCCTTTGGGCGTGCACATTATGAAGTTGGGAGAAGGGCCTGGCCTGAAGCCAAGCCCTCCACCCAAATGGCCATGGGTGACAATCCCCCCCATAACTTCATGAACAGCCAATGAGAATGCTCATCACAATATTAAAGAGTTTTCTTTTAAATAACGCAAGTCTAATGGTTTTTGATAGAGGTCACCACATCTGTATATAAATGACAAGTATATTGGGTTTATGAAAAGGTGACCACATCTGTGTACAAAATAAGCCCATAGGATTTGTCAAAAGGTGACCACATCACTATGAAAGACAAGCCTATTGGCATTGTGGAAGGTGTTACCACATCATTATAAGAAAGGCAGTGTCTCAGCAGGGACCAGCATCTTTGCAGAGACCACTTCCAGGGTCAAGTACATGCATAGCAGGGTGTGGGGAGGAGCTGGCCTCTCTGCTGAAACCATTCCCAAGGACCAAAGGGGTGTGTAGTAGATTATGGAGAGGGTCTGGACCATTCCCCTGACCAACAGGGCTGCAAAGTAGGATATGCAAAGGCACTGGCCTATACCCTGAGACCATTACCCAGGTCGACAACCAAACATAGGCCCTCATTACAACCCTGGCGGTCGGTGTTAAAGCGGCGTTAATACCGCCAACAGGCCAGCAGTAAAAAAAAAATAGAATCACAACCACAGCGGAAACCGCCAACACATACAGCCACTCTGACACTCCGACCGCCACGGCGGTAGCAACAAACACCACGGCGGTAACCGCCAACAGACAGGCAGAAGACAATGTACCACCCACCCCATTACAACCCACCCATCCGCCAGCTTTTCTAGGGCGCTACCAACGCCATGAAAAGCATGGCGGAAACAGTTCTTGGAAGGGAAACCACTCACCTCTCGACACTCAAGGAAGAACCAGGACACCAAGTAGCCCGAGCTGTAGGTCCTGCCCATGCTGGTCTATCTTCTCATACATCAGGAGTACCAACGGCGGCGATGACGACCGTGGTAAGTACAGTACCTAGTAGACAGGGGAGGGGGAGGAAAAAGAGAGTGGCACACACACGCAACATCCCCACCCCTACCCTCACTCCCAGCACCATACACACAAACACACGCAACATTACACATACACCCTGTAACCCTCGGGAATTAAGCAAGGACAAAAGGAATTGATTAAATTGAGTGTAATATCATACATTTAGAAAAATACATTCTTAAAGCAATAAACAGTATGTACAATATATACAATATATACAAAATGAGGTACAATGTCCATACAAAAATAGTCTGTGGCCCATTGGGCCAAAACACATAGGCGAAGCCCACACTTGACTCCTGCCTCAAAACGGAGAGAACACTGCAGGGGCATCAGGTTGAAAACACACAGGCACCTCAGGGGGACGGGGAAGGGGGTCACTTCAGCCGGAAGATGGTACTATGCCACTGCTCCTGGAGGGGGCTCCGTGCCCACAGCGATGTCCTGGGGAATGCAAAGCCACAGTCTCTCAAGTCTCTTCAGTGGGTGGGTTTCCCACTGCTTGGTCCTGGGGAGTGGAAATCCACAGTCTCTCAAGTGGGTGGTTTGCCCACTGCTTGGTCCTAGGGAGTGCAAGGTCACAGTCTCTCAAGTGGATGGTTTGCCCACTGCTTGGTCCTGGGGAGTGAAAGGCCACAGTCTCTCAAGTGGGTGGGTTGCCCACTGCCTGGTCCTGGGGAGTGCAAGGCCACAGTCTCTCAAGTGGATGGCTTCTTCCACTGGTTCTGGAGGGGGATTTCTGCCCAGTGTGTTTCATCCTGCCAAGGATAGGGTGAGTGGATGCCTTTCTCCACTGGTTCTGGAGGGGGGTTTGTGCCTAGTGTGCTTCATCCTGCCAAGGATAAAGTGGATGCCTTTCTCCACTGGTTCTGGAGGGGGCGTTGTGGCCAGTGTGCTTCATCCTGGCAAGAATAGAGTGGATGCCTTTCTCCACTGGTTCTGGAGGGTGCTTTGTCACCTTGGGTCTGGCAGCTGGAGTCTTTGACATGGCCTTGCTGGGTGGTTGTGGCGCCTTCCCCTTACTGGATGCTGTCCCCTTCTTCACCTTGCCAGGTGGTGAAATCTTCTTTGCCTTGGCAGGGGTTGGTGGCACACTGGCTGACCTGACGGGGGCCCCTTTGAGCCTTTGACAGCTGCAGGAACCACAGCGGACGTGGATTTGGTGGCTGAGGTGCTGGGCTGGGTTTTGGCCCCCCCGGCATGAGGGGAAGGACGGTGGGGGGGGAGAGGTAGGGAACAGGTCAATGATGGCTAAGAAAAGCTTCTTAGGAACATTGGGCCGGGAAGAGAGTGAAGGTTTGGGAGTGGAGGGAGAGGGAGTGGTTGTAGGAGGTGTCCGTCTACTGTGTTTGGGTGCAGGTGCATGAGCTGGATGCTGTTGTGAGGTGGATGTCTGTTGGGTGGGTGTGTGCTTGTGTTTGTGTACTTTTTGAAGAGGGGTCACAGAAAACAGTGGGAGAGGACACAGGGGATGTGTGCATAGATGTTGGGGTGGTGACTGCCAGTGAGGAGTGTGAAGTGATGGGCATGCTGGTGATGGAGGTAGTGGATGAGGATGTAGTGCATGCAGGTGTGAGTGGAGATGCTACTGGGAGGGATGTGGACAACAAGGAGGAGGAGGGGGACACAGTGGAGGCAGTGGATGTTGGTGTGTCTGCATGGGGATGGTGCTTGTGAGAGTGCCTGTGAGATGAAGTGTGGTGCTTGTGTTTGCCTGAGCCACTTTTGTGTGTTGATTTGGGTGAACGCTGGTCTGAAGGTGTGCTTGGCATAGGTTGGGGTTGAGGGGATTGGGACTCGGTAGAGGAAATTGGAGGGGGGAAGCTAGAGACACGGACAATGGCTGCCATCAGGCCAGAGCCTGAAATGCTCTCTGTTGGGCCACCACGCCAGAGTGAATACCCTCCAGGTATGCATTTGTTTGTTGCAAATGCCTCTCAACACCCTGGATGGCATTCAGTATGGTTGACTGCCCAACAGTGAGGGATCTCAGGAGGTCAATAGCCTCCTCACTGAGGGCAGCAGCGCTGACTGGGGCAGGGCCTGTGGTGCCTGGGGCGAAGGAGATTCCCACCCTTCTGGGTGAGCGAGCACAGGAAAAATGCTCAGGGGCTTCTGGGAGGGCGGTGCTGGTGGGGGGGTGGCGGCCTTACCTGTTGTTGGGGTGGGCACAGAGGTGTCCGCCACCCCCAGGGAGCTTCCATCGGAGGAGGAGTCGCTGTCTGTAGTGTCCCCTCCTGTCTCCATCGTGGTGCTCACCTCGCCCTACATCCCACTGGTGCCCTCACCCTCGGTGGATTTGGCCTCCAGGCCCATGTTGGATGCAGCTCCCTCCGTCACCGGTGCCTCTGCTCCTCCGCCAGATAATGCTAATGCAGACAAGAACAGGGTGACAAAACAAAACGGGGGGGAAGAGACAGAGGATACACTTGGCCAATGCCAGCAACACCACTACCGTTGGCATACACAACACACAGGGAGCTGCCCTATGCTTTAGGCCATGCACTACCAGTTACAATGCTAGTCACCAGCCCATGGGGGACATGGCATAATGCCATCAGCTGCACACCTGAAACCCACAGGCCCCTGCCCAGCAGTAGATGCCCACTAACATCATTAGGTTTAGAGTGCTTCAGAGCCTGCCCAACAAGGGACCTACCCTGCCATGTTCGCCCTGGCCTAGGGACACCCATAGTCCACATCCCCCACCCAGGTAAAACCTTAAAAGGCGCCAAATCATGAATCTGATTTTGTACTCACCCCCTTGTGGCTGCTGTGATGCCCTCAATCGCCCATCCAAATCTGGATAGGCCACCGCCAGGATGCGGAATATCAGGGGGGTCAGGGTACGACAGGCATCCCTTCCCCATTGGGAGGCCAGACCCAGCTGGTTCTCCGCTGTCTTCCTTGCCCAGCAGCGCAGTTCCTCCCACCATTTGCGGCAGTGGGTGCTCCCCCTGTCAAAGACCCCCAGGGTCAGCACCTCCTTGGCGATGGCACGCCGAATTCCCTTTTTCTGATGGGCGCTGACCTGCAGGAAACAGACAGCAGAAAAGGGATTAGTAATACCATCCGGACCCTCACACTTATGGCCCACCATATCCCTCCCATCCACTATTGCACATACATTGACCACCATACATGCAGCACTCTGGCCAAGACCCCTCAGACCCATCCCTACACGGGTCTTACACACACAGCACTCCATACATTCATTGCCCACGCATCATGCTCACAGTGTACTCACCTGTTTGTCTGGAGGACCATACAGTAAAGTGTACTGGGATAGGACCCCATCCACAAGTCTCTCCATCTCCTCTGCAGTGAAGGCAGGGTCCCTTTCCCCAGACACGAGCCATTGTCACTTCCAGACACAGGTCACAGCAGCACTTGCAGTGCAGGTCCTCTCCTGTTGAAGGTCAGGTAGCAAGTGAGTGAACAGATAGAAAATGGTGGTCGCATACTCTGCGGTGTGTACCGTCACCACCGGCGTACATCGCCATTGGCTCCTGGATCCCATAGGGCCCAATGATTATCAATGTGAAGTTGCGCGGCGATTGTCGACCGCCTACCGCAATGGCGCACAATGCCAGCGGAATTACCTCATTTCCACTTGTCCCTCCACACAAGTCAGGCAGCTGCCATTTCAGCGGGGCATAGGCCATGGCACCTAACTGCGTCACAGCAGACATTGGCACATCAACTGACTCTCAGCTTCACATACTGGTTCTGTAAATGAAGAGATGCATCATTATTGCAATAGATATGTGAATATGACCCTCTGCTAACGTTTTTCTCCCTAGGCTTTGACCACTGAGGATAAATATGAGATGGAGACATCCTCCAGTGTACAGACCCCTGGTGGACCTTGCGACAATGGAGGACAGACATATTATCCTAACCTACAGACTTGATCAGGCCACAATCCAAGAACTGTGTGCCCAATTGGAGCCAGACCTGATGTCAACTACCCGCCAGCCCACAGATATCCCCCCTCTAGTGCAGGTCCTGTCAGTGCTCCATTTCATGGCAAGTGGTTCCTTCCAAACAACAGTGGCCATGGCATCAGGTATGTCACAGCCTATGTTCTCAAACGTGTTGACCAGAGTGTTGTCTGCCCTGCTGAAACACATGTGCAGCTACATTGATTTCCCAGTTGGAGGATTTGGCCACAGTGAAAGCTGAATTTTATGCCCTGGGACATATCCCCAACATCATTGGTGCCATTGATGGTACACATGTAGCATTTGTCCCCCCCTGGAGAAATGAACAGGTGTTCATGAATAAAAAAAAGCTATCACTCTGTGACTGTGCAGATGGTGTGTTTGGCTGACCAGTCCATCTCCCATGTGAATGCCAAGTATCCTGACACTGTGAATGACACCTTTAGCTTGAGGAATAGCAGCATCCCACATGTGATGGCTCAACTCCAGAGGTGGCTAATAGGTGAGCCCAAGGTCCCCACCCAGTATATGTTGGTGTCTGGGTATGGGGTGGTCCCTAAGGGTTAGTGTGTGTCTAACAGTTGTCCCTCGATGTTTTCAGGTGACTCTGGTTACCCCAACTTCTCATGGCTACTGAGCCCAGTGAGGAATGCCAGAACAAGGGCAGAGGAACGTTAAAATGAGGCACATGGGCGTTCAAGGAGGATTATTGAGCGAAACTTCGGCCTCCTGAAGGCCAGGTTCCGGTGCCTCCATCTGACAGGTGGATCCCCGTACTACTCACTCAAGAAGGTGAGTCAGATCATCGTTGCATGTTGCACAACCTGGCCTTGAGACGCCAGGTGCCTTTTCTGCAGGAGGATGAGCCTGGAGATGGTCTTGTGGCAGCGGTGGAGCCTGTGGACAGTGAGGAAGAGGAGGCAGAGGAAGAAGATGTGGACAACAGAAGTAATATCATACAGCTGTACTTACAGTGACACACAGGTAAGACACTGTAACTTCACTTTACTTTTAAGTTTTCTGTTGGACATTGTACATGGCAGCCTGATTTCCCTATGTGTATGGCCACTTACTGTACCCTTTGGCATCTCTATTTTCAGATCTCTGTGGCCCACTCTGGCTCCTGGTATGTTTACTACTGCTGCCCACTAAAGGTCATACCAATGTATTAATTACTCTACATATGAATTGCAATGTTTTCAGAATGTTGTACTAACACATATTTCAATCATTTGACAGACTCCAGATTTGTATTTGTTCCAAGGGTGTTTATTTAAGTGCTAATAAGTAGAGGGGGATGTGCAATGGGCTGGGTGATGGTGGATGAATGTCCAGTTATAGTCCAGTCTCTTGGTATCACAGGTGCATTGTCCAATGGGGCATAATAAGGGGAGTAATTGCAGTTCAAGGTGGACAGGGTGACAGAGTGGGACAGAAGGGTGACAATCAGGAGAGTCTTATTTCCTGGCGGGGGTCTTGGCAATGTTCTCTAGCTTCTGCCTGGATCTCAGGGACCGTTTGCGGGGTGGTTCTCCTTCTGCAGGGGGTGGGATGCTGGTGGCCTGTTGGTCCTGTGGCGGGGCCTCCGGTCCACTAGCGCCGGCAGAGATGGAGGGCTGTTCTCCGGTGTGGCTAGTGTCAGGGGCCGATGGTGTTCCACTGCCTCCCTCACGGTGTCGGCCATGTCAGCCAGCACCCCTGCAATGGTGACCAGGATAGTGTAGATGTGTTTTAAGTCCTCCCTGATCTCCAGGTGCTGTCCCTCTTGCAGTCGCTGGGTCTCCTGCAACTTGGCAAGTATCTGGCCCATGGTCTCCTGGGAATGGTGGTATGCTCCCAGGATGTTGGTGCGTGCCTCGTGGAGAGTGGGTTCCCTGGGCCTGTCCTCCCCCTGTCGCACAGCAGTCCTCCCAGCTTCCCTGTTGTCCTGTGCCTCTGTCCCCTGAACCGTGTGCCCACTGACCCCAGGTCCCTGATCGTCCTGTGTTTGTGGGGTTGCCTAGGGTCCCTAAAGTGGTGGACACACTGCTGATTGACATGTCCTCGGGACAGTGGCATGGGCCCGCTGGGTGGGTGCTGTGGTGGTGTTTCCTGAGGGGAGAGGCTCTGTGGTGGGTTGGGACTGTGGCAGGGTGACCGACTGTCCAGAGGTCCCTGATAGGCCAGGTTGGTCATCATGATTCAGGCGTGCAGAGCTGCTGTCATCACTGTGGGCCTCCTCTGGGGGGGGGGACTGGATGTTGCTGGCAACTCCTCTCCGGTGACGTTGAGTAGGGGTCCTGTGGGGATGCAAATGCAGTGTTATTGTATCTGCGTATGCCATCTTGTGCATGGGTGTGTTTCCCTGTATGGTTGTGATTGACCGGTCAGCTTTGCCTTGTGTGAGTGGTGATTTTGTGGGCTGGGTGATTCTCTCTAATGGGCATGCTGTGGTGATGGGTGTCCATGCAGGTCTGTGATGGGGGTCCATGGATTGGTGTGGCATGCAGGTCTTGGTATTGGGATGGGTGGATTGTGATAGTGGGGTATATGCGAGGTGGTGGAGTGATGGGGGTGAGGTTAGGGGTAGGAGTTTGTGATGGCATGCAGGTAGGGGGTGATAGTAGTAAAGAGTTGACTTACCAGAGTCCAGTCCTCCTGCTATTCCTGTGAGGCCCTCAGCATGCATGATCACCAAGACTTGCTCCTCCCATTTTGTTAGTTGTGAGGGAGAAGGTGGGGGTCCACCGCCAGTCCTCTGCACAGCTACCTGGTGTCTTGCAACCACGGAACGCACCTTCCCCTGTAAGTCGTTCCACCTCTTCCTGATGTCATCTCTTGTTCTGGGGGTTCTGTCCCACAGTGTTGACCCTGTCCACGATTCTCCGTCATAGCTCCATCTTCCTTGCAATGGACGTCTGCTGCACCTGTGATCCGAATAGCTGTGGCTCTACCCGGATGATTTCCTCCACCATGACCCTTAGCTCCTCCTCTGAAAACCTGGGGTGTCTTTGGGGTGCCATGGATGTGGTGTGAGTAATATGTGTGAGGATATGTGTGGTGCTCAGTGGGGTGAAGTGTTGGGGTGTGTGCTGTGAGGTGCGTGGATGGTGTATGAGTGATGCTGTTCTGTGGCTCAGATTGGGTGGGTGCTCCTAGCTTCTGTCTCTCTCTGTAGGCAATCTTTTTTTTCGTTGAAAGGGTTGTGGGTAATGTGGTTGTTTGTTTTATAGTGGTCTGAGTGTGTGGGTGTGGTGTGTGTATGTGTGTCAGGTGTGTGTAGTTTGAATTGTCCAATGTGGTGTGGCTTTGTTAGTGTATGTGTATTTTGAGCGTGGCGGTGTGTACCGCCAATGGTTTACTGCGGTTGAAAGACCACCGTGGTGATTCGTGGGTCCTGATACTGTATGCGTATTCCTGTTGACGTAACGGTGTGGGTTTTGGTGCTACCAATTTATCACTAACCTTTGGTCTGGGGGACTTGTGTGGGTGTCTGTATAGTGGTGGATTGCTCTGTGTGGGTCATAATACCCGTAGCGGTGTACTGCCGCGGTCACGGTAGGTTGACGGTCGTCAGCACAGCGGAAGGTGGCATTAACCGCCAGGGTTGTAATGAGGGCCATAGTGTGGTGTGTGGAGGAACACTCTACTGAAACCACTCCCCAAAGCCTCCGAAGTACACAGAAGAGCATGGGATGTAATGGACTCTCCAATGAGACAATGCACCAAACTATTGGAGTTGCATATCAGGGTGTGGAGAGAAAATGGCCTCTATGCTTAGACCACTATCCAGGTCAAGAAGCATGCATAGTAGGTTGCGGAGGGGGGCTGGCCTCTCTGCTGAAACCACCCATCAGGACCACTGTGGTGCGTAGCAGGATGTGCGGAGGGACTAGCTTCTTCACTGAGACAACTTCCCACAAGAATGGAGGTGCATAGTAGGGTATGTGCAGGACTCATCTCTCCACAGAGACCACTACCAAGGTCGAGAAGCATGCATGGTTGGGTGTGGGGAGAGACTGCCTCTGGACAAATCACTCCCAGGGCAATGAGGAAGCATAGTCAGGTGTGGAGAGTGACTGTCCTCTCCACTGAGACCACTACCCAGGTCGAGAAGCATGTATACTGGGGTGTGTGGTTTGACTGTTCTCTCCACTGAGAAAACTTACCACACTAACAGGAGTGCATAGTAGGGTGTGAGGGGACTGACCTCTCCACAGAGACAGCTCCCCAGACCAATGGGTGTCTGAGTATGGTGCGGAGTAGTGCTGTCTCCTCTGCTGAAATCACTTCTGAGTGCATTAGGTTTTCGTAGTAGGGTGTAGGGAGGTTATGGCCTCTCCACCATACTTTTTGACACAATTCTGAAAGGATCTTGGGAATGGCAGTGAGGCCCCTCCATAACGCATGTTCTTGTGAACTCACTTGGGATCGCTACTTGGATTTCTAAATCATTTTTACATTGCTTCACCACAATATGGGTCCCTCAAAGACCTAATCTCAACTAATAGAGGGTCAGGATAGCTTTACCCTGCCCCCTTGTATACTTTTTTGTGTTCAAATTCCCACACAAGGACCATGTCCCCACACTCAGTAATGGTGGCGTATATTTTCAGATTTTCTCACAACTGCCCAATGACAGCTGGTGCTCCCGCAGGACTAATAGGAGCATTTTGTATGAGTGAGAGTGGTCCTGTACCATATACAGTTCTCTACCATGCACAGTCTTTTCATAAATTATGTTATTTGAGATGTCATAAGTGTTGTTTTGAATGTTATGATTTAACATGCTATGGGTGAAGTCATATGAAAGGGTATAAGCAGTGCATGGGGAAGGCGTGAGCTAGTTAATTTAGACTGGATCAGGAGGTGATAGCACTCTGTATGGAGAAGCACAAGTTATAGTAAGCTGTTGCCAGGATGAAAATGAATACTGTAAGTTGTAACAATAACTTTTCAATTTGTAAGGTTTGTTTAGTTGTTTGTTTCGTATAGAATTAATAAATTAAGTTTTCTTATCTATAACTTATCATAAACTTTAATTATTTTCACTGAATTTCTATTTTTTTTCTATAAAAATACCCAGGACCACCAAAGTGCATAGAGGGTATGGGGAGGTAATGGATTCTACACTGAGACAATGCACCAAACTAATGGAGTTGCATGTCAAGGTTATACTCTTTCTAATCATGTATCATTGTTTATTATGGAATTAAGGCCCTCATTATATCATTGGTGGTAAGTTCCGCTTACCGCCATGCTGACTGCCACCAACATACAGCCGGCGCAGCGGATTACCGCTACTCATATTATGACACACACACACCAATCCGTCACTATACAGACACACACACAACTCTGCCAGCTCAAAGGTCAGTGATAAACGGGTGGTAACAAAACCCACACTGTTACGCCAACAGAATTATGCCCACAGCATTATGACCCACGAATCACCCCGGCGGACACTCAACCGCGGTAAACTATTGGCGGTACATACTGCCGCACTCAAAATACACACAATCAAACAAAACTACACCACATAGGATAATTAAAACTACACACACCTGACACATACACACACCACACCCACACACCCCCACCACTATAAAATACACACCCACAATACCCAAAACCCTTTACGGCTAAAAAATATTGACAACTGCGAGAGAGAGAGACACCAAGAGCACCCACAGAACCAGAGCCACAGAATACCATCATCCATACACCATCCACGCACCTCACAGCATACACCCCAACACATCACCCCCACACACCCTCATACACACCACTCCCACTACACCCATGGCACCACATAGACACCCCAGGTTCTCAGAGGAGGAGCTAAGGGTCATGGTGGAGGAAATCATCCGGGTAGAGCCACAGACATTCGGATCATAGGTGCAGCAGACATCCATCGCTAGGAAGATGGAGCTATGGCGGAGAATCGTAGACAGGGTCAACGCCGTGGGACAGCACCCCAGAACAAGGTATGACATCAGGAAGAGGTGAAACGACCTACGGGGGAAGGTGCGTTCCGTGGCAGCAAGACACCAACTCGCTGTACAGAGGACTGGCGGTGGATCCCCCCTCATCCCCCACAACTAACAACATGGGAGGAGCAAGTCTTGGCAATCATGCATCCAGAGGGCCTCACAGGAGTAGGAGGAGGATTGGACTCTGGTATGTCAAATCTCTATCACGATCACCCACCTACCTGCATGCCATCACAAACCCACACACTCACCCTCACTCCCATCACTCCACCACCTCACAACACCATGTTAAATAGGCCCAGATGGTGCCTATGTGTACTGTGACGCAGTTAGGTGCCATGGCCTGCCCCCCCCTCTGAAATAGCGTCCGCCTGTCCTGTGTGGACGGACATGTGGAAATTAGGTAATTCCGCTGATGTTGTGCTCCATTGCGGGAGGTGGTCGAGTACCACAATGCAACTCCTCATTCATTGTCATTGTGCCTAATGGGTTACAGTAGCCAATGGTGATGTACGCCGGCGGTGATGGTACCCACTGCCGCAGACTTGACCGCCATTTTCTATCTGTTCACTCACTTGCTACCTGACCTTCAGCAGGAGAAGACTTGCACTGCAAGTGCTGCTGTGACCTGTGTCTGGAACCGACCATGGCTCGAGTCACTGGGGAAAGGGCCCCTGCCTTCACCGCTGAGGAGTTGGAGAGACTGGTGTGTGGGGTCCTACCCCAAGAACCGAATGCGGTATGGGCCTCCAGACCAACAGGTGAGTACACTATGAGGATGATACATGAGGCATGAATGCATAGAGTGCTGAGTATGAGGGCCTCGTGTAGAGGGGAGTTGGTGGAATGGCCCTGGGCAGCATGCTGCATGTATAGGGGGCAATGTCTCTGCTAATGGGGATGTGAGGGTTATGGTGGGACATGAGTGTAGCAGTCCGGACAGTCTGACTGATATTTTTTTCAATGTGTGTTCTGCACATTAGCGCCCATCAGAAAAAAGGTATATGGCATGCCATCGCCAAGGACATGAAGACCCTGGGGGTGAGTACAGTTTCACAATATACTACTTGCGCATTGTGGGGTGGTCTCTGGGTGGGGTTGTAGGGTTGTGGGTGCCCCTAGGCCAGGCCAGACATTGCAGGGTGGGTCCCATGTTGGGCAGGGTCTGATGTACCCCACCTCCTACCAAGCTAGTAGGCATCCACTACTGGGCAGGGGTCTGTGGGTATCAGGTATACTGCTATTGGTGTTAGGTATCCCTTTCCATGGGCTGGTGATAAGCATTGTGACTGTTAGTGCATTGCCTTGTGCGTAGGGCTGTTCCCTGTGTGTGTGTGTTGTGTACGCCAATGGTGGTGTTGGTGCCGCCATTGACCAAGTGTATCCTTTGCCTCTCCAACCACCTTTTTGTTTTGTCACCCTGTCCCTCTGTGCATTAGCATCATCTGGTGGAGGAGCAGAGGCACCGGCGACGGAGGGAGCTGCATCCCATATGACCCAGGAGGACGAATCCACCCACGGTGAGGGCACCAGTGGGACGGAGGGCGAGGGGAGCACCACGGCGGAGACAGGAGGGGACAGTTCTGAGAGTGATTCCTCCTCCAATGGAAGCTCCCTGGTGGTGGCACACACCACCCAACTACAGGTACAACCGCCACCCTCCGTACCAGCACCGCCCTTCCAGCAGCCCCTCAGCGAGGTTCCTGTGCCCGCTCACCCAGGAGAGTGGGCATCTCCTTCGCCCCAGGCACCTCAGGCCCTGCCCCAGTTAGCCCTGTTGCCCTGAGTGAGGAGGCTATTGACCTCTTGCGATCCATCTCTCTTGGGCAGTCAACCATACTGAATGCCATCCAGGGGCTTGCAGCCCATTTGCAACAAACAAATGCATTCCTGGAGGGCATTCACTCTGGCATGGCGGCCCAACAGAGATTATTCCAGGCTCTGGCCTCCTCACTGATGGCAGCCATTGTCCTTGTTTCTAGCCTCCTCCCTCAAGCTTCCTCTACCCAGTCCCATTCCCCTCAACCCCAACCTATCCCAAGCACACAGGGAGACCAGCATGCACACAGGACAACACACAGGAGTGGCTCAGGCAAACACAAGCACCACACATCATCCCACAGGCACTCACCCAAACACTATCCAGATGCAGACATACCAACATCCACTGCCTCCACAGTGTCCCCCTCCTCCTCGTCCCCCACCTCCCTCCCAGTACCGTCTCCACTCACACCTGCATGCACTACATCCTCATCCACTACCTCCATCACCATCACGCCTATCACTACACACCCCTCACTGGCAGTCACCACCCCCACATCCATGCACACGTCCCCTGTGTCCTCTCCCACTGTGTCTGTGCCCTCTCCTCTCAAAGTACACAAACACAAGCACTCAGACACCCAACAGCCATCCACCTCACAACAGCATCCAGCCCACGCACCTGCACTCAAACTCAACAGACAGACACCTCCTACAACCACTCCCTCTTCCTCCACTCCCAAACCTTCACCCTCCTCCCATCCCAATGTCCCTAAGAAGCTTTTCCGCTCCAACGTTGACCTCTTCCCTACCCATCACCCCCGTCCTTCACGTCGGGCCAGGGTTTTCTGAACCCAGGCGAGCACCTCATGTCTGCCGTATTTCTTTAAATGTAGAAAATGACAATTCAGCACTGTATCGTCCGGATGATGTACATTTTACAACCTATGAAAAACAAATTTTTATTTAAATTCTAAAAACATGGCTTAACAAACATATGTAATTAAGTTTATTAAAAAGGGGCTCTTTGAAGGGCCATTCTATATTATACCTAATTTCATTCAGTGATATGCATTTTTTAGTTTTCAATAAGTAGAGCAGTACTTTCTAATTAATTTTGAGAAAGTATTGTGGTACATGGTAAAGTTTAATAAAATGTAAAAATCATACAAAATTCTCTTCCCTAACTCCACACAATTTGCTAAACTGCCTCATTTCTTCCTATACATTACAAAAAGTATAATACACTGTATTTCATGGGAAAAGAGAGAACAAAGAAAATATGTAGTCTAAAAAATATGGCTGACTTTTTATTTCACAAAGGTTTGATTACCCAATAATACTGTGTTTCATCACTGCCTTGTACCACACTATGCCACGAAGATACCACAGTATACTGCAGCCAATATATCAATACGTTTGTTTCCTTTATTACTTAAAAGCAACTGAACAAATTTATATAACACAAAAGACCCTTTCCGCACCATAATCTATACTCCTACCAAATTTCATGTAAATTTGTTCAGCCATTTTGTGGCTATATCTGTTTAAAGTATACGGAACATGTGTTGGTGGAAAAACTTGTTTTGCCCTCCCCCCTTCTTTTTTTGTGCCCCCCTGACCAATCACCCCAAAACTTTGCATCATCTGCCAATCTAGAAGGAATAATAGGTCTGCTAAGTTTTATGAAGATTTTTCAAATGGGTGCTGAGCTATTAATGATGAAAAATTCAAAGAATTCCTATCTTTGATAATCCTAACTATAACTACAGAGTGGCTTTCTGCCACTCTGTAATATACATAAGCACCAGACATAGGAATTTCTCAGAATTTTCACCATTAATAACTTTGCTCCTGTTTGACAAATATCCACAAACCTTTCCAGATCTATTGCTTTTTGTACACTGGCAGAGAATGAAAGGTTTTGTGGTGATTGGTCAAGTAGTAGATGTAAGAAATGGGGTCTTTGGTTGGCAGTCAGGTTTCTCCCTGTCAAAGCAAGGACCCTCACTCTAGTCAGGGTAAGTCACACACAATCCAAATTATCCTGTGCCCACCCTCTGGTAGCTTGGCACTGAGCAGTTAGGCTTAACTTAGAAGGCAATGTGTAAAGTATTTGTACAATAAATCATGCAATAACACAGAAGAACACCACAAAAATACACCACACAGTGTTTAGAAAAATATATAATATTTATCTGATAAGATGCAGGACAAAACGATTAAGATGCAATAAGTACATGTTGAAATATCACTGTAAAAATGATGTAAATTGTCTTTAGTTTCTTAAAAGCGATAAATGTCTCTTGCAAGCACAAACTACCTGGTTTGCGTTCAAATCCTCCGAAAGGAACTGCAGAGGAGGAGATGCGTGGAAAACAGGGAGGTGTGCATCGATTTCTCAGGCTGCATATGGTGATGAGTCGTTTATTTTCCACTCAGGGAAAGCTTTGCGTCGATTTCTGGCTTGCGGACTTGGATCCTCTTTGGCCTGCAGGGTTTTCAGACGCCCGAGGATAATGTGTTGAATTCTGCTGCTGACAGGACGAAGTCATGGGGCTGCATCGATCCCGTGGGCATGGTATGGAAATTTCTACCGCACAGCAGGCGCTGCCTCGCTTCCTCTCAGGAAGTCGGGCTGCGTCGTTCCAGTGGGCCGTGTGTCGAATTTGCGGTCGCTACGCTGGCGCTTCATCGTCTTCTCCTTGCAAAGTTGGGCAGCGTCGTTCCGGTTCACCGCAAATTTTTCACTGCGATGGAGGCTATGCGTTGTTTTCTGCAGGCTGTGTGTCGATTTCCACAGCACAGGGAGTTTTTCTTCAAGGAATGAAGTATTTTTGGTCCTGAGACTTCAGGGAACAGGAGGCAAACTCTATCCAAGCCCTTGGAGAGCACTTCTCAGCAAAGCCAGAGAGCAGCCAGGCAGCTGGGCAACAGCAAGGCAGCAGACCTTCCCTGAAAGCAGTCAGGTGTGTCCTTTGGGCAGACAGGCAGTTCTTCTTGGCAGGTTGCAGGTTCTGGTTCAGGTTCTCTTCTCCAGGAAGTGTCTGAGTTGGTAGGGGCAGAGGCCCTGTTTAAATACCCAAATGTGCCTTTAAAGTGGGGGAGACTTCAAAGAGTGGCTTAGAAGTGCACAAGGTCCCCTTTCAGTTCAATTCTGTCTGCCAGGGTCGAAGTAGGGGGTGTGGCAGTCCTTTGTGGAGGGCAGGCTACTGTCCTCCACCCACCAAGCCCAGGAAGACCCATTCAGTATGCAGATGTATGCAAGTGTGGCTGAGGATCCTGTGTTTGGGGTTTGTCTGAGTGAATGCACAAGGGAGCTGTCAACTGAACCTAGCCAGACGTGGATTGTAAGGCATAGAAGAATTTAAGTGCAGAGAAATGCTCACTTTCTAAAAGTTTATTTTTGTTCTATTGATTTGCTTGTGGCATAGAACTGAGTAGGTATTGCCCAGGGAGGATTAAGTGCGCGGAGAGTGCGTCCGCCTCTCCTCGGGATCGGACCGGATTGGAACTGTTCTGTTCCGCTTCCGGGTTGTAGAGTGAAGTTGGCCAGTGCTGGGGAACGCCAGAGAGGGCGGTAGGAGCTCTTTTAATTAGGCGGACCAGAGTGGAACACTTTAGCAATAGGGCTCCACACCTGTGTCTGGTTAAGGGAAACGGACTAAGTTATTTAAGCGCGTTGAAACAACTTTGCTTTTCTTTTTCTTGTACTGTACTGACGGTTGGATGTGGACTTAGGCCGCCATTGTCTTGACACTGCAACGTTTATATTTTACAAGGTATGTATGTGGCGAGTTGTTTGTATAAGAAGGGCTTTTTGCTGTGAATAGATAAGGGGTGTGGCGGTACTTATTGTTTATCAGTACGTATGTGCAATATTGATATTAATGAGTTATGTCTGTTATATATGAGGTAGTTGGTTTTTGTATGAGATTTTTATGGCATATTTGTGTTTGGTTTTTAAGGGATTATCGTGGCGCAATTGGCTTTAAAGAAGATGGAAGGAATAATATTGTAGGAATCCCTGGTAAGGATATGGGTTGTTGAGGTTGTCTTAGGAATACTGTGTGGACCAGTGATTTAGTTATAATAGAGTTTCTGTATGTTTTTAGATGTGATGTGAGCTGTTTTCCTGGAAGAAGATTTTGATAATGGAATTATAATTAGTGTAAGTATTGGTTTTAATGGTTTTGTAGCAGCATAATACTAAATAATATAGAATTGTTCATAAGAGTAGAATAAGATTGATTATTACTTTTTTGATTGTTTCAATAGACCCCTACTGTCTTAGTCCTGATGAAGACCGTATGTGAGCCCGGATTTAGCCAGAGAACTGGATGGGTCGAAACATCGACAATAGTTTTTTTGAGCCTGGATGTTATTTTTTCGTTTTTCATTTATTTTGGAAGGAGAACTAATGAAGATTTATTATTCCTGTTTTTATTTGAATGATTCAATGAGGAAAAAGTTGAAACAGCAGGCTCCTTGTTTGTGAATTTATGTTTCTATTGGATGGACCTTATTGTCCTTTCCTTTCTTAATCACATGCACTTTATTTCTGAGCACTTTTTTCTGTCCTATATATTTTAAGGTTATGATTGTTTTTTTGCAGTTTTGTATGTGATTCAATCTTTTGTATATCAATAAATGATGTGTTTTGTAATTTGATTTTATTATGCTGCTTATTAATAGGATGTATGTTCCCGAGGGGGCATTGTAGTCTTTTGATAACACTTTCTAAACGTGGCATTTCTAAAATAGTAATATTAAATCCAACTTCACCAGTCAGCAGGATTTTGTATTACCATTCTGGCCATACTAAATATGACCTTCCTACTCCTTTTAGATCAGCAGCTATCACTCAAACAGTATATGAGGGTAGCCCTAATGTTAGCCTATGAAAGGAGCAGGCCTCACAGCAGTGCAAAACGAATTTAGAGGTTTTACACTACCAGGACATGTAAACTACACAGGTACATGTCCTGCCTTTTGTCTACACATCACACTGCCCTATGGATTACTTAGGGCCTACCTTAGGGGTGTCTTATATGTAGAAAAAGGGGAGTTTTATGCCTGGTATGTACTTTTAAATGCCAACTCGAATTGGCAGTGAAACTGCACATACAGGCCTTACACTGGCAGTCCTGAGACATGGTTAAGGGGCTACTTAAGTGGGTGGCACAAGAGGTGCTGCAGGCCCACTAGTAGCATTTAATTTACAGGCCATGGGCACAGATAGTGCACTTTACTAGGGACTTATAGGTAAATTAAGTAAGCCAATTGGGTATGATCCAATGTCATCATGTTTAAGGGAGAGAGCGCACGCACTTTAGCACTGGTTAGCATTGGTAAAGTGCGCAGAGTCCTAAAACCAGCAAAAACAGTGTTCAAAAATTGGAGGGAGGCAGGCAGAAAGGTTGGGGTGACCACCTTAAAGCTGTCAGGTCTAACAGTAGCAAAAATAAAAGGGGATTCCAAAGTGTGTTTGGGCAGAAATGCATTTTTCCACAGACTTTGTAATCAAGCATAGCAGCGAAATGCATGACAGATTTCCATGAAATCCTGCAGGATTACCCATAATGGTGTGCAGATGATCCTTTGGGTACTGAAGATAGGTAGTGTAAGTACATTTTAAGTTATGAGGCATTTTAATTTAGTGTTTTCTGTTGCTGCAGTACTTCAGCAAAATCTTGCTTTATTTAATGGAACTATCCATGGTACATAGCATTGACAAGGCATTATATGATTGGCTAATGACGGCCTTTACAAAAGTGAAAGTTAGCCATGTGTTTTAGCTACATTTTTGCTTTGTTCTGCTTTATGCCCATACATACAACTTAGTATTAGGTCTGACATTTTCCCTTACATACTAGCACTCTACTAAAGTGGCAATAGCTAAAGAAAAATAGTTATAAGTTTCTTTATATTTAGAAGAAAATATATGAAATACCATAGTACTTCTTTAGGAGTATTGTAGTACTTAAAATAAATACACAAATAAATATGTTAAAAATTACACCAACTCGACTATATTTTACAAATCTAGTGTACTACAATGTATTTTCAATTTTTAGCATAGTTAAATCTTCACAAAAAATAGTCTACGTAATACTGGTGTAATACCTACACATTACCACGCATCTTAAAAAAATATTTTAAAGATGAACAATTCACCATAAACTGCTGCAAAAATATATAGCAAATTATAAATACATTTCTCTAACAATTATCACTTCCATAAAGTGGTAATTGTCAGGGAACAACAATAAAACCTAATACTTACCTATACATAAAGCCCTAACCCAGAATGCGTTAAAAGTGTGTTAAAAACTACATGGCTGCCTTTTACATTTTGTAAACAAAGCCATTAGCTTATCAGATACTGCCTTGTTATCGGCATGTACTGTGGAAAATTGCAGAGTTACAGTGGTGTACAGTGGTAAGTATTTTGACAATTAGAACTTTAACACTATTTACACTATTTACACCTACTACCAAAAATGAGCATTTACACCTCATAATCTACATTCCTGGCATATTACATCTCCATCCATTCACCCGCATTCATGCTATGTCTGTTTTAAGTATGACACTCCACTCTACACCATCCCACTCAATGCCACTCAGCTCTATGCTGTTACACTCTTCTTTACTCCACTCTTCATAACTCCACTGTACGCTAATCCACAGTACGTCACTCCACTATAAATACTCCACTCAATACCTCTGCACTCTACACCATCACATTGTATACTATTACACTCAAAGCCACTCCTTTTTATGACACTCCAGTATATGCCAATACATTGTGCACTTTTTTACTATACACTACTCCACTCTAACACTCTCCAGTGTACACCACTGCACTTTATACCACTCCACTCTACGGTATTCTACTTTATACAACCCCACTGTGTGACACTACATTCTATGCTATTTCACTCTATGTCCCTCCACTGTATGCCACTTCAGTGTACATCTGTAGGAAAGTGAAGTATTATGCAGTGATGCGCGTTAGGTTTCTGTTATGAATAACGTTACAAAGACAGGAACAGTTCTCACGGAGATTTAATTTCTTCAAGAGTGTGAGTCAAAAACCACAGACAGTTCAAAGCTTCACTCCCTGGTGTTCACCTCGCCACCCCAAATGTCATTTTTTTAACGCTGGGGTTGGCTCCCTGGATCCTTGTCTTTATGATGACTTAATGCCCGCGCTGTCCACTAGGCATTGTTTTAACGCTCACCACAAGCCACTCCATATATAGCTCCTTTCCTTTATAAAGAATAAATGGCATAACTTGCTGCTTGCATGAAATATATTGTAAACAAGTATTTACAAAGCTTAAACGGCAGAAACATGCTGCTTACAAGAAATGAGTTGTGCACAAGTGTTCTACAACGCAAGATGTGATTTAACCTAATTAATTCTTAATAGGCTTAATACTATATAATACTGTATCAGAAGTTACTAGATAAAAGAATACAATTTAAACAGAACAGGTAATGCTAATAATCTAAGCTTCTATGTTATATGGATAACTCATGCATCTACTCTGTATCTCAAAGGTATTCTTGTGCATCTGGAACACCTACAATCTTCCCATTGCTTATCAAACCTTTGGTCTGACGGACTGAATTTTTCACCACCACATTTTGTACCCTGATCATCCGAAGAAAACATTTTGGAATCGACTTTGACTATTTTATTTACATTCTACAAGTGGCACACATCCTGACAGGATTCCCACAAACTTTATCAACTTTTACTGTATCAGAATATTTTGAATTGCCTTTCTTTAAAAATTTACATTTTTTTATGCGTATAACATCACCTACTTTAAACTGTTTTTCAACTACATTTTGTTTTGTCATATGAGTCCTTTTGTTTCACTTGTGCATTTTCAACATTGTTCCTGACTGTGTGGTCCAAATCCTTCAACAATGGATTGCATCTAAGCCACTTTGACATCTAACCTGGCCTGAACTCAGTCGATGGTTTCCTTCCTCTCATCAATTCAAATGGTGACACAGATGCCGTTGAGTGGGCATGCTGACCGGTAAAACCATAGCATAGTTTTAACAGCTGCTGGTATACTACATTTAGGTTTGATAGCCCAACTTATGCATTCTCCCAGTACTCTGTTGAATCGTTCGACCAAAACGTTGGTTTGAGGGTGCTACAGTGACCCTATCAAGTGTAATCCCGCTTTCCTGAAAAAAAAAAAATCTACTTCTTTAGAAACAAACTGCAAACCACTTCTTTAGGAAATTGCTCCCTCATCAAAGTCTCTTTAAAAAAATCCAAAACATTATTGGAATCAGGTTTTCCCATATTTTTTTACCTCGGGCCACTTGGAGTAATAATCAACTATCACCAGGGCAAATTGGGACTGATAAGGCAAAGAATGAAAGGGACCTAGTATATCAATACCTATTTTCACCCAGGGTCTGGAAGGCAAAGTTATAGGTGTTATAGGTGTTAAAGGGGGAGAAAAAGTTTTAAAAACCTTGTCACTATTAGCGCAAATTGTGCATTCTCAAATCACAGAGTCAATGTATCTGTCCATCTGTGGCCACCAAAAGTGTTCATGAATTCTTCATTTGGTGAGCTTATCCCCATGGTGCTTTCATGTGCCTTTTTCATAAGTGTGGACCTTAGTATTTAGGGTGGGACCAATTTGTCTGATCTCAGTATTAGTCCATTTTCTAACAATAGCTCATCTGATACTTTAACATACGGTTGAATCGAAAGCTCTACATTTCTCTCTTTAGGCCAACCTTTAGTAATACACTTAAATACAGTCTGTAAAACATTGTCCTGCTGTGTAGCAACCGTCCATTTTTCTTCAAAAAACTGTTGGTATTCCTAATTTCAATTGATACTACCTTGCAATCATCCAGGTCTTGATCCTTATGATCATCAGACTAATTTGTGTCTTTGTCTACTGGAAAATGTGAAAGATAGTCTGCGGTTATATTTTTTCCTCCTGAAATGTGTTGGATGTCGAATTGAAATTGGAGTCGTTTTGTGGACAGCGTGGCTATGTGGGGAGTATTATTCCTGTTGGATGATCCTCCTAATATATAAATGAGTGGTTTATGATCTGTCTGGAGTGTTCATTTCCTCCCCGACAAATAGCACCTGAAATTTTCTATGGCTCACCAGTATTCCAAAAGTCCCTTTTCGATAAATTAATAATGTAGTTCTGAATTCCTAAGAACTTTAGAGGTAAATCCAACAGTTCGCTCTGCATCATCACTTCTCGGAGTCAGTATTACACCCAACCCATGCTTGCTGGCATCAACGGTAAGAATACATAGTAATGATGGGTCATACGATTTCAAAGCTTTGGGTTCAACTAGTTGCTTTTTATCCATTCAAAAGCACACCTGCAGTTGTCATCCCAACCGAATTCTATATTTTTTCAAAACAGGTTTGACATATGCCTGATTCTAGGCGTATAGTCCGGGTTGAAGTGTGACTAAAAGTCACTCAGCCCTAGAAAGGATTTTACACCGGCCTTGTCCTTAGGTTGAGGTGGCTGTAAAATTGCATGCAATAGTCCTCATCTGGGATGAACACCTGCACTAGAAATTACATGCCCTAAATATTCTACGGGTTCTTTGCAAAATTTACATTTTTCACGTTTCAGTACTATGCCATGATTTTGGAAAATGTTAAAGACCATTTTTAGTGTGTCATCATGGGGTTTTCTGTCATTAGCCTATATTAACACATCGCCCTGGAATGCTGTCACATTGTTTACACCTTTAAGAATATTTTCCATTAGACGTTGAAATACTGACGATGCAGAGGCTAAGCCAAACGGTATGAGGCAGTAATGAAACATCCCTAACGGTGCCACAAATGCCGAAAAATGCCTGGATTTCAAATAACCTGATGATACGCAGCAGCTAGGTCAAGTTTCATGAAGAATTTTACTCCTGCTATAGTGGCCAATATTTTAGTGATGTTGGGAAGGGGATGTAAGTCAACCCAAATCGCTCTATTAAGACTGCTGAGATCAATGCAAACTCTTAGATCACAATTTTTCTTTCTAGCTATCACTAAGGTTGAAAGCCAAATGGATGATTCTATGGGTTCAATCACTTCCCTTTGACATCATTGTGTACGTTCTATGTCTAGATCTTCTCTAATGCTGAAAGGGACTCCCTTCAACTTATATTTGATGAGTAATGCACCTTCTTTAATCTTAATCTTACTTCTGAAAACTTTTATTTTACCTAACACTCCTGAAAACACTTTAGGGAATTTTTTCAATAAAATGTCTATGCAATTGGAATCTCTCATAGCCAGTACCTGTTCTTTTGCACCTGGGCAAAGTATCTTGTCAAAAAACCCTTGATGAACTCACCCTAGGATGTCTAATCCCTTTACAGCAATATACAACTTTCCTTGGATGCGCCTACCTTCAAATTCCAATGTGTCTTCAAAATACCCAATCACATCGATTTTACATCCTTCATAAGAGACTGGTAAACTATCGGGTGGCAACAATTGTGTATTCATCCAATTGCTTATGAATGTTTCTTCTATAATCATGGGAATGCTTGCTCCAAAATCTACCAGAAGCCGTAAAATCTTGTTCCCTACCATGATGTCAACCACATGATCCATACAATTGGATGGGTCACCAGTATTTATGTTGCCTTCACTAACTACCAACACCATGTCTTGCACGTCAGACAACAGGTCTTCATTGTCACTACAGTTGTTGTCAGTAACCACGTTAACTCTTAATTCAAATTTATTGATCCCTTGACATACCTTGGCGAGATGCCCTAGTTTTCTGCAAGATCTGCATACTTTTTTAGCTGGGCACAGCTTTCCCACTTTTACGTGACTAGTATTTCCACACATGAAGCATATAACAGTATGCTTAAAAAAACTTTTCTGTGGAAAATCCTTCTTTTTCTTGTTGCTTTGAGTTGGCAATCATATGGGAGTGGCTGATTCGGTAGTCTCATCATCTAACTCATGATCAATTTTTGTAATGCTGCTATACTCTTAGCTACTCTGATTCTTTCTTCTAATGTAGGATGGCCAAGAGATAGTCATTTATTTTTTAATACTCCTGTCAGAACAGTGGCTTTATAAATTGATTCCTAACTAATTGGTCACTGTAATTCTGAGAATCACACTCCGATACTAATGTTCTCAAAGTTCTTATATATGTTTGTATACATCTTACCAAGACACTGGAACTCTTTGGAAGAATTTGCAATGCAAAATTACTAAAATTGGGTGGACGTCAAACCTAAGTGTGAGTTTTTTTGATCATTTCTTGATATTCATCCAGTTCTTCATCTGGTTCTACTGCTACTTCAGGTAGATGTTTGAATGTGGACCAGTCTTCAAATCCCAGGCAGTGTAGCAACAGAAATGTTTTCCTTTCAGGTCTGAATCTATGTGCACATATGGCCCCTAAATAGGTTTCAAATGCATCTAGCCACTGCCAGCATGGAATTGGTGGGTCCTCTGGTATATCTAGAAAAGGGTATGGAGAGTTACCTGCTTGCATGTTAATATATTAATTCCTAAGCAAAGTTTATTTATCGTAGAATTAAAACCAGAACTAAAAGTGCAAGAAACCCTATAACAGTGGTATAACATATTCTATGGTATGCTAAACAAACTTTAACTAGGAATTTCTAGTTAATTTCACTAACTCATTTACTTTGAGTACTGTGACCTAGATTGACCCTCACTTCTGTAGCTAATTATTGTTAGCCCTGTGTCTAGTTGTCTTGTGTGTGAGACAGAACACTGATTGACAACTTGTGATGAGTGATTGATTTATTGGAGGAAAGCTGAATGAAATATTTGAATACTACTTGCCTGTGAGTATCTGCATGTTAAATATTGTTGAATGGCTGTGTGCATCAGTGTGTGAATGATACAAGTGATTGGCTGTGTGCATCAGCGTGTGAAAGATACATGTTAAATACATTTGAATAGCTGTGCGCATCAGCATGTGAGAGACACACATTCTTGGCTATGCAGCACGTGAAAGATACGCAATCGTACCCGAGCACATTAATTTGTAGCTAAAGTATGTTTATATTCAATTAAATTCTGTTGCAGTTTGCATCAGTGTTCAAATTGCTTGATGTATTCAGTATTACTTTGGTGGAGCAACAGCACTAAATTGCAAAGATACACTTTTTTAGCTTTGCGCATTAGCGTGTAGCTAAAGTCTGTTTATCTGTAAGTGATGTATGTTACTGTGCACATCAGAGTTTAAAAGGCAGGATATATATTCAGTTTTACTTCTGTAGGGCAATGATGCTGAATTACTTTTTAAGGCGAATGTGGGTTGCAATCAGAAAGGTCATTTACTTCACATGTCATAGTCAGTTTGTCATAAAAATGAGTACAGTACTTACAGTTGCTGTGTAAGAGTTTCACAAACCACCTGGAAGGATGACTGGCACACACCTAGACTGAAATAAAACCCCATGTTTATTTTAAATGTTAGGTATTAGGGGGTTAGGTGCTTTTTCTAAGGAAAATAATTTTTATGTGTTTTAAGGCTGAAAGATATGTTTTTATTTTATTCTTATCCTTTTTTTAACTTAATTCCTATTTCCTTTTTCATTCAATTGTTGGTTGTTTTGCTTTTATGGTTAAAAGCAACCGAATAAAGCTATGTGTTGATGATGATGATGACTGGCTTTCATACACTGTCTTATAGCCAGTCTAAGCGTTTCACAGGATGGCAGAAGATTAACCCCCCTTCACTCTGCCAGATACACCTTAAGTAGGAACCGTTCTAGTTTTTCTTCTACTTGCAGTGGAAATACATTGTTGATGCTTGTAATTTCCCAGCAGGTCCTCTATGATGATTAAAAGCTGTGTGTGGAGAATGGCGGTATGTATAGTTTTGTAGATTGCGTAGGTTCTTTGTGGATCTAGAAGATCACCACCAGAATTTCTATGTTATGAATAATGTTATGAAGACAAGCACAGTTCTCACAAAGATTGAAGTTCTTCAAGAGCACAAGTCAAAGCCCACAGACAGTTCATAGCTTCACTCCCTGGTGTCCACCTGATCACCCCCAACTGTCACTTTTTGAATGCTGGGGCCGGCTCACTGACCCATGTCGTTATAATGACTTAATGCCCGAGCTGTCCGCGAGGCATTGATCTTGCACTGACCGCTACAGCTTCACTATGTAATACTCTCACAATACCCGAAATATGGTCCTTTGGATATACACTAATAAATTGTTCGCTCAATCCCGGTAGTGGGGCAAAGAGCAATCAGGCTTTAAAGGAGGTAAACATGTTAAGCATTACAGAGTAACAATTGGACGATAAGTAATTGAAATGGCAAAAAAAAAATCTAACACCAATTTATTTAAAAAAAAAACTGATTTTTATATGATTTTAAACACCAAAACAAAGTGCATCCGTTAGGGAGTTATGGATTTTATAGTAAAAAATAAAATCAGTACATTTATAGTCTGCCAAAATTTACCATTGTGGTCAATGGGAAAAATCACTGGTGACACTCAGTCACTTGCTGGGTAAGTTCAGAGGAACCCGCTGGTAGTGAAGGTTGTGCAGGTCCCAGGGCAAAGCAGCGACAGTCAGACCAATTTTACCTGGCTCATGGGGCCTGGGTGCAGAGGTGTACTGGCTGTCCTTGGTGCTGATGGCAAGAGCTGCGGGTGCTGAATGGGAGCTGCAGTTGCTGGTTGTACCACTGCTATGGTGAGGGAAAGGAGGCAGTTGCAAAAACCCAACAACAGAGCCACAGGTGACATTGGATGAAGGTGTTGCGGTGTGCACTCAAGTTGCAGCGTCGAGTACAGGTGGTGCTGACCCAGCTGGCCAACAACAAGCCTTGGCAGTGACATGGTGGCGGAGAAGCTATCTCTCCTTCTGGAGGTCCAGTGGAAACCTGTAGCCAGCTGTAACTTGGCAGGGAGGTGGACTACACTTCTCACAATGCTCTGGACCACCTGTCTTTGGGTGATACCTCGGAGGGCCCGACAGGCTGCGCATCTTTGGATCCGGGGAGTACTTTCTACCTGTGGTGGGCAGGAGACTAGTGCTACTAGTCCAAGGGAGTATGGTCTTGCCTTTGGTTCACAAAGGGTTGCTTCTTGCTGCGGGAAGCAGTCTTTGGGCCACAGTAGAGCAGGTACAGGAAGGTTCCCACCGGTGCAAGGTAGCACGCCATTTGTGAGTGCAGGTTCCTGATGTCCTTGATGTGGGTCTCCTCTAGTCCTTTCTTCACAAGCTGTTGCAGATCTAAGATTCTGGTGACAGGGGAGCCCCTCAAATCCTAGATTTAGGGGTGTCAGGGGTGTGAGTGGAAGTAGCCAATAGGCTACTAGCCCCAGTGGCTAATCTGCCCCTGAGGTGACCACAACTGGTGGGTTGTGGCATACTTTCTACCTACATCCCTCTATTTTTCCACTTTTCATGACGGCAGAAGTCATCCTTGGCTGTATAGACCTGGCTGCCCACCCTAGAGGTGTGGGTAGCGTTCTGGGAGTGTATGGCTCCTAATTAACTAATTTTCCCATATACGGGGTGCAAATGTGCCTAGGGACAGGGGGTGGCATTATCCTCAACTCGAGGACAGTCTGCTTGCATATCAGAGGCAGTGTGCCCTTTGAAGCTCACTGCCATCTCACAGCTCCTGGGACTGTTTAAACTGCAATCCATAGGGTGACAATCCTGTATTGGTGCACCAGCTGCAGGCTGGCAGTCAAAGCACAGGAAAACTGGAGTAACTCAGTGTGTAACCTCTAAGGTTGTTTTCTGAGTCCATGCCACATCACCCTTGACACAAGATTCATGTCAGGGGTGAGAAGGCACATTGTTTGATACTAAACATGACCCATTTTGGCGGTACCACAATGGAGCTGGCGACCTCAGATTTGCCCATGTGCCAGACCATGTTATCCTGTGGACAGTTGTGCAGTTATAGTAGCCTCTAATGGAAAAGGCCACTATGGGGACCTTTCTTAGGGGTGGCTGACATATATTAAAGATAGTGCTTGGGCAGTGCCACACATGCTGTGGGCAGTGCCACACATGGTGTGGGCACAATAGATTTTAAGCTGTGTACACAGCTCCTGCAGTCTGCAATGGCAGACCTGTTGTCAGTACTTTACTTTGGTCACTCGAGGTGGCACAAACAGTGATTCAGGCCCTAGTGATCCCTTTAACACACATGCCCTTATACCAGAGACTTATAAGGGGGTAAAGTACTTGCCAATTGATAATACCAATTAGGGGAGAGATCACTGGTACTGGTTAGTAGGTTTCAGTGTACTTTCAGAGTCATAACTAACAGCATCTAGATAAAAAGGTATGGGGGTGAGCATCCAGAAATGTCATTTTTCTACAACACCACTGCACAGTATGTTATTCCTCTGTATGTCACTGCATTTTTCACCACTCCACTGTGAGCCACTCCGCTATATGCAACTCCAATCTACGACAATCCACTGTATGCTATTACACCGTTCTTCAATCCATTCTACAACACTACACTCTACGTCTCTCTACTCTACAACAATCCACACTACCATACTACACTCTACACTATTCCACCTTACGACACTCCACTCTACCCCACTCCACTCTACATTATTCCACTATATGCCACTGCATTCTGTCACTACACTGTACGCCAGTAACACTAGATGTTATTTCACTCTCACCACTCTACTATACGCACCTCCACTGTATGCCACTCCACTCCACACCACTCCACTCTATGCTATTTCAAAGTACTCCACTCTACTCTACAACACTCCACTCTATGCCACTCCACATTTCACTTTTATAGTATATGCCACTACACTCTACGCCACAACGTTGTACCCCGCTCCACTCTGCAACACTCCACTCTATGTTATTCCACTCCACAGCACACCACTCCACACCAATAGAAACTGTGCCACTCCAGTCTATGCTATTCCAATGTACACCACTACACTGTACCTCACTCCAGCCTACTCTACAACACTCTGCTGTATGTCGCTCCACTCTATTTCTTTCCACTGGATGCTACTCTATTCCAAGCTATTCCATTATATGCCACTCCACTTCAACACTCTCCAGTGTACACCACTGCACTGTATACCAAGCCACTGTATGGTTATCCACTGTTTGCTGATCAACAGTGTGAAACTCTAGTCTACAACAATTCACTGTATGCTACTACACCATACACTAATACACTCTATACTATTCCACTGTACTCAGCTCCACTGTATGGCACTCCACTCTATGCCACTCCACTGTACACCACTCCAATATACGCTATCCCACTGTACGCCACCCCACTGTACATACATCACTACATTCTCTACCAGTCCACACTATGCCACTTCACTCTATGCCCCTTCAGTCTACATCACTGCACTGTATGCCACTCCACTATACATCAATCCACTTTATGGCAATGCACTGTACGCTATTCCATTCAATGCCACTCTACTCCTACTACACTCTACCCTATCCAATTATACTCCACTCAACTGTACTCTATTCCACTATATGCCACTCCACTCTACATCACTGCCCTTTATACCAGTAATGGTTAACATTATTCCGGTCTACATCACTCCACTGTATGCTGCTCCACTTTATTCCACTACAGTTTACCTCACTACACTGTACACCACTCCGCTCTACAACAAGCCAAACTACGTTATTCCACTCTCTGACGCTCCATTCCACTCTGCATCAGTACACTGTATGCCACTCCACTCAATGCCACTCCAGTCTGTGCTATTCAACTGTAAGCCACTACACTGTACCTTACTACACTGTATGACATACCACTCTATGCTACTCCACTGAATACCACTACACTCCATGCTATTCCACACTACACCACTCTGCTCTGTGCCACTCCCCTCAACCTGTCTCCAGTGTACACCATTCCACTGTGTCACTCCAGTGCACACAACTCCACTCTACGCCCCTCCACAGTGCACACCACTTATCTATGCTACTCCACTTTACGCTATTCCACTGTATACCACAACACTGTACCTCACTTCACTCTCCACCTCTCCACTCTACAACATTTCACTGTACACTCTCCACTCTATGCCACTCCACTGTATGCCACTTTACTTTACTTTATTCCACTGTACATCACTCCACTCTAACCGCTCCAGTGTACCCACTACACTGTACACCACTTCACTGTCTACTATTCCACTGTATGTGCTCAACTCCATGACACTCCAGTCTATGCCACACCAATACATGCTACTACACTATACTACAATACACTCTACACTATTCAACTGTACTCAGCTCACTGTAAAAAACTACACTCTATGCTATCCACTCTATTGTATTCCACTACACTTTGTGCCACTACACTCTACTCTACTCCACTCTATGCCACTCCACTATGTCACTCCAATCTATGACACCGCACTTACCCCACTCCACCACATGCCACTCTACTCTATGACAATTCACTGTATGTAATTACACTGTACATCACTCCATTCTATGCCTTTCCACTGTACACCACTCCACTCTACATCAATACACTCTACCTTACTAGACTCTGCCCTAATATGCTTTACAGCATTTCCTTCTATGCCTCTCTACTATATGCCATCACACTGTATGTCACTTCATTCTAACTCACTACACTGTATACCAGTAACGCTCAACATTTTTATTCCACTCTACACCACTCCACTGTATGCATTTCCACTGATGGCCACTCCACTCTGCATCACTCTACTCTACACCACTATATTCTATGCTATTGCACTGTACTCCACTCTACTTTTCACCACTCTAATCTATGATATTTCACTGTACACCACTAGACTGTACCTCATTGCACTCTATGCCATTCTACTCTATGCTACTATACACCCCTCCACTGTACGCTATTCCACTATACACTGCTCCACTGTAGGGCACTCCACTCCACCCCACTCCAGTGTACACTATTCCACTGTATGTCAATGCACTGTACTTCACTCCACTCTATGCCAGTCAACTCTAGAACACTTCACTGTATGGCACTCAATAACTTTATGCCACTCCACTGTATGGCACTCCACTCTACACTATTAAACTCTATGCCAGGCCACCCTAACACACTCATTTGTAAAGCACTGCATTGTATACCACTACACTGTAAGCCAATCCACTCTACACTATCCACTGTATGTAACTCCAATGTATGACACTCCACTCCATGCTATTCCAGACTATGCTACTTCACTGTAGGCCATTCAACTGCATGTCACCATAATATACAGTACTCCACTATGTGCCACTCCACTGTGCTCTACTGCACTCTACGCCACTCTAGCCCAATCCACTCTACATCACTCCACTCTATGCCACTCCATTCTGAGCCACTCTACTCTATGCAACTAGAGTCTAAACAACTGCGATCTGCACTAGTCCCCTGTATGCTACGCTCTTCTAGGCTATTACTTTTACACAACTCCAATCTCACCACTACACTCTATGATATTCCACTGTATGCCAATCCACTATATGCCACTCCACAATACACAGTTCTACTCCACATCATTACATTCTACGTCTCTCCACAATATGCTTTTCAACTCTACGCCACTCCACTTAACTCTATGTATTGTATGTCACTATACTGTACGTCACTCCAATGTACATCACTCCACTCTACATCACTGCACTCTACGGTGCTCCATTGTATGCTAATATACTCTACCACAATACACTCTAACCCACTCCACTCTTCACCACTCCACTGTGAGCTATTCTATAGTACACCACTCCACTCTACACCACTACACTCTACAACACTCTGCTCTACCTCACTTCACTACAAGCCACTCTATTGTACCGCACTGCACTGTACAACACTCCACTTAATGCCACTCCACTCTACCCCACTCCGCCATACGCTATTCCACTGTACACAACTCCACTGTACTACATTCCACTCTACTCTATTCTACTCCACTCTACAACACTGTTAGGAAGGGGGCCTCTAGCTGGCAGTCGGTTTGCACCCTGTCCAAGTAGGGTCTCTCACTCTAGTCAGGATAAGGGAGATACCTGCTCAGATAACCCCTGCTCACCTCCTTGGTAGCTTGGCACGAGCAGTCAGGCTTATCTCAGAAGCAATGTGTAAAGCATTTGCACACAACACACAGTAACACTGTGAAAACACTACAAAAGGACACCACGCCAGTTCTAGAAAAATAGCCAATATTTTTCTATTTAAAACAAGACCAAATACAATAAAAATCCAACATACAGTGATAAAAATATGAATTCTGCAAGATTTACTCAAAAATACGGTTCCTTGAAGTCAATAGCTCCACCTGGGGCTATCATTGCGCAGTGATGAACAGAACCAACAGTTCAGGCCGGCCGCGGCGTCGCAGGCCAGCTACTGTGTCGGGAAGACCTGCAAACAGTACCTTGGATTTGTAGGGCGTTGTGATCCTCGTGGTGAGCTCCAGAGAGCGGCGTTGCTGACGTCACGGTGTCGGTTCCAAAGTCGGTGCATGAGTCATCGGGCCCTTGAAGTCACATGCGTTGCAGATTGAACTCCGGGCTGATGAAGTCAGGATCGATGGAGTGGATGGCATCGGGGCTGCGGTGCAATGCGGGATGATGCGATGTGAGGTGCAGGCAGCGGCTTGGTGATGGCGTCCAGCGGCGTCAGTGAGACCAGGGCTGCGGTGTGAAGCGGGGCGGTGCAACATACGGTGTCGACAGGTCACGGAGCAGGCATCAGCGTCATCGTTGCAGAAGCGCTGCCGTCGGTAGGCTCAAGCCAGCGGTGCAGGATGGGACGGTTCTTCGTGACCCTCATGAGCGGTGTCCACAGGCCATAGTGCAGGCAGTGGCACTGGTGTCAGCAGGGATGCCTGGTGACGATTTTGGAGTTTGATGGTGCTTGTGTCGGTGGACCGGGGCTTCGGTGAGGGACGGGACGGTGCTTCGTGCTCCTCACGAGCGGTGTCCACAGGCCACCTTGCAGGCAGCAGTGCCGGTGTCAGCAGGAGCGTCGTCGTCGGGAAGACCCAGGCTGCAGCATGGGCAGGCGATGCCGGAGTGCGGGGCCCAAAGGTCGTGATGCGAGCAGCGGCTCGGTGAAGTCATCTGATGACGTCGTCGGTGAGACCAGGGTCGCGGTGCAAAGTGGGGCAAGGCAACTCCGTGTGGCATCGGCAGGTCACGGTGCGGCCAGTGGCTTCGTTGGCGGTGGCGCAGTGGTGTCTCCTCTTGAACAGCACAAAACACAAAGTTCCCAGTGCTGCAGGTCGAGGAAACTGAAGTATTTGGTGTCCCTGAGACTTCTAACAGGAGGCAAGCTCTACTCCAAGCCCTTGGAGAACTTTCTCAAGCAGGACACACAGCAAAGTTCACCCTTTGCACTCTTTTCAGGCAGAAGCAGCAAATGCAGGCCAGTCCAGCAAAGCAACACAGAAAAGGGACAGTACTCCTCCTTCAGCTCCTCAGCTCTTCTCCTGGGCAGAGGTTCCTCTTGATTCCAGAAAGATTCTAACAGTCCGGGATTTTGGGTCTTCTTCTTATACCCTGTTCTGCCTTTGAAGTTGGCAAACTTCAAAGCAAAGTCTTGAGTCTATGCAAGATCCTTCCTTGTCCAGGCCAGACCCCAGACGCACACCAAAGGGTCAAGGACTGCATTGTATGAGGTCAGGCACAGTCCTTTCACGTGTGAACGACCACTCCTCCCTCCCCTCTAGCTCAGATGGCTCATCAGAATATGCAGGCTACACTCCCGTCCCCTTTTGTGTCACTGTCTAGAGAGGTGCAAAACAGCCCAACTGTCAAACTGACCCAGACAGAAAATCCACAAACAGGCAGAGTCACAGTATGGTTTAAGCAAGAAAATGCCTACTTTCTAAAAGTGGCATTTTCAAACAGACAATTTAAAAACCAACTTCACTAAAAGATGTATTTTTAAATTGTGAGTTCAGAGACCCTAAACTCCACTTTGTATCTGCTCTCAAAGGGAATCTGCGGTTTAATGATATTTAAAGGCAGCCCCCATGTTAACCTATGCGAGAGATAGGCCTTGCACAGTGAAAACCGACACTAGTATATGTCCTACCTTAAACATACACTGCACCCTTCCCCTGGGGCTACATAGGGCCTACCTTAGGAGTACCTGACATTTAGTAAATGGGAAGGTTTAGGTCTGGCAAGTGGGTACACTTGCCAAGTTGAATTGGCAGTTTGAAACTGCATACACAGACACTGCTGTGGCAGGTATGAACCATGTTTACAGGGCCACTAATGTGGATGGCACAACCAGTGCTGCAGGCTCACTAATAGCATTTGATTTACAGGCCCTGGGCACCTCTAGTGCACTTTACTATGGACTTGCCAGTTGATCAAATATGCCAATCATGGATAAACAAATCAACAGTACAATTTCTATAGGGAGCAATTGCACTTGCACTTTAGCAGTGATTAGCAGTGGTAAAGTGTGCAGAGACAATAAACCAGCAAAAACAGACCTGAAAAAATAGGAGGAAGAAGGCAAACAGTTTGGGGATAACCCTGCAAAAAGGGCAATTTCCAACACAATCCCCTCCCAGCCTAAAGCCAGGGTCGTCCAAACAATACGTTGCTGGACTTCCCTGCTCAGGGTGATAGAACCTGGACGAAGGCCCACTACTGCAGGAGCTCTTGCCAGTTCTACGGCTCTCTGAACCCAGGTTGATCCCTCGGTCAACACTCTCAGGACCCACTGAATTAACCTTGGGGGAACTCTTCTCCTCATCTGAGAACACCTTCTGTGCAGCACCTAACCTTACCTTGCCCACAGATGCATCCCAGTAGACAGACAGTACCACCAGGGCCAACAGTGTGATGTGGCCCATTTCACCCCTGGGGTCTGACTTCAGTTCCCCTCCCAGGGAAAACTCTGACCACAAGGATAACAACCAACAGAGACCGCTGACAGCTGTTAGTGTCAAGAGCCAGGCCCCAGGCCATCCTAGGGTCTCTAGCCTCTGTGGTTTTAAAAAGTGGGGGGCAGTAACGCCAGGTGACTTGCACCCTTTTTCCATTTCACCTCCCACCAGTTCAGGAGTGGTGTCCTGAGACTGGTCACTCACCCTTGGGTCTATACATTCAGGCTGAGCAGGGGACAAGGGTGGGCTCTCCCTCCTCCTGTTCCTCTTGCTGGGGTTCTTTACTTTCTGTCTTGGAGTGGTACCCCCAGACAACTAAACTGTGAGGGCACCTCTGGGGGCTACCCCTCCCCGTTCCACTGAAACCTGGGGCAACTCGATCCCCAGAAGGCAGTCTATGGGCATCTGGGGACTGACTATGACCTGCCTCTGGGGCACCTCCCCACCCCACTTTAGGGATACCAGGGCCATAGGATAGAAGAAGTCCTGCCCAGGGGCTGGTGTACCCCTACACACCTGGCCCGCATACTTCTCTGGGGAGACAAGCCTTTCCACCATCATGGTATGGCTAGCCATTCTGGAGTCTCCCCCATAAAACATCTTGTGGACGCTGGTGCTCACCCAGCGGTCCGCCTCCATAGCAAGCTTCCTGGGGTCAGTCAGCTTACTATCAGTCAAGTGCTGGGGCAGCTCTGCAAAGCACAGACTAGACAAGTGCTCCCATGGAATTAAGTTGTACAGCCCCTGAAAATCTGTCACATTACTGCCCTTCACCCAACCATCCAGTGCTCTGCAAAACAAATCTACACATTCTAACCAGGTCTGGGACTCAGTTTTCTTACTGATCCCTGTACTGACAGGAGTGAGACCATACAGAGTGAGAGGGGCCTCCTTCATGTCAGCGTAGGTGAGGTTGTACCCCTTACCTAAAGCCAGCAAAGTGTCCCTCCCCTCCTCTGTGAAGTGGTTCCACAATCCTGCCCCCAAATTCTTCTCAGGGACCCCATTCATACACCCATCTGGGTTGGCCATGGTTTTGTCTGTCTCTAGTGAGTTTGTATGTATTATGTTGTGGTTGCTTCCTGTTTGCACATTGCACGATTTTACACTCAAATGTGGTTCTTTGGTTGATGCTGTTGGATTTCATAACTTGGTTCCACAATTTGAAACTAATAATTGAAAATTGCTTTTTTTGTGCTGGCAACTGCACCTGCAGTGATTTTTCTTCAGCGAACAATACATAGTAGTGAAGCCACCACTGAAACTCCAAAATTCATTGAAGTCATTCGAACTAATTAATACTGGGCAATACAAACTCGTATGCAGATAACTTTAGGACAAAACGCATCTGATCTGATATTTAACCACTAGTCATTGAACTAGATGGACTGCAACCTTAAAGGAGGAGTTCAAGGACAGTTCATCAGGAAGATTTTGTGACATACACTTATGCTCGTTGTGTGTAGTGTTAGGAAGAGTAATGATTTTCGATTCTCTCCCTGGCAGGCTTGAGAGAGGGTACTTCTGATTATCTTTTTATTTTGTTTATTACTGATTGCAAGACACCAGGAAGGGTACTCAGCGTATCCACCAATGAGGCGCACATACATTGCTTCAATTTCGGCACAAGCAAGATGACTGGGGTTGATGCTTTGTCCACTCCCAAATGGGCCTTGTCTATGTTTCTTCTCCAAACTCCAGACATCCAGCAACAAACAACCTGAAAAAGCAAAAAAGAAGCAACAATAGTGGTAATGATAACATTTTGAAAATTACTGCACTAAACTCATTTGAATTTCACAAATAAGTAAATATTCCTGAGGTGACTGAAGCAACACAGATTGCAGACAAAGGATGAGAGTTGTTTTTCCGCCAAAATTCAAATCCAAAATGATTGAAGACTGAACAAAGCATATGGAGGAGTCTTCAGAACTGGAAGAGAAAGCTGCAATTGTATGTAGAGTAAGAGCACTTTATGGCTCTTCTTATTTTAAAACAAATAACAATAAACAAAACAGATGGTTTTCATACTCAAAAATTATCCAAACTGCCAGCTATGGTGGAAATTAATTTTTGATTTAATTTTAATGGTACATGTGTAAAAGAACTACTGCTCTTGTTACTGTTGATTGCTTTGTTCTCTTGCTACAGTGGTAGGACTTGTACCTGAATGGATTTCTTCTTTACATGACGTGGTATAATAGTGCAATCTCTGGTATCACACATCACTTTCGCAACTTGAAATGCCAGAGCTTACACATAATGGCGCAGGAGTAACTAAAATTACGCCGAGGGAGAGTGATAATAGATCTTATTAACAGAATCTTAAAATCTGAGATATTAAGATACTTATAATTCTAGTTAGCATTTGATTATCAAACCTAAAACTTGAGTGGCGACATCACACATTTCTTCCATGGAGACGTATTCTTGGTGGAAGGTGTAGGAAGCTGGGTTCTAGTTGCTGTACCCCCACCTTTTACCCGTTTTTGATGCAACTTTGACTGAAGTGCACTGGTTTCCTGCTAACCAGGTCCATAGTGCCAGTATTCCTTCCCCAAAACAAGACACCTGCTCATTTGTTCCCCTAGTGCCAGGCCATTTAGCACCTCTGTAAGTCGCTGTTAAATGGTACAACTAGTAGCTAGGGCATGGGCACTGAAGAGGGGCTATAGGAGCTGCAGTACCTCTTGTACCACTCCAAGGGACCCAACACCAACCCAAGGTAGGATACTTTATATTACATGGCTGGGCATATCTGCAAGAGCACATATGGCCGCACTATGTCAAACCGTAGACATTGTAAGTGAACAGTGAAGCCATTTTAGATACATGTGTGAGACACTGGTCATTACAAGTTCCCCAGCTGCATCATGACTGCACTGAAAGGATGTTTGCAGCAGCGGTTCCTCTTGAGGAGCAGAAGGGCATTGACCCACTGCTTTCTTCCACAATCCACCCTGGAAATAAAAATATAATACAGCTCACTGTGAATTCTAATTTGTGGTGCTTTTAAATACTCGTGTTCGGTGGGACTGCAATTACTTGTACTGGAAATCCCATTAGGAAGGTGAGGGGCATGGTTGTTGCCACTGAGAGCTGCAGAGCGCTGTACTTAAAGTGAGCATGACAGACTGGCCTGTCTCTGCACTTGGCCAGTCTGACATGCGTACTTCAGGCTTCTCAGGTCTAAATCCACTCTGCCTAGAAGGCAGGGTACGGGTCAGATAAAGCAGTCCTCTGTTTCTTCAGTGGGACACTGTGTTGCCTTGTCCATCTAATCTCAGTGCAGCTCTCATGTTATTTGAAATATTAATTAGAATGAGAGCTACATCGGCCTTGGCTCTTTGGCACTCAGGAAGCTCCAAACTTGGGCACAGAACATCCAGACAACGCAGGGGCAGGAAGAGTGCACTAAATGGCCAATTATTGTGCCTCTTTATTTTAAAGCACACAATGATTGGTCATATTTTTTTTATCATCCTCTTCTGGACTTCCTTCAGGCCGTATGTGCAAGGACCACAGAAATCCTTGCTGACAGCAGAGCTGTCCATGTGCCGGGCATCCCAAAAACGTGTGCAAACTTTGCTTTCTTTTCTTCTAGTGCTGCTATATGGGGACACATACTGCAGACAAATAAAGAGCCTCTGCCGCCATACCAGACAAGTACACATTAGAATTATTTCAAATTAAATAGCCAAGATGTGAGATGGGTGTGCACGCCTCAAATAAACACTAGCTGAGTTGGACTGCCCTTTAAGAAAAAAAAAAAACAGTGTCTGAAACAGGCATCTTGAGAAATGCCTGATCAACATGTTCACAGTTTTTCACCACTTGCTAAATGGGAACTGAATATATGGTATAAGCACTCTGATTTAGAATTGAGCATGTTATGGAGCGAATGACTGTATGGAAGAAAAAATATTGTGCAAACCAAAAACAAAATGTTTACAGTTGGCCTAGTTTTAGGATTTCTTTCTTTACCTCAGACTTTTGGTGCCAAGAGAAAGCTGAAAAAAGGTGCACAGTGTTGAAGGATACAAGATGAGACAATGTATAGGCCTGGGTGGAGTTCGCTTTGTCTCGCTACGCAGAACTCTGCGGAGTCAGTAAAAACTCCATAGTGCTACACGGAGTTCTGCAAGTGGGCCTAGTTTCTTGCCTCACCCGTTCGCCTGACGTTTAAAGTCACTGGCAATGCGAAGTAAGTACTCGTTTAAATTTTCACCTGAACTGCACCACGCAGTTCGCATGGGCGTGGTCATCTTGTGTTTTTTTGCTTGTTATGGTGCTGGGGCCTACGTTTAAATCCCTCTATATCTCTCCCATCCCACACTTTTGAAACCTATTTTTCCTAATTTCTTTTTATTATATTACCTTTTCTCTTTGTGTTTTTATATTTTAACTTTTCTCCTAATATTTCTGTGTTTTTTTGCGACTTTTTTACTTTTTATATTTTTTGCTTTAATTTGTTTTCTTTCCCTTCCTTCATCCTTATCCTTCCTTGCCAGCAGGTCACCGGTCTGGGACCGGAATCAGGGAGCGCCAGGGCATCTGGGAGAGGGAGGCCCGGCTGTGTGCCTCAGATCTAGGATCCGGCACACCAAGCAACAGCTTGCGCACCAGTATACCGATATCCTGGACCGTGAAATGGACCTGCTCAACCTGCTAGGCGTCTAGGTTGCGGGGCTCACTGAGTAATAATTAATTATTAGTTGTGTTCTATGGTAACAGTTTCTTCCCAAATAGCAAGTATGCTGCTCACCCGCAGGTAAGTTAACTTTATGTTACAAAGATAATAATATGTAATTGTCATCTAGACAGGTGCTCAGTGCTATCTAATTGTACTTGTTTTTTCCACTTGCTTTGGCTGATTAAGAAGTAATACAGAGACTACTCCTGTGCCCTGTCTAAGATAGTCATCGTTAATATTAGTTTTAGTGAGTTTGCATGTTCTCTCACTTTTCTGTGCCTTAATTTGTTGCAGCTCGTGCAGTGCTAATTGCCAAGCGATTTCCCAGTGATTTGTAGTAGTTTTGCATGCATCCAATTTATGCATTGAGAGAAAGAGAATGATATGAGAACTGTAGAAATCATTCATTGCAATTTATTAGAAATTCTAAAAAGTAGTTTAGGAAATTTGTAAGAGGGTTAGGAAATTTGGAATGGGATGGTCCATTAAACTAGTACTGATATTCTACAGGCACTCTGAACCTCTGCCTGCGTTTGCCTTTTCATAAAAAAAAAAATAACGTCCTTGGAGAGATTATTTATTAATAATACCGCTGATCTTTCCTAAAAAAATTTCTTACATCATCCAGCATCCAGGGGCAGGAAGAGAGCAGGTGGTCAGGTGGGTGAGGCAGCTGAAGGTGGCCCCTCCGCAAGAGCTGGGACAAATGGCTCTGCTGGCCCCAGTAAGTCCTCCTGTTGTTGTTAATATTTAGTTCCCTCACTTTTACGACGCCAGACTTTTTTTTAAACATATTTTTATTAACATTTTGTAAAACAGTCATTACAGTGTGGTTGCGACATTGCAGTGCATTTGGCATTGGAGACATATTTACTGTTATGCCGTTGGTGTCCGCTTATATACACATAATTGACAGCCTAACATTGCCAAACAAACAAGTGAGTTAAGAGTACATACATATATCACTGACTATGGCTATTCCGCTTTCATTCATTTCTCTACAACTTTCCTAAGTGCAACCCAAAACATATTTTTTTCAATTATGTGGCATTATAAAACATCCGGCTTTCTATAGAGTATCACCTCTGTACTGTCATATAGCCATTACAGATTAAGAGTGAAATAACAATTATTCAACCTCCTATTGATGTGGAATGAACAACAGGTGGACTATTTTCTCATTGCTGCTTGGGTGTGTTCCAATCCCTGGCATGTAGGCCTTCCACGGCATTGCCGCTAGTTAAAGTTGAATTAAGCAGCCCTCTACCACCACCCCCAAACAGCCTTAACATTCCCTGTACTCCTTTTGAAATAGTATCAATAATTGTACTGCTGTGTGAGGGGGGAAGGAGGAAATAATGGGCCAGAAATGGCATGCCTAAGGAATCACAGCTCAGCTTCCCAGGTTCATTCCTGTACCCTCTGCTTTTTCCTGGGTGTCCTCTAAACCATTTTGTTGGAGGTGTTCCAACAACGTCTTCCATTCTGCTTACACAGGGCATTTCCACAGTCCCCGGTATTCCTCCCAATTTAAGGCTGCACCCTCTGCCTCCTCCCAATGGAGCAAGTCTGACCTCCATGTAAGGTCCTACTGAGAAATCGGGGATTTCCAGTGAATTGTGATTAACCGCTTGGCTAGTTAAGTGCTAGGTCAACAAATCTAGAAGCCACTACCGCTTTCCCCGGCCTAGGATAAAGGTCCAATATGCAGTGATCAGCAGAATCCCAACAAGAGGACTCAGTGATTTGGCGAAGTGTGTTGCCAATGCCATCACAGTAGTGTCTCAGGGATGGGCAGGCCCACAACATGTGGCCCCCTCTACATGGCATTGGGGATAGGTGTATTTTGCGGTTGGGAAAAGAGAGTGCACCCTTTGAGGAGTCAAATAGTCTCTATGGAAAATTGAAAACTGGATACATTTAAATTGTGCATTGAGTGGAATATGGGATGCATGTTCCGGAAGGAATTTCCATTCTTTATCATGTAATGGGCATGCTAGGTCTGATTCCCATTTTCCCCACAGAGGGGACAGTGATATACAATAATGTGAGCACTATGCTTTGTAAAGCCATTTTACCAGTTGCCTCCCTGACTTCATATCATTAAGTGTTTGTACTAGAGAATGTGTCTGGTGCTCTTCCCCAGATGGGATCCATTGCTGGTGTATAAAATGCAACAAATTGGCCTGTGTTGGAAATTGGGTCCCTGGTAGCTGAATCTGGGCTACAAACTCCCTATGGGAAAGGAGGTGACCATCCTCGAAGAGATCCTCCAAGGTTGAGAATCCACCCTCTTCTAAATACCTAAACCGTGTTGTGGAGAGAACCCCAGCTGGGGTGGGAAAGCCGCATAGGAGGATATGGGGTGCATATGGCGCTGTAGTCTTGGTTAACCTGAGCGCCATGCGCCAGTACCACAGCACATTTTGCATAATCGGGGTAGCCGCTGTGTGTGTGTTAGTCTCCCAGGCAGGAGCAGCGATTGTAGTTCCCCACTATCTAGTAGAGTCTGTGTATAGTTTATCTCCTGTAGATGAATACCCGCTAGCCAGTGGTCCAGCCATTGCAGTTATGCTGCAATACAGTATGTCTGAAAATCGGGTGTGCCCATACCTCCCCCCGTCCGAGGGCAGTTGCAGTTTTTGTAGACTAATATAACGGTGTCCTGTGGCTCATATTAATTCCATCAGCAAGATGTTCAGTGTTTTGAAGATCGTCTGTGGTATTTGGATTGGGAGATTCACAAAGAAATACAATAACCTGGGAAGCATCACCATCTTGGCCAATGCCCAGTGCCCAGGCACTGATAGGGGCAGGGAGGTCCAGAATTTAATCTGTGATCTCAATGATGTTATCGCTATGTTCAAATCACCCTCTAGTAGGTCGGTAGGGGAGCAATATATCTGTATACCAAGATTTTTAAATGTCTGTTGTGCCACGGGGATCTCAAGCATGCCCAATGGGACTGTATCAGAGGTGAATATCCCCTCTTGGAATGAAAACACAAGTCACTTTGAATGGGTTACTTTCAGGCCCAAGATTGCACCAAACTGTTTGAGTGTGTGGCTTATTAGCTCCTGCTCATGTGGCGTACATATAGTAGCATGTTGTCCGCATATAGGGACACCGTGTGTATTCAACACACATCAGGTATCCCCCATCCGCCTCCCTCTTGTCTCTGCTTTTGGGCACGGGGTTTCATGGCCAGCACAAATAGTAATGGGGACAGGGGGCAACCAAGTGCACTGGGATATCTGTAAGATGGAGAGATATGCTCACCTGTCTTCACTCTGACTTTAGTGCAGGAGTATAGTGCCTCAACATATCTAATAAAGCCAGCCGGTAAGTTGAATTTCATAAGTACTGTGAATAGATATTCCCATTTCAATTAATCAAACACCTGATGCAGATCTAGGGTATAGCATCCTGCTTTCGGATAGACAGACTGCTCTACCTCCTTTACCTGGTACGGACGGCGAATGTTTAAGGAAGTGCTCATAGGGATATAAAGCCACATTGATCAATGTTGATCAATTGAGGGAGGAGCGGCAGTAGCCTCTGTGCAAGGACTTTAGTGAGAATGTTCTAATCAGTGGTTAAGATCGACAATGGTCTATAAGAGGAAAGCTTGGTGGGTGCTCATCCTGGCTTTAATAAAGAGGTGACTAGTGCTTACCTGGAGGTAACCGGGAGCTCCCTACATTCTAGTACAATTTTGTAAATTGCAACCAATCCAGTAATACTTTATTTCGGCTTCCAGTGCCATAAAAGTCACATAATACCACAATAATATTAGATTAATAAAATATTGCATTAAAAATAAATAAAAGCACAACACAAGAGACAATACAATCATTGTACAGTTCCAAATTACAGTATAGGAGCAGAAAGTGCAAGTGCAACTACATGGAGAAATTAGAACTAAGAGGTCTTGGCTAGCTTCCTTCTAATGCGCCACATACCTCAGAGGAATTTGGCAACTGCAATAGCAATGGAAAGGCTAAGGTCTGACTATAGAATCCTCATAGCTGCAGCATGGTCTTGAGTCCCCAACTGTTTCCAGGTTCGAGCAAGCCATTTCCTACGTGGAGAGCTATAAAAGGGACATGCAAAGAAAACATGGGCAATAGACTCCTGGAACAAATTGCAACAGGGACTGAGTGAGTTAACAGAGGCCCCATTCTACCATCTGTTGGTAAAAGGTTTGAAGGGAAGGGAGCCGAATCTAAATTGCATGGGGAGCTTCCTGTCATTCTGGTCTAGAATACCATCCAGGTAATGCTCCGACTGCCAGGTAGATTTGAAATCCAGAAACTCACCGGTTAATTGCCCTACGAAATATGGGGGAGACATGTACTGAGCCACCCACTCCTAATAACAGGACTTCACTCTTTCTTTGGTGAGAAGAAACCACATGGACGGGCGGTTCCATGAGGCTCCCAGCCCAACGGCGATCAGAGATTATTTAACTGAATTGATCCACTTGATCTTTCTTAGTTTTGACCCACCTAGGGAAAGGTTCCCCCTGTAAGATCTATGCAAGATGATAACCATAAACTTGGTTTTGGAAGTATTTATTTCTAATCCTCTCTGAGAACAAAAGTCATCAAATCGATTCTGCAAAAATTGGAGATCTATGAAGCTTTTCGACCGTATCAAGTTGTCGTCAGCAAACAGGAATGTCACGATTTTTTCCCTGCCTAGGGCTGGTGTGTCACGGGGGTGTGAGGTAAGGTGCTGGATGACCTCGTTCAAATATAAAGAAAAAAGTGTTGGAGCTAGTACAGAACCCTGCCAGATGTCCCTTGCTACCCTGATTAGATCAGTGAAGTTGCCTTGCTTACCCCAACGTATTCTTGCAAAATTAACTTCATGTAGTTGGACGATCATAGCCATGATGGCATTCACATCTCAATGAGGAAATCCAAAGTTTACCTCTGGGAATCAAGACAAAATCAGATTTTAGGTCTATGAAAGCTACATAAAGTCTCCCCCTCCCTATCACTACAACCTTCCAGTACAAAAGCAAGAAACAAAACACCTGATATATAGTGCTTGTTTTGGACCTTAAGCCAGCCTGAAATGGTGACAAGATGTTGTTAACAGTGATCCAGTCGTGAATTTTAGGTAACAGAGCACAACAGGATAGCTTTTGAATTGTGCCTATAAGGTTTATGGGCCTATAACTGCTGTGTAAAGACCTATCACCTTTCTTGTAAATGGGTATTGCCTCAGCACCCCTCCATGACTCGGGAATAGAAGCTCACCTAGCAATTGCATTGGATAGGAGTAGGATATACACAGCCCACTTGTCAATGTTTGTGAAGAAAAAGATCATCAGCGATACCATCAGGGCCAGCAGCTTTCAAGCGTACTATATTGTTAATTGCGTTTAGAATATCTCCCAGGTTGAACAGACCATCCCGGTGACTAGTGCTCAACTGTAGAGGGAGTTAAGGGGCAGAAGTGGTCAGAAGTGGTCAGACTTTTAGCATTGTATAGGGAATTGAAATGCTGGAACTAGTCCGAGGACTGGATGTTTTTGCCAAATGCAGGAACTCCCCTGTGGTTGCTTTTGTTTACCATAAGCCAGAAGGATTTAGAGTCCTTGCATTCACAAGTGTCCTTCATAAGCATTCATCTCTACTCCTTCCAGTCCTTCCTGGCCTTACTATGTGTCTGCTTATACTGTTTCCGCAGAATCCTAACATGGGTAACATCTTTTTGCTTGATCGCACTAATTAGGTTTGCCCGGTCCAGCCGACAGTTTTGATTGAACCAGTCATCTTCCTCACGGGGTAAGGAACTACAAGTGGTATGGGAAGCTGGCATAGTAACTAACTGTTCCAATCTTTTAAAAAACCCAGTATGAATGTCTAGTAGGGAGGAGCAGTTTCCTGCTTCCTCTTCCATCAAAGATATCGATGCTACACACTGTCAGATCTTGGCTGATGGTGGTGAGGATATCGTCTTGGAGGACGATCCTGCTCCATCTTGAACGGTGTCTGTTATGCACGGGCTGCACCACCCTAGTTACTTGAGCGGTGGTTGGCGCAGTGTGCGACCTACCCCATGGGGGTTCTAGACTAAGACAAAGTGGATTATGGTCACTGTCTTTTTCGTTCTGGACTACAATATCATCTACCAAAATTAAAATGTCTAAGGTCCATTAAAATATAATCTATGCAACTCTCCCTTGTGAACCAATAAATGTAAAGGCAGCATGCCTATCGGATTTTGTTCTTCCATTAACTGCCCTTAGGCCTAGGCTGAGAGTCAAGTAGTTTAACTGCAGAGTGGCCTGGTGCCACTTCTTAATGGGGGGAGCTCAAGCCTGGGTATATGCCATATATTATCCTCTTCTAGGAAATCACCCATATTGTCAAAACTAAGGGGTTCGAACGTAACGTTGAAGACCCCCGCTACAATAAGGGCGTGATTGGAAGGTCTCTCACCCAACAAGGTCTCAAGATACTGCAAAGTGGCGGAGTAGCTGGGCTCCCTTGCCCCCCTGACATAGATGTTAAATATGTCAATGACAGTGGTCCCCGGCCCCTTGAGGGTGATTCCAAGAATATCAGGGCTGTCCGTAGGTAGCCATTTCACTACGCACTGTAGTGCATTTTTCACCCACATTGAGAGGCCCCCGATGGGCTACCCACCTTACTAAAAATAGCGGGGAGATGGTAAGTTGCATAGCCAAATTTATAAGCAGGTTCAACAAGCCAGGTTTCCTGAAAGATGCATATGTCATAAAAGTCAATGAAGGTATCCCAGCAGGGCAATGGAAATTTGGATTTAAGGCCTGCCACATTCCGGGAAACAATTTTCACTTTCTGACAAGTATTCATGGTATTAAGCGAGGGGGGAGAATTTGCCAGAGAATCTAAGGAGCCTGCAGATAGCCTACAGGCATCCTTAGCGGCTAGTGTGACAGCCTTGTGTGGTACAAGAGGGGCCTTCTTGCCTCTCGGGTGGCCCAAATCCACTAAGTAGCTAGTAGTGCGGGAACGGCTGTCAGACCTTGCACAGCTATTAGGGCTATCGTAAAAGGCCTGTACCTCAGCCTCTAGGGGTCAATCTAACTTAGAATAGACAGAACCATCATCAAGAACAGCGCAAGGGGGTGGCACACAAGAAGTGAGGGATAAGTCAACTTTTAACTGTATAGTAGACCCATCCAGAGGATTAGATCTTTGATCAAGGGCCACTAGATCGTAAGCTATCTGCCCGTTCTCTAATAGAAGTTTGATACAATCGAACAGAAAGCTCGGGAACCTATGCCGTCTGGCCCTGAGAATGTCTTTTCTGATTACTGAAAGACGTGCTCTGCTATAACGAATCCAGTGGGTTACCTTGTGAATCAAGGAGTCTTCCCCTTCCACCACCTCCCGGGAGTTAAGTTTGGGTACATTGATCATGAAACTTTTTAGAGGAGAGGAGGTGGTAATTCTAGCAACATGTGTTCTACAGGGGTGTCGACCCTCCCCTTGTGCGGGTAGTAAAAAAGTTGAGACCTTTGCTCCGTAAATTGTTAGGAGCAGATTCACTTAGCACACCAGCAGGTGTTCATCAACCCATGGTGCAAGCTCCGACAGGTGTCATAGGAGTGGTATATTCATGTAGCAAACCTGAGTAACTCCCAAGATGTTTTACAGGGGGGACATAGTAGGAGCAATGGATGCCCGAGCAGGAATGTTAGTCGAGACTGTGATAGCAACGCCTTCCCTAAATATTCTCCCCCTCTCTTCCATAAGACGCCCCACAGTAATGACGAGATCGCCAATCATACACTTGAGGGCTGATATTTCTGACCTAAGTGTTTGGATGCAACCAAAAAGCTGCAGAATACTGAGTTGTAGATGTATCCATGGTACATGTTAATGGTGAAAAGCGATTAGTGCAGGGTGCAGGGGATGGGAGAGGGAGGAGGCGCTGTCACTGTGTCATAGATAGAGCCAGAACTAGGAAGTAAATCTAAGGAATTTTGGGGCACTATGTTAGTCTTGCTCCTCATCTGTACCATAGCTTTATTAAACATGTTGGCTATACTTTCCTGTTTGTTGGTCAGCGTTTGGGATACTAGGCACTGTTTGGGACTCTTTGGTTTGGCTGCGGATGAGCGCAGATAGGGCAGCCCTTGGCCCAGGCTGCACCCGGGCACGTCCCACTCTGCGGTAGCTCCCTAGCACTTTATAGTGCTTGTTGGTGTGGTGAGTGGGAGCAGTTGTGGCAGAAAATGGCCGCCTCCTGGGGCCAAAGAGCAGTCTGGGATATGTAGTCCTACTCCTGGCTTTAAGCGCGTCCCGTGCTGCGGTAGCTCCCTAGCACTTGATAGCGCTCGTTGATGTGGTGACTGGGAGCAGCTGTGGCAAAAAATGGCTGCCTCCTGGGGCCAAAGAGCAGTCTGGGATATGTAGTCTCCCTCCTGGCTTTAGCACATCCTGCACTGCGGTAGTTCCCTAGCGCTTTATAGCACTCGTTGGTGTGGCGAGAGGGAGCAGCTGTGGCAGAAAATGCCCGCCTCCTGGGGCCAAAGAGCAGACTGGGATATGTAGTCTCCCTCCTGGCTCTAGCACGAACCGCACTGCGGTGGCTCCCTACCACTTTATAGCGCTCATTGATGTGGCGATTGGGAGCAGCTGTGGCAGAAAATGGCTGCCTCCTGGGGCCAAAGAGCAGTCTGGGATATGTAGTCTCCCTCCTGGCTTTAGCACATCCTGCACTGCGGTAGTTCCCTAGCGCTTTATAGCACTCGTTGGTGTGGCGAGAGGGAGCAGCTGTGGCAGAAAATGCCCGCCTCCTGGGGCCAAAGAGCAGACTGGGATATGTAGTCTCCCTCCTGGCTCTAGCACGAACCGCACTGCGGTGGCTCCCTACCACTTTATAGCGCTCGTTGATGTGGTGACTGGGAGCAGCTGTGGCAAAAAATGGCCACCTCTTTGGGCCAAAGAGAAGTCTGGGATATGTAGTCCCCCTCCTGGCTTTAGCATGTCCCCCAACCAACTTTGGGGTGAGCTGTGATGCGAATGTCAAATAGAATTCGATTGGCAACCCATCGATACCCAGGTTATTGCATGGCATCTCCGTTATGGCCTGACGTACCTCCTCCTCTGTTATGGGCACAGCCAGCTGTGCACAATAGTCACTAGACAGGCGAGGGAGTCGGAGTTCTCAGAGAAACTCTGCACAATATTCAGGGGGGGGACAAGGGTGGCGGTGTATAAGGGCCTGTAATATTCTTGGAAAGCTCGATTCACCTCTAGTTGTGTGTAGCATTGCTGACCAGAGTGCGTTATCACTTGAAGAACTGGGGTTGGGGCCGTGGGAGGCTGTATCATACGCGCTAAGAAGGCCCCATCTACATGTGTCCCGTGAGTGTATGTTCTATAGTCATAGACCTGCAACTGCTCAATGAGTTCTTCATGTTGTTTTTTAGTTGCTAATAAATCGGGTAAACGGTAAGGGTCAACAATCGACTCCCACTCTAAACTACCCATTTTATTCTCTATATCTGTCAATTCTTGTAACAGCTGGCTCCTGGCCCCTACCAAGGTTTTAATGGCTTCTCCCCTGATAACCACTTTAAGCGCCTCCCACTCCACTACTCTTGTCGAGGCGGTACCCTCATTTATGGTAAAGTATTCTGCTATGGCTGTGTTCACAGTGCTGTGAAAGGTCGCATCCTCAAGGTGGGTCGGCTGCATGTGCCATGTGGGGATTGGAGTGGGGACGCAGCCCACTGGAGTGTCATTTCTACTGGGTTGTGATCTGAAAAGGTTTTAGCTAAGTATGTTGTGTTTGTGAATCACCTCGCCATGTAGGTTGAGCAGAGGATGCATTCCAATCAGGTGTGTAAACTGTGCAGTGGGGAGAAGAAATAATATTCTCTCATCCCTTTATGATGTGTTCTCCATATGTCTACAAGATAAAAAATGGGCGGCCCAAGCCGTAAGGGCCTACGCCTGCTTTACTGGGTTGGTGTGAGCTAGTGGTGGATGTGAGCTGTCTAGTGCAATATCTAACACTGTGTTAAAATCCCCTCCTATCACCCAGGGTATAGGTGCCCATTCTGCCAGCGTTGCAGGTAGATGTTGCAAAAAACATATCTTGTTCTGTGCTGGGTCAATATATGCTCCTCAAAAACATCTGTCTTCCATACAGATATCCTATGGTGAAGGCATATCTACCAAGTGTGTCTATTTTTTGTGTACATAACCTGGAAGGGGACTCCCACTCTAATCCAGGTGGCAGCACCTCTGGAAAAACCCGAGTAGGAGGTGGCTATTACTTGACCTCCCCACTTTGATCCAAGCCGGGCCACATCGGGTAATGATAAATGGGTTTCCTGTAGGTAGACAATAGATGGCTTACAGTGGTGTAATTGGGCTAGAACCTTATGTCTCTCTTGAGCAGAACCCAAACCTCTAACATTCCATGTCATTATCCTATAATGATATGTTGTTGTCGCCATCATTCAAATGTGCGATCGGCTGCGTCCTCTCCCCTTCCCCCAATTTCAGTGAAGCAACACATGGCAGGCAAAGCAACATTTTATAAACCCCAACTTTTAGGTCCAACATGAAACATCTTTTCGACCAAACGTTCATCTTAACTACAAATAACTTAAAAGTATAACCATAGGTGCAAGTGCACGTGCGGGGGGTCCAAGTAGAGTCGAGGTCTGATGGGCACAAATCTGCCCATGATGGATCTAATGGTGATCCAGCTCCTCGGCGTCCCTATCTATTGGAAATCCAGGGCCTTTACCACCACAGCATGTAGAGGCATGAGCCCTGAGGTCATTCCTCAGCCTCCTTGGAGAAATGCCAAATCCTGTATATTTATGCATGATACTGGGGACTACAAAGCAAGACACTGTTGCAGTCAGAGGTCTGTGGGGTAATTAAAGGGAACAGGGCCATACTGGATTCGACTTGACATCTGAGAGGGATGTAGTAGGGTGACACAAGGGCGATCGGCTGCTTCAGGCTTCTATGCTCCTCACTGACTGCAGTGCTGACACCCTACACTCACGGGCCTCCTGGAGTGAGGGTGCTGCTGTTGTTGCTCCTTTCTGTCAGTGTTTGTGTTGTCTAGATTTCTTGTGGGCATGGGCCTGAGCTACTCCATCTTTCGCCTGTTGCCGAGCCGTAGGATAAGTTTGTTCAAGCCAGTCCAAGGCAGGGGTCACAAAGAACAGTGAGCGATCGTCATGCAAGATTTTTAACCATGCTGGAAATAAGAAGACATATTTCAGGCCCTCCTCACGGAGTTTCTTCTTTACAGACTGGTATGATGACCGGCGTCTTTGCACTTCCAGCGTGTAGTCCTTGAATAATGAAACTAATGTATTGTCCACCTTGATGGATGATATTTTCTGCGCCATCCTCAATAAGTGGTCACGATCATGATAGTTCAAGATCCATGCCACAATGGAGTGGGGAAGCGCTCCCAAGGGTGGGCGAAGCAAAGGCACTCGGTGGGTTTTGCAGAATCAGGTCCAGCTTGTCTACATGGGGAGAAGGATTGGTAGGGGGATGTAATCCCCAGACGGTGAACAATTGCTCCGTTCCCTGTAAGCTCAGGTGTCCAGGAGGCAGAAAAGTGTGGAGGTCAACTTGCTGCAACGGATCGTTCTTATGCGCCTTTACCACCTCACCGTCTGGCCCAGCAGAGTCACCCGACAGCCAACCTCCCTCCACCCATCTCTGTGCCTTTCGTCCGGGGGCCCTACTCCAGAGCAACAAGCGCAGATTCTACTGTAGGTTTTGGGTCATTGATGCGTTGTGGGAGAGCCTATGTGTGGTCCCCGCCGTCAAGGGACCTCTCCCAATATTTAGCTCAGGCCGAGGGGAAGGGGTTCATCCTGTCGCTTCGTAGCTCCGCTTAATGTCCAACAAACGCAGGCCTTCCATTATCCTTGGGTATATTGTCATCTATACCCCCTCAACCAGGCGCGCAGGCCACACCTGGACCCAAAGGGAGCTGTCTCATCCCAAGTGCGGGGCAGGGGGCACCAGCTCCTCCTCAATGGGGCACCCAACTCCAGTTCTGATCACCACCAGGAGGGTGGCACTGCTTCTCTACTACAGTGCAACGGGGCTTCTCTCCTTTGCACAGGCCGAGGGTCCTTCTCCCTTGGGCCTTGCCTTGACCAATGTCGCCACACACTCCAGACGCCCCAAATTTGCACACTGTTCCCCTACCTTTCCACCACACCAGCAGGGAGAAGGGGAGGGTCCGCATGCTCAGCCGGTTGGCTTCCTGCACTTGCGGGCTAGGCAGCGATCACCAGCCACCGGAGGCCCCTATATTCATGGCACCCCCTCCAGCGCAGGGCCTGCTCCGACCTCAGCACCTGCACTCACCAGAGTGCCAATGGAATGTCCTGGCTACTGCTGAGGGGGGGCACCTTCACTGCTCCAGTAGTCCTCTCCATGGGTCCCCGCTCCTGACTGTCGGCGAAATCAGATGGCCCCAAGGCAGGCTGAGTGGGTTGTCTGCTAGGCTACTACCCAGGCCCGCACAGGCTGCGTCGCTCTCATCTACGGCCGATCGCTGTCCAGTCGCTGGGGGCCAACAGTGGGGGTCCCGGAGGACCTCTCTGACCACTGTTGGTCTCCCCACACAGTCCCAATCATTCTAGCTGTGGCCCATTGCCGGAACTGCCAGATAGCTCAGGACTCCCGAGCTTCCTTCAGGAGCTCTAGTTGAAAACGTTTGCCATGTTTGGCCTGGCCACGACCCCCACCACTGAACACTTAGAACTATTTTCTACCTTTTTACTGTGCCTGTCCGTATTTTTTTTCAACTCCACTTCGATTTATCTGTTTTGTAAATTCTTCATATCCCTGCATTATCCTATTTACTAATTTTCTATATTTCAAGTTTCTTTACTTCAAACTGGCTGGCTGTACTAGTCTGTGTGTAGCTTCCTTTCTTCTCTTTGTCAGTCAGCTCTCCCTCTCCCCTTATGTTTCTTATCTTGTGGAGTGGTGGTAGCTCAGAGAATTTGCATTCCCATACTAAAGACCACATGTAAGATTTTAGACCAAGAGCTCCTATCCTGTTTAATAACCGATAAAGGAAGTTCATCTGGCCCCATTGCAGCGGAGGGGCGCATCCCACCGATAGCACAGTCAATCTCTTTTATTGACGGGGGAGGAAAAGTCAGAGTTCCTGGAATTTCTGGAAGCCGGAAAGATACAACCCCATTTGAAGCGTACAGGGAGGAGATGAAATCTAACCATCGGGCTTCGGAGATTGGAACAGGGGGGAGGACGAATTCTAGACCCACAACCTTAACCCACTAATGCCCAAAAACGCCTAGCCTGGCCCTTTGTAGCAGCTTCCCGGAGCTTAATCCAAAGCCTATCCCCGCTTCTTTCGCAAGGCGGATCTTCAGCCGCTTCTTTCTCCTTTTTAATAGAGCAACCCTGATTTTCCTCTCCTCAGAGAAAACTAAAAACTGGGCCCTGACCATGTTATTTATTTTTCTGTTTAGGTCAAGAAATGCACGGGGTATAGCTTTCCGGGCTACTTTATGCCCACCAGACAAGTTGTTAGCCACCAATTGCATAAGGAGATCAGAGAAGTATTGCAACTGCATTCCCTCCCAACTAATCAGGTTAGCAACTACAGGTGCTAAACTCTCAGTGACACCAGCCATCCTCTTAAAATTCCAATGGGTCCTCCCAGTCTTATTGGAAAAACTCTGGGTAAACCCACCAGATTTCCATGAGTCTAGAGACAATATAGAGGTTTCTAGAGTGATAGAAAGCAAACTATGATCGCTATAGGGGGAACATAATATCTTAAGATCTTCCAATAGACAATAAGAGGAGTACCCAAGTACTAAGTAGTCCAGAATGGCCCTTACCCATGGAGAAATATGTGTGAAGGAGGCAGGGGAGTCCGAAGTGGACCTACCATTAGCAATAATACAGTTGTTTTTTTTTAAGAAGACTGAGGAGAAGTTTACCTCTTTTGTTTGTTTTAATTAAAGGGGGGGAAACACAGTCTGGGATACACAACGCTGTTTCTCTCTCTACATTGCGCACTTGACATAAGACGAAATTGGAAACTTTACAATTTAAACCTCCCATTAGTTCTATCAGTGGAGGGAACTCAGTATCTAAGGAGTCCTCAATAAAGGCAAAGACCCTTTCTAACAAAGAGTCATATACGGCCTCTGGGGGCACATAGGCATTAATTAGAAGCAGTGAAGTAGGACCTAGTAAGATATTATGCAGATGAATCGTAAGTGCCATAAAGAGGTTGCTGGGATCTTTATAACAGGAATAATCCCAGATGAGAGAGTTGGACAGTAGACAAGCTACCCCACCCTTAGCATGACCTCTTCGAGACGAAGATGCCTTACAATCGACTACAAAATAGTTGTTCCACAATAGATCCATGTCTGCCCAAGTCTCCTGGAGACAAATTAAATCTGGTTTAAGTGTACTGAGGTAAAATAGTTTTTCCCTGCAAAATTTTACCCCGGCAGCATTCCAGGAAATGATTTTTAAACCTCTGTTAGAAAGAAGGTTGGAGTGAGTCCCTAGACCCCGGTTCTTGCACAATGGCTCCCGAGAGCCAACCCCAATCATCCAGGGCATAGGTAGCTAGAAGATTCGGAGCGTGTCCTAGCTCCCGCATTAGCACCTGTCTATCCTTCCCTATTAAGGATACTTTGAGGGACTGTAGATCTAATCTAGATCTGTATAAGGGAAAATCAGTGCCTTTGAAGTAGACCGGGGATTTGGGTCTCACAGGATTCTTAGTCACGATCTTTTCCCCTCTGAAAGCGGGTAGGGTAAAAGTGGAATTACATCAATCCTCTGACACTGCAGAAAGTCAGCGTGAGAGAGGACCAGGTTTGCCGCGTACATGGAGAGAAAGGTGACCCTAGCCCTAAAACCACCACTAACCAGCCGTAGGGAAACAAGGTCAATATCGTAGCTGGTGATGTGTTTCAGAAAGGTGGAATCAGAAAAGCATCTTAAGAAGGTGGACCTATTTAGAATTAAATCAGCATCGAAAATGGGAAAAAAGTCAACAATCAGAAAACCTGTGTTATAGCTTGTAGAGGGAGCTCCTACCCTAGGCAACGAGATAGAGGGTTCAATAGGGATGGTCTCCTGTCTAGAGGGAAAAAATGAGGAGACAGTTGGGTTCAGAGCTGAAATGGAAGAGAGGTCGGTTGAATGCATGCTACCAGGACCCCTTTTGGTGGAATTGAGCCCACGTAGAGGGGGCAGACTAAGCTGCATCGCAGGTGGCTCTATGTGGGTTCGGGGGGGATTGTCCCATCAATTATCACTTTGGGGAACAATACTTTCCTTCTCTTTTTCTTGCTGATCCGTCGGTTTAATGTCTTTGATCTCTTCATTTTTTTCCCACCTTTGGCGATGGTTCCCCTCTCAGAGACTTCTACCGGGGATAACAAGGGGGGGGGGGGAGATTGTTGGCCCATTTTTTTGGTTGACTGCTCTTTCAAAGATGGGGAACACCTTCACAGGGAGCTGATGGCAATGTACCAGGTGATTGCCTTTCAGTGTGGAAGAGTCAAAGATAAATCAAATGAAGTCCACAGGGCTAACTGGTAGTGGCTTTACATCGCTAAGACGAATACCTTGAAAACTCCCCGCTTGGCTGCCTACATCCATGAACGTAAGCATTTTTTGTGGTGCCCTGGGGGGAGCCCGGAGGGCCCTCTGGTCGACAAGAGACTGTCTAGAAGCGACGTTAGGCTGAGTCAGGTTGAGAGATACAGCCTCCTTTTGGTCTTTAGTCATCTCCGCTAAAATTGCTGTAACAGAGTCAAGGATACAGTCTAAGCCCCCTACGAATTTCTCCAAGAGCTTTAGAATAGAAGCAAGGAGATTTTCCAAATTGAACAAAGAAGCTGAGAGCTTAACCTCTGATTCCAGAGGAGGAGTGGGCTGAATTCCACCAATAATGGGGGAAAATAAATAGTTACTTACAGTTCTTTATGCCTAAAATCTTTTAGGGGTGTTTTACTTTGCACTGCTGCCTTTATGCAGCATATTTTTCAAATCTGCTGATAGTGTATTCCTTTTAGCGCAGCACATTTTAAAATCTGCTGATAGTGTATTACAATTATTTATGCGGTTAGGTAACCTTGTCCTAATACTCTTCTAGGCTCTGCAGTGCATTCTGCAAAATGTGACCCATAGGAATGGGGCGGAGAAATTTGCCATTTCCAATTACATTTCCTTAACTAAACGTACAACAGTGATCCATAATTCTCTGAGGGCTGCATGATTTCTCAAGGTACCATGGTGGTGAAGTAGTAGCATGCTGGTGCACTAAAAGTGAAGGCATTTGAAGTGGGGTCCCACTCTACCTAGTTGAACTCAAATGAAGATCCTACACACTGAGTTGAGGTTTCTTCTTCCACATCCGCCCCACAAAGTGTGTGATTAATCAATGGTGTAAATTATTAAATAAATTACACAGCCTGGGGGAAGAGAGTTAGGGATTTGATGAATGGATGGGAGAGGGATTTTGGGAATGGTGTGACAAAGAGATAAAGACTACACAAGCGTAATATTCATCTGGGAAATGATCAGCAGCCTGTGGTGGGAGTAATAGAAAAACATGTGTTGCGCTGCTGCGCGCGTCTCGAGCCGAACATTCGGCTTGGGACGCTGCACTCGGCCACAAGAATTGCCGCGCCCCTAGACTACTCTGCATTCTCCGAGGCCTCAAGTTTGGCATTGGCCTCGTTTTCCTTTCCTTCACCGCGCTTGCAGGCAGGTCTGACCCCCCCACTCACCTTTTCTTTTCTTTTCTGCTTTTTCTGGCTATCTGGTTGTGCCTTCCTTTATGTTTTTTCTTCCTTCCCGTATCTCCCTTCTTTTCCCAACATTCCTTGTTCCCTGCTCTCTATGGCTCCTGGTTCATTCTATTCTATGTATCTTTTCCCTAACTAAGATGGTGTTCTTGTACCTCCTGTCAGTCGCTTCCTGTTTGTAGGTATTTAAGGGCTGTGATTCTTTCTCTCCTTGCGCTGCAACATTTTCTGTTCGGATGGTGTCTTCGCTCCTGTTTCTTTGACTTCCTGTGCAGATTCTCGTTGATTCAGTGCATTTCCTGTATTTTTGCCTCTGTTGATTCCTGTTCTTTTGTTCCTGTTTCAGGAATCTATGTGTTTGGAGGTTTTTTCCTCTTTACAGGTTTTTTTTTCCCTCTGGCGCTGTTTCTGAAGGGCAAGGTCTGTTCTTGGCGTTTCCATTGCCTACAGCACCGTGGCTACCAGAAAGAGTCGCCCCTACCTGGGCAAAGGCCGAACATTCAAGACCCACGTCACTCGATCTGCGGATTCCAGGTGTAAGTAGCACATGAGTCGTGACAACATGACTATGGATGACACAGTTAACCTTACATTCTGTCAGTCCCAGTGAGCCCCAAGTTGTATATAATATACATCCAAGATAGTTCGGTCACCTACGTTTGGAAAATACCACATATAATTAATCTTAGGGTGAAGCTAACACACCCAGTTCTAAAAAAATATTATTGAAAGAAAAATGATACTCGTCTGTATTGCCAAATTGGGTGGTGCATCTGCAATCTTCTTGGATTGCTCCGTCAATCTTCTCGGGTGTCCAATAAGGTAAGCATGAGTGTTATGGTGCAGGAGAAGAGAAGACCTGCTGATTGTAGAACAGAAATGATTATCATGATATTGGAGAATCAAAAAGGATGAACTAGAAGGAGTAGCTTCATGTGGAGTAGTGTACCAAGATGACTGATGTGTGCTCAATTGAGTGAGAGCAATTACAACAACCAACAATCACAGTCAAGTGTCAGCATGTATCAGGATGATCAAACTTGCAACTGTCCTGGTCATCATAACATTTAGCCTAGAGCACGTGCATAATGTGACAAAATCAGGCATCACATGTCTGTCTTTTCCAGTTTCCTACAACAGGCCCCCCCACCCAAAGACATAGTTTCAAGTTTGAGCCAGCCAGCAGACAAACACAACAGCATTGCATTTCCCAAATCAAGTAATCAAAGCACCTCTCACCACCAGTCCACAGATTGGAGTAGGCCTCTTAGATTCATCCTCACATTATCCACGTTGATTTCCATGAAGTTAATAAGTGCCTTCTTCCGGCAGTTGTGTAAGTTGTCAATTCACGCTTTGATTCCTTCCATCATCCTCCAGACTCTGATTAAAGATTATTATGTCCAACTCCATACCAACTGAGTAGTTTTATTGTTCTGGACTAGAATTTTGTTTGTTAGCTAAATGGTGTGGTCAAGTCTTCTTTGACAAAGAAACCAGAAAACAAAGCACCAGAAAACAAAGCAGCGTGAAAAAGCCGGCAAACAAATTTCACTAAGTGCTAAAGGGGAAGGGAAAAAAAATCACCATCAGGAAAAAAAAATGATCACCCATTAGCCACCAACATTGTAAATCAATCACAACACAACAGTTTTATGGTTTTAATTAACTAATAAAAATCTTCATCATTAAAAAAAAAAAATCATCAATCACAACACAAACACAAGCCAGCATCATAATATAGTTAAACAATATAAACACTCACTCTCACTATTTGCCACCACTAGACAGGTGTCACACAAACCATCTAAACACTGAAACAAGTATTCCTCATATCAATTGTTGAGGCATATAGCATTGTTTACCTGTTCCAATAAAGCATAGTGGCACATTGCTGATCCTCTTTGCCTACACGAAATGAAACACACACTGGCAAGTAAGTTGTAAATCATTTATCTGGGGCATTCCTGCTGGGGGACAAAAAGGAAAGATAGGCACATAATAGAGACAGGCATTGTCTCTCAAATCTCCTTGAAGTGATTGGGGGCTTCTTCAATGCGCACTGGTCCAACTCCAATTCGGCCATACATGTGCCTAAAACAGTTGCGGTTCATTCGTCATTTAGACAGAAATAATCAGTATAAAATCCCCCAAGTAGCTATTTTTTTCTCAGAGCAGTTAATCAATAGTAGAAAGTTCTATGGTGCCCTATGTCTAGTCAGGGAAATAGAGTTTGTCCTCAATCTCAGGTGGTTTGCCCATATGTTAAGTCAGCTAATACTCTACCATGACATGAGTGCGACCAATCATCACCCTCATCCACTTCCTGTTGTACTTCAGGTATGCTGTAATTTGGTGATATAAAGTGCTGATTTATTTTGATCATGGTCAATCTCTCAAAGTTTTGGGGTGAGAGACTAGTCCTTTTCACTGTGACAGTTGCACCAGCTGTACTGAACACATGCTCAGCAGACACACTGGCTACAGGACAGGCCAGATACTTTATTGCCAGCCTGCTGAGCACTGACCATTGGCGTCTATTCCAATACCAATACACCAGCGGGTTTTGATCCAGATAGACCTCTGTTGGGTAATCCTGGTAGACCTGGACCATCCTCTCAATAGTCATTTGTTCTCCATCTTACTAAAGCTCTTTTGCCTTTGCCTCTGCAATGGACTTAAGCCCTGCCTTTCGAAATCAATCAAATGCATATTTTGGGGCTGCTGTTCCTGTTGCTGGTTTTGGCTTCTGTGAGACAACAGCACTGTCCGCAGGCTCTACAGAAGTGGTAGGCTGCACCCCAGAACTTTGGTCCCTTGAGTGGGCCTCTAATTTCCATCCGTTCTTTTTCTAGGTCTCTGGCTTGCTCAGTAATCCATGTCTTGTAGGTTGAAGCATCCCCATCTGAAAAAGGAGTGAAAGTGGCAAGTAATTGTTTTTACCGTGGGTCAAGAATTGTGGCACAGATGTAAGGTTTGGATGACATAATGTTGCTTTGCAGCCTTGGATTAATAGATAAGCGAAGGATTAAGCTCTCTGCCAACTCCTGCACATCTGTTTTCTCATCCACACCTGCCTATATATCAGACACCTTCTTTAGCTGTTTCTGCAGCATATGCAACAATGGTAAAGCTTGGCCCATGGTACAGTCCTCCTTCCTGACTTCCTGTGTGAAAATTTCAAAAGGCAGCAGCATCACTGTCAGGCATTTGACCAGACCACATTAGTCCATCTCAATGATCATGCCTATTACAGTTGCATCCCCTCTTTGCATGACATATTCATTGATCGGTCTGTACTGCTCAAACAGACGTTGTAACATGTAATAAGTAGAATTCCAACATGTTGTCACCTCCTGTATTAGGGCTTTAAATGGCATTCTATTATCACGCTGGATAATCATCAACAGCTTTCGGGGTTCAAAACAATAGGTAAAATGAGTGCAGATTCTCCAGCATATGGACAGTAAATTGCTGACTCAGGGTTCTTTATTGAGGAAGTCCTTTACAATGATGTTTATGCAGTTCGCCAAACACAGGACCCCGAAACAGCAACCATCTAACATGGCCCTAACTATATGACTGCCATTGTCTGTGGCAACAAACCCAATATTAAGCCCTCTGGGGCGCAGCCATTCAAAGACCTTGTTGTTACAGTCATGCAAGATTTTTGCAACTGTATGGGATTTCTCCATGGTGAACATAACTACTGTTGCATGCTTCGGAGCACCATTAAAAATGTCAGCTGTGTCAACACCTGCATATTTAATTTCTCTAACGCCCACAAGAGAGATCCAGTTAGCAGTGATGCACATGAAATCAGTGGCTTGGCAACTGGTCTACATGTCTGTTGTCAGGTGTATTTTGTGGACAGCACTCTTCTGCAAAGCTTGTCAAACCAATTCCAGCACATCGTGATGTAGTGCTGGAACAGCAAGTCTGGCGAAGTAGGTCCGGCTGGGAACCTTTCATTTCAGGCAGATGTCCGCAACAAATTCTAGAAAACCCAATCCTTCCACAAAAGAAAAAGGGAGGAGGTCCAACTCTAACTTTTTAGCTAGTTTCCGGTTGTGGTTGCGTTCCTACTGCCCCTCCTGCCTAAACATGGCAGTAATAGTAGCCAGGATTTCTTTCTTTGCTGGTGCCACTGATGCAGGCGACTTAGAAAGTGGTGGTAGGCTCAATGTGTGTCTCAGGTGGGCAGCCACTATAAGTTCTTGCCTTGGTGTTTCAACCTAACTCTGAGTTTTCCTCTACAATTGCGATATTGCTAATGTGGGTGACAATACTACTACACTGCTGGGGACAGGGCTGATTTGTCTAACAAAAATGTCACCCTTTTCTTCACCTTCTCCTTCACCTTCACCTTCCACCATGATCAGATCAGATTCCCTGCTTTCAACACCTTCACTAACACCACTTGCAGGCTTTTGGCCGCTAAGGTGCGCCTCCCAGCGGATTGGCTGGTGTTTTCTCAAATGGGCTGTTTGGCCTCCAGTTCCATAGTTTGTACCAAGCTTACCCCGACTAACACTTGCTCGGCAAATGGAGCATATGGCAATGTTTGGCTCCTTATCACTAACCGTTAAGAAGTCACGAACTGCGGAGGTCAGCTTTCTAACACTGGTGCCACTGCCAATGTCTGAAGAAGCAGCTATAGGTGGATGTTGTTTTGATGACATTTGTCTCTCTGCAGAGCCTTCTTCTATGGAAGTGGCTGTGGATGTAGGTCACACACAGGGCCTTGTAAATATGAAAGCTGGTGGAGGTAGTGGTATTTGTGCCACAACCCTCAGAGCAGGTTAAGAAGATGGGGTAATGTTTGACTCCACTAGGGCTGGGCTAATATGCATGATGACTGGCTCATCGTCAGACTCGTCATCCTCCTCTTCTTCATCCATAACTCTAAGGCTTTCAGGAACCTTCCTTTTCAATCCTTGCCTCTCCTGACATGTCTCAAACTTAGATGCCATCCAAGTGGAGTCTCGATCATCAGAAAGGGGGCTTGAAGAAGAACATGGCGGAGAACAGTGGATCTTGTGAAAGAGGGGCTTCTTCAGCTTCCCCTGCATGAAGCTCAACATCCTGATGTGCTACTACTTCGAGAGGAACTGCTACTGCTGGCTGCAGCAGTTGTTGTCCACTGGCCTGAGTTTCAGGCAACAATTGATTACTACTTTGAGAAAGAGAAAGAGATAAGTCCAATTCAATGTCACTGCTCATCAGCATTCCTGTGATTGGAAAATGCCTCTATGCCAGGCATGGGCTTGGGCCCATTTTGGAATAGGGCCGCTAGTGCTGGTGTGCTGCTCCCAGCTTTCTCCCCAGAGGCTGGTGCGGCACACGCTTTTGCCCAAAAAAGGTCTGGGGCGACATACCAGTGGTGGGATGCTCCTTCATTTCACCTGCCGCTTTCTTGGTAGTAGCTTTCTTTCGGGCCATCTTGAAGCTTTCAGTTGACAGTAGCACTTAACTTCACAAGCTGAAGAGATGTCCGTGTGGTTGTGAGTGTAGTCATGTGTCACGTCGTACACAGGCCTCCTGTCTGGCAGTATTGTGGGTAATGTGTCTTTATCTTCGTGCACCTAAAAGTAAACATGTAAGAAGGACACCTAAAACGTGGCATTGTTGCAGTTGCATTAGTAGTAGAAACAATGGGCCTGATTACAACTTTGGAGGACGGTGTTAATCCATCCCAAATGAGACGGATATACCACCTACCGTATTTCGAGTTCTATAGGATATAATGGACTCGTAATACGGAAGGTGGTAAATCCGTCACATTTGGGACGGATTAACACCGTCCTCCAAAGTTGTAATCAGGCCCAATATCATTTAATGGTTACTTAACTAAACTTATAAATAATTATGAAATACAGTGTATTCATTTGTAAAACCACACCAACATTAACTTTCATTATCATGTACACTCATGAAGGATAAGAAAGAGCAACAACTACAACATACAGAATGTAACTGTTAACTTTATTTGTCTACATCAAGTTGGCATGTGGCACTCAGGGAGATCCTAGTGACAAATGGAATGATAATCCTTGAATAGTGTAATGTGGTGCAATTGTACACCTATGGCAGACAAGGGGCTAATGGGGAAAATGGGAAAAACTAAAAAATGAAAATTATTACAATTTAATTTTTTTTTTTTAATTCTTAAACTGAGAAAAAAAATGGTATTATAAAATTCAATTAAATAAAGTTTGTGAAAAAATTTGAAAAAAGAATATATTTAAAAAAACAGATTTCAATTGTTGATGTACTAGGGGAAGGGGACTACCATGAAAAACCACGGGGATTTGGGAGGAAAGGAGTGATGGAGGAGAAAAATGCAAAAATAAGTATATAATAAAACATAAAAAACTGCTCGTACAGTACATTTAGTAATAATGATTGACCTACTAGGCCTGAATAACACACAAAAAGGCTTCCAGACACATGGTCAAACAACTACCAGCAAGGAGGCATGGCCGATTGGCCACTGCAAAAAAGAAGAACACTTGCAGGTTTAAAAGTGCACTGGCTGTCTACACAAAATGGACACCAGCCACATGTCAAACAATATCCAGCTAGGAGGCATGGCCACCACAACAAAGAAAAACACATGCAGGCCTAAAAACACACTGGCTGCCTACACAAAATGGCTGCCAGTCACATGGTCAAACACCAACTAGCACAGAGGCATTGCCACCACACAACAAAGAAGAACACATGCAGGCCTAAAAGCACACTACCTGCCTACAACAAATGGTCGTCAGCCACATGGTCAAACAACAACCATTGTGGAGGCATAGCCACCACAAGAAAAACACATGCAGACCTAAAAGCACACTGGCTGCATGCATAAAATGGCCACCAGCCACATGGTCAAATGGTCAAACAACAACCAGCAAGGAGGCATGGTCACCACAACATAGAAGAACATGTGCAGGCCTAAAAGCACATTGGCTGCCTAAACAAAATGGCCGTCAGCCGCATGGTCAGGCAACAACTAGCACAGAGGCATTGCCACCATACAACAAAGAACACATGTAGGCCTAAAAGCACACTACCTGCCTACAACAAATGGCCGTCAGCCACATGGTCAAACAACAACCAGCACGGAGGCATGGCCACCACAACAAAGAACACATGCAGGCCTAAAAGCACACTGGCTGCCAACACAAAATGACTGCCTGCCACATGGTCAAACAACAACTAGCACGGAGGCAGAACCACCACAACAAAGAAGAACACATGTAGGACTACTGGCTGCTTACACAAAGTGGCCACCAGCCACATGGTCAAACAAGCAGGATAAATAAAAAAAACAAAAAACACATATAGGTGTAGGACTATAATTGGCTATACAAAAGGGGGCCCTGGTCACATGGCATGGGGAACAAAGACAAATGGTGGCCTATGACAAACACTCTCAAGCACTGGCCAGACAAAGAAGGTATTAGTAGAGGAGAAAAAAACAGCATTAAGTTAGTAATTCCAAAAACTAAATATAAAGGGGCTAAACATTTTACAACAACAACACACATCATACAAAGGCATCAAGTACTATAACCCCACCATACACTGTTTGCAGAGAAAAAATGTGAAATACCGCCAAACAACATTTTGTTATCTTTAATCCAATGCCATCCATGTTTTTTCAGTTCCACAGACACCACAAACAGTTGTTTCACCATGCACCCATGACTAGTACTGGGCCTACAGCTGGAAGGCCTATTCTATTAGCAGGCTAGGCCACTTAACATCAAACAAACAAGTTGTACAACACTGTTATACAAGTGTTTTTAACTTATTTGTGAAATCTCAAATACAATAAATTCCTTAAATCCAATGATGTATTCAGGAGACAAAAAAAGGATCTTTCCAGCTCAAAAAAAAAGTGAAAAATGACCAGGAGATGGACAAAGCAGTGGGAGGGGCCTGCTGGACAGGAAGTAGGAGTCTCTGGGGCACTTCCTGTTTTTGGGAAAAATAGAAAAAATTAAAAAGTACTCCTCGCACTACAAAATCAACCTGAACGGTCAATTAAAGAAGATTTTTCACTTGAAGTTGATGATTTTAGCTGCTTCAGTTTCGTCAGGTTGCAGCAGCAGTCAATCGTGCTCACTCGTGCTAGCTTACGCTACTAAACACGTGCCAGAAGTTGCTGCTGCAGTGATAACTCTTGCGAGTGGGTAAAAAAATCTTGTTTGTTCTTGCGAGATACCAGAAGCCTCTCATCTCACTTCTCGCATGTGCAAAATGACAGTAAGCGTGTATCAACAAGGAAAAACAGAAAAAACTCCGCTACGTTGTGGAGTGCGAAGTCTATTAGTAACTCTGTGTTCTCCGCAGAGTTGCTGAATTCCGCAAACTTCGCCAGCGGAGAGGAGATTTTTTTACCCAGGCATGATAATGTGTTCATTTCAATTTAGAGAGAAGCAGAGCCTTTCTGCATTTCAATGTAGGGTAGTGGTCATTTTTAAATCATAAACATGTGGTGATATTTTTCTGGTTGCAACTGGTATTAATCCATGTGGTTAAAATTTGAAACATGCTGCTATTTTATAAATACACCAGCTTTTGGTGTATTACAGTACAGGAATACTACTCCCACGAGGCTTGTAACACTATTGTGTTATAATAGCGCACACACAATCATTTCATTTGGCAGTCCCTGCCACTAGTCACCATGGTCCGAGACACAAAACTACAATTAACTCTTACATCATCCATAACAAGTCATTGTAAACAAAAAGAGCTAATTTGAAATAACATTGGTGGTGCTGTAACAGAACCGTAAAATTCAAAGAAACATAAAGCATTACTTAAATATGTGTGTGTGAATTGCCTCTGCATATATTTGCCTGCCTGATTAATGCCAAGACCATGTCTTTTTTATTTGACCTTGTCCGAAGCTTTGCTGCCTAGAAGCCATGAACTATTAGTTTTCTGTTAAATAAAATTGCCTTTTGCCACAGTGGCAAGTTACTCGCTCACAAACTTCTGTAACCACACCTAAAACAGTCTTGTACTGTGTCTCTAGTCGTGTACAACGTACTATCAGTAGCTAAGCTCGTATGCAATGAATCTGCAAGTGAAAAGACACTTCTATGCATGTAGTAAATTGGTACATTATGACAAAGACTACATGTCATTTATCTTTTACATACATCGTTTAATATAGTGATTAGAATTTGCCTTATTACCCCTTCAGAGCCACGCTTTGGCATTATGTTAATGTAAAGCCTGTCTGCATACAGTTGCCTGCATAGTGAATGTGTAGGTAGTGCCTCTCAGTCCAAATCCCCTCGGGTCTGTGATGCTAATAATGGAGTTTGACCAATGACTTTGTGTTTCACCACTGCGCATATTAGTTGCTCGTGGTTCACCAGTAGCACATAATGGGAGTCATTCTGACCCTGGCGGTAGGTGTTAAAGCGGCGGCCAACCCGCCAACAGGCTGGCGGTCCAAAAAATGGAATTCTGACCCTGGCGGGAACCGCCAACACAGGCCGCCGCTTTAACACTCCGACCGCCACGGCGGCACAAACAAACAGTGCGGCGGTCACCGCCAACAGCCAGGCGGCAGACAATGTACCGCCCACCCTATCACGACCCACCAATCCGCCACCTTTTCCGGGGCGGGAGCACCGCCGACAAAAACACGGCGGAAACAGACATTTTCAATGGAAAACGCTCACCTCGAGACACTCCACGCGGAATCCGGACAGCATGGAACCCGAACTCTACATCCTCCCAGTCATTGCCTTCCTGCTCTTCTTCCAGGATCACGAAGGTCGCCGCAGACGACAACGGTGAGTACAGCTCCTACGACACAGGGGAGGGGGGAGGAGGAAAGGTTACGGGCACACAAATATGCGACACACCCACCCCCACCCTCACCCCCACCCAAATACCTACACACCAATGCAGATTAAAAAGTCAGAGGGACACCCCCAAACCCCTAAAACAAAAATGCAACGACAAAAGGCCATGATTGAAAAAATAGAACTATATTATATCAGCAATGAAGTATAGCGAACTCAGCAATATAAAAATAAATATGTACACATCTATAACTAAATATATACAGTGAGCCAAAGTCCGGCACAGTCAACCAACTGCAAATGTCCGTGGGCCAATGTGCATGAACACATGGGCAAAGCCCACACTCGAGACAGACTCCATTGGAGGAACACTGCTGGGGCATCACTAAATTAAAACAGGCACCTCAGGGGGAAGGGAAGGGGGGGCACCTCAGCCACATGAGTCCACGACGCCAGATCCACGAAGCTCCTCCATGCCCACTGTGCCATCCTGGGGAGTGCAAAGCCACAGTCTCTCAAGTCTCTACAGTGGGTGGCTTGCCCACTGTGCCATCCTGGGGAGTGCAAAGCCACTGTCTCTCAAGTCTCTACAGTGGGTGGCTTGCCCACTGTGCCATCCTGGGGAGTGCAAAGCCACAGTCCATCAGGTGGATTACAGAGTCCACTGGTCATGGAGGAGGCATGGTGGGCAGAGTGCCTTGTGAAGGCCTGCACAACACAGATCCGGTGCTGCCAATGGGCCAGCGGTGCTTGAGATGAGGGCCCAGCGGAGCGGTGCTTGACAGGAAGGGCCAGCGGAGCGGTGCTTGAGATGAGGGCCCAGCGGAGCGGTGCTTGACAGGAAGGGCCAGCGGAGCGGTGCTTAACAGGAAGGGCCAGTGGAGCGGTGCTTGAGATGAGGGCCCAGCGGAGCGGTGCTTGACAGGAGGGCCCAGCGGAGCGGTGCTTGACAGGAAGGGCCAGCGGAGCGGTGCTTGAGATGAGGGCCCAGCGGAGCGGTGCTTGACAGGAAGGGCCAGCGGAGCGGTGCTTGACAGGAAGGGCCAGCGGAGCGGTGCTTGAGATGAGGGCCCAGCGGAGCGGTGCTTGACAGGAGGGCCCAGTGGAGCGGTGCTTGACAGGAAGGGCCAGCGGAGCGGTGCTTGAGATGAGGGCCCAGCGGAGCGGTGCTTGACAGGAGGGCCCAGCGGAGCGGTGCTTGACAGGAAGGGCCAGCGGAGCGGTGCTTGACAGGAAGGGCCAGCGGAGCGGTGCTTGAGATGAGGGCCCAGCGGAGCGGTGCTTGACAGGAGGGCCCAGCGGAGCGGTGCTTGACAGGAAGGGCCAGCGGAGCGGTGCTTGAGATGAGGGCCCAGCGGAGCGGTGCTTGACAGGAGGGCCCAGCGGAGCGGTGCTTGACAGGAAGGGGCAGCGGAGCGGTGCTTGAGATGAGGGCCCAGCGGAGTGGTGCTTGACAGGAAGGGCCAGCGGAGCGGTGCTTGCCTTGAAGGGCCCTGTTCAGCGGTGCTTGTCTTGGCGGGGCCCTGTTCAGCGGTTCTTGCCTTGAAGGGCCCTCTTCAGTGGTGCTTGTCTTGGCGGGGCCCTGTTCAGCGGTGCTTGTCTTGGCGGGGCCATGTTCAGCGGTGCTTGCCACGGCGGTCCCTGTTCAGCGGTGCTTGTCTTGAAGGGCCCTCTTCAGCGGTGCTTGCCTTGAAGGGCCCTCTTCAGCGGTGCTTGTCTTGGCGGGGCCCTGTTCAGCGGTGCTTGCCTTGAAGGGCCCTGTTCAGCGGTGCTTGTCTTGGCGGGGCCCTGTTCAGCGGTGCTTGCCATGGCGGTCCCTGTTCAGCGGTGCTTGTCTTAAAGGTCCCTCTTCAGCGGTGCTTGTCTTGGCGGGGCCCTGTTCAGCGGTGCTTGTCTTGGCGGGGCCATGTTCAGCGGTGCTTGCCACGGCGGTCCCTGTTCAGCGGTGCTTGCCTTGAAGGGCCCTCTTCAGCGGTGCTTGTCTTGGCGGGGCCCTGTTCAGCGGTGTTTGCCACGGCGGTCCCTGTTCAGCGGTGCTTGCCTTGAAGGGCCCTCTTCAGCGGTGCTTGTCTTGGCAGGGCCCTGTTCAGCGGTGCTTGCCTTGAAGGGCCCTGTTCAGCGGTGCTTGTCTTGGCGGGGCCCTGTTCAGCGGTGCTTGCCACGGCGGTCCCTGTTCAGCGGTGCTTGTCTTGGCGGGGCCCTTTTCAGCGGTGCTTGTCTTGGCGGGGCCCTGTTCAACGGTGCTTGCCACGGCGGTCCCTGTTCAGCGGTGCTTGCCTTGAAGGGCCCTGTTCAGCGGTGCTTGTCTTGGCGGGGCCCTGTTCAGCGGTGCTTGCCACGGCGGTCCCTGTTCAGCAGTGCTTGCCTTGAAGGGCCCTCTTCAGCTGTGCTTGTCTTGGCTTTGGAGTGAACCACACCTGGCCAATCCCTTCCGCTCAGTCTGCCTCGGGTCTTTCCGTTGCGGGGCCCTCCTGTGATGGAGTCCTGGGGCCCTGGGTCTCCTCCGAAACCCCCGGAATGGGGCTGGTGGGGCCCTCCTGGCCAGGTCTGCTGCTCCCTGCCTTTTTTGCCTTGCTGCCCTTGCCCTCCTTGGCTGACTCGCCGTGGCCCTTGGCTCCCTTCCCCGATGTGGCAGGTGACGGGGCAAGGCTACTCTCCTTGGGGGCAGGCGTATCAGGCCTGTCGCGCCTGCCCTTCAGTTTCTTGGTTCTTTTCCCAGGGGGGGGGCTGGCTGTGTGAATGCTGCTGGACGATGTCCCTGCACAAGGAAAGGGCGGACTCCAGAAGCCAGGCACGACCTTTTTGGGAGTTGCTGGGCTGGTGGTGGCTGAGGTGTTCTTGGAACCCTTACGAGATGGAGGGGGTGGGTCAGGTGAGGGAAAGAGGTTAACTTTAGAGAGGAAGAATTTTTTAGGAGGCATGGGAAGGGTAGCTAGAGTGGGTATGGGAGTGGAGGAAGAGGATGTGGTTGTAGGTGAGTCATGTCTGGTGTCAGTGGGTGCAGGTGCTTGGGCTGGAGGCTGTCGTGAGGTGGATGGCTGTTGGGTGGGTGCCTGCCTGCGTTTGTGTGTTTTGGAAGAGGGGGTGACAGACACACTGGGAGAGGACACAGGGGAAGTGTACATGGCAGTGGGGGGGGGTGACTGCAGGTGTGCGGACTGGTCTGGAGGGTGTGCTGGTGATGGGTGTACTGGCTGATGGTGGTGTGCATGCAGGTGTGAGTGGAGACGTCACAGGGAGGGAGGAGGGAGACGAGGAGGTGGGGGACACAGAGGAGGTAGTGGCTGTTGGCATGTCTGCATCTGGATGTTGCTTGTGTGTTTTGTGGTGCTTATGTTTGGATGAGCTTCCCTTGGGTGTTGAGGTGTGTGCAGGCTGGTCTGTAGGTGTGGATGGGATAGGCACAGGAACAGGGGAGTGGGACTGGGTGGAGGCAGTTAGAAGAGGGAGGCTGGAGACAGGGACAATCGCTGCCGTCAGTGCTGAGGCCAGAGCGTTGAACGATCGCTGCTGGGCAGCCTGACCCGAATGAAGGCCCTCCAGGTATGCATTGCTTTGATGCACCTCCCTCTCCACACCCTGGATGGCATTCAAAAGTGTAGACTGCCCAACAATGATCGTCCTCAGGAGGTCAATGAACTCCTCACTGAGGGCAGCAGGGGTGACTGGGGCAGGACCTGAGGTGCCTGGGGCGAAGGAGATGGCCGGCCTCCTGGCCGTGCGGGCACGGGCCGAACAACAAGGGGCTGCTGGGAGGGCGGAGCTGGTGCGCTGGGTGGCGGCTGTACCTGTACTTTGGGTGGGCACGGATGTTGCCGCCACCGCAAGGGAGCTCCCATCCGAGGACGTGTCGCTGTCACTGACGTCAGCACGGGTCCCCGTCGTGGAGCCCCCCTCGCCCTCCGTCTCACTGGTCACCTCGGAGTCCGTTGCATGGGCCTCCGGGGCCATGTGAGATGCAGCTCCCTCTTGCGACGATGCCACTTCTCCTCCGCCTGATGATGCTAATGCACAAATTGACAGATAAACAAAGAAAATGGGGGTGGGGTGGAGAAATAAAGACAAGTTGAGTGCATGCATTGGGGACACCGTTGGCGGAGAGGACAGACACAGAAGCCCCCTGCACTACGCTGCGCACTTGGGGTACACGACTCATTCACTGGGACATGCCTTACAAGCCTATGGGCGACAACTGCCCACACAGAATACACAGGTCCATGAATAGCGTTACTAGGCACCCTACAGAGGTGGGGGGCGGGGGCACAGGGCCATGCCTCACGGAGGGGCCTAGCCTACAGAAATCGCCCTGGCCTAGGGATACCCACAGCCCTCCTCCCCCACCCAGACACCTCCACTGCGCGCCAAGTCATCAGAATGAGAGTGTACTCACCCCCTTGTGTCTGCTGTGATGCCCTCAAGCGCCCATCCAAATCGGGGTAGGCCACCGCCAGGATCCGGGACATCAGGGGGGTCAAGGTACGACTGGCACCCCTCCTAGGTTGGGAGGCCATCCCCAGCAGAGCCTCGCCGGTCTTCCTGCTCCCGCTGCGGATGTCCTCCCACCTCTTGTGGCAGTGGGTGCCCCGTCTGTTGTGGACCCCCAGGGCCCGGACGTCCTTGGCGATGGCACGCCAAATCTCAATCTTCTGATGGGCGCTGACCTATGTGACATACACAGGGGGAGGAAAAAAACATCATCACTTTTCTGCATGGTGGGTGTGAGTGGCCCCCCCTCCCCAACCTTGCCATGTGGCACATGCTCTCATCTGTCGTGCCATGCATTCGTCATTTGCTCCCCTCCTCTCCATTGTACATCCACCCCACTCATCCCAGGCATTGGCCACTAAGCATGGTCCCAGTGTACTCACCTGTTGGTCTGGAGGACCGTAGAGTAGCGCATACTGGGGGAGGACCCCGTCCACGAGCTTCTCCAACTCTTCGGAACTGAAGGCGGGGGCCCTTTCCCCAGTCGCAGCAGCCATTGTCACTTCCAGACCGAGGTCACAGCAGCACTTGCGGTATAGGTCCTCTCCTGTGGATGATCAGGTCTCGAGTGATTAAGCAGATAGAAAATGGCGGTTACGGCCGCGGCGGTGCGAACCGCGGCGGTGCGTACCGCGACCGCCGGCGCACATCGCCATTGGCTCCTGAAACCCATAGGGCTCAATGTTATCCAATGCGGCTTTGCGCCGCGGTCTTCGACCGCCTACCGCCACGGTGTGCCACGCCAGAGCAATGACCTCACTTCTCATTGTCACACTTCACAGGTCAGGCAGCCGCCATTTCAAGGGCCCACATGGCTTAATTCCTACTGCGTCACACATGCCTAGGCCTTGCATCAACACTCATACAAGCCATTCATTCCAGGGAGAAACGTGCACTGTGCAAGCTGTGGTAACTGACCTGTGGGTTGATTGACTCTGTGCTCGCTGTTGTCCTTCCTAGGCACCGTCCGCTGGGACTTGCGAGGAGACGGAGGAATGTTCCTGTGTACAGACCGCTGGTGGACCTGTCGACAATGGAAGAACGACATGTCATCCTGACCTACAGACTCAACCGTGCCACTATACAGGAACTGTGTGCCCAGCTGGAGCCAGAGCTGATGTCACCCATCCGCCAACCCACAGGGATCCCCCCTCTAGTGCAGTTTCTGTCAGTACTCCATTTTTTGGCTAGAGGATCATTTCAAACTACAGTGGCCATATCTTCTGGGATGTCTCAACCTATGTTTTCCAAGGTATTGTCCAGAGTGTTGTCTGCCCTGATGAAATAGATGCGGAGCTACATCATTTTCCCTGAGGTGGGTGACTTGCCTACAGTGAAGGGTGATTTCTATGCCCTTGTGTCGCGTGGGCTCTCATTATCCTAAATGAGACTACTGGATTTCTAGGCGGCAAGATCTATAACGGTGTGGGGGACTGAGTCTGACCCACGTGTAAAGAACTATGTCACCCTAAATACGGTTTTTGCTCCGGCTAAGTAGCAGTGCCTCATTTCTCCCACGGGGAAGAGATGATTGGGCAGCCGAGCGCATGACATCTTTAGAGCTTCTCAGGGAAGTCGTGGTCACTCAGATCCAAACCAACTCTCTCATTTACAATATGATCTCATATACAAATGACAAAGACAGTATAAGTTTTATATAATGCTTTAATAAAACGACTGTATTTTAGAGAATAAGGCATGAGCCGCAATAACCAGAACCATACAACAGAGTAGGATTGAAATAGTTACCAAGAGAGTAAAACACAAGAATAAAGCAATCATTGTATATTATAGTTTCTACTCTCCCTCTGCTTGTTCTATTTAGAGCACAGCATGTTAAGTGCCTAGCTTGCCTATCTGTATCACTGCGGAGACTTTAGTCTTCATACCTGAGCAAAGGCCTGTGATCTTGGTTCAGCATCTGCAACGAGGCAGTCAGCATCTAGTTGTGGTTCCCTGGTAGGAATCTCCCTCTGCTGTGTATTGGGACAAAGAAGTTATTTTATAACCTATATGTCAGCGTGATCACAAGATGTCCCTTCGCAGAAATGCCAAGTCTAAACTCCAACCACGTCTATCGGCAATGTACCAGACTGTATCCTTGACTGAAGCACATAGTGAATGTGTTATGGAGAACATCAGTGCTGAAGTATGCAAAACAGTGTGATATGAATAAAAAACAACACCGTAGAACTGGCTATCTGAAAATAACAGTACGTAGAAAAATAAAAAGCACGTAGAGCAAAGTGCACAGAGGCTCTAAGCTACTAGCAAACGAAATAAAATACATCCAGGGCAAAATGCACAAAGGCCTAACGCCCAAAGCTAACGCATAAAGGATACATAAAACCAACCACACTACACCCTCCCCTTGTCGGTAGCAAGTGGTTCTAAAAATACAATAATATGCCCTGAATATAAGCAAAATTAAAATTATAGATCCATTTCGACAAGTTCAGAGGACAGCAAAGTCATAAAATTGATTAATAAGCCAAATATAATATAATGTCAATTTAGTAGGAGATGAGAAAATCCAATTGTTCAACTGGAAGCAATAGAGAGAAGGAATTCCTCCACTTCGATGTATGTCAATATCGGGAGATCTCTGCCACAAAGTATCATGGAGCAGGTGTGTTCCAAAGCCCCAAAACCATTCAGGGCGGCACCCCGTGCAGGGCCAATGAACGAGACAAACCCATCTTCCTCCAGGAAGGGAATCTCATAAACTGCCTCACGAAGCAAACGCAACCGAAGTGCACAAGTCTGGGAATGAGCCCTAATCAGGAACATCAACAGATCAAGATCGACCACCGGAGGGCGCTGCAGTGAGAGACAGAGAGCCAGTGCATGTTCAAACGAGCACCAAAGGCACCGAAACACGGGTTGCACACAGTCCAAGACCGGTCTGAATGACAGTGACCAGTCACACTCCAAGTAGCCTAGGAGTGTTGCTCCAAAATGCTGCATCATGCGTTCACGACACAGCTGTGTTGATGGGAGCAGCAATAGTGGATCTCGATGGGCCGGGACAGCCATTGCGAAAGAAGAGCAACAGCAGCAAAACTCCAGCCAATAAAGCCAAAGTAATTGGGAAACCCCCAAAAACGCTTCCGAAAATCGAATGTATAGCCGAAGGTATCAAACCGAATATAGAAGAGAAGGTGTGAGCAAAACCAACACCAACGGCCTGGAAAAAATGTGCAATACCAGTAGCTCTGGATGCATTAAATATACGTCCCACAAGTTCACCAAAGTGACTCGGAAAGTTAGTATTTAAAAGGGACTGTATTTCTGCCGATGACCTTGCCACTTGAAGTGCGTAGGTCTCGCTAGCAGATGTAAGGGCTACATGCTTTTGAAACAATAAAGCTTTCAGTCGACTCAACTTGTCGAAATTAACCTTGGAAGTAGCAATATGAGGCCAGATGTCCGCTACCTCCCTAATTTGAGTGGGGGGATACAACACATTCCCGCAGCACGTAACGGCCTTGCTGACAACGACAACGTAAACTATTCCGGCACGAATGCCACAGCAGCGCTCGCTGTTGAGAACAATGTAACTGCCGTTAGGAAGCACCTGGAAAGTGTTTTTAATCACCGGGACTGGAACTCCTTTCAGATAACAAGCTAAGTTAGCAATCGAAGCATTACAAGCTCCGTGCAAGGACAGCTGTTTACAAACCATGGAATGGCTGACAGAAGCTTCGCATTCGCTACTGCTAAGAAAAACCTCCCTCAAACCATTAACACATCTGTACTGAAAGGGAAGGTCCCACACCTCATGTATATAACTGTCTCCCAAGAGTTCATATCTACCCACCGGAATATGTTTCAGACAAGAAGTAAATTGTAGAGTAGAAATAGGCATATTGATAACTCCATGAATCAACCATTCAGCTGACGGAATCTCAGCAACCGTAAAAGGCAGTTTCTCCAATTTTTCAATATTTAACATAACATAAGTCGCTTCCTTTTTAGCCATCGGTTGTTGTTGACGAGTCAAATTAAACGAGACAGACAAAGATCTCTTTGGCGCGAATATGCTGCCATGGAACGCGACCTGCCTTCAAGATCTGAAGAGTCCAACCCAGCTGCATGATGGACCGTGTCTGACTCTGCCCATGATATAAAGAAGACATATCTGATTTAATAATGTCGATAGCAGAGGAAACAATGTTGTCAATCGTGTAAACACGGTCAGAAAGTGTATGCATGCCATTATCAACAACAGACAAAGCTCGCATCAGATTCTCTTGATCAATCTGCCGCAATCGGGCTGCAGCCTCCTGTTGTGAAAGCTTCCAAATCTCATTATAAACCTCATATATGAACCTCTTCTTTCGTGGTACCCTGGGACCTGACAAGAAATCTTGTAAATCAGTATCGTTAGACAGTAACGTGAGGTGTAACTTAACTGCATCCAGCGTGGACATCTTCAACCATTGCTGACAAAGCTTTCCCACGCTGTATGTAGTTATAATGTCAGCATGCTCTGGTGAAACATAACGAGGGTCTGCCCTACTAGTCCTGAACCCCCCTGAAGAGGTGACAAAACGTTGATGACACTCATTAGTGTCTACAGGCCATAATAACCACCCGCCGGGATGTAACAATGAAGCGTTAAGCGTACCATTCTGGACCCAATGTGTAAATTCACCAAAAGTAGCGTTCACATAGTGCTGCCAATTCTTTAATTTGGAAGGGACAGGTATTCCAGGCAAATTAAACACTCTAATTGTTGCCAAGCCTAGACAACTGGTTTGTTGTACTGTGTCATTGAGGAAAATCATTTGCACAGGGATAATACATGCCCTAAATAATGTGTCCCTGCCTTGCATCTGCCAATTTTTTGATCCCCAAACACTTTTTAGATCAATAGTCCTAAACCAATACTCATATCCTTCGACCGAAAGTTTAGAAACAAACATATTAGAATATAACAGTTTAGTATCGGTCAACAACATTTGTTTATTAGAATATGGAGTAACCTTGAAATAGTAAGACTTAGCATTTCGTTGATCATGCCCAGAAAAATATGCAAATTTATCACAATAAGTTTTCGAACTTCCTTGTGGAGGATTTGAACAATGTTCCCATTGCACATAATTAAAAATGGACTTAGGGCTACTAGCTTTGTGAATAAAATGGTGTCCATAATAGTTGTAGCAAAACATGTCACCATGATTATCTCTAAACTGGTAAGCATCTTCATCATCATAAACAGTATAATATTGCAAGTCTGATAGCATAGAATCTACTGTCTTCACATCCCAATCATCAGAGACAATGCCTGGTATAACAATATCATTCATTGACAACTTGAGGACATACGGTATTTGAATCAATTCAGTGGGACCATATATGTCAAACATTACTTTATCCCACACAATCCCATCCGGAATCGGTATCGCAGAAATGTTTACATTGGAGAAGTCTCTGCGAACCATGTGAGACGAAAAATGTGGTTTCAACACAGTCTTGACGTGTTCAATGTCAGATCGATCAGGAAGAAAATGACCATGTATCACTAGAAAAAAGGTAACCACAAACCCCAACCATAAAAATATAGCCATGACAGCCATAAAAAGCCACAAATAGTTCCAAGGAAAAACAAAATATGTGTATTTAAGCCAACACAGCAGCTTACATGGGCCTCGGACCGAAGACACGGAGGACGAGGAGTCGGACACTACATCATCAGTGTCGTTAAAGTAGCCAGAGGCAGTTCTCGCAAAAGGTGCAACTGTGAACATAGGAGCAGATGGAGGCTCTCGCCGAGGCACGTTATAAACCACATGTTCAGAAACATCAGTTGACCGAACAGCAACCTGATCGCAAGATTCCAAATTAATCGTTGTCTGTGGAACAATCGCAAGATCATCTTCCACCCTCCCCAAGCACGGAGAGGTAACAGTGTCGGTGTAAATTACCTGCAGTGGGACTTCTTCTCCAGTAGTGAGAGGGATTCCGGAACTACTGGGCGTCCCTTTTGGTCTGCTGTGCAGAATCGGCCACATGTTGTAACTTGACATTATCAATAGAAACAAAGCGATTTCCTTTGGCCCCTCGCAGCGGCGGTAAAATCACAGTTCTTGTGCCGCTTACCCCTAACACAGGGACAGGTGCTCGATAAGAAGGACCAAATTCTTTCTTTACTGCGACCTTTTCACGCACTAGATCCCCAATCCTGGGTATCCAACCAGTAGGTGTTACTGGCTCGTCCTTAATTCCTGAGGAGGCAGCATTCGCAGAAGAGTTATCTTCACGGAATTGTTGTAAATCCTGCAAAACAGTGACACGATCATTTATGTCAAAGGGCGTATCTGCCGCCTCCACACCAGGACCATCTAGATCAGGAACATACATTCGTGTTCCAAACAGGCACTCATATGAAGTACGACCCCCCAGTGACCGTCTAGGCAAGTTATTAAGTGCTCTTTGTACTCCATAAAGGTGGACTAGCCGACTACGACCCGTACCTATAACTCTGGCCGTTAAGGATTGCTTTAAATCACGATTTAATCGCTCCACGACAGAATTTCCCGCGGGATGAAATGGAGACGAGAATTGGAGCTGGACCCCCAACGAAGCCATGGCGTCCCTGAATGCCTTAGAGGCAAAAGCAGGGCCCTGGTCCGAATGAAAAGCCGCAACTGCAAATGTATCGACAAAGGTACGCAAATCTTTAATAACAGTTCGAGCGTCAGCCGAGCGCTGTGGCCAGACCCACACAAATCTGGAGCACGAATCTACAGCAACCAAAATATATTTGTATGCACTATCTGGTGCCAGTGGACCACAATGATCCAAGTACACACACTGTAAAGGTTTATTTGAAATCAGAAGGGGTGTCTGCTGCGGGCGTTTAGCCGACGAAGCTTTAATTTGTTGACAAATGTCACAACAAAGGACATACTGCTTTGTCTCTTTATAGAGACCAGGCCACCAGAAACGCGCCTGTAAAAGTGAAATCGTGGCAGCCACACCAGCATGTGCAGATGCCGCCCCCTCATGTGCTGCAGAAATTAATCGAGATCTCTCAATTTTATTTGGTATTTCACGTACACCAACGCCTGGAATATTAACAACAACGTTCAGTGCACTATTCAAGCAGTAACTATATTTGGAAGGAAATCCTTTAGGAAAGGGCGTACCATCAGCCGAAGCCTTTATGGCAGCCGAAATCTCTGTGTCTGGTTTGGAACTCGAATGAGTTACAGCGGCCACAGTGGCGACAGCCACTGCCGATTTCGCGGCTTCATCAGCCATAGTATTTCCAGCAACGTGTATTCCAACGCGCTGGTGTCCCAGTGTATGTACAACATGGACATTAGGAAGCGTCTCTTTCAGATCCGCAACCTTACCCCACAACTATTTATGTTTAATGGTGTTGCCTTTAGAATCTCTAAACCCATTCATCTTCCAATAGTGTAGATATTCATTGAAAGACTGCACACAATAGTAGGAGTCACAGACCAACAAGGTCAACATCGTCCGCTCTGCATGCTCCAACGCTAACAATAGAGCTTTGAGCTCAGCCAGCTGTGCCGTACAATCTCCCAAGGTTTTAGTATAAGTATGTCGGGGGCAGAACACGTCCCCCTCCATCGCGCCACTCACCATCGCACATGCAGCAGAATATTGTTGTTTAGTCCCTACCGCTGGTTGCGCAGAACCATCAGTATACATGACCACTTGGTACTGGTCAATAGGTAATGTGCCAGCAGGGACTGGGTATTCTATTTCATATTGTAGAAATTCTTGAGTCTGCAGTTTAGGGTCAAATATGTAATCTACATCAGAGGCTGTTAAAGACGTAGCCCACTGGATCCATCGCGGGTGTAAAGCTTTCGAATTAGGAACACTCGCTTTAGTAACAACCTCTAGGGCCGGAACCGGGGAAACGACAATGATGCGTTGGCCCTGGGCAAGTGGTCTTTCTTTAATCACAGCTATCTGTACTGCAGTGAGAATTTTCTCAGTTTGTGCAAAACATTGTTCTGCAGAAGAATACAAGTGAGACTTGTATGCTATCGGGACTGTCTCACCCTCATTAAAAGTGACATATGTAAACCCAACAGCCCCAGGTATTACCCTGATAACTAAATGTGCCTTATTGTCCCGTGTTTGTAAGTGTTTAACTGATAAAAGATCGGCCTGTAATTCTCGCAATATGCGTGTATGCTCAGTCGTCCAAAATCTACTTGAAAAATTCGGGCGAATCAATTCGTATAAAGGTTTTATACGCGTAGCATATTCAGGAATGTTCGTTCTGCCAAAATTCAGAAACCCCAACAATGACTGGAGTTTCCGAACCGTATCTGGAGGCTGCAATAAAGCACATTTCTCCAGAAAATGTGGCGCTAAGCTCTTGCCCTCACTTGACAACTCATATCCCAGGAAAATGACACTGAGGAAGGCAATGTGTGATTTCTTAAAATTAAACTTATAGCCTATATCTGCAAACCCCACAACAATGCGCGATACACGCCTTAGATGCTGTAGAATCTCATCGTCCGTCAGATATATTTCATCAACATATGATAACGCTTCAGGGTCCAACTTGTGTAGTATTTCTGTCACACGAGCTGAAAACAGTTCTGGGCTGTTTTTATACCCCTGAGGCAAACGACAAAATTTTTTCTGAGAGCCAAACGCACTGAAACTGGTATAGTCCCTACTTTCGGGCGCTATATTTTGGCAGAAAAACCCATTCGAGATATCCAACGTTGTTTTATATTTTTTACGCATTATATTGTTCATAAGCGCTGCACTATGTGAATTTTGTATCGCATATGTGCGTGTATGACTATTCAAATGTCTGTAATCCACCACTATCCTATATGAATGGTCCGGTTTAGAAACTGGAAATAAGGGATTATTCATCGGCGAGACACAGGGTTCAATTACACCCTGGTACTCCAATTCTATAAGAATTTGTCTAACCGATGCCCTAGCCTCAAATTTGATAGGATACTGTGGTTGTGGCTGAGGTTCGCCCTTTATTGGAATTACATGATAAGGTGATTGTTTATCCCACCCCACGTTATTTCTATATAAGGCAGGAGCTTGTGCCAGAGCCCACAATTTACTATAGGACTCCGCCAGTTCTCTCGGAACAAGTGGTGAGAAGGAAGGTGTAATAACATCCTCCCCAACCGAACAGTCGCGAACAAAGTCAGGTGGCCAATCCTGTTCGGCCAGTAGAACATCATATGACTTTACCATATGGTCCCAAAAAAGGGCATGTACAATGCGGTCAATGTCCCCTTCTAATCGCAGAGTCACTAAATATACTCTATCAGGATCAGAGACTCGCATATCCGCCATTTCGACTTGTATGAAGTCATCAGTTGCTTTCACCTCCAGATGCTCTTGAAGACTCCGGCGAACTATTGTGACCTCTGCCGCGCTGTCTAACAGTGCTAACGCCCATGTCTTGTTCATCAAGAGAACTCTCTTCTTGAGCGGCATGTCTAACAGAGACTACTGCCACCTTCTTCTTTTTAAACTGCTGTTTTTGTTGCAGCGGTTTCTCTTCTTGTTTAACAGAAACCTCAGCTGAGCGTTGTGAATCCTGTCTTGGTTTCACGTACTCCGTTCTCCGCTCTGACCGCCCACCTCTCTCACTTCTCTTCTCTGAGGAGTCCTGAAAGGAACGAGATTGGCGTGTATCAGTATTTTGATATCTATCAGGCGTTTTCAAATTATCCCTATTCCTGAGATTATACCTATTCTGCGGGGTCTCCGGTTGCGGAGACTGTCCCTCATTTTGTTTAGGTGTGTGCTGTTTCTTTTCCCAGTGCTTTTTTGTACCCTCAGATTGCTGTTGTTTAGCATTATCTTTATTATTTTTACCCTGCAACTGGGGTTTTTGCGGTCTAGCCCCTAGGCTATCACGACCGATACTAGAATAGGTTTCTGCTATTATTCTCGGAAGTTCCCGCTCTTGATTAATCTGTGGAACGTCCCGAAGACGCATTCGCACTGCTAGTGCTACAGCCTCTCCCTTGAGATTACTCAAAATAATAGAAGAAACTGTGGCAAAATTGCCTAATAACTGCATACCCAAATCTAAGGCTGGTGCAGCTCCATATTCATCTTGAATTTGTTTAAGTACCTCTGGTAAATTAGCCAATGTCGGCGTACCATGTGCCATTGTGTAGAGCGCGGCAAAAACCGTGCCCCAGGTATTACAAAGGTCCACCGGAGAAACCATCCCATACGGCAAACACATCGTTAATATTCTATGTTTATCCTGAGGGCCCGTATGGGGAAACACCGCTTGCAGCGTATTAATTTTTTGCGCCAGCCAAAATGGAGTTTCCTCTCGTTTAGCCGGTATTTTACCCATAACCGAATGCACAGTGGCCGGATTAATACCCGGAACCACCGCCTGTGGGTGCGCTGGGGCAGCTCGCGCTGCATTTGTATTCAAGCTTTGCATTACAAACTGAACTAACCGTCTGTATATATTTGTTAAGTCCCCGTATAAACGACGGACATCAGCCACTGCCAAAACCGCAGGATATGGTGTATAAGTGGCCAATAAAGGCCAGGTTGGACCATCATTACTCAACGGACCTAGCCTAACTTGTGCCACGGTGTGTGGGAGGGCGCCATCAAGCCAATTATGGTGTTCTTGATAAGAGAGAGGTATCTCTAAATATGCATAAGCCCTGTATTGTCCAGGGACATTCGCAATTGTATATTCATGAAATGTATTCGTACCCCCATCAACTGCTGGAAACACGACCCAAGAATAAAAAAGTTCTGTTCTATAGGCTGCATGGGCATCCACCACAAAAGTGACTGGACCCCCTTGGACAGTTAGTCCATGTGCAATCAGGTGTCCTGTGAGTGGGTGACGCATATTGATAGCTATATTAACTACAACAGGAATTGCCATTTGTCAAAAAATAGCTCAAGATCCAAAGAGGCACACCAATATCGGGGTTTTCCTTTTAAAGTTCAAGCTTGAACAACCAACCACTATCGTGGTGGCGGAAACCCTCAGCCCCACGGACGTCTCCGTTTACGGAACCGAGGAGTCAAATTATATATGAGATCGAGAGAGTCAGCCGGACCTAAACATTAGAGCCAGACCAAACGTTGGCGGCGCCATGTCGCGTGGGCTCTCATTATCCTAAATGAGACTACTGGATTTCTAGGCGGCAAGATCTATAACGGTGTGGGGGACTGAGTCTGACCCACGTGTAAAGAACTATGTCACCCTACATCCGGTTTTTGCGCCGGCTAACTAGCAGTGCCTCATTTCTCCCACGGGGAAGAGATGATTGGGCAGCCGAGCGCATGACATCTTTAGAGCTTCTCAGGGAAGTCGTGGTCACTCAGATCCAAACCAACTCTCTCATTTACAATATGATCTCATATACAAATGACAAAGACAGTATAAGTTTTATATAATGCTTTAATAAAACGACTGTATTTTAGAGAATAAGGCATGAGCCGCAATAACCAGAACCATACAACAGAGTAGGATTGAAATAGTTACCAAGAGAGTAAAACACAAGAATAAAGCATTCATTGTATATTATAGTTTCTACTCTCCCTCTGCTTGTTCTATTTAGATCACAGCATGTTAAGTGCCTAGCTTGCCTATCTGTATCACTGCGGAGACTTTAGTCTTCATACCTGAGCAAAGGCCTGTGATCTTGGTTCAGCATCTGCAACGAGGCAGTCAGCATCTAGTTGTGGTTCCCTGGTAGGAATCTCCCTCTGCTGTGTATTGGGACAAAGAAGTTATTTTATAACCTATATGTCAGCGTGATCACAAGATGTCCCTTCGCAGAAATGCCAAGTCTAAACTCCAACCACGTCTATCGGCAATGTACCAGACTGTATCCTTGACTGAAGCACAGAGTGAATGTGTTATGGAGAACATCAGTGCTGAAGTATGCAAAACAGTGTGATATGAATAAAAAACAACACTGTAGAACTGGCTATCTGAAAATAACAGTACGTAGAAAAATAAAAAGCACGTAGAGCAAAGTGCACAGAGGCTCTAAGCTACTAGCAAACGAAATAAAATACATCCAGGGCAAAATGCACAAAGGTCTAACGCCCAAAGCTAACGCATAAAGGATACATAAAAGCAACCACACTACACTTGGACACATTCCCAATATCATTGGTGCCATTGATGGTACCCATGTGGCTTTGGTCCCCCCAAAAGACGATGAACAGGTGTACAGGAACCGAAAGAATTTTCCTTCTATGAATGTCCAGGTGGTCTGTTTGGCTGACCAGTACATCTCCCATGTAAATGCCAAGTTCCCAGGGTCAGTGCATGACGCGTACGTCATGTGAAATAGCAGCATCCCTTACGTGATGGAACTACTTCAGAGACAGCGTGTGTGGCTAATTGGTGACTCTGGTTACCCCAACCTGCCTTGGCTATTGACCCCAGTGAGGAATCCCAGGACCCGGGCAGAGGAACGGTACAATGATGCCCATGGGCGTACTAGGAGGGTAATCGAGCGGACCTTCGGCCTCCTGAAGGCCAGGTTTAGGTGCCTGCATATGACAGGGGGATCCCTGATGTACTCACCAAGGAAGGTGTGTCATATCATCGTGGCCTGCTGCATGCTTCACAACCTGGCTTTGCGACGCCAGGTGCCTTTCCTGCAGGAGGATGGTCCAGATGGTGGTGTTGTGGCAGCTGTGGAGCCTGCGGAGAGTGAAGAGGAGGAAGACGAAGAGGACGACACAGACAACAGGGACAGAGTGATACAGCAGTATTTCCAGTGACACACAGGTATGAATTTACTCCAGCATTTAAAACTATCTGTAACAGTACAGGCTCTCTACTGTCTAACCTTTCCCACCAATGTATGGTATCTTAGTTGTGGATTTCCCTTCCTATTTCAGGGATCTGGTCCCCACGGAGTGCCCTCTGGTTTCTTTCCCCATGGACTACCGCTGTGTGACACTGGTATGTTGTCATCACAATGTAACTGGACATTTTTGGTTGGTTATGTCTAATACATTTGGTTTAAAGAAAATAAATTACAGACTCCAGATGGTTTTGGTGAAATAATTGTGTTGATTTAAGTGATGAAATGGGTGAATAGTTCAAGAAGGGTGATGGGTGATGGTGGAGGCATGTCCTTGGCAGAGTCCAGACTCTCGTTTGCACAGGTGCATTGTCCATATTCCTGTGGAAGGTGGAGCAGGGGCAGTTCTAGGTTGGACAGGGTGAACAAGTGGGACAGTGGGATGACATCCGGGGGGATCCTTTCCTGGCGGGGGTCTTGACATCCTACTCTGTCTTCTTCCTGGATCTCAGGCCTTTCTTGCGGGGTGGTTCCTGTTCTGCAGGGGGTGGGGTCCGGGTGGGCCGTTGCTGTTGTGTGGGGGCCTCCTGACCACTAGCGCCGGCGGAGGTGGTGGGCTGTTCTTCGTCCATGCTAGTGGCAGGGGCCCTTTGGGAGGCCACAAGGTCCCGCAATGTGGTAACAATCTGGTTGAGTGCCACCACGATTGTACCCATCGCGGAACTGATGGTGCGCAGTTCGTCCCGGAACCCCATGTACAGTTCCTCCTGCAGTGCCTGGATCTCCTGGAACCTGGCCAGGACCGTCGCCATCGTCTCTTGGGATTGGTGGTAGCCTCCCATGATGGTGGTGAGGGCCTCTTGGACAGAGGGTTCCCTAGGCCTGTCCTCCCTCTGTCGCACAGCAGCCCTCCCAGTTCCCCTTTGTTCCTGGGCCTCTGTCCCCTGGACGGTGTGCCCACTACCACTGCCCCCAGGTCCCTGTTGTTGTTGGGGTGGTGGGTTACCCTGGGTGCCCTGTAGTGGTAGACACACCGCTGTTTGACCTGTCCTGGAGACAGAGGCATGGGCCCGCTGGGTGGGTGCTGTGCTGGTGTTTCCTGAGGGGGGTAGGTCTGCTGTGACCTGTGGCTGCCTGAGGGGAACCGACTGCCCAGAGGTCCCCGATGGTCCGGGCTGGTCATCAGGTTCCAGGTCGACAGAGCTGCTGTCATCACTGGGGGCCTGTTCTGGGGGTGGGATGGACATTTCTGGACCCTCCTGGCCGGTGTGTTGGCGTTCGGGTCCTGCAGGGGTAAAAGAGTATGGTTATTGGTTGTGTGTGTGCCATGGCGTGCGATTTGTGTGTGCCCTTGTCCCCCAGTGCTGGCATTCCCTTGTGGGAGGAGTTGTGAGGGTGGTTTGTGGGGGGGGATGGGTATGTGCAGTGGTCATGCTTAGGTGATGGGTGTCCATGGTTTGTGTTGGCATTCAGGGGTTGGTGTTGGGTTGGGTGGGTTGTGCTGGTGAGACATTATCAGGGAGGATGTGTGATGGGGGTTGGGGGTGATGGTGGGGGTGTGGGTGTGGGTTGGCATGCTGGTGGTTGGGGGGGATGAAGTAGTTGAAATTCGACTTACCAGAGTCCATTCCTCCGCCTACTCCAGCGAGGCCCTCAGGATGCAGGATGTTCAAGACCTCTTGCTCCCATGCTGTGAATTCGGGTGGGGTGGGTGGGGGTCCGCCGCCAGTCTTCTGCACAGCGATATTGTGCCTTGACACCATTGAGCGCACCTTCCCCCGTAGGTCGTTCCAGCGTTTGCGGATGTCCTCCCGATTTCTGGGATGCTGTCCCACAGCGTTGACCCTGTCTACGATCCGTTGCCATAGCTCCGCCTTCCTGGCTATTGTGGTGTGCTGCACCTGTGTGCCGAAGAGCTGGGGCTCTACCCTTATTATTTCCTCCACCATGACCCTGAGTTCTTGGTCCGAAAACCGGGGGTGCCTTTGGGGTGCCATGGGGTGGTGTGGATGAGGTGTGGGTTGGTGTTTGTGGTGATGAGTGTGGTGGTGTGTGGTGCTTTGTGCGTAGATGTGGTGTGGGTGATGATGTGGTGTTCCTGTGTGTGTTGTCGTTTGCCTTCCCTGTGCTCTCTCTCAGTGTATTGCGCCTTGGCTCGTAATTTCTGTTTGTGGGGGTTTGTGGGTGATTTGGGTGTGTGTTTTATATCGTATTGATTGTGTGGGAGTGGTGTTTGTATGTGTTTCAGGTGTGTGTATTTCAAATTGTCCAATGTGGCTGTGTTTTGGTGCTGGGTGTGTATTCTGACCGCGGCGGTGTGTACCGCCAATGGAATACCGCGTTTCAATGACCGCCGCGTGGATTCGTGGGTCGTAATGGCATGGGCGTATTTCTGTTGGCGTGACGGTGGAGGTTTGGTCATCTCCAGTTTATCGCTGGCCGCTGATGTGGCGGACTGCAGTGGAGGTCGGATTTTTGGAGGTTTGGCAATTGTGGGTCAGAATGACCGTGGCGGTTTACCGCGGCCGCGGCGGTGTTATGGCGGTCTTCTAACCGGCGGTAAGTGCCTTTTACCGCCGAGGTCAGAATGACCCCCTATATGTTTTGTTCAGCCTAGCCGCCTATTGGCTTTGATATGCTGTATTCAATTTAGCCGCCTATTGGCTTTGACATTGCATTAGCCATTACATTCTGTATTCTGCCTATTGGCTTTGACATGCTGTATTCAGTTTATCTGCCTATTGGCTTTGACATGATGTATTCAGTTTAGCTGCCTATTGGCTTTGACATGCTATTAGATATTACATTCTGTATCCACCTTAGCTGCCTATTGGCTTTGACATGATATGATATATTACATTTTGTATTCAGCTCAGCTGCCTATTGGCTTTGACATGACATTAGATATTGCATTTGATATTTAGGTTAGCTGCCTATTGCCTTTAACGTGGAGTTAGCATTGCAGTTGAGAATCCAAGCTGTATTTTTCCAAGCTGTGTTTTTGCCACAAGATGAACCAAGATGTTTTTCTCACACCAGACTAGACCTGATAAGAGAGAGTTCATGTGGTGTTTTTCCTGTCGGCTCAAGCTTGAGAAGAGGAGCAGTCTAGGAGATCTGGCCAGTCTCCAAAGGCTTGCATAGTTTTCCCGAGTCTGAGAGGAGGGGGCACACCTTTTGTAACGGATGACACAGGCTACAGAGAATTAGATTCGAATCTGCCTGACTTCGGACTGGAACTTGGCGCCAGTTGCCAGCCTCCCGTGTGGGTAGATAAATCTCTTTCTCGCAGTTGACTGGAGTCATCAACTTGCAGACCCTAGAAAGATGAAGCTGTAAATAGTTTCTCACACGGTGAAGTATTTGTTTTGCTTTGCATTCAATATCTTATATATATAACCTGCTGTGTACATTGCAAATATATTATGTTTTCATATAAATTGTGCTTGAAATCTATTAATTCGTCTCTTACGAACTTGTGGGTGGGGAAGAATTAACAACAATAAAAGTCTTCTTTGAACTCAGAAGTGCATTCTTGATATGTTCTGTAAGCTCTGATTACGAGATAAGAACAAAAGCAGAACATTTTGGTACAAGTAAGTGGGGTTTTGAGGCGAATTATAGATTTCTACGTGCACAATTTAAAAGTGTAATTGTTTTTTGTTGTTTGGAGAATTACAGAAGCACGGCAGACCATGTTTGAAAATGCATGTGTAGATAAACTGCCTGATGGTGCTTTGAGAAACATGTTCTGTGGTGATAAAGCATATTTAGAAAATGTGCCTTTTGGAAGCAATGATGACAGAAAGGTTTGGATACCTTTATCTGCTTACAGAGAAATGCAGGAGAAATGTAGGCAGTTGGAACATGAAAATGAGAATTTACGTGAGCAAATTAGCCAGAATACATTAATTCAAGATAATGCTGAAAGTTATAAAAATGCTGTTTTAGAAGAATCTTTCTTTTCCCATTCCAGTAATGAGGGGGTTAAGACAGCTTCCAGCTGCTCTGAGCCTCCGTGTGAGCCAGGTTTTTTGGCAGTCAAAGTGCATTCCTTAACTGATAACACGGACAAGAACGAGAGAGCTCAGAATGTGATTTACGAGTTACCGTTGCAAAATGCACAAGTAAAAAGAAAGATTTTAGAGTTTCTTACTGTTTGCACTGAGCAAGAGACACCGAGTTTCATTAGCTTGTTTGATTTTTGGGAACTGAATAGCCCTCATTTGAGTGAAATCCTAACACTTTGGTATATGGTCACTGTGAAAAATAATATGCAGCTGCGCGCTTGTGATTTGGCAAATGAAATAATGCAGACTTTAGGTTTCTGCCCAGTGCAAGAGGGAAAAATAGTGCCCCTAGCTAGAATCATACACTGGATCTGGTACTTGCAAGACAGGGCTAGAGTACCACAGGTAAAAGAGTCACTAGTGAAATTGAGTGCACCATTTGAATTCGTGTCCACTGAAGATAAAAAGCATGTTGGTTTTACTAATGATTCATTGACTGAAATGTTGTTTTATGGCACAGGAGAAGGAACAGCGTTGTACAATGTGTGTCAGATTTTAAAGCAAGAGCTACGTGAGATGTGTCATTTTTACACTGATTCTTGGTTCATTACCAATGGTTTAGCTGTTTGGTTTTACACTGGGCTTGCACCTAACTGGTTCAATTCCCTTGCAGATGTTAAAGAGAAAAATTCAGAGAGAGAAGGGTACACCCAGAATTCTGCCTTAGTGGGGATGGCTAAGTGGGTTCCCCAGAAATGTGAACAGCTGAGAGAAAAAGCCACTTACAGGTGGGCAGAGATGAGAGGGATGCACATTCCCCTAGATTTGATAAAAACTGTGCAGCACGCACCAGAGCAATCTGTCAGGCAAGCAGTCACAGAGCAGTTGGGGAGAGGAAAGTTACCAGGACAGAAATGGCAAATTGATCAGGTTTTAGGGGGAGTGATTGCTGCAGATTACCAAGGAAAAATCAAAATTATGCTGATATCTAGAAGAGAATCTGATTCATTCATACAAATTGGAGACAGAATGGCCCAAATTTTCAAAAATGCAGTGAATGGAGGTTTGTTAAAGAATGAGTCTGCCCCAGCCCTTCTGACAGTGCAATAAAAGGGAAGCTGTGGCGCAGCAGATAAAAACCTCAGTGCTGATGTGTGGGTTGAAGCCCCAAGTGACCCTCCAGAACCTGCAGAAAATATAATAAAGGGCCCCAAAAACGTCCTGCTGATTATAAAACAGGGAAAGAAAGAGGAAGGGTACATTTTAAATGACAAATGTTATTTGCAAGAAAAGTCATACTTGTTTCTTTTGCAGATCCTACCACGTTTCGCCACTGTCCCTGAGTGTGCAGTGTGGTCCCCCGGGTGCGTGCGTGTGGGGTCGGGGAAGGGACCGAACCCCCAACCTGAACCTGGCTGAGCAAAGTGCCATCACCATGGATCCATTTTGCGCAAACTGCGCCTTCAGTTCAAGTTCAACTTGTTTGATTGCATTCTTCCACTGGAACTAAGCTGTGTTTTTTTTTTTTTTTGGAACTCTGACTTTTGCTTACCTTCCAGCAAACCTTTCAGGTGGACCGTGCACCTTTACATGAGTAGTACTCATGCTACATCAAATTGCAGAGTATAAAAGTTTCAGTCTTTTCTGTGTAGATGTATCTGATGTGAAAGGTTATGAGATCTGTATGTTAATCCACTTCTATTGCTTTACAGGGATTGCTTTGATCATTCAAATCTGATTTGCTGATAATGTATTTTTTTTTGTGCTGATTTTTTTTTTGTTTTTGTTTGAAACAAGAGATATGTGAAACAAAAATTCATTGGTCAAAGGATGGAATGTGATGCTAATAATGGAGTTTGACCAATGACTTTGTGTTTCACCACTGCGCATATTAGTTGCTCAATGTTCACCAGTAGCACATTATATGTTTTGTTCAGCCTAGCCGCCTATTGGCTTTGATATGCTGTATTCAATTTAGCCGCCTATTGGCTTTGACATTGCATTAGCCATTACATTCTGTATTCTGCCTATTGGCTTTGACATGCTGTATTCAGTTTATCTGCCTATTGGCTTTGACATGATGTATTTAGTTTAGCTGCTTATTGGCTTTGACATGCTATTAGATATTACATTCTGTATCCACCTTAGCTGCCTATTGGCTTTGACATGATATTATATATTACATTTTGTATTCAGCTCAGCTGCCTATTGGCTTTGACATGATATTAGACATTGCATTTTGTATTCAGATCAGCTGCCTATTGGCTTTGAAATGACATTAGATATTGCATTTGATATTTAGGTTAGCTGCCTATTGCCTTTAACGTGGAGTTAGACATTGTAGTTGAGAATCCAAGCTGTATTTTTCCAAGCTGTGTTTTTGCCACAAGATGAACCAAGATGAACCAAGATGTTTTTCTCACACCAGACTAGACCTGATAAGAGAGAGTACATGTGGTGTTTTTCCTGTCGGCTCAAGCCTGTGAAGAGGAGCAGTCTAGGAGATCTGGCCAGTCTCCAAAGGCTTGCGTAGTTTTCCCGAGTCTGAGAGGAGGGGGCACACCTTTTGTAACGGATGACACAGGCTTCAGAGAATTAGATTCGAATCTGCCTGACTTCGGACTGGAACTTGGCGCCAGTTGCCAGCCTCCCGTGTGGGTAGATAAATCTCTTTCTCGCAGTTGACTGGAGTCATCAACTTGCAGACCCTAGAAAGATGAAGCTGTAAATAGTTTCTCACACTGTGAAGTATTTGTTTTGCTTTGCATTCAATATCTTATATATATAACCTACTGTGTACATTGCAAATATATTTTGTTTTCATTTAAATTGTGCTTGAAATCTATTAATTCGTCTCTTACGAACTTGTGGGTGGGGAAGAATTAACAACAATAAAAGTCTTCTTTGAACTCAGAAGTGCATTCTTGATATGTTCTGTAAGCTCTGATTACGAGATAAGAACAAAAGCAGAACAGGGTCCATTGGTGTAACTCGCTTTGCTCACTCAGTGACAGTTAAAGGTTATATTTATGCTCCACCACTTTCAAAAGCCACCAGCTGAAACTGGTTGTCTGGTATCAAACAGTTTCCCCTAACACACTCAGGCACAGAAAGTGGCTTTTCCCATTCAAATCTAAGTTGACATTTATAAAATATTTGTGGATTGTTTGTGGTGAACTATTGACCTTTAGATCTCAGCAGATGGAATACTTCATCACAAACAGGACTGATATCCCGTCCGCCGTATTGCAATCTCCATAGAATATAATCAGATCATAATATGGCGGACGGGATATCTGTCATGTTTGCGACGTAATATTACCCTTCTCCAAGATCTAAATCAGACCCTAAGTAAGTTATTTTATAACAGCCTAGTTGTGAGTTATGTGTCGACATCTGTGAGGGGGGAATCGGAATGCCATTGGTGGTTTCTAGACCATGTTCTAGGAGGTTGGTCAACTGGGAACTTCCATGAATAAAGAGAAGTTATAGAGTAGGAAAGTTAGCCGGCTTTATAGATTTTAGTATGTGATAGAGACTATGGGATGCAAGTAGTACAAGATGTGGTTTGGTAATTTGGTCTTTTCCCTTTAGGAATTCGGAATTCCAATTTCCAGCCTGCAATGACTCATGTGGCATTTGAACAGAGGGAGAGCAGTCAACATAATAAATTGCTGACCTTATAAGCAAAGGCACAATTACTTATTTCAAGCACATTTAACAAGATTTGACATAGGAGAAAGAGAACAGCTGCGCTATATCCTCTTATGCCATTGTGAGTTGCACCAGTCTATCAAGTTAGGAACTTCAAGAGTACTGACCCATTTAGAAAAAAAAAACATCTGCCAACAGACAGACTAAGACCTGCCATCAAGACTGTATCAAAATATTTGCAGGCAATACAACAAACCTTCAAATGGAATTTACACTGCCCCTGGAAGAGATAAATCATCCTTTGTAGACATACAGACTTTGCTGAATTTATACATGATACTTCCATTAGAGCTGCTCATAGCAAAGGGAACTGAGCTTGAAGCCATTGTGCAAATGGCATTATTCCCCTAGATCTTTACTCGTGTTGGAAGGATTGTGGGGCAAGTGACTTAATCTCTCATTATGTGCAATTACCCTAAATTCATCTGTTACTGGTTGGAGATCTTAGGTGATATACCCCCAAATCACAGGCACCATGGTCTCTTCATTAGAGCTTAGCACATTACTGGGTTGATGCTTGACCTGAACTCAGATCTAGTGAACTGTTATTGATGTTGCAACTCATGGCTAAGCAAACATTCCTGGGAAAATGGCGAAAAAAGGATCTGCTGATGATTCTAGCCTGGTACCATAGATTATGGTTTGTTTTGGGAATGGAAAAGGTCCCATGTAATATTATTGCGGATTAAAGGAGGATTTTCTAAAAACAATGAACCCCACAGTTAACATTTTTCTCAGGAGAAGCTAGATCACTCAAAAGTCTAAGAACTTTTAGAGTGCTCAGGTTACCACACCAATAGGAAGTTTGAGATTGATGAAGCTCACTGCATAGACTTGCATATGCAGTGACTCGCATTGTAAACCAATCTAAACTACAAGTCATTTATTTAAAATGTTACATCACCACCTCCTCATAGTGATATGTGAAGCTGTCAGGGAAATTCCATACATAATGGTAGAAGGAAATAAAATCTATATACACAAAGACTTTGCAAAATAAACTGTTGCATTACATAAGTACTTATGGTGAACATGTATGGATCAAATATGCAATAAAAAGAGATATTGTCTAGGAATGATGCAAAGGACCACATGGAGGAAGCATTGTATTGTGAATTTGATGGAATAGAGGGCAGGAGCAAAGATGCATTAATTATTTTATAGGCATTTGTGTTCCATTAAGAATCATTAAACATGTATTGAACCATGAAAGACGTGTGTGTCTAAGTTGAAAGGCTTCTTTACAAATGGTTATCAGCAGATTTTGAAATAGAAATGGTGCATACAATAAGATTTTGGCCCTTATTATGACATTGGTGGTAAATGCTGCTTGCTGCCCACGTACCACCGTGGTGGCGGGTATCCGTTCGCCATATTATGACACACATTCACCAATCCGACAGAATACAGCCACACACACAAATCCGGCAGCCCAAAGGTCAATGCTAAAGTGGCGGTACCAACACCCATACAGTTACGCCAACAAAACAACGTCCACCACATTATGACCCCTGAATCACCACGGCGGACATTCAATGCAGTAAACCATTGGCGGTACATATCGCCGCGCTCAAACTGGACACCCACAAACAAAACTACACTACATTGGGCAATACTAAAAACTTATACCTGACATTCATACACACACCACACCCACACCACTATAAAACACACACCCACATTACCCACAACCTTTTGCCAACACCAAAAGACTGCAAGAGTTAGTCACCGACATCACAGAGACAATACACACACACCACTTACACCCATACATCCCTCACGCACCCCACATCACACACCCCACCACATTACTCAACAAACTCTCACCAACACATACAACACCCATGGCATCACAAAGGCACCCCCGTTTCACTGGGGAGGAGTTAAGGGTCATGGTGGAGGAAATTTTCAGGGTAGAGGCACAGCTGTTTGGAGCACAGGTATAGCAGATTTCCATTGCCCGAAAGATGGAGCTCTGGCGGAGAATTGTGGACAGGGTGAATGCCGTGGGACAGCACCCAAGAATAAGGGATGACATCAGGAAGAGGTGGAACGACCTACGGGGGAAGGTACGTTCCATAGCGGCAAGTTACCAGCTCGCCATACAGAGGGTTGGCGGTGGACCCCTACCTCCTCCCCCACAGTTCACAGCAAGGGAGGAGCAAGTACTGGCATTACTGCTTCCTGAGGGACTCACAGGAGTAGCCGGAGGACTGGACATTGGCAAGTCAACATTTACTACATGTCACACATCCCCATACCTGCATGCCATCTCACACCCTCACCCTCACTCACATCACTCCTCTCCATCCCACACACTGCACCTACACATATGACTAACCCCAATACCAAGCCCTGCATGATATACCAATGCATGGACAGCCCTCCAAGCCCTGAATGGACACCCACCACAAAGCATGCACAGCATAGGGGAACTAACAATCACACAATACATCACCATACACAAACAAAAGGTGGCAGGGCAACAGCAACCATAGAGGGGAAGCAAGGGATGTACAATATGTCATACACACGAAGCATAATACATCACTTACATCCCCACAGGTACCTCAGCCAATGTCAGTGGAGAGGAGGTGCCACGACTATCCAGTCCCCAAAAAGAAGATGCCCCCAGTAATGACAGTAACTCTGGATCTGGATGACCTACATGGCCCATCAGGGACCACTGGACAGCAGGTCACCCAAGCCCACTCACAGACCACCACAGAGCCTCCCCCATCAGGATCCAACATCACAGCACCCACCCAGCGTACCCACACCTCTGTCCCTAGGACACATCAATCAGCAGTGTGCCCACCCGTACAGGGACCCCAGGCCACACCTCGCCCCCAAGACAATCAGGGGTCAGTGGCAGTGGGCACACCATTCAGGGGACAGAGGCACAGGCCAACAGGGACACTGGGAGGGCAGCTGTGCGCGAGGGGGAGGACAGGACCAGGTAACTGACTCTCCAGGAGGCACTCTCCGAGATCCTGGGAGCCTACCAACATTCCCAGGACAAGATGGCCAGATCCTAGACAACGTGCAGGAGAACAGGCGGCTGCAGGAGGGACAGTATCCGGGGATCAGGGAGGATTTGCAGGCCATCAACACCAACCTGATTTCCATAGCAGGGGTGCTGGCAGACATGGCCAACATCATGAGGGAGGCAACATCACACTAGCGGGCCCCTACCACTAGCCAATCCATCGACCATCCCTCCACTTCCGCTGGCGCTAGTGGGCAGGAGGCCCTACCACAGGACCCACAGGCCACCAGCATCCCTCCTCCTGCAGAAGATGAACAACCCCACAAATGTTCCCTGTGACCCAGACAGAAGCCAGAGACACTTGCCAAGACCACCACCAGGAAATTAGACTCTCCTGATCATCCCCCTTGTGTCCCACACTGTCACCTTGTCCACTATGAACTGCCTTTACTCCCCTTCCTATGGCCCCTTGGACACTGTACCTGTGCTACAAACAGACTGGAACAATACCCTGGACTTTCCTTCACCATCACCCCATTTCTTTGCACTTTCCCCCTCAATTGCTTAGCGCTGCAATAAACACGCTTGGACACAACTCGACTACTTCTGTGTCCTGTGTTGAAAATGTGTATTTATGGAAACAGTTTCATGCATTGCAAATGTACTGTACATTGTGAGAGCACAGAAATTATGACCTGTGGCTTGCTGTAGTCAGCACATAAGTACACAGTTGTGATATCACCAACATCTGCAAAATGACAAACCGTAGTTGACAGTAAGTAGAGGTAAAAGGAAGTAAATGCCATCATGCCAAAGCCACACAGAATACACCATTAGTCATAGAAATGTTAAACTGCAAGAACTGACGGATAACTGATGTTATGTTGTCCTCATCCTCAGCCTTTTCACCCTCAGAGTCTTCTGCTGCCACAGGGGCATCTCCAGTCTCCTCCTCCTGCAGAAAAGGTACATGGCATCTAAGGGCCAGGTTGTGCAACACGCAGCATGCCACTACTATCTGGCAGACCTTCTGGGGTGAGTAGCACAGGGATCCACCTATCAGATGGAGGCACCTGAACGTGGCCTTCAGGAGGCCGAAGGGCCTCTCGATGATCCGTCTGGTTTGCCCATGTGCCTCATTATAACATTCCTCTGCCCCTGTCCTGGCATTCCTCACAGGAGTCAGCAGCCACCATAGGTTTGGGTAGCCAGAGTCACCTGCAAGTATTGAGGGACAACATTTAGCCACAAGCAAACCCATGGGGTTGACACAAGAGGCATACACTAACCTACAGTGGGTAGGGACCAAGGCTCACCTAATAGCCACACCCTATGTCTCTGTAGTTGGGCCATCACATTAGGGATGCTGCTATTCCTCAGAACAAAGGCATCATGAACCGACCCAGGATACTTAGCATTGACGTGGGAGATGTAATGGTCTGCTAGGCGCACCATCTGCACATTCATTGAGTGGAAACTCTTACGATTCCTGAACACCTGTTCATTCTGGCGGGGGGGCAAACACAATATGTGTCCCGTCAATAGCACCAATAATGTGCTAATTGGTATGTCTCATTGCATAGAATCCGGCCTTCACAGTGGCCAAATCTTCCACCTGGGGGAAATCTATGTAGCTGCACATGTGTTTTAACAGGGCAGACATAACTCTTGCCAGCAGGATTGAAAATGTTGGCTGTGACATTCCTGCTGCCAAGCCCACTGTCACTTGGAAAGAGCCAGGAAATGGAGCATTGATAGAACTTGCACAACAGGGGGATCCCAGTGGGATGACGGATAGCTGATATCAGGCCAGGCTTCAACTGGGCACACAGCTCTGTGATTGTGGCCCTGCCAGTCTATTGGTGAGTATTATATGCCTCTCCTCCAGTGTAGCCAAGCCCACCAGAGGTCAGTACACGGGAGTATGTCTCCACCTCCTATTCATCCGCAGCGGTAGGTATCTAAGGGATGCAAAATTGAGTAGGCTGTCACAATTAGAACAACAAAACCACAACTGCAGTCCACATAGTGCACTTATGTATTGGGACAGTGTAAATGGCGAAGTGGCAAAGTATGTGCCATTCTAATCTGTGATGTAGTAATTGTCGATGGGCCTGTTTCCCTCCTCCCTGAAATGGCGAACGCCTAACCTGTATGGAAGGACAGGTGGAAGTGAGGTAATTACGCCGATGTTGGGTGTTGTGACGGAAGGCGATCTTCCACTGACGTGCAATTCTTCATTGGTTCTCTATGGAGTACAGTGGCCAATGGGGATCTACGCCGGCGGTTACGGTGTACACCACTGTGGACGTGACCGCCATCTTCTATTTGATTCCTCACTTGTTTCCTGACCTTCAGCAGGAGAACACCTACACTGTGTGTGCTGCTGTGACCTGTGTCTGGAACCAACCATGGCCCGTGTGACCAGGGAAAGGGCCCCAGTCTTCACTTCGGAGGAGTTGAAGCGACTGTGGATGGGGTCCTACCGCTGTACGGACAGCTGAATGGGCCTCCAGACCAACTGGGGATGGCCTCCCAACAAGGAAGGGGTGTACGTTGGACCCTGACCCCCTTGATGGCCCTCATACTGGCAGTGACCTATCCTGAGCTGGATGGGCACTTGAGGGAATCACAGCAGCCACAAAGGGGTGAGTACAGTGGGTATCAATACATAATTTGGCTGGTGGGGTGGTGTCCGGGCCAGACATTGCTGCATGGGTCAACTGAAGGCTAAAGGGTGTAGAGCACATACAGGTAACCTAGCTTGTTAGCAGTCCATTTCAGCCAGAGCGTCATGGGTCCCAGGAGTGCTGCAGTTGGCGGTGTGTGGTCCTCATCTTGCCTTAGTGACTAGCTATTTCACTGGTAGTGCAATGCATAGTGCCTAAGCCTGTTCCCTGTGTGTGACGGTGATGTGGATGCCAATAGTGTTGCTGGTGCAGCCATTGACCCAGTGTATCCTTTGTCTCCCCCCCTTTCTTCGTTTTGTCATCCTGTCCTTGTGTACATTACCATCATCTGGCGGAGGAGTAGGGGCACCGTCGAGAGAGGGAGCTGCATCCCACAGGACCCAGGAGTTCACCGACGCAGATGGAACCAGTGGGACAGGGCGAGGGGAGCACCACGGCGGAGACTGGAGGAGACAACACAGACTCAGATACCTCCTCTGATGGAAGCTCCCTGGTGGTGACAGACACCTCTGTGACCACCCCAGCGGCAGGTACAGCCTCCACCCCTGTACCACCACCGCCTTCACAGTAGCCCCTCAGTGAGTTGCCCGTGCCTGCTCACCCAGGAGGGTGGGCATCACCTTCGCCGAGGCACCTCAGGCCCTGCCCCAGTTAGCCCTGCTGCCCTGAGTGAGGAGGCTATTGACCTCCTGAGATCCATCTCTGTAGAGCAATCAACCATTGTGAATGCCATCCAGAGGCTGGCATCCCAGATGCAGCAATACAATGCATTCCTGGAGGGCATTCACTATGGACTGGCGGCCCAACAGAGATCGATTCAGGCTCTGGCCTCATCTCTGATGGCAGACATTGTCCCTCTTTCTACCATGACCCTGTCCAACTTCCACTTCCCAGTCCCATTCTCCTCAACCCCAACCCATCCCAGGCACACATCCAAAGGGGCATGCACACAAGACAACACCCAAGAGTGGCACAGACAAACACAAACAGCACACTTCATCCCACAAGCACTCAAGTAAACACCATACAGTTGCACGCACAACAACATCCACTGTCTCCCCCTCCTTCTCCTCCCTTCCCTCCCAATCACATCCACACTCACACCTGCATGCACTACATCAACATCCACCACCAGCATCACCACACCTCACTAGCATTCACCTCCACAACATCCATCCACTTGTCCCCTGTGTCCTATCCCACCGTGTCTGTCCCCCCTCCTAAAGGAAACAAACGTAAGCACTCAGACACCCAGCAGCCATCCACCTCACTCACTCACACTGCCTCTGCACCTGCACCCAAGTCCAGCAGATGTACACCTCCAACAACCACTCCCTCAGCCTCCACTTCCATCCCTCCTCCCGCCCCACCATTCCTAAGATGTTTTTCCTTGCCCAACTTGACCTCTTCCCTCCCCTTCACCCCTGTCCTGCCCATAGAACCAGTGTGCCAACCAACCATCTCAGCACCTCAGCCAAACAGTCCACCGGGACAGTGGAGGCACCTCCTAGTCGTGGAGGCAGGGCTGTGAGTGAGTCCACTCCAACAGCCAGAAAGGGGAAGGAGCCCACAAAACCTACAGCCAGGAAGGGGAAGGAGCCCACAAGACCTACAGCCAGGAAGAGTAAGGAGCCAACACCTCCTCCAGGACCAGTGGGCATGTTCCCCAGATCATAGAATGTGACCTTACACTCCCCAAAAATGGTACATGGACATAGAGAACCCTCCAGGTCCAGTGGGCATGTTCCCCAGATCAGAGACTGTGACCTTGCACTTCCCAGCAATGGTACATGGGCATGGAGCCCCTTCCAGAACCAGTGGGCATGTTCCCCAGCTCAGAGACTGTGCCCCTGCAGTTTTCTCTCCGGATGATGTCGGGATACAAGTTGGGCCTTGGACTGTGCCCTGTGGACTTGTGTGCCCTTATGACTTTGGACTGGGCATTGGCCCTTTGTGAACATTTGTATATAATTGGTTTGTGTGGTGGGTTTTGCTATGCTAATACATTTTCTGTACATCTGTACTCTGGTCCTTGTGTTATTCTGCTGTGTGCCATTGGTTTACATCTGCAGCTGGTTGTGTGTATGGTGTGTGTGTGTGTGTCGGGTGTGTGTTTTGCATGTGTGGGTCACTCTCATTTTCCTCCCTCCCTCACTAGTGTGCTAGGCAACTGTACTCACTGTCGTCGTCTTCATTGACGTTGGTGTTCCAGGTGAAGGATTACGTAGTAGAGACTCGGGAAGACTTGAAGTTCGGGAACCATGGCGGCATTGTTCTTCCCTGTGTCTCCGATGGTAAGTCCTTTCTCTTCTGAGCTCAGTTTCCACCAGGCTTTTGATGGCATTGGTACTGCCCCAGAAAAGGTGGCAGATTCGTGTGTCATGATATTGTGGGCGGTACTTTGTCGTCTACCATGGCTGTTGACGGCTACCGCCATGGTGAGTGTTTTTTCCTCCCTGGCGGTTGGTGTGGTACATTGGCTGTCTATGGGAGTTATGACCGCCATGGTCATAATTTGGCAGTACTTACCGCCAGCCTGTTGGTGGTATTACCGCCATTTAATCACTCACTGCCAGGGTTGTAATGAGGGCCTTAGTCACATAGGAGGATTGGCCCATTTCTGTAGAAGCTACCTCACTGAAGAAAGTACAGCTCTCTAAGAGATAATAAAAATTTGGAGGAATCTACATTGTATTTAACCCTTCCTTTTTTTTTAAATACAATTCTTTTTATTGGATGCATGAGAAACAATTCATTACACAAAGGGAAGAAGAAAAACTCCCATACGGTATAATACAATACAATATATTAGGGATAAAGTGCTTTTTGCCTTAATACATACATATAAAGGAAAAAATGCATATTATATCACCGGTGGAAGTAGCTAACCCGTGTAAATCCTAAGCAAAACAGAGCTAAATAGAACAAACCCCCACTTATATGTAAATCGCTAACTATGTAATTATTTATTTATTTATTCCCAACCTCCATTTATTCAGTAATTACGAACTGCCTAAAACTGACCCAGTCTCCGAGCAGCCCCCATATTACCTGCCCCTTAGTCTAGCCTTCCTCCCCTTATGTTGGTATAATGCTATCTCTCGCTGATATATAGAAAGGAAGTGTCTCAACCATTGCTGAAATGATGGGGGTTGTGGGTCCAGCACTGCGGTAGCTACACATAATCGATAGACAGCCATTGACAAAAAAATAAAGGACTTTTGTCCTGCAGTTTCTGCCACCTCTGATTTTCCTAAAACCAAAATGTCCGGATTGAGTTCCACATCATATTTTACAACCTCTGTTAAACAATGTTTAACCTCCCGCTTTAGTGAATCTAATCTTATACAAGTAGCAAACCTATGTATGAGATCTATCCTGAAAGCCTGACATCTCGGGCAATGCATCCCCTTCGTCCTCCCCCACTGAGTTATTTTAGATGAAGTGAAATATAAATCATATATTGTTTTATAATATCTGTTTCTGCAGTGCTGATGACATCAAAATAGTACAACTGAGTTCAAGGGATTCACAAAATGTAGCATCTCCGATATTACACAAGCTTCCACTTCTCGCTATATTTCTTAAGATCGTTGAGCTGCTCTGATAGAAATATTGAGTACAATGAACTTATTGACAACTGAGCTCCACCTGTCATCATCTCCATGAGGGGTCTCTTTGCAAACCCTGCCAGCCCGCCGGTTTTCCTACATAGAAAATCTCTAACTTGCAGGCATTTAAAAAAAAAAATCCCCTTGCTCAAGTCCATACCTCTCCTGGTGGTCCTCAAATGTCCTCATCCCAATTCCCTCAAAAAAATCTCCTAGCCTTTGAACCCCCTGCAAACTCCATTTTGCTATGCATCTATCCCTAGATATCTCTGGGAGGGAGGGATTGTTGTGAATTGGCATATATCGGTTAAACCTACTGAGTCGTGCTTTCTTTCCACCAAGGGTTCCAGCATTTAAGAGCGGCCTCTAATACCTTAAACTGCACTTTCTTTAGGAGCTGGGCTCTAACAATGCCAGCAATCCACAATTAGACATCAGGCCAATTAATAGTTCATAAATATTTGGCGAATATCCTGCCCCTGCCACACTTTCTCTACTTGTCATCAACTGGCTCATATATTGAAAGGCGGCTGCCAGTTGATACAATTTTAAATTTGTTAGGTACCATCCCCCTTCTCCCTACTTAGAGTCAGATACATGCTTGCTCTTTTGATCTTGCCAGATGCGCGAATAAATCTTATTATTAACTTATCCATTGCTATGAACCATGACTTTTTCAAGTCAAGTGAGATTGTCCCGAACAAATACAGAACCTTGGAAATGAATCCCATTTTAATCATATTGCATCGCCCCATTATGGACATGTACAGATTGTTCCACCTACTAAAATCTTGTTTAGCTTTCCCTAAAATGGCAGTCAAATTTAGATTAACTATCTGTTCCACAGTGGAGCTAATATCAATCCCTAAATACACTGCATAGTCCACCCTTCGGGTGTCACATGTAGTGGTATACTGTAGGAGGCTGGCCTGGCTTATAGTGTGTACCAATGGTACTTACACCTTGTGCCAGCTCCAGTTATCCCTTATTAGTAGATTAGTAGTGTTCTAGCAGCTTGGTAGAGGTAGCTATAGCAGAGCAGCCAAGGCTGAACTAGGAGACATGCAAAGCTCCTACTATACCACTTATATCATATACGTACTATAGCATAAGAAAGACAATACTCAGAGTTACTAAAAAATAAAGGTACTTTAGTGACAATGTGCCAAAAATATCACAGAGGATATACTCCGTTAGGAGGTAAGTAAAATACACAAAATATACACACAAACCAAATCAGGTAAGCAAAACAGTCAGAAAGTAGTGCAAACACTCTAGAACACAATAGGATGCAATAGGCCTAGGGGCAATACAAACCATATACTAAGAAAGTGGAATGCGAACCACGAATGGACCCCTGGCCTAGTGTAGTGTGTAGAGGGTTGCTGGGAGTGTAAAAAAACACTAAGGGTGTCCAAGATACCCCACCCCAAGACCCTGGAAAGTAGGAGTAAAGTACTACTATTTCCCCAGAAACACACTAAAGCTGTGATAAAGGATTTTGCAAAGACCACAACAGACTGCAAAGCACTGAAGACGGATTCCTGGACCTGAAGACCTGCAAAAGAAGGGGACCAAATCCAAGAGTCGCTAAAGTGTCCAGGGGGGCAGGAGCCCACTAAAGCCTGGCCTCTGGATGGAAGAAGTGGAAGATTCTGCAACAACACAAGGTGCTAGAAACTTCTCCATTGTGCTGAAGATGTCCCACGGTGTGCTGGAGGATGCAGAGTTCTTTTCTTGGTAAAATACCACAAACAAGCCTTGCTAGCTGCAAGAGTTGTGGTTGAAGAAAAAGGGTGCTGCCCGGGCCCAGGAAGGACCAGGATGTCACCACTTGGGAGAGGAGACAGAGGGGGCCCTCAGCAACATAGAGAGACCACACACAAGCAGTTAGCACTGCAGAAGTCCTTGAACACAGGTTCAAGAAGACTGAACACAGCAGTCGTCTCAACACTGCAAAAGGAGGTCCCACGACACCGAAGATCAACTCATGGAGCTGAGTATCGCAGGACAGAGTGCTGGGGACCTAGGCTTCGCTGTGCATGCAGGATTTTGTGGAAATGTGCACAGAAGCCCTTGTAGCTGCAGTTCACGTGGTGCACAGGATTACTGTCTGGAGAGGGGAGGCAAGGACTTACCTCCTCCAAATTTGGACAGCTGGACCACTGGACAGTCTGGGTCACTTGGGTCCACCACCTGTGTTCCAGGGGCCACGCTCGTCAGGATGAGAGGGGTCTCAGAGTACCGGTTAAGCTGAAGTTTGGTGCCTGCTGAAGCAGGGGGAAGATTCCGTCGACCCACGGAGATTTCTTCGTGGCTTCCAGTGCAGGATGAAGGCAGGCAGCCCCAAAGCATGCACCACCAGGAAACAGTTGAGAAAGCCAGCAGGATTAGGTGCTACAATATTGCTGGTAGCCTTCTTGCTACTTTGTTACAGTTTTGCAGGCGTCCTGGAGCAGTCAGTGGTCGATCCTTGGGATAAGTCAAAGAGAGAGGTGCAGAGGAACTCTGATGAATTCTTGCAAGTGGTTATCTGAGGAAAAGCTCACTGGAGAGACATTAAATAGCCCTCAGAGGAGGATTGGCCACCTAGTTAGGTAAGCACCTATCAGGAGGGGTCTCTGATGTCACCTGGTGGCACTGGCCACTCAGAGGCCTCCCAAGTGCCCTTGCACCTCTGGAAACAAGATGGGAGAGGTCTGAGACACACTGGAGGAGCTCTGGGCACCACCTCTGTGGTGGTGATGGACAGGGGAGTGGTCACTCCCCTTTTCTTTGTCCAGTTTCGCGCCAGAGCAGGAGAAGACTGGCTTATACAAGGAGGGTGCCATCTGTGCCCTTCACAGCATTTCCAGAGGCTGGGAGAGGCTCCCCCTCCCCAGCCTTTAACACCTATTTCCAAAGGGAGAGGGTGTAACACCCTCTCTCAGAGGAAATTCTTTTTCTGCCTTCCTGGGACTGGGCAGCCCAGACCCCAGGAGGGCACAACCCTGTCTGTGGGGTGGCAGCAGTGGTAGCTGTAGAGAAAAAGCCTAGAGAGCTGGTTTGGCAGAACCCGGGGTCCATAGTGGAGCCCTGGGGGTGCATGGAATTGGCTCCCCAATACCAGATTTGGAACAGGGGGACAATTCCATGATCTTAGACATGTTACTTGGCCATATTCAGAGTTACCATTGTGAAGCTACATATTGGTATTGACCTAGATGTAGTGCACGCGTGTAATGGTGTCCCTGCACTCACAAAGTCCGGAGAAATGGCCCTGAACTATGTGGGGGCACCTGTGCTAGTGCAAGGGTGCTCTCACACTTAGTAACTTTGCACCTAACCTTCAGCAAGTGAAGGTTAGACATATAGGTGACTTATAAGTTACTTAAGTGCAGTGAAAAATGGCTGTGCAATAACGTGTGCGTTATTTCACTCAGATTGCAATGGCAGCCTGTGTAAAGGTTTGTCTGAGCTCCCTATGGGTGGCAAAAGAAATGCTGCAGCACATAGGGATCTCCTGGAACCCCAATACCCTGGGTACCTAGATACCATTTACTAGAGAATTATAAGGGTATTCCAGTGTGCATATTGAAATTGGTAAAAGTGGTCACTAGCATATGGTGACAAATTTAAAGGCAAAGAGAGCATAAGCACTGAGGTCCTGATTAGCAGAGCCTCAGTGACACAGTTAGGCCCATATTTATACTTTTTTAGCGCGGCATTTGCGCTGCTTTTTGATGCAAAAACGGCGCAAACTTACAAAATACAAGCAGAGGGACAATATACAGTGCGAACAATAGTGGGGAGCATGGACACCCCTTTCTAGTACCTCATCCAATTTGTATAATGTTGGATTGACCTCCCATGAATTGTATCTGGGCATTCAGATACCTATAAATAACTTTTACTGCCATAATAAAATTGCTTCCCAGTCCATACACCCCCAGAACTTTACACAAATAATCCCAGTTTACCCTGCTGAAAGCCTTTTCTGCATCAAACAAGGCCACAACCATGGGTTTTTTAGTGACTTTGGTAGCATCAAACAGCGTAATGACTCTTCTGATATGGTCAGTAGTATCTCACCCTGGGACAAACCCCGTGTTGATTCTGTGTAACTAATTTACTAATAACAGTAGTTAAACGGGATGCATAAATTTCAGAATACATTTTGACATCCCTATTTATTAATGTAAAGGGTCAATGTGAGCTAGGGTTTTGCGGAGTTTTCCCCTTTTTCAGAAATACTACTATGGGGGTCATTATGAACAGACGGGATTCCTGCTGCGTTCATGCTAGCGGTCTTATCATAGACCGCAACCCCCTTGAGACCCCTTGAGAAACAGTGTTTCCACCTGCCCGCCCAGTGGAATGCTCGGCCTGGACATTGCCAACGGCTCCACATGAAGCCATCGTCAATGCCGCAGTGCAGCGGGTTCAGCAGCACCCGTCGCGCTAATCACCCTGCGCGACGGGGCTGTGCACGGGGCCCCCTGAGCCCCGTAAAGAAATCCGCCATCATCAGGCTGTCTGTCCGTGGTAGCCTGGCGGTGGCAGAGGGCCACCTGTGGCGGTCCTCCCTTGTTAATAATATGGCAGTCCAGACCGCCATGCCGGTGGCGGTGATTTCTGCCACCCCCGACATGGCAGTCTGAACCGCCATGTTCATAATGAGGGCCTATGTTAGCAATTGCTCAGGAAGCGGGAGATTTACCACCTTGTTGTATCTGAGTGAAGAGTTCCAGCATTACTTGTAGTAGTACAGTCCTAAAGTCCTTCTAGAATTCCAGAGGGCTTGCGTCTGTTGCTACGGCTTTTCCGGAGGGTAGACCTCGGATCACCTCCTTGAGCTCCTCCATCGTTATCTTATCCCATAGTCCCTGCTGTTCATTCTGTGTGATTCTACCTGCCTCTACATTACTTAAAAACGTATTCATAGATTGCTCATCCACTGGAAGAGTTGTCCTATAATGTTCTGCATAATACATGCGTAAAGCTTCCCTGATATCCTCGGGATCTGAGACCAACCCTCCCTACGGGTCTCTAATTTCTCTAACAATACCAGCGGCTGCCTTCTGATGAGCTCGTACTGCCAATAGGCACCCCACCTTTTCGCTATATTCATAACAACCTATACGCCTTGAGAGGTTCTTTTCGGCCACCCTTTTTGCAGAAATTTCATTAATTGCTGCTTTGGCAATTGCAATATTCTGTAAGGCTACATTAACATCCATACCCCCCTTAATAGCTAGGGTAGGTTGATTTTCTGCTGCTCTAAGCTTTGAGTATGCTTCTCTAATCAGATGCTTCCATCCCCTTAGGCTGAAGTTGAAAGTTTCTCCACGTATCCCTGCCTTACAGTATCCCGTACGATTTCCACTGAGGCAGTCCCCCTACTTATTTCAAGAAACTCCTGTGGCCATATATTCATATGACGCAGGTATCCTGGGTCACTCAGCAGTCCCCTCTCAAAAGTGCAACCCCTCCTACTGCTTTTAAGACTCCCCATATTTATTTCTAATATTAACTTATTGTGGTCTGACATAAACCGTGAGTATATCTCCATATGTGCCCCTGTTAACAACTCTGGGGGGATAAAAAATAATCCAGTCGGGCCAGTTTCCTATGTGGAGCTGAATAATACGTGTATCCAGGATATGATACAGTCAGTTTTGGACAGACATTGACCAATCCTATTTCCTTTTACAGGCTTTAAAGACTGTAGTTCTACGCCCAAAATAGCTATTAGGGTTGATATCCGTCAATTCCTTTAAACCATCCCAAGAGCCATTAAAGTTTAAATCTCCACATACTATCTACGGGGCACACCATTTCGTTAATTCAACTGCCAAGAAATCCAGCGCTACTGGATCGTCCATCATTGAACCATATTGAGAGCACAAAGTAAAACACCCTTTGCTAAACTGACACTCTGCCACAATCCATCTTCCATATTTATCTGCAATTTGTCATGCATTATAGCAACCACTTTAGTTTTAGCGTTCTGTTTGGTGCATTTCACTACCTTCATCCCGAAGGTGTCTAATATAGATTTATTGCAGTATTCTACATGTGTTTCCTGTAGGCAATATATGTCCTTTCATAATATTTTCATGTCCTCATCTATCTTTTGTCTTTTCTAGGCATTATTTAACCCACAAATATTTATAGATGCAATCTGCAGTTTAGCCATTTGCCCATTGCCTACCAGATAATACCCTAGAACTCCCACATTTATGAATATTTGCATTTATCTTCCTGCAGTATGCATTTAGCTGAGTCTGACTGCCGACTTCCTGCACCATAAACCATCCTTCATCATTTTTTTGTACCTTATTATTTTTATCTTTTTTATTTCCCGTAATATCTTCCTACCTTCTCATCCTCTGCAATAGCCAATTCTCAAGCATCCCTTTTATAAATTCCTGTCCTCTACCCCCCATCCATCCTCCCTCCCAATCCTCCTCCCCTTTCCTGCCCCTCCCCGTTTCCCTGCCCCGGCCATTCCTCCACCTCCCTCTACCCTCCAACAAAGGAAGAAATCAGACCGTCACTGGTCTGAAAGATGGCTCCCTGAATGCCCCCCTCAGACCCCTCCCAGGCCAACCGTGCTCACACCAAAACTGTACAAAAAGGGGGTAGAGGGGAGAAAGGTCCCTAATTCCTTTGAAAAAACACCAGGAGGAGACCCTCCAGCCTCAGATTAATTATCCAACCGGGCTTACCCCCCCAACCTAACACACATTCATATTACTGCTCAGTCTCCTTTTTTTCTCTGCTCAGGCTTCTGCAGATTCTGCAAATTCATTTCATTCAGATACTCTTTTGCCTGAATCTCAGAAATAACTACTCTGGTCCTTCTTTTGATTATAGTTTTTAACCCTGCAAGGGCCAACAAGAAGGCCTCCCCCCCTGCATCCTGATAGGGCTTGATCAGTTGCCGTAACCTCCATCTGTGCTCCACAGTTACATGACAGTAGTCTGGTTGAATAAACAAAGTGATATTGTCCACACATCGTGGAACATCAGGGCGGGCCTTTTAAAAAATAGCTTGTCTTGTGAAAAAAACAAAAAAATGGCTCTTGGATGTTTGGGCTCGGGGCTATGTTCTCTCCCACACCTGATTGGGGGAAAACGATGAACCCTCTGTACTTACATCTCTCAGTCCCATTTCATGAGTTCTGGGAAGGCTTTCCATAGCAGATTAATCATAAATGTCCTGACATCATTGCCCCTTGCCCCTTCTTCTATGCCTAATGAATGCACATTATTCCTCCTTTGCCGGTTTTCATAATCTTCCAGCTTCCACATGATATCAGTTAATTGGCCTCCTTGTGATTCTACCTGCTCCTTCAGTACCTCAACATCTGCCTTCGTTATAGAAGCTCAGCTCTCCATTGTATTCAATTTCTATTCTATTTCCCCACAGGTCTTAGCGGCCTTCCGCACAGTGACATGCAGCTGTTTAGTAGCCATCCGGGCCCTCCGACTCTCTGTCCGGGTTTCAGTTTGCAGTTCCTTTATCATGCCATAATCAATTGTAACATTGTATTATCTGTACTAACTGTATTGCCTGTAGATTTATCCTGTCTATTCTCTCCTATGACATAATTGGCAAATGAGAGTCTCAGGACCCTTCTCTTGACTTGAAAGTCTGATTCCTGAATAGTTCCATTTAAGGGTTACTGCCTCCTGTCCTGAATCAACTGTCCCAGCTTCTGAGCCAGATCTCACTTTTGTGCATTTGCACTGACGCTGCTGCTGTTTTACTGTAGGGCCCATAGCCGGTGATAGGTTAGTCTCATTTTCTGATGAGAGACATTATTCATCCTCACTTTGGTTACAGCCACTACTGATGGCCTCTGAATCTTCGGTAAGTGAATAGAACGTATCTCCTCCTTCCTTAGACCAGTCCATATTCTTCCTGTTCCATTCAGTCTTTCCTGTCTCTTCATCCTGTCCTTCTGTGATTTGGACCCCATCTGGAATTGGCTCCTTCTGGTGCTACTTCTATTGAAATGAGACTCTGACAGTTTATCAACAATATCTTGAATGCCCTCTTTATAGATTTCGTTTTGTGGGTGTATCTCCCAAAAACTAACCCTGCTGGTGGTTGCTCCAGTCAGATCTGCTAAACACCTAGTTTCAGCTGGCTGACTCTTCACCCCTGGGTGTAGCTTACCCGCCTCCAAGACATCCCCTGAAGACATTACTCCAGCCTGCGGTAGCTCTGCCATCAGCTTTGTCAGTTCTCTACTGCACTCATTAACGTATCGTCAGACGAGGCGGAGGGCCCTGCACTTCCATTCTTTTGTCCCCCACTAGTACAGAAATTAGTGATAGTGGGCTGCAGCCTGTCCTTCAGTCGACGGTTGGTCTGATCCATGCTAACCATACCATCCACATCCTCAGAAATCCCACCGCCAGTTTTGTTGCTTAATTTAACCAGTCCTGTCACAGACAGCCTAACTGCAGGGCCACCACTGCTCCAGTCCTTCGCAGTATGCTTCTGTCGAGCCCCACTCATTAGGCGACCACCAGTTTTATATTCTTACCTTTCTCTGACTTTTCTCCTGCAGTCCGTACATTTTTATGTGCCATATCCACTTTGTAAGAGCCAAGCAACACCCCTGGCCCGATCATCAGCCAGTGCACCGATACTCCTTATCGTCTTAATCCATATTTCTACGTCTCCCTCTCCAAGACGGAATAGAGGTCTCCCCGGAAAGGCCAGGATACACAGGACACAGCCTGGGGGGCAGGTCCTATGCCCCCCCAGCACACCTTTTTTGCCGAGGTACCAGCCGCATTTACTCCCCATAATAAAAAGCTCCAAGAGGCTCTCGCAAAGAAATCGAGCCTCCTGGAGCCTTGTTGCCTTCTTTCTGGACTGCGTCACCACCGCAGAACCGCGTCCTCTGCAATGGACGCCCATTCACATGGCACTGGGGGGCGGGGCCTGTAGCCAATGGCACTACATGCTCACCATCTTGCTTCACCTCTATTTAACCTTTCCATCCAACCATGTAATGGGCATAATACCCAGCAATCAGTGTTCTAATACTACTATGAAATGTACTAAACAGCACTTTTAAAAAGAGTAATGTTATTGGGGATTACCGACATAAACATCCAGTCTTCTGACACCTGGAACACCTGAACTAGATCTTATGCTATGTTTACAATTAATTATTTGCAGAGCCTTTCTGGAAAATCTATTGCTATCAATATTGAAATTATAACTTTCTGAGAAGTTTGAGATTGATAAAGCTTACTGCATGGACTTGTGTTGTAAACCAAACTAATCTAAACCACAAACAAGTCATATTTAAAGTGTTACATCACTACCACCTTATAATGATACATGAAGTTGTCAGGGAAATTCTATACATAATGGTGGAAGGAAATAAAATCTAAATACACAAAGACTTTGCAAAATAATATGTTGCATTACATAAGCAATTTCTGACATCTGTCCTTAACTCTGAGAAGCAGGTTCCAAATATGGAGTTCATAATCCATCAATCTTGAGAATATAGAAAAATGCTTCACCTTCATGCACAAACTTAATTACTTATTTGAATCTTCATGCATCAGCCTCTATGACTGGCACAAAGTTTTTTTCAGCCATGCAACTCTTGTAACCACTGTACTTTTCTTTATCAGGTACATGATGCCCTCTCTCTTTCTTGGATTTTACCATTGCTGTCACAATATATAATTTAGGGGGTCATTCTGACCCTGGCGGTAATTACCGCCAAGGCGGAGGTTGGCGGTAGCACCGCCAACAGGCTGGCGGTGCACCGCCGGGCATTCTGACCGCGGTGGTACAGCCGCGGCCAGAAGCGGAAAGCCGGCGGGGTACCGCCGACTTTCCGCTGCCCATGGGAATCCGCCATGGCGGCGCAGCTTGCTGCGCCGCCATGGGGATTCTGACACCGCTTACCGCAATCCTGTTCCTGGCGGTTCGCCCGCCATGAACAGGATGGCGGTATGGGGTGCCGTGGGGCCCCTGGGGGCCCCTGCAGTGCCCATGCCAATGGCATGGGCACTGCAGGGGCCCCCGTAAGAGGGACCCACAAAGAATTTCAGTGTCTGCTTTGCAGACACTGAAATTCGCGACGGGTGCAACTGCACCCGTCGCACCTTCCCACTCCGCCGGCTCCATTCTGAGCCGGCTTCCTCGTGGGACGGGTGTTTCCCGCTGGGCTGGCGGGCGGTCTTTCGGCGGTCGCCCGCCAGCCCAATGGGAAAGCCAGAATGACCGCTGCGGTCTTTTGACCGCGGAGCGGTCTTTCGGCGGGAACCGCTTGGCGGGCGGCGACCGCCGTCCGCCGCGGTCAGAATCACCCCCTTAGTGTGTTCTTCCTTTAAGACTAAACCTGTTTTTGTCTGTCTTGTATAATGTGTGTTCTTTTTTATATATGGGCTCCCTAGTCTGTATATTCATTGTATTTAGATAGGGTTGTCTTACTTATTTTCCATAGTCCTAATTATTATTGTTAAAATGAGAAATAGAAATACTTTCAAAATTGCTTCTTTACATGTTAAAGGTTAATGCCACCCATTTAAAAGAAGGAAAATATTTGATTATTCACCAACATGCAAAGTGGACATATGTTTTCTACAAGAAATTTGCATGGATGATAATATTCTAACATATAGGTCATGGCTTTGTAATATAGCCTAATTTCCTGCACATGGGAGAAAAAAAAATGGGGTAGGTGCCTATATTTTTCTGTCATAAGTTACAAGTTACTATTTTAAATTTCAAACATAATTCTGATGGACGTTATGTGTATGTCCAAACATTAATTGACAAATTTACTCTTTATTTCTTTAATATTTCCGCTCCTACACAAGATGATCCTAATTTTTTTTAATTAATTTATTCAGAAATTATTAATATTGGAAATGTACCTCATATTCTAGGAGGAGAATTTAATACAATTTCGGACACACTTTTAGATAGAACTTCAACAGTGAAATTTTGTCCCCCAAAATAATATACCCTATTAAAAACATTTTAGCCAATGTTAAATAAATTGATCATTGGAGACTCACTGATGCTACGGATAACGATTTTGCTTCTTATTCTAATGCTCATTTTACATACTCCTGTATAAATTATTTACTCTCCTTCATGAATTTATGCCATTTATTTTCAAATCCTAAAATAGAACCCATAACTGCCTCAGTCCATGTCTTAATCTTCTTTAATTTAACTCTTGTTGATACTCCCACGCAGATGCCTAAATGGAGACTGAATTCAGATGTTGGAGTACCTGATGAAAATCGCAAAAAATGATCTGCTATTTCTGAACACTGACATGATAATCAACCAAGTGTTACTTCTAAAATTATTAATTGAGATGCTTTAAAGGCTTATAAAAGGTTACTATCTCTATCATGCCAAATGAAAATATACTATTCAACCCAAAACATAATATTTTGGAAAATGCAAATTTCCAAAACTGAAAAGCTCTATATATCATCCCCTGATATTGAGGTTAAGATAAAAATACAAAATTTAAGATATGTTTATAATACCAACTTAAAAAAAGAACAGGTCTTTTTCTTTACAAACAAACAAATCAATTTCCAAATTCATACTTTTGATAATTACCTATCAATCAAAAATTATAAAAAACAGGTACATTTTATACAGATGGTCATTTAATTCATTTTGCCAAATAACTAGCTACACAATTTCAGAAATGTTATACTTTTTTCAAACCTTTATAACAAACCTCAAGATGCTCATGACATCAGACTAGATACATGCCTCGTGAAGATTCGTCAAATGGCGCCAAAGTTATTGGCAAAACAAAAAACGCTTTTCCTATGAAAACTAGGTCCTATCTATAACTACCTGCTGGTGACCGCATGGAGCCCCTCTCCTAGGGCTCTTTTGAGGCCCGGGGACCACCAACTCACCGTGGCTTTATGTTAATATCGGAGGGTGGCCGCACTGACCCACCTCCATCAGGCTCTTTGGAGCTCAATTAAATAAAAGGAGGGGGGCCGCGTGGACCCCCCTTCTTGGGCTTTAATATGCCCCAGAAACCACCACCTCCCTGTGGCTGAATTAAGAAAAATGCAGGGGTAACATACACACTGCCTGGGCCCTGGGGATCATCACCTCCCTGGGCCCAAATTACATATTTACAAATGGGAGGAAGGCCATGCAGCCCCCTTTCTGAGCCATATATGGCCTCAAAGACCACTGCTTCCCCGGGGCTGGCCCTGCCAATTTAAGGTGCGGGGTGCAGCCCCACTTCTTGAGCTTTTAATGACCCTGGGGACCACCCCACTCCCCCCAGGGCCGGCTCCTGCTACTTCCTGAGGTGCCCACCCTCCGGAGATATCTGTTTGCTTTCACATGTCGGAAACTGTGACAGCTCTTGCCAAGCAAGAGCAAATGCTAACTTCACTCCCAGCAAGCAAGAGCATGAAAACTACTCCTGGTTGCTTGGAGCGGAGCTTTCATCTGTTTTCCTGACCACTGTCATGCGGGCAGGGAAACATATGAAAGATTTCTCCTGCATGCAGAGAGGTGCATATTTAACAGCTCCCTGCATTTGGGAGCAATGCCGGCTCCCATCGGAGGTGGGAAGAGGTCTGGGACCTATGTAGATATATAGATATAGATATAGATATATACAAACACACATATATATGTGCAACAAAAATGTTTAAAAACAGTCCATCTTCATGATGCATGCTGGTGTGAAGTGATATTACATCAAATGTCATAAGTATATAGTCCTTCTAACATGTAATGTCATAAATTGTAGTGAATCCTAGTTTGTTTTAACGGGATAACAGGAGTTAGCTTAGCCGTAGGCTTGTAAACTCGTGCCCCGTCACCCAGTGACTTTTAACCTACTTAGCTTGCTCTGTCTTAGTCCATTTAATTATTTATTTCCTTTAAGATGGCGGCCTTGTTTATAGTTAGGCCATTTGTTATGGGTTCTATTATCAGTGTCACTGCGCCAAGGAGTCAAGATCAAGCATGAAAGACAAACATACAGTAGGTATTCACACTTAGGGATTTTCCCTCTCTATACTTTCGAGGGATTGTTGATATTAATTGCCGTCCCAAGCATGCCTGTTATCTATTGTTATGAATAACACTTATGTCAGGGGACCTTGTAGATCTGTATAAATACAACACACTTTAGACAGATAATCAGAGGGATTCCGACCAGAGGGCATCGCCACCATCGCTGATACCGATGCTGCAGTCATCTTGACGCTGACCCAGTCTTCGTGTCCCTGCGGAGTCTGAGATAGAGACCTCATTCCAAGGTAACGAGGGTTGGGGGCTCCTCTCATGGACACGGCTTTGGCAGATTAGGTTTAACGAACCCAGCTCTCCTTTTAGGTAGGAGGTTAGACCTATTCTCCTTAGGGTATTAGGGCATATTCCATCTTAAACATATACATATATTTCTTTTATATATTGCACAATGGTGGGGGTCTTTATAACAATGACTCTCTTCTTCACAATACTGTTGCTTGGTTTATTCATTATCCTAATCATTGCAGTTCATGCAACTTATCACAAAATGCAGTTATGTTGAATAAAAACTATTATAATTTCACTGCATCTGTGTTATTACCTTTGATTGTATGAGACATAATAAATCTGTGAGAAAAGGGTAATTTCCGTTTAACCACGACAACCCTGAGAGATCTTACTTTGAGTCCATGCGTAACCGACTGCTACAAATCACCTTTTACTATTGTGTTTCTGGTGAGGTATTGCTAGTAAGCCGGTAAGGTTTGGACAACAGTTACAACTAGTTGTAGGAAGAGACATAGGGGGTCATTCTGACTCTGGCGGTCCGTGACCGCCAGGGCAAGAATGACAGAAGCACCGCCAACAGGCTGGCGGTGCTTCCTTGCCTATTCCGACCGCGGCGGTAGAGCCACGGTCGGACCGCCGGGGCCGGCGGTTTACTGCCATTTCAGCCCCGGCTGGGATAATCCGCCAGGGCAGGGCTGCAAGCAGCGCTGCCCTGGGGATTATGACCCCCTTACCGCCAGCCTGTTTCTGGCAGTTTTCACCACCAGGAAGAGGCTGGCGGTAAGGGGTGTCCTGGGGCCCCTGGGGGCCCCTGCACTGCCCATGCCACGGGCAGTGCAGGGGCCCCCTAACAGGGCCCCGGCCAGCTTTTCACTGTCTGCATAGCAGACAGTGAAAAGCGCGACGGGTGCAAGTGCACCCGTCGCACGGCCGCAACACCGCCGGCTCCATTCGGAGCCGGCTCCTGTGTTGCAGCCTCATTCCCGCTGGGCCGGCGGGCGCAAACTTGGTTTGCGCCTGCCGGCCCAGCAGGAATGTCGGAATGGGGTCTGCGTGAGTGCGGCCGAATTGGAGGCCATGGCGGTTTCCGCCTGGCGGCCGCATGGCAGTTTCCACCTGGCGGGCGGCGGTTGCCGCCCGCCAAGGTCGGAATGACCCCCTTAGTCACCTACAAATGAAAGTACTGTCATTCTGAGACCAGCAGTCTTGCTCAGAGCAAGAGTCCAAACTACGACATGGCGCCACCAACGATGGTGTTTAGGCACTAATTTACGGATACCCTGACTATCACTGTCTCACAGACAACAGGTACCCTCAGTACCATTATACGGAGACGTCCGTGGTCTTTGGGAGAATCCTCCTCAGCCAAACAGGTAATACCTAATTAGGCTGTAGGTTGTTCGAGCTCAAACTCACAAAAGGAAAAACTTCCCCTATTTTGGTGTTCCGTTTCTCTAAACAACTATGGCTAATACCATAGACATTCCTGCAAATGCTAGAGATGCACTTACACAACATTTATTAGCGCATGGCCTTACAGAAGAGGGCGGGGATGTTACTCTGATTATGGAAGCGACTGAAGCCTACCAAACAGAAACGTTTTACTGTTGGGTTGCCTTTCCTGAGGCTGACCAACGAACGCACACATTTCACACTTATGACATTGCGAACGTACCCGTAAGATACAAAGCATACCAGTATCATGAAATATCGCTCACATATCAAGAGCATCAGAACTGGTTTGAAGGCGCCCTACTGCATGTACTACGACGAGTGAGGCTAGGTCCTTTAAGTAATGAAGGGCCTACATGGCCCATGTTTGCCACATATACACCTCACCCAGGCATACAGACTATGCCGATCGCAGATTTACGAATATTATATAATGAATTAGTGGCATATAGACGATTGGTTCAGTTCGTAATGCGAACATTGAACACTACACCAGCGCGTCCAGCACCACCAGTACCTGGTGGATATCAATTGGCTACTGGGATTAATCCACAAATAGTGCATACTATTATGGGTAAAGTGCCCACGGAACGGGAAAAAATACTGTTCTGGATTGCTCAGAGAACAAATCAGCTGGAAGCTGTGTTCCCCCATACGGGGCCACAGGAGAAACATAGATTGCTCACTATGTGCTTGCCGTTCGGGATGGTTCCCTCAGTGGATGAATGTGCCACTTGGGGTACAGTCTTTGCTGCCGTTTATACTACCACACATGGTACCCCTACACTTGCCAATTTACAGGAAGTGTTAAAACAAATACAAAATGAGCATGGGGCTGCACCGGCCCTGGATCTGGGGATGAAATTGATGCGTAACTTTGACGCCGTCTCCTCGATAATACTAAGTAATATTAAAGGGGAAGCGGTGGCACTGGCAATACGCCAGCGTCTCCGGGAAACTCCAAATATGGAACAAGAGAGACAGCTACCGAAAATAATCTCCGATACCTATACTAGTATAGGACGGGATGGTTTGGGAGCCAAACCTAAAAAATTGGACATACCGAGTACCGCCCGTAAAGAAGGTACAAAGCAAGCACAAAAGGGCTCTAAAAAGCGGTGGGACAAACAAAAAGATTTCAAAGACAGAAGAAATAAAAGAGCTGATTCTCCACATCCGGAGTACTCCGAAAGGAGGTATAATCTCAGGAATAGGGATAACATTAGAACTCCAGACAGATATACTGATTCACGTCCTTCTCGTTCCTTTTAGGACGCACCGGATAAACGTAGCGAGAGAGGGGGCCGTCAAGATCGACGTCCAGAATACGTGAAAGAAAAGAAAGACTCGCCGCAGTCTACCATTAAAAAAGAAGAAAAGACTCCTCAGCAAAAGCCACAATTTAAAAAGAAGAAAGTGGCAGCACTGACAGTTAAAAATGCCAGTAGTATTGAGAACACTGTTGAGGAACAAGAGGTGGGCAGTGACTCTGTTGGACAGCGCGGCAGAGGTCACGATATGTCGGCAGAATCTGAAAGATCATCTGGATGCGACAGCAACTAACGATTACATCGCAGTTGAGACGGCGGATGGTCGCGTTCTCCCACCCGATCGGGTTTATGATTTAACAATTCAGATAGATGGAGACGTGGAACGCATTATTAGTGTAATATTTTGGGATGAACTTACTAGTGATATCCTGTTGGCCGAGAGAGACTGGCCACCTGTACATGTCCGCAAGCTCCCACATGGGAAAGATTTCATTTTGCCTTCTTTCTCCGATCTTGTTCCAAAAAAGCCTATGCTGCTGAATGGGCTTTAGCGTAGGCACCTGCATTATACCGTAATCATGTAGGTTGGGACAAGGACTCTCCTTGTCATGTTATTCCCGTTAGGTCTACACCGCACCCGCAGCTACAATACCCTGTTAAACATGAAGCGAAAGCTCCAGTGACAGAGATACTGTCACAACTTGAATACCAGGGGGTAATTGAGCCCTGTACATCGGCAATTAATAATCCGTTATTTCCCGTTGCAAAACCTGATCATTCATATAGAATAGTGGTTGATTATAGACACTTGAATAGTCATACACGCACATATGCTATACAAAATTCACACAGCACAGCGCTGATCAATAATATAGTGCGTAAAAAATATAAAACTACATTGGATATATCTAATGGGTTTTTCTGCCAGAATTTAGCACATGAAAGTAGGGACCTAAGTGCATTTTCCTTTGGCTCTCAGGAACGCTTTTGTCGTTTGCCCCAAGGCTATAAAAACAGCCCAGGACTGTTTTCGGCCCGTTTAACATCAATCTTGCACGAGCTTGATTCCGATGCATTATCCTATGTGGATGATATCTATCTCACTGACGACACCCTCGACATTCATCTTGCAAGGGTCGATCGGATAATTTTGGGATTTTGCAGCATTCGGCTATAAATTTTATTTAAAAAAAGCAAGATAGCCTTTCTTAGTGTATTGTTCCTAGTATATGAGCTATCAAACGAGGGGAAGAGCCTGGCCCCACACTTCCTAGAAAAGTGTGCTCAGCTACATCCTCCAAACACGCTTAAGAAATTACAGTCATTACTGGGTTTCTTTAATTTTGGCAGAACATACATTCCAGATTATGCTGAACGCATCAAGCCTCTGTATGACTTAATTCAGCCCAATTTTTCTAGCAGGCGATGGACGATTGAACACATACACATCCTTAGGGACATACAACGGGACATGCTGGAAGCTAGACACTTATACACACGTGACAATAAAACAAATTTGGTCATCAGAATAATAGCTGGTGCCCTTGGATTTATCTATGTCACCTTTAATGAGGGTGACACAGTGCCGATAGCATACAAATCACATTTGTACTCCAATGTTGAGAAACGTTTTGCTCCTACTGAAAAAATTCTGACAGCAGTTCAGATGGCCGTCATGAAGGAGAGGCCACTTGCCCAGGGGAAACGCATTATTGTTGTCTCCCCGGTGCCAGCCTTAGAGGCTGTCACTAAAGCGAGCGTTCCAAACGCTAAGGCATTACATCCACGCTGGATTCAATAGGCAACGTCTCTGACCGCCACTGATGTTGATTATGTGTTTGACCCAAGACTTCAGACACAAGAATTTCTCCAGTATGAACAGGAGTACCCTGCTCCTCTACATATATTGCCAATAGACAGTTATAATACCATCATTTATACTGACGGATCGGCACAACCGGCTGTGGGTACTAAACATCAATACTCGGCAGCTTGCGCAGCCCTGTGCGGAGTAATGGAAAAAGGGGTTTTCCATCCTCACAATACCTACACTCAGACCTTAGGGGACTGCACAGCCCAGTTGGCCGAGCTTAAAGCTCTTCTTCTAGCGCTCGAACATTCTGAGCCAGGAACACAGACTTTGATCGTCTGTGATTCATATTACTGCGTCCAGTCATACAATGAATATCTCAATCATTGGAAACTGAACGGGTTTAGAGATTCTAAAGGGAACACCATTAAACACAAAATGTTGTGGGGAAGAGTGGCTGATCTTAAAGATAAGCTTAAATGTGTCCATGTAGTTCATACATTAGGACACCAACGTGTAGGAATACACGTTGCTGGCAATACATTGGCTGATGAAGCAGCCAAAGCATCAGTAGCTATGGCTTCTGTGGCTGCAGTGACTCGTTCTCGGATGAGGTTGGATAATGAAATACTGATTGCCGTTAAAGCTTCGGCTGCAGGCAAGGCCCTTCCGAAAGGATACCCTACGAACTATACTTATCATATCAGTGCACAGAATGTTGCTTTTGCAACAATTCCTGAGGTAGGTGATCGAGTGATCCCCAATGAAGACCAAAGATTAGAGCTGATTACAGCTGCACATGAGGGTGTCGCTTCTGCACATGCTGGTATACAGGCCACTATCACCATTCTACAACAACGGTACTGGTGGCCTGGTCTATGCAGACGGACTAAACAGTATGGCCCTCATTCTGACCCTGGCGGTCGGTGTTAATGCGGCGGCCAACCCGCCAACAGGCTGACGGTCCAAAAAATGGAATTCTGACCTTGGTGGGAACCGCCAACACAGCCCGCCACTTTAACACTCCGACCGCCACGGCGGGACAAACAAACAGCGCGTCGGTCACCGCCAAAAGCCAGGCGGGAGACAATGTACCGCCCACCCTATCACGACCCACCAATCCGCCACCTTTTCCGGGGCGGTTGCCCCGCCGATAAAAACACGGCGGAAACAGACTTTTCGAACGGAAAACGCTCACCTCTACACACTCCACGAGGAATCTGCTCAGCATGGAACCGGAACTACACATCCTCCCAGCCATTGTCTTCCTGCTCCTCTACCAGGAGCACGAACGCCGGCGCAGACGATAACGGTGAGTACTGCACCTATGACACAGGGGGGGGGAGGCAAAAAATTACGGCCACACATACGCGACACACCCATCCCCACCCTCACCCACTACAACACACACATCAATGCAGAGCAACAACTCAGAGTAACACCCCCTAACCCCCCCGGAAGAATTCAAAGACAAAATAAAATGATCATTAAAATTGAAGTATATTATAGCATATCTGAAGTTAAGTGAAATATGAAATATATAAATAAAATATATTACAACATGAACAATGTATACATAGGTCAAACGTCCGGCCCATATTGGCTATCTGCCATTGTCCGTGGGCCAATGGGCCTAAACACATGGGCAAAGCCCACACACGAGACCCGATTCCATTGGAGAGAACACTGCAGGGGCATCAGATAGTAAAACTACAGGCACCTCAGGGGGAAGGGAAGGGGGGGCACCTCAGCCAGATGAGTCCACGACGCCAGATCCACGAGGGGCCTCCATGGCCACTGTTCAATCCTGGGGAGTGCAAAGCCACAGTCTCACAAGTCTCTACAGTGGGTGGATTGCCCACTGTACCATCCTGGGGAGTGCAAAGCCACAGTCTCACAAGTCTCTACAGTCGGTGGATTGCCCACTGTACCATCCTGGGGAGTGCAAAGCCACAGTCTCACAAGTCTCTACAGTCGGTGGATTGCCCACTGTACCATCCTGGGGAGTGCAAAGCCACAGTCTCACAAGTCTCTATAGTGGGTGGATTGCCCACTGTACCATCCTGGGGAGTGCAAAGCCACAGTCTATCAAGTGGATTACAGACTCCACTGGTTCTGGAGGAGGCATGGTGCCCAGAGTGCTTCGTGAAGCCCTGCCCGACGCAGATCCGGGCCTGCCCCTTCCGCCATTGGACCAGCGGTGCTTGAGTGGAAGGGCCCAGTGGAGCCGTGCTTGACAGGAAGGGCCCAGCGTAGCGGTGCTTGACAGGAAGGGCCCAGCGGAGCGGTGCTTGAGAGGAAGGGCCCAGCGGAGCGGTGCTTGAGATGAAGGGCCCAGGGGAGCGGTGCTTGACAGGAAGGGCCCAGCGGAGCGGTGCTTGACAGGAATGGCCCAGCGGAGCGATTCAGAGACGGCGGTGCCCAGCGGAGCGGTGCTTGACAGGAAGGGCCCAGCGGAGCAGTGCTTGAGATGAAGGGCTCAGCGGAGCGGTTCAGAGACGGCGGTGCCCAGCGGAGCGGTGCTTGAGAGGAAGGGCCCAGCGGAGCGGTTCAGAGACGGCGGTGCCCAGCGGAGCGGTGCTTGAGAGGAAGGGCCCAGCGTAGCGGTGCTTGACAAGAAGGGCCCAGCGGAGCGGTGCTTGAGAGGAAGGGCCCAGCGGAGCGGTGCTTGAGAGGAAGGGCCCAGCGGAGCGGTGCTTGACAGGAAGGGCCCAGCGGAGCTGTGCTTGAGATGAAGGGCCCAGCGGAGCGGTTCAGAGACGGCGGTGCCCAGCGGAGCGGTGCTTGAGAGGAAGGGCCCAGCGGAGCGGTGCTTGAGAGGAAGGGCCCAGCGGAGCGGTGCTTGAGATGAAGGGCCCAGCGGAGCGGTGCTTGAGAGGAAGGGCCCAGCGGAGCGGTGCTTGACAGGAAGGGCCCAGCGGAGCGGTGCTTGAGATGAAGGGCCCAGCGCAGCGGTTCAGAGACGGCGGTGCCCAGCGGAGCGGTGCATGAGAGGAAGGGCCCAGCGGAGCGGTGCTTGAGAGGAAGGGCCCAGCGGAGCGGTGCTTGACAGGAAGGGCCCAGCGGAGCGGTGCTTGAGATGAAGGGCCCAGCGGAGCAGTTCAGAGACGGCGGTGCCCAGCGGAGCGGTGCTTGAGAGGAAGGGCCCAGCGGAGCGGTGCTTGTGATGAAGGGCCCAGCGGAGCGGTGCTTGAGAGGAAGGGCCCAGCGGAGCGGTGCTTGAGAGGAAGGGCCCAGCGGAGCGGTGCTTGAGATGAAGGGCCCAGCGGAGCGGTGCTTGAGAGGAAGGGCCCAGCGGAGCGGTGCTTGAGAGGAAGGGCCCAGCGGAGCGGTGCTTGAGATAAAGGGCCCAGCGGAGCGGTTCAGAGACGGCGGTGCCCAGCGGAGCGGTGCTTGAGAGGAAGGGCCCAGCGGAGCGGTGCTTGAGAGGAAGGGCCCAGCGGAGTGGTGCTTGACAGGAAGGGCCCAGCGGAGCGGTGCTTGACAGGAAGGGCCCAGGGGAGCGGTGCTTGACAGGAAGGGCCCAGGGGAGCGGTGCTTGACAGGAAGGGCCCAGCGGAGCGGTGCTTGAGATGAAGGGCCCAGCGGAGCGGTGCTTGACAGGAAGGGCCCAGCGGAGCGGTGCTTGAGATGAAGGGCCCAGCGGAGCTGTTCAGAGACAGCGGTGCCCAGCGGAGCGGTGCTTGAGAGGAAGGGCCCAGCGGTGCTTGTCTTGAAGGGTCCTGTTCAGTGGTGCTTGAGACGGCGGGGCCCTGTTCAGCGGTGCTTGAGACGGCGGGACCCTGTTCAGCGGTGCTTGTCTTGAAGGGCCCTGTTCAGCGGTGCTTGTCACGGCGGGCCCTGTTCAGCGGTGCTTGTCTTGAAGGGCCCTGTTCAGCGGTGCTTGTCACGGCGGGCCCTGTTCAGCGGTGCTTGTCTTGAAGGGCCCAGCGGAGCGGTTCAGAGACGGCGGTGCCCAGCGGAGCGGTGCTTGAGAGGAAGGGCCCAGCGGAGCGGTGCTTGAGAGGAAGGGCCCAGCGGAGCGGTGCTTGACAGGAAGGGCCCAGCGGAGCGGTGCTTGAGATGAAGGGCCCAGCGGAGCTGTTCAGAGACGGCGGTGCCCAGCGGAGCGGTGCTTGAGAGGAAGGGCCCAGCGGTGCTTGTCTTGAAGGGTCCTGTTCAGTGGTGCTTGAGACGGCGGGCCCTGTTCAGCGGTGCTTGAGACGGCGGGGCCCTGTTCAGCGGTGCTTGTCTTGAAGGGCCCTGTTCAGCGGTGCTTGTCACGGCGGGGCCCTGTTCAGCGGTGCTTGTCTTGAAGGGTCCTGTTCAGCGGTACTTGAGACGGCGGTGCCCTGTTCAGCGGTGCTTGTCTTGAAGGGCCCTGTTCAGCGGTGCTTGACACGGCGGGGCCCTGTTCAGCGGTGCTTGTCTTGAAGGGTCCTGTTCAGCGGTGCTTGAGACGGCGGTGCCCTGTTCAGCGGTGCTTGTCTTGAAGGGCCCTGTTCAGCGGTGCTTGACACGGCGGTGCCCTGTTCAGCGGTGCTTGTCTTGAAGGGCCCTGTTTAGCGGTGCTTGACACGGCGGGGCCCTGTTCAGCGGTGCTTGTCTTGAAGGGCCCTGTTCAGCGGTGCTTGTCACGGCGGGGCCCTGTTCAGCGGTGCTTGTCTTGAAGGTTCCTGTTCAGCGGTGCTTGAGACGTCGGTGCCCTGTTCAGCGGTGCTTGTCTTGAAGGGCCCTGTTCAGCGGTGCTTGACACGGTGGGGCCCTGTTCAGCGGTGCTTGTCTTGAAGGGCCCTGTTCAGCGGTGCTTGTCACGGCGGGGCCCTGTTCAGCGGTGTTTGTCACGGCGGTGCCCTGTTCAGCGGTGCTTGTCTTGAAGGGCCCTGTTCAGCGGTGCTTGTCACAGCGGGCCCTGTTCAGCGGTGCTTGTCTTGAAGGGCCCTGTTCAGCGGTGCTTGTCACGGTGGGACCCTGTTCAGCAGTGCTTTTCTTGAAGGGTCCTGTTCAGCGGTGCTTGAGACGCTGGTGCCCTCTTCAGCGGTGCTTGTCTTGAAGAGCCCTGTTCAGCGGTGCTTGACTTGAAGGGCCCTGTTCAGCGGTGCTTGACTTGAAGGGCCCAGTTCAGCGGTGCTTGAGACAGCGGTGCCCTGTTCAGCGGTGCTTGAGACGGCGGTGCCCTGTTCAGCGGTGCTTGAGACGGCGGTGCCCTGTTCAGCGGTGCTTGACTTGAAGGGCCCAGTTCAGCGGTGCTTGACTTGAAGGGCCCAGTTCAGCGGTGCTTGAGACGGCGGTGCCCTGTTCAGCGGTGCTTGAGACGGAGGTGCCCTGTTCAGCGGTGCTTGACTTGAAGGGCCCTGTTCAGCGGTGCTTGTCTTGAAGGGCCCTGTTCAGCGGTGCTTGTCACGGCGGGGCCCTGTTCAGCGGTGCTTGTCTTGAAGGACCCTGTTCAGCGGTGCTTGTCACAGCGGGCCCTGTTCAGCGGTGCTTGAGACGGCGGTGCCCTGTTCAGCGGTGCTTGTCTTGAAGGGCCCTGTTCAGCGGTGCTTGACACGGCGGGGCCCTGTTCAGCGGTGCTTGTCTTGAAGGGCCCTGTTCAGCGGTGCTTGACACGGCGGTGCCCTGTTCAGCGGTGCTTGTCTAGAAGGGCCCTGTTCAGCGGGGTCTGTTCAGCGGTGCTTGTGGGGCCCTGTTCAGCGGTGCTTGTCTTGAAGGGCCCTGTTCAGCGGTGCTTGTCACGGCGGGGCCCTGTTCAGCGGTGCTTGTCTTGAAGGGCCCTGTTCAGCGGTGCTTGTCACGGCGGGCCCTGTTCAGCAGTGCTTGTCTTGAAGGGTCCTGTTCAGCGGTGCTTGAGACGGCGGTGCCCTGTTCAGCAGTGCTGGTCTTGAAGGGCCCTGTTCAGTGGTGCTTGACACGGCTGGGTCCTGTTCAGCGGTGCTTGTGATGTGTTCCCAGGGCACCAGATCCAGCCAATATTTACCGCTCACTCGCCATCGGACCTTTCGCTTGCGGGGCCCTCCTGTGCTGGAGTCCTGGGCCCGTGGGTGTCCTCCTTCACACCCGGTATGGGGCTGGTGGGGCCCTCCTGGGCAGCTCGCCTGCTGCCGGACTTGTCCGCCGTGCTGCCCTTGCCCTCCTTTGCCGATTCTCTGGGGCCCTTGCCTCCCTTTGTGGATGTGCCAGGTGACGGTGCCAGGGTAGTGCCTTTGGGGGCTGCCGTCTCTGCCTCTCGCGCTGGCCCTTTCCTTTTTTCGTTTTTTTCCCAGGGGGTGGGCTGGCTGTCCCCTTGCTGCTGGCCGATGTTGCTGCCCTAGAAGCTGGTGGACTCCAATAGCCCTGGACTATGGTCCTTGTAGGTCCAGGGCTTGTGGTGGCTGAGGTGCTGATTGGACTCTTATGAGATGGAGGGGGTGGGTCAGGTGATGCAAAGAGGTTAATTTTGGAGAGGAAAAACTTTTTAGGAGCAGTGGGAAGGGTAGGTGCAGTGGGTATGGGAGTGGAGGGAGAGGATGTGGTTGTAGGAGAGTCAAGTGTGGTGTCTTTGGGTGCAGGTGCTTGAGATGAAGGGCCCAGCGGAGCGGTGCTTGACAGGAAGGGCCCAGCGGAGCGGTGCTTGAGATGAAGGGCCCAGCGGAGCTGTTCAGAGACGGCGGTGTCCAGCGGAGCGGTGCTTGAGAGGAAGGGCCCAGCGGTGCTTGAATTGAAGGGTCCTGTTCAGTGGTGCTTGAGACGGCGGGGCCCTGTTCAGCGGTGCTTGAGACGGCGGGCCCCTGTTCAGCAGTGCTTGTCTTGAAGGGCCCTGTTCAGCGGTGCTTGACACGGCGGGCCCTGTTGAGCGGTGCTTGTCTTGAAGGGCCCTGTTCAGCGGTGCTTGTCACGGCGGGGCCCTGTTCAGCGGTGTTTGTCTTGAAGGGCCCTGTTCAGCGGTGCTTGACACGGCGGGTCCCTGTTCAGCGGTGCTTGTCTTGAAGGGCCCTGTTCAGCGGTGCTTGTCACGGCGGGGCCCTGTTCAGCGGTGCTTGTCTTGAAGGGCCCTGTTCAGCGGTGCTTGTCACAGAGGGCCCTGTTCAGCGGTGCTTGTCTTGAAGGGCCCTGTTCAGCGGTGCTTGTCACGGTGGGACCCTGTTCAGCGGTGCTTGACAGGAAGGGTCCTGTTCAGCGGTGCTTGAGACGCTGGTGCCCTGTTCAGCGGTGCTTGTCTTGAAGAGCCCTGTTCAGCGGTGCTTGACTCGGCGGGGCCCTGTTCAGCGGTGCTTGTCTTGAAGGGCCCTGTTCAGCGGTGCTTGTCACAGCGGGGCCCTGTTCAGCGGTGCTTGTCTTGAAGGGCCCTGATCAGCGGTGCTTGTCTTGAAGGGCCCTGTTCAGCGGTGCTTGTCACGGCGGGGCCCTGTTCAGCGGTGCTTGTCTTGAAGGACCCTGTTCAGCGGTGCTTGTCACAGCGGGCCCTGTTCAGCGGTGCTTGAGACGGCGGTGCCCTGTTCAGCGGTGCTTGTCTTGAAGGGCCCTGTTCAGCGGTGCTTGACACGGCGGGGCCCTGTTCAGCGGTGCTTGTCTTGAAGGGCCCTGTTCAGCGGTGCTTGAGACGGCGGTGCCCTGTTCAGCGGTGCTTGTTTTGAAGGGCCCTGTTCAGCGGTGCTTGGCACGGCGGTGCCCTGTTCAGCGGTGCTTGTCTTGAAGGGCCCTGTTCGGCGGGGCCTGTTCAGCGGTGCTTGTGGGGCCCTGTTCAGCGGTGCTTGTCTTGAAGGGCCCTGTTCAGCGGTGCTTGTCACGGCGGGGCCCTGTTCAGCAGTGCTTGTCTTGAAGGGTCCTGTTCAGCGGTGCTTGAGACGGCGGTGCCCTGTTCAGCAGTGCTGGTCTTGAAGGGCCCTGTTCAGTGGTGCTTGACACGGCGGGGCCCTGTTCAGCGGTGCTTGTGATGTGTTCCCAGGGCACCAGATCCAGCCAATATTTACCGCTCACTCACCATCCGACCTTTCGCTTGCGGGGCCCTCCTGTGCTGGAGTCCTGGGCCCGTGGGTGTCCTCCTTCACACCCGGTATGGGGCTGGTGGGGCCCTCCTGGGCAGCTCGCCTGCTGCCGGACTTGTCCGCCGTGCTGCCCTTGCCCTCCTTTGCCGATTCTCTGGGGCCCTTGCCTCCCTTTGTGGATGTGCCAGGTGACGGTGCCAGAGTAGTGCCTTTGGGGGCTGCCGTCTCTGGCCTCTCGCGCCGGCCCTTTCCTTTATTCGTTTTTTTCCCAGGGGGTGGGCTGGCTGTCCCCTTGCTGCTGGCCGATGTTGCTGCCCTAGAAGCTGGTGGACTCCAATAGCCCTGGACTATGGTCCTTGTAGGTCCAGGGCTTGTGGTGGCTGAGGTGCTGATTGGACTCTTACGAGATGGAGGGGGTGGGTCAGGTGATGCAAAGAGGTTAATTTTGGAGAGGAAAAACTTTTTAGGAGCAGTGGGAAGGGTAGGTGCAGTGGGTATGGGAGTGGAGGGAGAGGATGTGGTTGTAGGAGAGTCAAGTGTGGTGTCTTTGGGTGCAGGTGCTTGTGACGGAGGCTGTCGTGAGGTGGATGGCTGTTGGGTTGGTGGCTGCCTGCGTTTTTGTGTTTTGGAAGAGGGGGGGACAGACACACTGGGAGAGGACATAGGGGACGTGTAAATGGCAGTGGGGGTGGTGACTGCACGTGTGCGGAGTGTTCTGGTGGGTGTGGTGGTGATGGACGCACTGGCTGATGGTGGTGTGCATGCAGGTGTGAGTGGAGTCGTCACAGGGAGGGAGGAGGGAGACGAGGAGGAGGGGGACACAGAGGAGGCAGTGGTTGTTGGCATGTCTGCATGTGGATGTTGCTTGTGTGAATGCTTGTGTGATCTGTGGTGCTTATGTCTTGATGAGCTGTTCTTGGGTGTTGAGGTGTGTGCAGGCTGGTCTGTAGGTGTGGCTGAGATAGGCAGAGGAACAGGGGAGTGGGACTGGGATGAGGAAATTGGAGGGGGGAAGCAGGAGACAGGGACAATGGCTGCCGTCCGTGCTGAGGCCAGAGCGTTGAACCATCGCTGATGGGCAGCCTGACCCGAATGAATGCCCTCCAGGTATGCATTGCTCCGGTGCACCTCCCTTTCTACACCCTGGATGGCATTCAAAAGGGTAGACTGCCCAACAATGAGCGTCTGGAGGAGGTCAATGATCTCCTCACTGAGGGCAGCAGGGGTAACTGGGGCAGGGCCTGAGGTGCCTGGGGCGAAGGAGATGCCCGGCTTCCTGGCTGAGCGGGCACGGGGCAAACGCTGAGGGGCTGCTGGGAGGGCGGAGCTGGTGCGCTGGGTGGCGGCTGTACCTGTTGTAGCGGTGGGCACGGATGTTGCCGCCACCACAAGGGAGCTCCCTTCCGAGGACGTGTCTGTGTCGCTGACGTCTCCACGGGTCCCCGTTGTGGAGCTCCCCTCGCCCTCCGTCTCACTGGTGAACTCGGAGTAGGTTGCATGGCCCTCCGAGGCCATGTGAGATGCAGCTCCCTCGTGCTCCGATGCCACTTCTCCTCCGCCTGATGATGCTAATGCACACATGAACAGGAAGACCAAAAAAAGGGGGGGGGGGAAATAAAGACATGTTGAGTGCATGCATTGGTGACACCGTTGGCGGAGAGGACAGACACAGAAGCCCCCTGTACTACACCGCGCACTCGGTGTACACTTGTCAATTATTGGGACTTGGCCTACAGGCCTATGGAGGACAAATGCACACATAGGTGACCCAGGGCCATGGATAGCTGTACTTAGCACCCTACAGAGGTGGGGGCGGGGGCACAGGGCCATGCCTTATGGAAGGGCCTAGCCTACAGAAATCGCCCTGGCCTAGAGATACCCACAGCCCTCCTCCCCCACCCAGACACCTCCACTCTGCGCTAATATAGCAGATTATGCTTGTACTCACCCCCTTGTGTCTGCTGTGATGTCCTCACGAGTCCATCCAAATCGGGATAGGCCACCGCCAGGATCCGGGACATCAGGGGGGGTCAATTGCCGTGTGGCACCCCTCCTAGGTTGGGAGGCCGTCCCCAGCAGAACCTCCGCGGTCTTTCTGCTCCCGCGGGGGATGTCCTCCCACCTCTTTCGGCAGTGGGTGCCCCGTCTGTTGTGGACCCCCAGGGTCCGGACGTCCTTGACAATGGCACGCCAAATGTCGATCTTCTGATGGGCGCTGACCTATGTGACATGTACAGGGGGGGAAAATAAATATCATCATTTTCTGCATGCTCGATGTGAGTGGCCCCCCCTCCCCACCCTTGCCATGTGGCACATGCTCTCATCTGTTGTGCGATGCATGCCTCATTCGCTCCCCTCCCCACCATTGTTCATCCACCCCACTCAACACAGGCATTGCCCACAAAGCATGCTCCCAGTGGACTTACCTGTTGGTCTGGAGGACCGTAGAGTAGCGCATACTGGGGGAGGACCCCATCCACGAGTTTGTCAAATTCTTCAGAAGTGAAGGCAGGGGCCCTTTCCCCAGTCGCTTGAGCCATTGTCTCTTCCAGACCGAGTTCACAGCAGCACTTGCAGTATAGGTCATCTCCTGTGGATGATCAGGTATCGAGTGATTAAGCAGATAGGCAATGGCGGTCACGCCCGCGGCGGTGCGTACCGCGGCGATGCGTACCGCGACCTCCGGCGCACATGGTCATTGGCTCCTGAAAGCCATAGGGTTCAATGTTAACCAATGCGGCTTTGCGCCGCGGTCTTCGACCGCCTACCGCAACGGTGTGCCACGCCAGCGCATTGACCTCACATCCCACTGTCGCACTTCACAGGTCAGGCAGCTGCCATTTCAAGGGCCCACATGGCTTAATTCCTACTGCGTCACACATGCCTAGGCCTTGCATCGACACTCATAGAAGCCATTCACTGCATAGAGAATCTTGTACTGTGCATGCTGTGGGAACGTACCTGTGGGTTGATTGACTCTGTGCTCGCTGTTGTCCTTCCTAGGCACCGTCCGCTGGGACTTGCGAGGAGACGGAGGAATGTTCCCGTGTACAGACCGCTGGTGGACCTGTCGACAATGGAAGAAAGACATTGCATACAGACATACAGGCGGTCATTCTGACGGCGGCGGGCGGCGGTCGCCGCCCGCCATGCGGTCACCGCCGAATGACCGCACTGCGGTCAAAAGACCACAGCGGCCATTCTGGCTTTCCCGCTGGGCCGGCGGGCGACCGCCAAAAGGCCGACCGCCGGCACAGCGGGAAAGACCCAGCAACGATGAAGCCGGCTCCGAATGGAGCCGGCGGATTTGCTGGGGTGCGACGGGTGCAGTGGCACCCGTCGCGATTTTCAGTGTCTGCAAAGCAGACACTGAAAATCATTATGGGGCCCCTGGTGCCCCTGCACTGCCCATGCCACTGGCATGGGCAGTGCAGGGGCCCCCTAACAGGTAAAGGTACAGGGTAAAAACCGCCAGGAACGGGATGGCGGGAAGGGGGTCGGAATCCCCATGGCGGCGCGGCAAGCAGCGCCGCCATGGAGGATTCCCTAGGCCAGGGGAAAACCGGCGGGAAACCGCCGGTTCCCCTTTTCTGACCGCGGCTTTACCGCCGTGGTCAGAATGGCCCAGGAAGCACTGCCAGCCTGTTGGCGGTGCTTACGTGGTCCCCGGCCCTGGCGGTCGGAATGACCCCCACAGGCTTGACAGAGCCACTATACGGGAACTGTGTGCCCAGTTGGAGCCAGACCTGATGTCACCCATCCGCCAACCCACAGGGATCCCCCCTCTAGTGCAGGTTCTGTCAGTACTCCATTTTTTGGCAAGTGGGTCATTTCAAACTACAGTGGCCATTTCTTCAGGGATGTCTCAGCCTATGTTTTCAAAGGTGTTGTCCAGAGTGTTGTCTGCCCTGATGAAATACATGCGGAGCTACATCATTTTCCCTGAGGTGGGGGATTTGCCTACAGTGAAGGGTGATTTCTATGCCCTTGGACATATTCCCAACATCATTGGTGCCATTGATGGGACCCATGTGGCTTTGGTCCCCCCCAGAGAAAGTGAACAGGTGTACAGGAGCAGAAAAAGTTATCATTCCATGAATGTCCAGGTGGTCTGTTTGGCTGACCAGTACATCTCCCATGTAAATGCCAAGTTCCCTGGGTCAGTGCATGACGCGTACGTCATGCGAAATAGCAGCATCCCTTACGTGATGGAACTACTTCAGAGACACCGTGTGTGGCTAATTGGTGACTCTGGTTACCCCAACCTGCTGTGGCTACTGACCCAAGTGAGGAATCCCAGGACAAGGGCAGAGGAACGGTACAATGATGCCCATGGGCGTACTAGGAGGGTGATCGAGCGGACACGGCCTCCTGAAGGCCAGGTTTAGGTGCCTGCATATGACAGGTGGATCCCTAATGTACTCACCAAGGAAGGTGTGCCATATCATCGTGGCCTGCTGTATGCTTCACAACCTGGCTTTGCGACACCAGGTGCCTTTCCTGCAGGAGGATGGTCCAGATGTTGGTGTTGTGGCAGCAGTGGAGCCTGCGGAGAGTGAAGAGGAGGAAGACAAAGAGGACGACACAGACAACAGGAACACAGTAATACAGCAGTATTTTCAGTAACACACAGGTAAGATTCAACACCAGCATTTTAAATTAACTTTAAGACTACTGGCTCTCTACTGCCTGACCTTTCCCCCCAGTGTATGGTAACTGAGTTTGAGTTTCCCTTCCAATTTCAGAGATGTGGGCCCCACGGCGTGACCTCTGCTTTGTTTCCCCAAGGACTACAGCTGTGTGACAGTGGTATGTTGTCATCACAATGTAACTGGACAATTTTGAACGGTTATGTCTAATACATTTGTTTAAAAAAACAGGCAGACTCCAGATGAATTTTGTGCAATAAGTGTGTTTATTTAAGTGCTAAAATTGGGGAATTGGTTGGAAACGGTGATGGGTGATGGTGGAGAACTGTCCATGGCAGAGTCCAGACTCTCAGTCTCACAGGTGCATTGTCCATATGCCTGTGGAAGGTGGAGCAGGGGCAGTTTAAGGTTGGACAGGGTGAACAAGTGGGACAGTGGGATGACCACAGGGGGTATCCTTTCCTGGCGGGGGTCTTGACATCCTACTCTGTCTTCTTACGTGATCTCAGGCCCCTCTTGCGGGGTGGTTCTTCTTCTGCAGGGGGTGGGGTTCGGGTGGCCCGTTGCTGTTGTGTAGGGGCCTCCTGTCCACTAGCGCCAGCGGAGGTGGTCGGCTGTTCTTCGTCCATGCTAGTGACAGGGGCCCTTTGTGGTGCCACATGGTCCCGCAATGTGGTGACAATCAGGTTGAGTGCTACGACGATGGTACCCATTGCGGAATTAATGTTTCGGAGTTCTTCCCAGAACCCCATGTACTGTTCCTCCTTCAGAACCTGGATCTCCTGGAACCTGGCCAGGTCCGTCGCCATCGTCTCCTGGGAGTGGTTGTATGCTCCCATGATGGAGGTGAGGGCCTCGTGGAGAGTGGGTTCCATGGGCCTGTCCTCCCTCTGTCGCACAGCAGCCCTCCCAGTTCCCCTGTGTTCCTGGGCCTCTGTCCCCTGGACCGTGTGCCCACTACCACTGCCCCCAGGTCCCTGTTGTTGTTGGGGTGGTGGGTTAACCTGGGTGCCCTGTAGTGGTGGACACACCGCTGATTGACCTGTCCTGGAAACAGAGGCATGGGCCCGCTGGGTGGGTGCTGTGCTTGTGTTCCCAGAGGGGGGTAGGTCTGCTGTGGCCTGTGGCTGTCTGAGGGGAACCGACTGTCCAGAGGTCCCCGATGGGCCAGGCTGGTCATCTGGTTCCAGGTCGACAGAGCTGCTGTCATCACTGGGGGCCTGTTCTGGGGGTGGGATGGACATTTCTGGACCCTCCTGGGCGGTGTGGTGGCGTTCGGGTCCTGCAGGGGTATAAGAGTATGGTTATTGCTTCTGTGTGTGCCATAGCGTGCAATGTGTGGGTGCCCTTGTACCCCAGTGCTGGTATTCCCTTGGGGGAGGTGTTGTGAGGGTGGTTTGTGGGGGGGATGGGTATGTGCAGTGGGCATGCTTAGGTGATGGGTGTCCGTGGTTTGTGGTGGCATGCAGGGCTTGGTGTTGGGATGGGTGGGTTGTGCTGGTGAGACATTAGCAAGGAGGATGTGTGATGGGGGGTTGGGGGTGAGGGTGGGGGTGTGTGTTGGCATGCTGGTGGGTGGGGGGGATGAAGTAGTTGAGATTAGACTTACCAGAGTCCATTCCTCCACCTACTTCTGCGAGGCCCTCAGGATGCAGGATGTTCAAGACTTGTTCCTCCCATGCTGTAAATTCTGGGGGTTGTGGTGGGGGTCCGCCGCCAGTCTTCTGTACCGCGATGTTGTGTCGAGACACCATTGAACGCACCTTCCCGCGTAGGTCGTTCCACCGCTTTCGGATGTCCTCCCTATTTTGTGGATGCTGTCCCACAGCGTTGACCCTGTCGACTATCCTTTGCCATAGCTCCATCTTCCTGGCAATGGTGGTGTGCTGCACCTGTGTCCCGAAGAGCTGGGGCTCTACCCGCAGTATTTCCTCCACCATGACCCTGAGTTCTGCGTCTGAGAACCTGGGGTGTCTTTGGGGTGCCATGGGGTGGTGTGGATGAGGTGTGGGGTGGTGTTTGCGGGGATGAGTGTGGTGTGTGTGGTGGTGTGTGGTGTTTTGTGCGTGGATGTAGTGTGGGTGATGATGTTGTGTTCCTCTGTGTGTTGGGGTTTTCGATAGCTGTGCTCTCTCTCTCTCTCTCGCCTTCTCTCCGAATTTCTAGTCGTGGGAGTTTGTGGGTGATGTGGGTGTGTGTTTTATAGTTGATTGGATGTGTGGGAGTGGTGTTTGTATGTGTATCAGGTGTGTGGATTTCAAATTGTCCAATGTGGCTGTGTGTTGGACCTGGGTGTGTATTTTGACTGCGGCGGTGTGTACCGCCAATGGAATACCGCGGTTGAATGACCGCCGCGTGGATTCGTGGGTCGGAATGGCATGGGCGTATTTCTGTTGGCGTGACGGTGGAGGTTTGGTCATCGCCAGTTTTTCTCTGCCCGTTGGTGTGGCGGGCTTCTGTGGATGTCGGGTTTTTGGCGGTTTGGCTGTTGCGGGTCAGAATGACCGTGGCGGTTTACCGCGGCCGCGGCGGTGTTATGGCGGTCTTCTGACCTGCGGTAAGCGCCTTTTACCGCCGAGGTCAGAATGACCACCTATGTCCTTTGCTGTGACATTTGTCAGCAGATTAAGGGCTCAAGTATCAAACGCCCTCCGCAGACATCTCTCTTAGTGTCAGACAAGCCACTCCATTGTGTATACCTGGAGCATTGTGGTCCCTTGCAGCCTGATGGTGCATATAAATACATTTTAGTGGCTGTAGATTCCTGTTCTAGATTCCTGTGGGTATGGCCACAGCGGTCGGCTGACGCCCGGACTGTTATAAAAGATTTGCTGATCTTTATCGGCACATATGCGGTTGCAGCATTCCATTCGGACAAGGGCCCTGCATTTGCCTCTAAAGCTTTCAGGGACACCATGAGATGGGTGTTGAACTCCATTAATCCTCACCATACCATCCCGAGGGAAATTCGGTCGTGGAGAGGCGGAATAGTGATCTAAAGCAGTCCTTAACAGCTCGAGTATTAGGTTCAGGCCGCAGTTGGTTACATCACCTATATGGGGTCCAGAGAGCACTGAATAATCTGCCAAGACGGTCTTTGGGGGGAAAGTCTCCATATCAGGTTCTCTTTGGGACACCTATGTATGTCCCCGATCTTGATGCCCCTGGTATGGTGGCAGCAGAAACACCATTTGACATAAAAGAACGTCTCGCTGTTTTACAGGAGCTTCAACAATTCTGTGATGATAAATCATCTACAAGTGCTGCCACCTTGGTAATAAGGGAATTGGCGAAAACTTCGACTGGCTGGATTCCTAACGTTGGGGATCTGGTTTGTGAGAAGATCACTGTGAAAAAAGAGTTTGGTCCATCATACAGAGCACCTGTACAGGTCTTGGGGATAAAAGGCACCAGCACTGTCATCCTTCCACCATTGTCTGGTTCCAAATCAAACAGATTCATCTCCATTGATGACATCAAATTACACCTTGTGGCCGATTCTTCACAGTAGACCGGGAGGTCCCTTGGGAAGTTCCCGATCCCCTCTCACTACCCAACAGGACATCCATCTACATAGTAGGATGAATATCACTACTACTGACTATGCAACTATGTCAACTGCTGTTCCAAACACTTCCTCGACCATGGGGAGGGCGGAAAATGAACTTTTGTTGGTTCCAGTAACAACTTCGGAGACCACCCCGCTTCAGGATTTGGCTGTGTTTTACACGAACACTTCCACGGCTAATAACGTTGTCTATCAAGAACTTCCACGAGCAATGGATGAGAATTCGACGGGTCCTGTGTTTGCAGAGACTTCCTCTGGCTATTTTATAGACATTGATGATTTTTCTTAGGATTCATCCTCAACTGAGACTGACAAACTTTCGAGAAGTAGCAAATTCTATCAATAGCTTAAGGAGAACTATTTGATAATTCCATGGAACTATCTCTGGTTCTGTTTGACATTCATTGCATTATTTTTATGGATTGGTTTTGTGAATGTTTTCTTTTTACTAATTAATGGTCACTATATCGCTGATCGCTCCTCTGTGGAGCCTGTTGATGAAATTTTAACACCACATCATTCATCACATAAGGTCCGACGTGATTTGTCCCCTGTCAATATTACAGCTATTCCGATTCCTGATGGGATTGTATGGGACAAAGTTCCGTTCGATATATATGGGCCTACAGAGATAATTCAAATACCATACGTGTTCAAAATTTCAATGTCTGATGTTATTACACCTAATGTTGTCTCTGATGATTGGGATGTCCAAACAGTTGATTCAATGCTAACTGAAATGAAGGACTACTCCGCTTTTGGAAGTGATGATGTATATGATTATACATTGAATTATGGGGAAATGTTCTGCTATAACAATTGGGGACATCACTACCTGCACCGTGCAACTAGATATAGGCCTCTCTTTAACTACACACAATGGGAACATTATTCAACACCACAGGTGGGGAGTCCAAAGTATTTCAGTGACAAATTCACATACTTTTCTGGGCATGATACAAAGAAAGCTGAATCATATTATTTTAAATTACCTACAGCGCAATTTAGAAAACTTTTGCTAACAGATACAAAACTGATTTATTCAGATCCTTTTGTTTCCGGCTCTCGATTGAGGGTTACGAATATTGGAAGAACACTATCAATCTGAAGAGTGTATGGGGAACACAAGATTGGCAAATACAGGGTAGGGAGGCTTTGTTTCGAGCTTGCTTGATTCCTGTGCTAATGATTTTTTTAAATGACACTGTTGAGCAGACATCATGTCTGGGGTTAGCAAAAATTAAAGATCTGAACACACCCAGTATCCCTACTCCGACAAAATTTAGAGATTGGCAACACTTTCTTAATATTTCAGAGGACAGGCTAGATGCAATGGTTAAGGCTGGTGCTTATAATTCTTCACTTTCCCGTCCCAGCGGATGGTTGGTATGGCCCACCGACACTGATGAGTGTCAAAGGCGTTTTTTGAACTCTTCAGGGGGTTTTTCCATTCATAGGCCAGACCCTCGCTTTCTATCAGGTCAACATACTGGTATAATTACAACATACAGTGTGGGTAAGCTGTGCTAGCAATGGGTGCAGACAAACACTTTAACAGCGGTTAAACAACACCTGAACACTCTTTCTGATAGTATAGACTTACAGGATTTTTATATGCTATGTATAATGAAATTTGGAAACTTTCTTAAATTGAGTCTGCTGCACGTTTAAGGCAACTTGATAAGGAGAATTTGGGAAAAACATTGGCTGTTGTCGACAATGGCATGAACACACTGTCCAACAGGATTTATTCACTGTCAAATATAGTGTCGTCTGCTATTGATATCACTCAGACTGAATTGTCCCGGTTATATCATGGGCAAACACAGCTACGTTCCATCATGCAGCTGGGTTGGGCATTACAGACACTGAGAAGTGGCCAAATTCCATGGAAATACATTAATGGGAGTGAACTATTCACTGCTTTTAATTTTCCCAGGGAACAGGAGACAATGGCTAAAAGGGAGGCTCGTTTCACCTTGCTTCAAGTAGAGAAGTTAGATAAGTTGCCCTTCACGGTAGCAGAGAGTCCTTCCACTATCTGGCTCTTACACTGCATTATTAATTTACCGTTTTCGACCTTTCGTTTCTCGAGCTGCCTGAAACATCTTGCAGTGGGACGATATGAACGGCTAGGAGATAGCTTTATTAAGGAAGAGTGGGAGTTGCCCTTTGAGTATCGATGTTTGAACGGTGAACAGGAGGTCTTTCTTAGCGGAAGTGAATGTGAGACTTCGGTTCGTCATTCCATGATTTGCAAACAGGTGTCTCTTCACGGTCTTTGCAATGCGGGTTCGCACATTTGGCCTGTTTTCTGAAGGGTACTCCCGTCCCCTTGATTCGTTCAGTGTTTCATGTACTTTCTAATGGGAGTTATGTTCTACTGAGCGATGACAGCTGTTGCGGCTTGCGACCTGGAATTGCCTACGCAATCTCAGTCACGAAGGTCGTAACGTGTTGTGGCCATGTTTTGTTTCCCCCCACACGAGAGATACAAGTATCTGAAATGTGGCCCCACATTGATACTATTAATGTGAACTATGACAAGTTGAGTAGACTAAAGGCGCTATTGTTTCAGAAACAGGTCGCCTTGACATCCGCAAAAGAGACGTATGCTCTCCAGATTGCGAGATCATCAGCCGAGATACAATCCCTTTTAAATACCGATTTCCCCAAACACTTTGGAGAGTTGGTATCCAGAATATTCAATGCTTCAAGCACAACTGGGATTGTTCATTTATTTAAGGCTGTTGGGGTTGTTTTTCATGTCCATCTTCCAGACTGTCTTCGGAGTCATCCCATCAGCCATCCATTCTCTCTTTTCAAGTGTGTTTTGTGGCTTTCCGATTATTTTGGCTTTAATTGGTGGACTGCTACTGCTATTTTTTCTGATTCGCGGTGGTTGTTTTTTTCCAGCGACAGAGCAATGGAGCCGCTCCCGTCAACCCCGCTGTGCCGTAAACGCATGGTTCGGATCTTCGGTACACCTTTGCTGGTGGAACTGGAGTTTGACTGGTCATTGTCATTCCGGCCTCTACTCTGGTGTATGCAACGGGTGTTCCGCTGCATATGGTGTCTCTTTGAACATCTGCCTATGGTCTGTCTTGCTGTTGCACCGACATCTCCTGTGGACCACGAACTGCTGATGTCCCCGATGAGGGTTCATACACGGTCATGCCCCTTGAGACTGAGGTTGCTCCGCGAGGCCACCTATGAGCCTTCTGTTATAAGATCTAATATGGATGAGGACGCTGCAGCGAGTGTCGATACACGGATGAATGTGGCTCACTTCTGCTCTGTGGATCAGTTTTTCCGTCCAGCTCTCGATTTCACTTCAGACGATGTTGACTCATTTTTAAGATCCTTGAATGGTGACTTCGATGACATTCTTCAAGATCCTGCATATAATACATGATTTGATGAATTTGCTTACCAGTTCCCGGTTCTAAAATAAGCGATTATACTAAAAGTTTGCTATACTTGTCATGGTTGATATTAACATCTCTGTATGTTTTTTAAAACAAATTTTAACACACAGCAATTAGTTTGTCATTAAGTACATTTTTTAGCTTGAGTTTTCATTTTTGTTTTTTGGCTTTTAGTTCAGTAGCAGCTTTTTTAGCGTTTGGGTTGCTTTACCTTCATCATACCTGTTACGGCAATGGGGAGGGTGTAGTGAATCCTAGTTTGTTTTAATGGGATAACAAGAGTTAGCTTAGCCGTAGGCTTGTAAACTCGTGCCCCCGTCACCCAGTGACTTTTAACCTACTTAGCTTGCTCTGTCTTAGTCCATTTAATTATTTATTTCCTTTAAGATGGCGGCCTTGTTTATAGTTAGGCCATTTGTTATGGGTTCTATTATCAGTGTCAATGTGCCAAGGCGTCAAGATCAAGCACGAGAGACAAACATACAGTAGGTATTCACACTTAGGGATTTTCCCTCTCTATACTTTCGAGGGATTGTTGATATTAATTGCCGTCCCAAGCATGCCTGTTATCTATTGTTATGAATAACACTTATGTCAGGGGACCTTGTAGATCTGTATAAATACAACACACTTTAGACAGATAATCAGAGGGATTCCGACCAGAGGGCATCGCCACCATCGCTGATACCGATGCTGCAGTCATCTTGACGCTGACCCAGTCTTCGTGTCCCTGCGGAGTCTGAGATAGAGACCTCATTCCAAGGTAACAAGGGTTGGGGGCTCCTCTCATGGACACGGCTTTGGCAGATTAGGTTTAACGAACCCAGCTCTCCTTTTAGGAAGGAGGTTAGACCTATTCTCCTTAGGGTATTAGGGCATATTCCATCTTAAACATATACATATATTTCTTTTATATATTGCACAATGGTGGTGGTCTTTATAACAATGACTCTCTTCTTCACAATACTGTTGCTTGGTATATTCATTATCCTAATCATTGCAGTTCATGCAACTTATCACAAATTGCAGTTATGTTGAATAGAAACTATTATAATTTCACTGCATCTGTGTTATTGCCTTTGTTTGTATGAGACATAATAAATCTGTGAGAAAAGGGTAATTTCCGTTTAACCACGACAACCCTGAGAGATCTTACTTTGAGTCCATGCGTAAGCGACTGCTACAAATCAACTTTTACTATTGTGTTTCTGGTGAGGTACTGCTAGTAAGCCGATAAGGTTTGGACAACAGTTACAACTAGTTGTAGGAAGAGACTTAGGCGGTCATTCTGACCTTGGCGGACGGCGGAGGCCGTCCGCCAAGGTACCGCCGTCAGAACACCGCACCGCGGTCGAAAGACCGCGGCGGTGATTCTGACATTTGCCCTGGGCTGGCAGGCGGCCGCCAAAAGGCCGCCCGCCAGCCCAGGGCAAATCAACCTTCCCACTAGGATGCCGGCTCAGAATTGAGCCGGCGGAGTGGGAAGGTGCGACGGGTGCAGTTGCACCCGTCGCGTATTTCAGTGTCTGCTGGGCAGACACTGAAATACTTTTTGGGGCCCTCTTACGGGGGCCCCTGCCGTGCCCATGCCATTGGCATGGGCACGGCAGGGGCCCCCAGGGGCCCCGCGGCACCCCCTACCGCCATCCTGTTCATGGCGGGAGAGCCGCCATGAACAGGATGGCGGTAGGGGGTGTCTGAATCCCCATGGCGGCGGAGCGCGCTCCGCCGCCATGGAGGATTCAGACGGGCAGCGGAAAGTCGGCGGTAGCCCGCCGGCTTTCCGCTTCTGGCCGCGGCTGTACCGCCGCGGTCAGAATGCCCGGCGGAGCACCGCCAGCCTGTTGGCGGTGCTACCGCCGACCGCCGCCCTGGCGGTAATTACCGCCAGGGTGAGAATGAGGCCCTTAGTCACCTACAAACGAAAGTACTGTCATCCTGAGACCAGCAGTCTTGCTCAGAGCAAGAGTCCAAACTACGACAAAATTTGCTTCACAAAACACTTGTGTGCTTCACATATGATGGTTGTGATTTTACACAATCTATCTATGGCTGATATTATGGGGCTGCTAGGTGGTGAACTCTCATTATTATGGACTTTTGGAATGAGGTAGAAAGCTGGAGTTTTTTGGTGATCTTTCTTAAGAAAAAAATATTCTTCCTGGTTCAGTAATCTTTGACCTTTACAAGTATACAGCTGTTTGTGATATTCAATTCTGACGTCTTGTATTTTTGCATTTCTGGTTCTCTTGTAGCAGCCAGTGTCATTTAGTTATTTGTACGCCTTTTCTTTGTATATCTTTAGGGGCCAGAGTACTGTGTTTCTCACTTTGTCTGCTCTTCTAACAACCATGTGTTGTCTATTTTTTATCTTCTTCCTTGGTTTCAATTGTATTTGCCCATAAGTCTGGTGTTTCTTGTGTCCACAATTATGGTACAGTGAGTTTATCTCTTGCATTACTAGCTCTGCGTTAATAATAATACCATCTCTTGGTAGAATAGGATAAAATGTATATGTTGGTTTAAATTTTGTTGGGGCTTCCCCATATATATCCAATCCTAAAGGTTCTATCATTTCTCCCTCTGTAAATATTTCTTTTATCCCTAGACTTTCATTTCCAGCTCTCTTAGCTCCTTAATGAGCTGAAGGTCAGAGCTCTTCAAGATTTAGTTTTTTTGTGATTCGCCTGTCAGGCTTCTCATTTGTTGTCTTCTCAATTTTTGACAGTTGATTTTTGTAGCTTAAAGTCCTGTATATGTATTCACTCTATTTTATCTATAATTGATGGATTTTTCTAGGCATAATGAGAGTCGAAGTGCTCCGAATTGCCCTTTCGCTTTTCTCTGAATAATGTCTGTTAAATTAATGATAGCTTTAGTATTTTCTACTTCTTGTGTGTTAACTTCCCACTGGAGGATGGTGCGTTGTCGTTTTCATGGAATCTTCTCCTTTGCCTGCTCCTTCTTCTTTTGGGTTTCTTTGTTTTTCTCTCCTCAGTCTTAAATTCCACCTCCTTGAATATCTGAAATCAAGGGTTTCTCTCCTCATGTAGTCCCCTTCTCTAGATCTGTCTCTACTACTGAACATTGCTCAGAACTTGTATCCGGTGTGACTTTCTTTTGAAGGGCTTTGTTGCTATCGGATAGTCTTTGCCTTCTGTTATTATTGATATTTAATATAATGCCTTTGTATTTTTATTAGAAGTTAGCATAGTAATTTTAAACAATCAATTCACAAATTGAAAAAACAATCTTCAGAAAGTGTAGCTGACAACTGCTTGTTTACCTCTCAGGATGGCTGGACTGCCAGGAAACATTAATCCAAACTCAATAGTACTGAGATGCTTTCAGAGAAGAAAAGGCTAACAGTCATCACGCAATGTTGGTAGGGTCTGAACTGAAGCTGCGCAAATTAAGTGAATGTCTAAGGTGGCAGCATACAGACAATGGAATAAGATTTCAAGCAGGCCACAGACTCTTGCTTATGCTGGAGAGAAGTGGCCCATCTTTGATTCTCAGGTATATAATTCGCCCTGTGGTTAATGGTGTCCTTGGTTAGGCAATCATCATACAATGTTGATGTTTTCAGTACCTCGTAAAATGGATCTTGAATTTTCCTTGCTGAGACTTATTGCATCCCAAAGGTTTACTTTGATGGACATTGGAAATACTGAGAACTATTCTGAAAATCATGTTGTTGATGAAAGTGAACTTTGAACTATTTTCTGAAACATTTATCTGAACTGTTTTAGGACTGAGGTAGGTACAGACTTTGGGTTGTCCTGGGGCATAACAGAAAGGATTCTTAGATTGCACTATATTTAACATAAATATGTGAATAATGTAGGAAGGTCCTCCTTTTTGCCCTGGTCACCCCCAAACGTTTTGGACAGATACTGGGGGTTACTGCTTACCAGTCCCAGAGCCAGTGCTCTGTGTAAAGTGGATATGCAAACTAGATTAATTAAAATTGGCAGTATCAACCTACCTATAAGTCACTAGTATATGGTGGGCATGTACGGCTAGGGACCACAGCATAGGTAGTGCACCCATAGGTGCACTGCTGAGGTGCCCAGTGTCATTGTAAATGCAAAAACAACAGATGATGGGCAAAATGCAGAGCAAAGCAAAAATTCCCCCTCAGTCACAGATCTGTGTTTAATCCACCAGTTTTTTTGCTTGCCATGCCATTCCAGTTTGGACCCAGCCATATGCAAATCAGCCTTGACCCTGATCCCCATGGGAATAGTCCAGCCCGAAATACCAGGCCAGATCTTCCCTGTACCAGAAACAAGCATCCTGGGACCAGTTTCAGGGTAACACCCTTAATCAGCCAGGATAGCTTGAATGTGGTGGCATAGCAAACACAGGACCCATGTCTGGCCATACCCTTCCCACGAAGCAGCAAATGCAAAAACAACAGATGATGGACGGCATGCACAGCAAATCAAACATTCACCCCCAGTCACAGATCTGGGTTTAATCCATCAGTTTTATTACTTGCCATGCCATTCCAGTTTGGACCCAGTCATATGCAAATCAGTCTTGATCCCATTGTGCTAGTGACCACAATCCCTTGAGTATTAAATTAGCTTTTAAAACTAAGGTAATTTCACCTAGGACAGTATGCAAGGGAAAAGTGTTTTTTAAAAGAAATTTTGGCCCCCGTATGAGATGGGAGAGAGTAATACCTTTCATGAGAACCTTATAACACAAAATAAGGTCCATATCAATACCTGCTTGTCTCTGCAATCCACTTGCGCCCATCTTATAACTGCTTTTGAGTATTTAAGCTGTGCTATTTCTGAGACACTGACGTGTGCTGAACATTCTAAAGGCATAAAACTTCAACGTTGGTTTAATTCGGCCTGTACGGCCGCCCACAGAGATTTAAAAAACAGCTATTAAATCTATACCATTCAGTCGTGATTTAGTTAAACAGGCTAGGGGCCGATATAAGTCAGTCCTCGAGGAGAGGAAGAATGAAATACACACCAACGCATGGAAAGATCTCATGGCAGCCACAGAATTGAGGGATCCCTCTCAATTTTGGAAGGTGGTTAATCATCCATATTTTTCAGGACAGGTAAATAGGGAGGAAGACTGTCTGATACCAGAGGGGGTCTGGGCAGAACATTTTTCATCCGTATTTCAGTCCGCAAATAACATTAATCATGGTGCGGAGGTATGTGGCCTCTCATGTCCAGCTACTCCCATTCCAATTAAGAGTGGAATTTTACTTGAGACACATGAGATCACTACAGCAATAAATAAAATGAAATTAAGGAAAGCTCCTGGCCCCGATGGGGTTCCAGCGGATTTATTCAAATTTTTACCTGATTTGTGGGTTCCGTTAATCACAAACGTTCTGAACAGCGCTATTCAAAGTTCTATCCCTTCCTCATGGCTAACGGCAATAATTGTCCCCATATTCAAATAGGGCAATAGGCTTGACCCCTTTTGCTATAGAGCCATTTCTCTCATTGACTCCACGGCAAAGATTCTGGGGAGTGTCATTTTCAATCGGCTTGAGGAGTGGGTGGCAAGGACAAACAATCTATCGCCAATTCAATATGGGTTTAGGCCTGCATTAGGCACAGTGGATCAGGCCATAAACTTACACCTTATCCTTAGCAAATATGTTATTGCAAAAAGGGAATCTATCCACCTAGCCTTTATAGACCTGTCCAGTGCATTTGATATGGTGGATAGAGTAAAACTGTGGGAAATAATGGACATAATGGGGGTTGAGCAAGATTTGTTGGATCTGATCAAACGTGTATATTATGACCTTACTATTGCAATTCAGTTTGGACAACATGGCGAAAGATCCCATCCCCTTGAATCTAATCGGGGTGTTAGACAGGGCTGCACTTTGGCATCTTTCTTATTTCTGTTGTACATAAATGGCTAGTATAGCTACTTAGCTCAAAATGGTAAGGATTTTCCAAAGATGGGTTTTAGACAATTGCCAATTTTATTGTATGCTGATGATGCCGTTTTAATTGCCCGCACGGCCAACGGCCTACAGAACCTCTTGGACCTTTTTTTAACGCGCACACAAGACCTTGATCAGAAAGTTAATTTTAAAAAGTCACATGTTATGATTTGCGGTCCTAAAAACACACGCACTAAAAGTTTTACAATGGGGGGGGAACACCTTAACAAAGGTAAAAGACTTTTGCTACTTAGGATTGTACCTAAGTTCCTCTCTGTCATAGAAATTCCATTTGAATTTTAAGCTTCAACAAATGGAAAGAAATGTTTAAGCAATATTTCGTTTTGCCTGTAGATTGGGGCATAGACCGGTTCATCAGATCATCATGCTTTATAAATCCAAATGTGTCTCGGCGGCGATTTATGGGGGTGGCCTCTGGGGATATACCAGTTCAAGTACATTACAACGGGCAGAGAATAAATGTCTTCACCGGCTACTTATGGTACCCAAGAATGTAGCGAATATTATATGCCATGAGGATTTGGGAATCGGCTACATTACAGATTTGATAGATATTGCCCCCCTTCTGTTATGGATAAAAGTATGGTCAAATCCGGCGGCTACTTTAACACATGATTGTGTAAAAGATTGTATTTCATTAGCAAACCATAACAAAATTCCATGGTTAAATTTTGTTCATAACTGCTTTCGAAACTTGGACTTGGAGTCTATGTATTTTAAACCAGAGCTCTTGCCCGCCAATGCAAAGGAAATTGTTAAATCCCGATATAAAGAGTACGCTACGAATCTTATATACCAAGTGGCAGAGAAATTGAGTTCTTTTGATGTATATGTACAAATTCCATCATCACATTCGATAGAACCTTATTTTGTTTGGTTTCTGATCCCATCCCTATACTCTTTACTTGTACTTTTTAGACTCAATATGATACATTTTAGAGTGGCGTTTCCAACAAAATGCGTGTGGGAAAAAACATTACCGCCATGCCCTTGTGACAATTTCTCGAAACAAAGTACTTGTCACTTTATTTTATTTTGTAAACTCCATTCAGCTCCTAGGGAAACCTTTTTATTACCTATTTTGCGTAATTTGCACACTTTCTCTTATAAAGAAGGATTGATTGGCATTCAAAGCTTCTCGTCCAAACAAATATGCAACTCAATTTTAAGTTTTATCAAATCCGCTATTACCATTAGGAATCGATATGAATTAGCAATGTGATTATTTATTAATGGAATCCAAATACTGTTTTATTGTTGTATACGATTTTATAAGTATTTATTATTTTATATTTAGTAGGCTTAAGTGGTACGTATAGATTCCATAGACCTGCAGATTGAAGAGTCTTGCTTTTTGAATTATGCAATAAGTATTGTATTTTATGATGATTTATATGTATGCATGTGTACTTTTATGGCAACATGCCGAATAAAGTTATTTTGACTGACTTTGACTGACAGTCTTGACCCTGTTCCCCATGGGAACAGTCCAGCCCGAACTGCAAGGCCAGGACCAGAAACAAGTATCCTGGGACTGGTTTCAGGGTATTACTCTTCATCAGCCACGCTAGCTTAAATCTGGTGTCATTTTAAAGGCAGGCCTGCCTTGCTGGCTGCTTTAAAATTTAAGTTATATGCAAATTCGACTTTGGAATTAAAAGTACTTCCAAAGTCTTAAACTACCTTATTTTTACATATATGTCACCCCTAAGATGTGTGCTCTGTGCCCCTAGGGTTGGGTGCCTTATAACTATACGAGGGACTTTACAAAAGTTGTTTTATAAGCCTTGGTGAGGTAGAAGAGTAAAATTTGTTTTTCACTCACTGTAGTGAATGGCCGTTATAGGCTAAAATGGGGAGACTTTATTTTAATTAATAAAATCCCCTTAAGTGTCAGATACCTTGAGTTGTTTGGTGCTAAAGCAATTGTTATAATACATCCCACATCTTACAATTGTTGAATTTAATATAACTAGTTCAGGTAAAGAGTTTTAAAACTCTACAGGGAAAGTTGCCAACTTCAGCTCTGTAGTGCCCTTCTCTGATTGGCCAGCCTCTGGCAGCCTGGCCAGGCTGCCTTGATGAGGTGTGAAGTGGCCTGGGCTGGACACAAAGGATGTGCCTGGGGGAGGAGTTCTGTCTCAGAAGATGGGGAAAAAGGAAGGGGGAGGGCGGCCAAACTGGTCTTCAAAGGCAGGGAAGGACATTTGGAGCATCCCAACAATTAGGTGCCTTCTCAATTAGATTAGGAGAGGGCAGGAGAGGGGTGTGTTTACAATTTATAGCCACACCAGTGGGCGGGCTCAGCCAGATATAAGCTCTAAAAATCACTTCCAGCCATGTGGGATTTGTGAGGAATGTTGCTTCCTGGGACTGATTTTTGCCACACTTCCCAAGAAGTGGTCATCAAAGGGGGAAGGAGTGTACCTGTGATTGGATACCCAGGACCCCCTCTGTTTTTCACCCAGGAGCAAGGATAAATATCACAGAGCTGCACCTCAGATCCTCACAAGGAAGAACATCAGAAGACGAAGGACTGCCCTGCTGGACCCCTGACCTGCACCTGGACACTGCACTCAGAAGGACTGTACCTGCTGCACACTTGGCTTCACCACAAGGAGGACTTTGCCTGGCTTCAACTGGTTCAAGGAGGGATTCCCTGTTTGCTACAGTTGAAAAATAGCTAATCAGAGTCCCCTGCATCAAATCCTGAAGAAACTGACCAGCTGACAACTGTCCAGTGGCTGTTTTGGAGTTGAGCCAGGTGCATTCTGTGAGTTGAATTCCGCACCCTAAAGGAGCAACTCAGAGCTTCTGGAACTTTGGAGTGAGCAGTGGACTATAAAGGACCTTCAAAGACCTTTTGGCAGATGATCCAGAAGTTTGGAGAAGATTGGTGAACTTTTTGGAAAAAGCTCCATAGAGGGACCGACCGGCCGTGGTGAGTCTAGCCGGCTTGCCTCATCCGCGACCCGGCCTGACTTGCTGATTCGTCCAGCTGAAGAAAATCTTCAAAAAAGTGACTAAGTCCGAACACAGAAAGTTGACCCGGACCTCCCACGCAGTGCATCCAAAGAGGGGGCTCCAGGGACTTCAGATCAAGATTCAGGATGGCCCAGTCAAAGGTTTTTTGTCCCCAAAAATCGTCTAAGTCCGAACATAGAAATCTTCACCGAGGTCTCCTGTGACGCGTATCTGAGGAAGGGCTCCAGGGAGGTCGTATCAGACTGGCAACTTTGTCCCGCTGAAGAAAATTTTCAAGAAAACGACTAAGTATGAAGGTAAACTTTTGACCAAGGCCTCCCACTTGCTGCAGCTGAGCAGAGCTCCATGGCGGTCAGCCTTAAACTTGACTTTGCCCCAGCGGTGGGTGGTAAAGTGGCGGTAGTACCGCCAAATTATGACAATGGCAGTGATATCTCTGATAGACAGCCAATGTACCACACCGACCGACGGGCGGAAACAACAGTCACCACAGCGGTAGCTGCCTACAACCAGGCGGAGACAAAGTATCACCCACCATATTTTGACCCTGCAATTTGCCACCTTTTCCATAGCGGTACCAACGCCATCAAAAGCCTGGCAGAAACAGAGAACAAAAGACAAAGGATTCACCATTGGAGACACAGGGAAGAACCACGTCGCCATGGAACCCGAAGTGCAAGTCTTCCCGATGATCTTCTACGTTATGCTCCACCTGGAACACCAACGCCAGCCAGGACATGGGGAGTGCAACGCCACAGTCTCTCAAGTGGGTGTCTTGCCCACTGGTTCTGGAGGGGGCACATGGCCTGTGCTTTGTCCTGGGGAGCCCTGGAGGCTGGACTACATGGTGTCTACTGGCGGAAAGCCTGCACTGTGGTGGTGGTTGTGAGAGGCTCCTGGTAAGCCCCTGCACTCTGTGATGGCTGCACAACCACTGCTGGCGGTGGGGGACCTGTGACAGCTGCTGGTGGTGGCAGTGTTTGACTGACAACTTCCGCTGGTGTAGATTGCCTCCTTTCCTCCTGGTCATGGGTTGGGGATCCCTTACCCTTCCTGGCAGAGGTGAATGGGCTCTTTCCCCCTCTGCCTGGTGGTGCATGCTCTTTCCCTTTTGTTTCCAGCTGGTGCAGGCTCCTTCCCCTTCATTCCAGCTTGTGCAGGCTCCTTCCCTTTCTTTCCAGCTGGTGCAGGCTCCTTCCCCTTCTTAGCAGCTGGTGCAGGCTCCCTCCCCTTCTTCGCAGCTGGTGCAGGCTCCTTCCCCTTCTTCACAGCTGGTGCCGGACTCTTCCCTTTCATCCCAGGTTGTGCTGCCTCCTTCCCCTTCAGTATTATTGGTCTGAAATCCCTACCACAACGAGTAGGTGGTGCTGCCACTGGCCTCGTAGACTGTTTGGCTGAGGTGCTGGGCTGGGTCCTTGCTACCAGGCCCATATGTGCAGGACAGGGGGGAGGGGTAGGGAAGAGGTCAGCCGTGGAAAGGAAAAGCTTTTTAGGTACGTTGGGGTGGGAAGAGGGAGGAGTAATGGGAGTGGAGGGTGAGGGAGTGGTTGGTCGAGGTGACTGTCTGCTGGATTTGGGTGCAGGTGCATGGGCTGTATGCTGTTGTGAGGAGGATGGCTGTTAGGTGTCCGAGTGCTTGTGTTTCTGTCCTTTAGGAGGGGGGAAAGACACGGTGGTAGAGGACACAGGGGACGCGTGCATGGATGTTGTGGAGGTGTCTGCCAGTGAGGTGTGTGTTCTGCTTGGTGTGGTGATGATGCTGGTAGTGGATATTGATGTAGTGCATGCAGGTGTGAGTCTAGACGTAACTGGGTGGGAGGTGGAGGAGGAGGGGGAGACAGTGGAGACAGTGGATGTTGTCATGTCTGCAACTGAATGGTGTTTGTGTGAGTGCCTGTGGGATGAAGTGTGGTCCGCCTGTGCCACTCTTGGGTGTTGTCTTGTGTGCATGCATGCCTGTCTGTGTGCTTGGGATGGGTTGGGGTTGAGAAGAAGGGGACTGGGAAGTGGACGTTGGAGGTGTTTCGGCTGAAACAGGGACAATGGTTGCCATCAGAGAGAAGGCCAGAGCCTGAATTGATCTCTGTTGGGACGCCAATCCACCGTGAATGCCCACCAGGAATGCATTGCATTGCTGCATCAGGGATGCCAGCCCCTGGATGGCATTCACAATGGTTGATTGCCCTACAGAGATAGATCTCAGGAGGTCAATAGCCTCCTCACTCAGGGCAGCAGGGCTCACTGGGGCAGGGCCTGAGGTGCTTCGGGCGAAGGAGATGCCCACCCCTCCTGGGTGAGTGGGCACAGGCAACTCGCTGAGGGGCTACTGGGAGGGTGGTGCTGGTACAGGGTGGAGGTTGTACCTGCAGCTGGGGTGGTCACAGAGGTGTCCGCCACCACCAAGGAGCTCCCATCGGAGGAGGTATCAGAGTCTGTCTTGTCCCCTCCAGTCTCCGCCATGGTGCTCCCCTCCCCCTTCATCCCACTGGTGCCCTCAGTGTCGGTGGACTCTGCCTCTAGGGTCCTGTGGGATGCAGCTCCCTCTGTCGCTGGTGCCTCTGCTCCTCCGCCAGATGATGCTAATGCACATAAGGACAGGATGAAAAAACAAGAAAGGGGGGAAGAGACAAAGGATACACTTGGTCAATGGCAGCAACAACACCACCGTTGGCGTACATGACACACACACACACAGGGAACCTCCCTACGCACTGGTCAATTTACTACCAGTCACAATGCTAGTCACCAGGACATGGACAGTGATACCTAACGCCAATTACAGCATACCTGAGACCCACAGACCCCTGCCCAGTAGTGGATGCCCACTAGCTTGGTTGGAGGTGGAGTTCATCAGCCCCTGCCCAACATGGAACCTACCCTGCAATGTCCGGCCTGGCCTAGGGGCACCAACAGGCTCACATCCCCCACCCGAAGACCACGCAAAAGTAGTATAATGTGAAACTGTACTCACCCCCTTGTGGCTGCTGTGATGCCCTCAATGCCCCATCCAGCTCTAGATAGGCCTCCACCAGTATGCAGAACATCAGGGGCATCGACAGCTGGGTCTCCGCCGTCCTCCTTGCCCAGCGTCTCAGGTCCTCCCACCGTTTGACTAGACCAATAACACCGTTGGCATACACAGCACCCTCACACACAGGGAACCGGCCTATGCACTATGCATGGCACTACCAGTGAAATTGCTAGCCACCAAGGAATGAGGAGGGGCACACACCACCAACAGCAGCACACCTGGGACCCACGCAGCTCTGCCCAAAAGTGAATACTAACAATCTAGGTAAGCAGTATTTTACATTCAAACCCTTAGCCACCCGAGGACCTATGCTGCAATATCTGGACTGGCCTAGGGGCACCCAAGGACACACACCCACCACCCGGATACCACCCCACCAGCCGTAAGTTGTAATGATAGCCACTGTACTCACCCCTTTGTGGCTGCTGTGATGCCCTCAAGCGCCCATCCAGCTCAGGGTAGGCCACTGCCAGTATGCGGGCCATCAGTGGGGTAAGGTCCGACGGGCACTCCTTCCTCGTTGGGAGGCCATCCCCAGCTGGGCCTCCGCAGTCTTCCATGGCCAGCTTCTCAGGTCCTCCCACCGTTTCCGACAGTGGGTGCTCCACCTGCCATAGACCCCCATGGTCTGCACCTCTTTGGAGATGGCACACCATATTACCTTCTTTTGATGGGCGCTGACCTGCAGAGGCAATACAGACAGAACACCATTAGACAAACAGTCCAGCCTGTCCCACAAATGGCCGACCATACCTGTTTGCATCACCACTGGCACACACATAGCCCAGCCCACAACATATACACCGCCAAGGGGACATCCACCTACCCCCTTACACAAGGCCTTCACACACAACTCCATGCATTCATGCCACATGCATTGTGCCCACAGTGTATTCACCTGTTTGTCTGGAGGCCCATACTGCAGTCCATAATGGGGTAGGACCCCATCCACTAGTCGCTCCAACTCCTCAGAGGTGAAAGGGTGCCCTTTCCCCGGTCACACGGGCCATAGTAGGTTCCAGACACAGGTCACAGCAGCACATGCAGTGTAGGTCCTCTCCTATGGAAGGTCAGGAAACAAGTGAGGAATCAGATCGAAAATGGTGGTGACGTCCACGGCGGTGCATAGCATCACCACTGGCGTAGATCCCCATTGGCCACTTCACCCCATAGGGCCCACTATAAACCAATGAGGAATTGCACAGCGGTTCACGACCGCCTACCGCCACAGCGCACAACTTTGGCGGCATTACCTCACTTCCACTTGCCCCTCCACACAGGACAGGTGTTCGCCATTTCAGGGGGGGGTGAACAGGCCTATTGATAATTGCTGCGTCACAGGATCACGTACTTCATTAATGACACTGTCCCATAACATGTTTGTACATTGTGGACTGATGTTGTGGCTCCAATGTACAGTTTGTGGATGAATAGGAGATGGAAATATACCCCTGTGTACAGACCCCTGGTGGACTTGGCTACACTGGAGGACAGGCACATAATACTCACCTATAGACTGGACAGGGTCACAATCACAGAAATGTGTGCCCAATTGGAACCTGACCTGATATCAGCTATCTGTAATCCCACTGGGATCCCCCCTCTTATGCAAGTGCTATCAGTTTTCCATTTCCTGGCAACTGGTTCTTTCCAAGTGACAGTGGGTTTTGGAAGCAGCAGCAATGTCACAGACAATGTTCTCAATCGTGCTAACAAGAGTCTTGTCTGCCCTGATAAAACACATGTGCAGCTACATTGCTTTCCCCCAGGCTGAGTATTTGGCCACTGTGAAGGCCAGGTTTTATGCAATGGGACATATCCCCAATATAATTGGGGCAATTGTCGGAACACATACTGCATTTGTCCCCTGCCAGAATGAACAGGTGTTCATGAATCGTAAGAGTTTCCACTCCATGAATTTGCAGATGGTGTGCTTGGCGGACCAGTACATCTCCCACGTCAATGCTAAGTACCCTGGGTCGGTGCACGATGCCTTTGTCCTGAGGAATAGCAGCATCCAAAATGTGATGTCCCAACTACAGAGGCACAGGTTGTGGCTAATAGGTGAGTCCTGGTTCCCACCCAGTATATGTTGCTGTATACCTATGTTGTTGGCCATATAGGATAGTGTGTGGCTAAATGGTGTCCCTCAATATTTGCAGGTGACTCTGGTTACCCAAACCTATCATGGCTGCTGACCCCTGTGAGGAACGCCAGGACAAGGGCAGAAGAATGTTATAATGAGGCACATGGGCAAACCAGAAGGATAATTGAAAGGACCTTTGGCCTTCTGAAGGACAGGTTCAGGTGTCTCCATCTGACAGGTTGATCCCTGAGTTACTCACCCAAGAAGGTCTGCTAGATAGTAGTGGCATGCTGCATGTTGCACAACCTGGCCCTCAGACCCCATGTACCTTTTCTGCAGGAGGAGGAGACTGGAGATGCCCCTGTGGCAGCAGTGGACCCTGAGGACAGTGAGGATGAGGAGGCAGAGGATGAGGATGTGGACAACAGAACATCAGTGATATGTCAGTACTTCCAATGACACACAGGTGAGACTGTGCAACTTCACTTTTCTATAACTATTGGTGTGTTCTGTGTGGCATTGGCATGCTGGCATTACCCACTTCTTTGCCCGACATACTGTTACCTATGGATATTCATTTTGCAGATGTTGGTGATATGACAACATTCCCCTGGTGTGATCACAACAGCTTGCTACAGGCCATTAAGTCTATGCTCATTCTATGTACAGTTCATTTGCAATGGTTGTAGCTGTTTCAATCAATACAAATTTGCAATACATGAAATACTAGTAGTCGAGTTTTATTCAAGGGTGTTTATTGTTGTGCTAAAATATAGAGGAGAACGTTCAATGGAATGGAATGGGGTGATGATGGAGGAAAGTCCAGGGTATTGTTCCAGTCTGTTTGTAGTACAGGTTCACTGACCATGGAGACACAGGAAGGGGAGGAATGGCAGTTCAAGGTGGACAAGGTGACTGAGTGGGACACAAGGGGGACAATCAGGAGAGTCTCATTTCCTGGTGGTGGTCTTGGCAAGTGTCTCAGGCTTCTGTTTGGTTCACAGGGAACGTTTGTGGCGTGGTTTACCTTCTGTAGGGGGAGGGGTGCTGGTGGCCAGTTGATCCTGTGGCAGGGCCTCCTGGCCACTAGCGGCAGCGGAAGTGGAGGGCTGTTCAGATGAATGGCTAGTGGCAGGGGGCTACTGGTGTGCTGTTGCCTCCCTCATGATGTTAGCCATATCTTCCAGCACCCCTGCTATGGAGATCAGGGTGTTGTTAATGGCCTGCAAGTCCTCCCTGATCCCCTGATACTATCCCTCCTGCAGCCGCCTGTTCTCCTGCACGTTGCCTAGCATCTAGCCCATCATGTCCTGGGAATGTTGGTAGGCTCCCAGGATCTCGGAGAGTGCCTCCTGGAGAGTCGATTCCCTGCTCCTGTCCTCCCCCTGGCACACAGCAGTCCCCCCAGTGTCCCTTTTGGCCTGTGCCTCTGTCCCCTGAACGGTGTGCCCACTGCCATTGGCCCCAGGTCCTTGATTGTCTTGGGGGCACAGTGTGGCCTGGGGTCCCTGTACAGGTGGGCACACTGCTGATTGACGTGTCCTGGGGACAGAGGTGTAGGTACACTGGGTGGGTGCTATGGAGTTGGTTCCTGATGGGGGAGGCTCTGTGGAGGTCTGTGAGTGGGATTGGGTGACCGGCTGTTCAGTGGTCCATGATGGGCCAGGTAGATCGTCCAGATCCTGAAGTCCAGAGTTACTGATGTAGTATGCTTCAGGTGTCTGACATTTGTACTTCTGTAGCTTTCCCTTTATGGTTGTTTTCCCCCTGCCAGCTTTTGCTTGTGTATGTTGGAGTATTGTGGTTATGTTAGTTTCCCTATGCTGTGTGTGCTTTGGTGATGAGTGTCCATGCAGGGCTGGGAGTGGTGTCCATGCACTGGTACAACATGCAGGGCTTGGCATTGGGATTAGTGAGATGTGATGGTGCAGTGTGTGGGATGTGGTGGAGTGATGGTAGTGAGGGTGAGGGTGTGTGATGGCATGCAGGTATGGGGGGGTGATAATTGTTAAAAGTAAACTTACCAGTGTGCAGTCCTCCTCCAACTCCGCCGAGTCCCTAAGGATGCAGTCATTCCAAGACTTGCTCCTCCCATGCTGTGAGTTGTGGGGGAGAAGGTGGGAATCCACCGCCAGTCCTCTGTATGGCGAGTTGGTGTCTTTCTGCAATGGAACGTACCTTCCCCCATAGGTCGCTCCACCTCTTCCTGATGTCATCCCTTGTTCTTGGATGCTGTCCCACAGCGTTGACCCTGTCCACGATTCTCCGCCATAGCTCCATCTTCCTTGCTATTGATATCTGCTGCACCTGTGCTCCAAAGAGCTGTAGCTCTAACCTGACGATTTCCTCTACCATGGCCCTTAAGTCCTCCTCAGAGAAATGGGGGTGCCTTTGTGGTGCCATGGGGGTTGTGTGATGCGTGTTGGTGAGGGTTTGTTGGGTAATGTGGTGGGGTGTGTGATGCGTAATGCTTGAGGGGTGTATGGGTGTGAGTGGTGGGTGTGTCTAGTTGTCTCTGTGCTCTTCTTCTCAGTCTCGGGGTGGCAATAGTTGTTGGGTAACGGTTGTGGGTAATTTGGGTGTATGTTTTATAGTGGGGTGGGTGCGTGGGTGTGGGGTGTGTATGGGTGTTCAGGTGTGTCACCCATGGTTTACCGCCATTGAATGTCCGCGTGGTGATTCGTGGGTCATAATGTGATGTGCGTTGTTCTGTTGGCGTAACGGTGTGGGTTTTGGGACTGCCAGTTTATCACTGACCTTTGGTCTAGTGGATTTGTGTATGTGGCTGTATTCTGACGGATTGGGGTGTGGGCTTCATAATATGGTGAACGGATATTCGCCAGTGCGGCTGTAAGTTGGCAGCCATCAGCATGGCAGTAAGCGCCATTTACCGCTAAAATCATAAAGAAGGCCTTTGTCTCCTAAGTTAAACCTTATTGCTTGTTGCCAAGCCACCAAGGGTTGAGCGGGCGTTAATTTATTGAGAGCTATCTGAGCCTAGTTGGGGTTAGTGGCCTATTGCTAAGTGTAGGTACTTACCTGTCCTTACCAATAGTCCACTTTCCAACAAATGTCATGCTCAAGATATTAATGTGCTAGTATACATATACAAATTGAAACGAGTGGGGAAAACAGAATGATAACAGTGTTGTTATTTGAACGTTCTGCTGAAGTCAAGTAGAAGTTATCACTCATAGTGCACAATAGAATATAAAAGGCTAGATGTACAAAGGATTTTTGAGTTTGCTAATGGCCCAAACAGCTAAATAAGGCAATTTGTAAATAAAAAAAAGTCCTTTTTGTATGCACAAAAGGCATTCACTTTGCTGTTTTAGCATAATGAGTGCTTAAAGATTCTGCATTTTTGAGACTCGAGATACTGAATTTCTATTTTGCACACATTTTTAGAGAAGAATTTGGAGACTGATATTTCCTTGGTAACTTTTAACATATTACACAGACATATGCTGAACATGGTCATCCATTTTGTTTCTAAAGTACTTCACATTTTTACATTGTAGGAGACAGTACTCATGCTTTACACTCCTATGTTTTAACACTGTATTTTAACCCTGCAACACCAAGTGAGCAGTGCTATGATGCTGCTCATAAATCTACACAGTTTGTGATATAGCATACATTTGGACTGTTGAAAAGTTGTTTCTGCTGTCTCTATAAAAATGGAGGGGCACTCTAGTATACACCAGAGACAAGCTGCAAGATAGTAGGAACATGTGCAATATTGTACAACATAGCAACCCAAACAGAAATACCTGCTGTCTTGTCAGTTATTCAAATCACAGAAAGAACTGCGAGTAAATGTATATGTAGTTGACATACTCATTCTTTGTAAGCTTAGTTCTTCGGAATTACCATTTTCACATGAATGAGAAGAGAGTTGTTTACACAGAGTTTTCTTTAAGGTATATCTATTCACAATTACAGTTAAGCTTAGAACCCTTAATATTAAATTATTTCTCTCTTTATCTTGCAGCGGTCCACAACACCCTGCAAAAGTCCTTGGCAAATAGAAGTGATGTGTCAGATTTATGCAGTCCTGTCGATCTCTGTTCTCTTTGATGTGTACAGGTCACTTTTATCTGTAAAGGGTCACGTTGGGTTTTTCAAAAAGCCTTTATCTGTAAAAACTCACATATTTTACATGGACTGTCAATTATAGATTTGCTTTATCATAGATCTTTATTATAGATTTGTAGTAAACCCATGCCTCTTCAGAAGAACGTAGAAGTGGTGTCCTCTTATTGGAACACTGTGTTTTAGGATGTTCTTTGTAATATATAAAATTGTAGCACTAAATTATCAAAAAGAGAGCATAAGATGGCCTTTCTTTGCTGCAAACCTGCTGTGACTAACATTTTTAGCAGGGCTGGTTTTCAAATTAGATACACCAACATGGTAGTACGCTTTGCTAAAAGATTTAGATTATGAGGGTTATTAGAGTCTCTCTAATGGTTTTTTGTGAAAGACTTAAGGCTTATGATGCTAGGCACTCCTAGAGGGGCACACATTCTTCTTGTTCAAATAACATTATAGACTTGTGAAATACTAATAGTGTATTTTCTTTGCTTTCAACCACCATCATATACAATTCTATAAGCCCCGGATCTCGACACCTAGCAAGTCGAGCAGATCCTGCTTGCTGTCGATGATATCCACCTAGCGGTGTATCAGCTGCTGGGTGGTGGGCTGGGCCTAGGTGGTGGCCCTGACCAACCGGCGCACCCTAGCCCATCAGGGAGTAACCGCTTCCAGGCCTGCCGCCTGCTGCCAGCAAGGTGAGGAGGTGGCACTGAACACAAAAAAACACTGCTGCCACCTCCCCCTCGCTGAAGATAGGCAGAGGCTGCACCCCTTGACAGTGGCACCGCCCACAAGGGTGGCGGCCGCTGTTGCGCGTCTGATTTACTGTGGTGCAGTGCTGGGCAGGGTACTGGGGTAGGAGAAAAGAAACAGGAGGAAAAGGAAGGAAGAAATAAGGGAAAAATAAACAAAAATACAAAAAGTCACAAAAACACAAAAAAAGTAAAACACCGAAAAAATACTGAGACAGAAAAGCACACAATAATACAATAAATTAAAATAAATAGCGGTAGATCAAGTGTGGGGTGTCGGATTACAAAGATTGGAAACAGATTGAAGTGAAAGGCCCAGCACCATAAACAGAGTGAAAAACAAGATCGCCGTGCCTATGCGAACCACGTAGTAATGTTTAAGCGCAATTTTGAACGCAAGTACGTACTTCACATTGCGTTTTACATCAAATGCAATGTGAACAGGCACAACAGAGAACTCTGCCTGCTAGCGGAACTCCACGTAGCATGGAAGAGGTTTTCAGTCACGTCGCAGTGTTCCATGTAGCGCGACTCCTCGCACTCCACTAAGGCCTAATTTTAAATTATACATAGGGTTTCCAGTTTTCAGTTAAAGCCAATTATAACTGATCACATCACTGAAGGAAATATTTGTTTTTTAGTAAAAACTGGAAAACATTGGAATTTTACCTCACTTTTACAGCTATGGCACCCTTTAGAGTCAAGCAGTATCAGTGCAACCTCTACCTCCAAGCACTTTTCTGTCATGGATGCTCCAGTTTTGACCCACTTGGGCTGTGGTAAGCTCTTTAATATGTCCCTGCCACCATCTGCAAGGTCTAAAGACCCCGACAAATGACATCCACTCCTCTTTTGGAAGCATGGCTCAACTTGTACGACTTTAGCTCACTATTCACTGTATGTTGTTGTGTAGAGGGAAGCAGGTACACAGCTAAACTCAGAGCATTGTCTCAGTCTAGAGCAAGTAGCACTTCCGTGAAGTTGTCCTTATTCACTGAGAATTGGCTAGAGCTTTTTTTTCTGAAAGCTCCAGTTCAGTATTGGTTTAACAATAATCATTGTGCCTACCGATGCCCCAAAATCAATATCCTCTAATAGATCTCTACACATAACACTGCTGCTGTTGGGCTTACACTGTGATGGTCTTAAAAGCATGCTTGTAACAGCAGCATCCCCTCATGCAAAAGGATCAGAGGCCATATCGTTGACTTATTCTGTACCCATGCACATGCCCAGAAAGAATCTATGTGCTGGTTTTGTGAAACATTACTGCTTTTGAGCAAATACATTAACTGAGAAAAGCTATGAGTTGCTGTATGAGCTGCACACAGTATAGCTTGGAAATATGACTAGGTAACCACTCCTCTGAGTTTCTTAGTACGTGCTGCATAGAGCCCAGAGTCAGAAAAAAACAGGTGCTTCTGTACTGACTTGGGATGTGTTCATGATACATCCCCAGGATCACCAACTTCAATCTTCATTCGCAATGCCTATGTGTCAAACTGAAACTTCTAACTTATGGTGCCAAAACAAGGTTTAACACTTGGTAACATCACCCACAAAAACCACTGTTTGGACCTCGTTTAATAGAAAGCTATTGAGCTGTGATCATTCTTTCCCACCCAGATGGAAAATTAATTAGAGTAGTACACAGAACACGAAGGTAAAGTGCATTGTACCACTGTCACAATGTTCCAAGAGGAAGGCAGTCCCCTCACTGCAATCAAAAGGTCCACATGCTTTGTAAAACTCTATGCTTAGAGATACTGGTGCTTTCCCACTCAAAATTCCAAAAGGCACACATTAACAATATATAGAACTTTATTTACAGTGTGAACTGTGCAAACAAATGACTCATTACACGGGCCATGAAGTTTCTTTGCTAACTTACTACCACTTCATAGAGCAACACTGTTTGCTGTTTGTGGATATCAATTCCTTGGCAGATGTCTCTATGTAGAACAGGAATAGGCCTGAATCAGACAGTCAGAGTTCATTTATTAGTTCAGTTCTTTCCTGGTGTCTCAGGCAAAGAATAGGACAGTGTGTCATTGGTTTGAAATAACTGAGCACTCCACATTATTTATATCTCATGTCCTAAGTAGAAAATCTTAATTCAGCAGATCTTTGTTATTTGCTTGAAGAACACGGAAGCAAGAATGTGTGTTAAATGTCCTCCACGTATATTTAAACTGCTACAATCAAATCTTAATGAGGTGCAAACATATCTTTAAACACAAACCTCCTTGAAATGGATGGGACTGGACCTTTTTTAAGAGGGCTTTAAGTGTTAGGAATTTAGACAAGCATGGTGGAATGAGGGAGAAATAATGAAAAGTTTCTTGAAGGAACAAATTAAATTAAAGTCTTTGATGAATTGAGTCTAGGAGCTGGAAAAAAGAGAGCATTAATTGAAAAAAGGAATGAATGAGCAAAGGAGGTACATATAAATGTTTTACACAAGCACTTTAAAAACACTATCCACATGATTTTGAAAGAGTAAAAAAGAATGAACACTGATAACCACTGATTTTTCCGATTTTTGGAAACATTGAAAACACTCAAATAAAGTAACTTGATTGCACAACAAATAGAAATTGAAAACAGGAGAGTCTAATTATATGAATAAAACCATAGTATTTGTGGGAGGAAAGGAGTTGCATTTTAGTTCAAATCTAACAATAGTTGGAAACAAATGAAGCAGCTATTGAAGAAACATTTTCCTTACAAATGTGAGACACATTTAGATGGTTTTATTTTGACCTTAAAAATGATGCACAATTTAAGGTGCAAATGTGGTGAACAAACATCAAACCAATTAAACTGTATTTCTGAACAAAAACAGGACAACTGTTAGTGGAGACAAATTGTATGTTAGGGTCAAACATGTAATAGATTTGAGCTGAAATTTGTATGTCAAGTGAAGGACAGTTAAAACCGGTGCTGGATGGAAATAGGGGAAAGTAAAGCTGTTCCGTCTTACTTACTTGGTTACAAATAGATTTAATGTTAAGATTGCATAAGGAGTTAATGTGCCTACAGGATGGATCATGGTTAAAGGCAATACTACTAGAGAGATAACTTGCCTACTTAATTCAATTGCTGTAGAGACCTACACAAAACCTTTAGATATAGACAGTTTACCTCATTAAATAGCTAAGAGGGCCATGTGTTGCAGATATTTATAAGTAATCTGTAGGTCAAATATTTCTTTGTTGTATGTGATACATCACTGGGTTAATGATTTTTGTGGCAAGGTCCTTATTTAGTCTATAGGTCGCAAGTTACATTTAGGTAAAATGACCCAGTGATTTTTGTACCCAGTGCAAACATCTACATGTAACCTGTCAGTCATAATTTTTAACCTTTCTTGGTGTTAAGTTACCTTTTCATGATATAAGGTTTATTAACTGGGTTTTGTTGGGTGAATAGTGTGCTCTAAAAATGATTGTTAGTGCAATTACCTAGACAAGCAGACCAGATATTATTGCTGCAACTGTCTCTCACAGACTTACGTGAGCCAGCGAGATCAAGTAGTCCCAGTTGGTGTACCATCAGACCGTTGTTCCCTAAAGATATTCAAATACACTCTGCTATCAACCTCAGTAGCAATTACTAGGTTTATTTTCATGAGGAAGTCACTAACCACTGCCATGATTCACTTAGAATGCAAAACATCAGAAATATAACACTATTTAAGATGAATAACTTGAACCCAATTCACACAGCAACTACAGATCTATTTCCCGTAGACCATTCCGTGGGAAACTGAGAGAAAGGGCAACCTTATCAAAGATCTCAGGACACACAGAGAAAAGCCTTCATTACATTATCTTCAAAAAGGCTTCCATCCAGGAAAGATGCTGACTCCACTCATATCTCCATGTTGGATGACCTAAAATACACTGAAAAAGGAGAGAGTGGCAGCACTCATTCTCTTTCCCTCCTCAGGAGTATTTAATAGCATATATCGCAAAATCGTACTCAGGAGAATAAATGTAAGAGGCATCAAAGGAAATATTCTTGACAGGATCAACTTATACCTTAAAGACAGGTCACGCATCATCTCTACATAGAAGTTCTGCAGGGATAAATTATCTTACTGCTTTTGCTCAATGACTATATTAAGCCATTCCTAGAACTCATCAATTCTGTCTCCTTCCCCTGATACTGCTCTGCTGATGGTTCATAAGTAATCCTCAAGCTGGGTAAATCAAACAATCTAATTCTCAAATTTAGATGATTACCTCAAAGCTATCGACTGATGGATGATAGAACCTCACCTCAAATTCAGTGCCACAAAAACTGAAATCCTAACAAATGGGGAATAGAAAACCTATACCCCCTCTAACAATGTGAAGAACCTCCACCAAACACTTCCTCTGAGAAACAGAATCTAGGTATTATTGCGAGGTCAGCACTCGCCATGGTCCGACATGGTAATCAATTGATCAAATCCACATTCTAAACTACAAGATGATTCCAATGCATTTTCCTTCATCTTGGTTTCTTGCAAAAGCTCCAGCAACCACCTCACACACCTTATCATGTCTGCATTATGCCAATGGACTATAGACTACAGTATCAATATCTACTATGAGATGACTCCAAACAATTCAAAATTCAGCAGAAAGACAACTTCTCCACCTTAAGATCCATGTCCACATGCCACCAGGTCGGAAGACTCTCCAGTGACCGCCTGTTGCCAGGAGATCTATCTTCAAACTAGTGTGCATGATGCACAAGGCAATAAAGAGGAAACAACCAACAATTTTATAGATGAAACTCAAGAAATACTTCCAGAAATTGACATAACGTGTGTGGAACTCCCTTTGCCATACAAACTGTTAAAGTATGAAATTCACTCTCAGCAAAGACATTGGTTATGGTAAATCCCTTGGATTTCTTAGTGATTCTGAAAATGTGTCTATTCCAGGGGTGTAGCTTCAGGGGCGGTGTATGGGATGTTACACTCCCCTAATAATTGCATTTTCTGATAAAAAGTTGGGCGCGGGTACTTTCAGTCAGGTATGGTGAAGTGACTGTTAGATTTCACCTATGTTTTTTGCATGTACACTCTAACAAAAACCCACACACTCACTCTCTCTCGCTCTGCTGCTGGACTGAGCTCTCTTGCAGGATAAAGCTAACTGAAAGTGTGTGAGCCCCCTGAATGTTTCCTTTTGTTAGTGCATCACCTGGACACATCCAGGTAAACTGGATCTCAGTTTCTCAGAAATGTCGCTTAGAATGGAATCTGATAGGGTCCTGCTCTTTTCTGTCAGCTTTTATATACTAAATCAATTAGTTTTTCTGCATCAAATTGTGGATATTTAAATATAGAGGGCAAAACTAAATGCCCCCGCTCCCCCTGGTTTTTATAAATAAACGTGACAGTCCATAACACTGTTTATCCCTTCAAACGTTATCATTCCAAACCATATACTTATTTTAAATGTATAGTATTTACCAAGGGCATGTATTAAAATATAGCAAATTGACTACTGTCTGTTCCGACGGCAGAGAAGATTACCTCCACCCTCCCAGGCGTACCCTGTCTCCCAAATTTAGAGATGAGTGACAGCTGTGGGGTCGCCCCTGTACAGTGAAAGCAAGGGAACTACAGTCACAGCGATTTCTTTCGATGTACGAAAGGTTTGGTGTATGGCTGTTATTGATTTTAATGGCTGTAAACCAAAGCTTTGACTTTCTTTTTTTTGTTGAAAACCGAAAAACGAATGACCTCCACATCCTAGGAGTTTTCTACCAGGGTGTGTGACTCATTATTGTTTTGTTTTTTTCCTGTGCCTCACTATCAGGTTTGTCCTGGTGGTACAAACAGGGAAAAAATCATTACACCATCGACCCAAAATAGTGTGGAATGCTTAATGTGCTTCCTCCAACAGCCCATACGCCGCAGGGCTATCAGAGGAAGTATTCTGTTGACGGTGCCAACATGGGCTTCGTCAATAGAATACTTAAGGTCTGTCCAGCTCTACGTGTACTCCGTTTGTGATGGAGTACATTGTCAGTCAATCTCTAAATCTGACCCTATCTATTTGTTTCAAATTAAAACGAATAGTAAATATACCTTGGTTATTACTGCATACTATTTAAAAATAGCTTTTTAAAAATGTTGTTTCTATACATGTGATATTTTGCGGAGAAAGCCATGTACACCACATACACTCACATAACTGTGGTTGCCCAGCCTGCTTCAAAGAAGTGACCAATGTACAGAAGCTTTGACTAGTGTAGGCGTGAACCACAGCACAGCATAGCGTGCCACGATACATCTTTCCCTCGAGCCTTTGGTGTGGGCCTGCAGACCTCTGAAGACCAATTTCCACCTTCGTATGGGCTGAGAAGTACTGGCTTTCAAACGTGACACCCAGTTGAATGAAGTGGTCGACGAAACACTGTCTACTGAAATACCACAAACCTGCGCGTCTACGAGAATCATCTCACATAGTTTCAGAGTGAGATAAAGATTGTGGTTGGAAATGTGTTAAAGCCACTTCATCACACACCTCAATCTGTTAGTACTTTAAAAGTACCGAAATTTCAGCAAGACAATTAAGTCCATAATTAAAAAGAAACAATTATGAGAAACTGCACTTTTCTAGGTGCTGCTAATTCTTCAAATATCTATGAGTGTCTTTTACGGGGTATATGCCATTGATGTAACTACCTTTGTGCCTTGGAATGTTATGTCATGTCATGTTAACAATTTTACAGAGCATGGTTATTACCTCATCACTGCAGTAGAAATTTCGTTGAACTGTTTTCACAAAAATGGAGACATATTCAGTTTTGCTTACAGAGAAGGCTAAGAAAACCGCTTTGGGCCATCTGCGATTTATCTATAAAGTGGTATCTACACCACTGGCGCCTTTTCAAACACGTCATGGCTGGCATATACAGTCTATTGACATCCCACTAGTACGCCTACCCCTCATGTCACAATTAGTTGTCAGATGCCAGGATACATTACATTGTGCACACACTGATTTTGACTAAGCTTGCTGACTTGGACAAAGGGGTGCGGGAGTCCCGGATGAAATTCTGTTTGTTCAATACTATTCAGGACTGGTACTGAATCTGGACAAACTGCAAGCAGCAGGCCTGCTTCTAGACTCGAACTTGTGGTGCTTTGGCCAAACAGGTTAGACATCTTGCATGTCCTTCATGGCTGCCCATCCTTACTTGAACTGTAACAATGGATAGGACACACCCTCACTGAGACCCTAGACATGCCCCTCCCTTTGACGTAGAAACTGATCATGCTACATGATTTACCTGAATTTTGTGTCCCGAGATTCATAAGAAATGCTTTCTCTCTACCACTTTGAATGTAGCTAAAATCTGTATTATCCCCCATTGGAAATGCCATCGCTTACCCTTTCATGGTGAATGGCTTACTGAAATGTACAAAGCTGCCTCCTATAAGAGAATAATGTACAAGGTACAGGACAAGTTTGAACTCAACTACCAAATCGGTCTGCCATTTTTTGGCTGGCTTTGGGTCTGCTAGGCTGATAGGCAGTCACTCCTGGGCACTTTGCTTTTGTCCTGTGTTACATCCTCCCTTTTTCTTCTTTCTTTGGTTCCCATATAACTCCCCCCTTCATTAGTTTCATCCACTGGGATTCTAACCATTACCTTTGGTCTTTAGCCTCCCTATCACCATTTTTGCATGCATGGAGTATGAAGTATATGACACCCTACTGCTTATCTTGAAAGTATAATCTTTCCACACCCAACCCCTAGCGTAAACCTCATACCATGGCATCGTACTTTGGGAGTATTATGCCTCCTGTACTTCAACATGTTCCCTCCAGTACATTTCTTGGAGCTCCTTGGTTGTTGAAGGTCCCCGTCTGTAGAGTTTACCCCTCCTGTATCCACAGTTTTGAAACTCCTAGCAGGCGGGTGTTTCCCTAACCATTTGGACGCCAGGTTGTCAAGATAGCTAAAGTTTTTTGTGCCTTGGTTCCATATTATGGTTTTTATATTGCTTACTTTCGGTACCTTCTAGATTTTCCATATGTCATTTACTTGTCTCCTTTATGTATTCTAAGGGGTTGTTTGTTGGTGTTTTATCATATTGGAAAACATTGTTATGTGTCTTATGTCATTGACGAGGATTTGAGTCACATTGCCTCTTCTAAATTTGTTTACTGTCCAAAGGGCTACATTGTACCTGTATTGCTGGAAACATTTTCTTCAAAGTTGCAGCTAGCCAATGAGATTGCTCTGTACTGCAGGACCGGTAACAGTCCTGCCTGTGGGACAAAAAAGGCAGATGGAAGAAAAAATCAGCTAATCAGAGATTCTAAATTTACGGTACAGCAAGACACCCTCAGGACCACCAGCCCAGGTACACCTTATTTTAAAGGCCTTTCTGGACCACTTAACTGCCTGTTTAAACACAAAATTTCTCAAAAACAAATGAAATGTTTCCCACCAAATCAAAAAAAGCACACTTTCTGAGTAAAGTTCTAACTTTCTGACAAATCTGGTGTCATTCTGCTTAGCTTTTTTTATCAGTATAATTTCACAACATTTCTTATGGCCATACAATGTTTGGGACCCTGTTTTTCTCAGTTCCCACTTGATGGGTCCAGTCGAAATGCTCCATGAAGGAGTTATGGTGAATGAGCTTTTTATTGGAGTTTTGTGAAGGTTCATCAAACAGTGGCAATGTTATTAGCAAAACAAAAACCTCTATTCCTGTGGAAACTCTGACGTAACTAGAAATACTCAGTGCAATATCATATATATATATATATATATATATGGTATATATATAGACCGCCTGTAGGTAGTCATAATTAGGACCTTGTTTCCAATGGAAAAGTCTTGGGGAGGTGGTGCACAGAGCCTTAGGGATGCTTTGTGCACCCCCTCCTTTTTTTTGGATATATCCGTATGCTCCCAGGACCTGGCCTACCCGCGGGCTAAACTAAAAACAAGCATGAGAAACCGTGCTTGTTTGGGTTTTTTGTGCCATGGATTTGCAAATGCACAGCGATTTTCTTCAAATTTTTTTTAACTAATGCTTTTTTCCCTGGTGTAGTGCCAGGGGGACTCATGACATCTTTGATAATATTATTGATAATATCAATGTAACATTTCCAGTAAAATTGAGGAGAAAACTGTGAATGGCGGGTGTTATAGTTATCTTAGGGCACGAGTTATAGTTACTTGAGCTAACCATAACGATAACTGCTGAATTTCTATGGTTTTGTGTGAGTAAAATCTGAAACTAATTATAGTGTCTCTCTAACCTTTGGCTTTTTAATTGAATTTCTATGTTTTTTTAATTCTATTTCTTATCAAGAAGATACACACAGATAGAGATACAGAATGGTCCTGCAAAATTCTATTTCCTATATGTATAGTCATAGCAGGAAACAAATAAATGTTGACAAAACACTCTAGGAAATATATCCTAACTCAGAAGTGATTAAGCTAAATTCCAGTTTAGATTCATTATAGTTAGAGATTAAGTATTCACAAACCTCCAGTGGAAAACTAATACCTGGACCTACATGGATTGTCTGAAGCTGGAAGGAGCACAGTCATGATGGTGGGTGCTCACCTACCTACTGAGCAAAATAACATTTGCACCCCTTGCTAGGCTCCGGTGGTTGCCAGGTACAAAATAAATAAATCTTGGAATCTGCATGGAGTGCAGTCTCACAATGGATCGTCAGATTGACAGAGCAGTCAGTCCAGCATTTTACTACTTTATTCACTGACCAAAAGTATAGTGCTGAATTCAAATACACCCTGTTATTCCGGTTAACTCAGAATTCAAAGTTTCTTGGTAAACACCACAAATCTGGCAATTTTCCCTTGGTAAATGTTTTCAGTTTTGAATTCCTAAACATACAGAATATATTGTTGAATGCATCATTTCTAAATGTAACGTTTATACTAGGAACACATTTAATGCCTCACCCTGGAGTAATAGTGCTTACCAGGTGCAGAAAATACCCCATCCCATACACGGGCATTCATAATCCAAGCCATAGACTTCTCAAGAAAATCTTTTGTTATTATTAACATCCTCAAAGTGTTCAGACATTTTTAGCTGGCGAGTCTCACCTATATATTGCCAACTGTTTTGTTTTTTAAATGCTATGTTAATGATGTTAACAATGTTACTTTGTCTACAACATGATGCAATGTGGTCTCTAGCTAGGTGATTGAAATGATTTAATCTCCGTAGTCAGACTTGCATTTCATTGCCTCCCTATGGAGAAACACATCCATTTCAAGACCCTCTAAATGACATACAATGTATATTAAAAGAGAGATCACTTCTTTCTTGAAGTAGCACTTTAAACAGTACCAATCGTCTCAGGGTGTAAGACCAGCTGACTAAACACTGTTGTCTATCTCAAAATATAAAAAGTTGAACCGTGATAGCCATGACTTTTCCATTCATGCAGCATAGTTTCAAGTTCTTTGACCATTGACTTGTAAGAAACTATTCAGCTTATTTCGATATAGATGGTGATACTAATTTGATCCATGCATGGAGTTCACTGGGGGCAAGAGAATTATCCACTCCCCTAAGGTCGTGCTGGTTTTCCCTTGGGCAGCACAAAACCCTCAGTCTTGGTACCTTCTTCTATAAACTGTAGGGACATCGGTTAATACCAGTGACTTCTCCTAGAGCAGTCCTTCAAACCTATACTAATAGCTCTTGCTAACGTCCATCATTACAGATACGGGGTGAATATTTAAATTGGTGTGGGCCAAGGGGCCTGGCCATAGGTCAGGCCTTCTGGCCAACCAGCCCCCCCCCCACACTGCATTTAAAAAACCCTATAAAAATCACTGAAAAATACATAGATTACAGGTATGTTATGGTTAGGAAATTGAATTAAGAAGACCTTACACATTCAATGGAAAACCACGAAGGATGTCATTAGTGATGTCATCAGTGATGTCACTGACCATGTTATGAGTGATGTAATATGTGAGGTTATAAGCAGTGCATTGAGGGGGTGTAAGTTATAGTTAGGGCTGGTAACTGTAACTGCTGAATTGACTATGGTTTTGTAAATTTGAAATGTCAGCCAAACTAACATTTGTTTTTTTTCAGTGAAGTATATATATATATATATATATATACATATATATATATATATGTATATATATATATATATATATATATATTAACTACTGGCTTTCGCCAGTAGGTAGTTATAGTTAGGACCATGTTTCCATAGGAAAAGCATTTTTTGACTTGCCTATATCTTTGGGGACGTTTGACGAATCTTCACCAATTATTCCAAGCAAAGTGTGCCAGTGATTCTTGTTGCACATGGAATGTTTCGGGGTGATTTGTCAAGCAGGGGCAGAGAAAAAGGGGGTCCAAAATGTGTGATTCCCATGTTAATTCCCATAGGAGCTTTGAACACGAGTACAGCCTAGACCACTGGATGGAATTGCACAAATTTGGCAGAAAGCTAGATTTTGTTCTGCATACTGAGCTTTTTGTTATTTGGTGTAAATTCATTCAGTAATGTTCGAGATATTAAAGTATTAAAGGGAAAAAAAATAGTATATCCAGTTCTGCGGATCTTTTGCAACAAATTTGCAATTATCACTGCAAAATCGTGAATACGTGCATGAATAAGAATGCTATGATTGGCTAGCTGCAACCTGAGCAGAAAGTTCGCACACCATTTTAGGTAACGGGACAGAAAAATAAAATCAATAGTGCCATAAGGGGTCAGGGTAGAGGTACCCTGGCCCTATGTTTGGCATATAGGGGACTTTGAGGGTCCATTGAGGTGTATATTATGTAGAGAAACAGATATTTTTCCCACACGCGATATTCATGAATTTGCCGTGACCATCAGCACACCCTCCGTGTATCGTCACAACAAATTTGTGAATAACACAGAAATTAAAAAAACCATTCACTGACTCAGTCAGACCCTAATTAATTCACTCATAGATGCACCCAGAGACTCATTCACCCACTCAGAGACTCGTGCATCCACTCACACACCCACTCAGAGACTTACACCCACTCACACACCCACTCAGAGACTCAGACACCTGCTCACAGACCCACTCGGAGACCCATGCACTCACTCACAGACCCACTCAGGCAACTCATGCAGCCAATCACAGACCCACTCAGACATTTACGCACCCATTCACAGACCCACTCAGACCCTTACACACCTACTCACAGACCCACTGAGACCCTCATGCGCCCATTCACACACCCACTCAGACACTCATGCACCCATTTACAGACCCACTCAGACACCAACATACTACTCACAGACGCACTGAGACAGTCATGCATCCACTCACAGACCCACTCAAAGAGTCATGCATCCACTCACGCAACCACACAGAGACTCATGCACCCACTCACAGATCCACTCAGAGACCCATGTACCCACTGACAGACCGATTTAGGTACTCATGCACACAGTCACAGACCTACTCAGAGACTTATGCATGCAGGTTTGGCCCCGCAATAAACCCCCGTTGTGCTCCGCCAAAGGCCATGCGTGGCATAGGGTTGGATAGTTATAGTGGGTTGGCTGCAACCATGCAGCCATCCCCCAACGTGCACAGCCACAGGCAAGGAAATTCAGCAGTTATAGTTATGGTTAGCTCAAGTTACTATAACTCGTGCCCTAAGGTAACTATAACTCACACCCTCACCATGCACTGCTAATTACCCAACATATTACCTCACTAATGACATCTTTAATCACATCATTGATAAAATCAATCTAACATTTGCAGTAAAATTATTTAGCAGAAAACTGTGCATGGTGGGGATGTGACCCCCTGAAGCTACTGCCACATAACCACCCAAAGCCACACCAGGCATGACCTGCAGCCTACCCCTATAACCACCCAACCCCTCACCACTCAAGAAGTGCTTCTTTGTCTGGTGGAGATTTGATAATATTTCTATGCATCAAGAATGTGGCTCTCATTACGAAGCTGGCGGTCTTAAGACCACTAGCCTGGCGATGGTGGTTGGACCGCCGCGGACAGGGTGGTCTGACCTCCCCATTATGACCCTGGCTGATCTGCCATGGTCATACCGCTGACACCGCCAGGCTGCAGCCAGCCTGCAGCCTGACGGTCCTGGCGGTCCTGGCGGTCCTGGCGGTCCTGGCGGTTGTATGCCGCCAGGGCAGCGCTGCAAGCAGTGGTGCCCTGGGGATTACGAGTCCCCATCTGCCAGCCTTTCCATAGCAGTAAACACCACCACAGAAAGGCTGGCGGAATGACGGGGCCGGGGGGTCCCTGGGGGCCCCTGCACTGCCCATGCACTTGGCATGGGCAGTGCAGGGGGCCCATGCACAGCCCCATCACGCACTTCACTGTCCAAATTACGAGAAGTTAAATGCACGACGGGTGCTGCTGCACCCAATGCACCTCAACATTGCCGCTGGCTCCATTACGAGCCGGCTTCAATGCTGTGGTGAGTTTTCCGCTGGGCCAGCGGGCAGAAACGCATGTTTCGTCCACTGGCCAAGCGGAAAACTCCTAATACAACAGCAATCATGCCGCCAGCACCACCGAAGTCCTAATGATGGCCTGTGTCTCCAAAATCAGCTGGAAACACGCTTGTGGGATCCTTTTAATAGGCTGTCCATCATCCTGGGAAAATGGCGGGAAGATGTTGCATACCACTAATGTATATGGAGTGAGGCCAAAAGGCAGGGCTTCTAGGTCATTTGACATACTTGCAGTTTTTAAAAGGGAGATCATGATCTCTGGTCTCAGCAGCCAGTGACAAGAAAGAACCCACTAATCACTGTCACTACTTGAGGTACTGCACTCGAAAAAAAGCAAGGATGCAAACACTGCCATCAAGGCTTACAGATAATTTTTCAGGTTTCCCACTAATCATTCTAGGTCCTTGGAGTATCTCAATTAGACCCAATCTTGATGAGAACGACATAGTCTTATTGGATTTTCTTCTAACCATTGCAAATAAGGTTATTTTAGCAGATTGGAAATCTCTCAAATATGTTTCCCCTCACACATGGTGGTCATTGGTAACCTATATAAGAGGAGCTAATAAGCTATTCGAATCGCCCTCATGCTTTCAAAAGACACCGAATAATATGTGGCAAACATTAGACCACTCAATGGAAAAATAAGAAAATCCCACTTAGTGCATTTCTTAATGCTTCTATACAACCACAATATAGACTAGACATACCTAGTAATACCTACATACCATAGCCCCACTCTTTTTTTTTTACCCCTTTCTCCTTTCAATTCCCTTCCCAAGTAGATAGCATCTCCTGTTTGACTAGCAGATACGCATTGTTCCATGTAATAACCATTCTAAACATATAGGATTACAAACTTTATCAATGGTTGCTCTAATTCGTCCTATTTGTATATGTGATCTACCCTTATGTCAGCCTTGTTAGCTCTCTGATAATTTATACAATATATGTACATGGATAACAATTGATTTCCATTATATTATCTATCTAAGTGTATCCCCTGGTCTCTATGTTACTTAATTGTTGTTTTTTCACCTCAATATACCAATACAATGTTTTGAACACAAAAAAGGTGGAAATGCAGAGAAAAACACTCGCTTTGTTTTGACCATGCGCAATAAATTAGGATGATCAGTACTTCACAGAAGTGAAGAGATGAAAACTCCGCTTCCAGCAAGTGTGAGCATTTTGACAGCTCCCGTTTGTGGGAGGTGGAATGTTTGATTTTGCTTGGTGGGAGATGTCACAGCTCCCGCCAAGCAAAAGCAAACAGCTATCTACCGATGGTGGGCACCTCAGAAGATAGCAGAAGCCAGCCCTGGGGGAGTTGCAGTTCACAGGGCCATTAATGGCTCTATGTGCTGCCTCCCCTCATTTTTTCTGTACAAGCCTGCCCTGGTGAGGTGGTGATCCCCAGGCTGTATATGTCCTGGGAGGGAGTTGCACCCCTCTCTTCTGTAAAAGGTTTAAAGGGCCCGGGGACGTGGTGGTCCTCAGGGCTTCATACAGCCCCAGGAGGGGAGTTTGTGTGGGCACCATCCTTTGTAGAAAAAGCCCGGGAGAGGTGGTGGTTCCAGGTGCCTTGTGGGGAGGATCCACACAGCTCCCCATATATGTTTTTTTAAACAAACACTGTAGAGGTGGTGGTCGTGGGGCTTAAAAAAAACCTTTGAAGGGGGGCCCGTGCATCCCCCTCCATTTTTAATGAGCCCAATATGCATGGCCCAGAGACCTGGATGACCTGGGGGCTACATTAAAAACAAGTGCCTCAGGTCAGCCCCTGTGGATAAACCCCATAAAGGCAGCCAACCCCACAATATGCATGGCCTTTGGTAATGCACAGTGGGTGATTGGACACAGGGCCTAGCCTGCAGCCAACTTCCACAACCAGCCAACGCCAAGATGTGCAAGCCCTTTGGCCCTTCACAGTGGGAATTTGGACACAAGACCTGGCCCTGTAGCCAACCCCCCCAAAGGCAGCCAACCTAATTCTGCACACAGCCTTCGTCCATGCGTGGCAGGGGGTTGGCCATTGGGCCTGGCCCTAGGGATCCTATCCTAGGGTGTTTTTTTTACTAAAGGGGAGGGGATCCTGCGACCCCCTCTTAAAGCTTCTTTAGGTCCTGTGGACCCCATCAGCCAAGGTTGTCTATTTATGCTAAAAGGGGAGGGGAGCCACGCACACACCCTTCCTGAACCTTGTTAGGCCCTGGGGACCCAATCCCTGTGCCCATTAAAAAAAATAAAGGGGATAGGGCTGTGTGGCACCCTCCCCAAACCATAATCAGCCCTGAGGACCCCATCCCCCAAGGCAACCTATTTCAATAAGAGGGAATGTGAATGTGTGAGTTCCTCGCCCGACACACCTTGAAAACCATACCTTGCATTCTGAGATAAAATGACTCTGCAAGAAGTAAGGCTACACCACCCACAAGGTGCTTTAGGTCTCACAATGGGTAGAGGAAGTGAAACTGAGATATATGCAGAGTTTTGGGAAAAAATAATACACACAAAAATCTGGAATAAAACACTATATATACACTAAAATCATTCACCACATGGAATTCCTTGCCCTGCATGTCATTTCAATTAATGAAAACCAGCGAGCATAGGCTCATTCATTATAATTTTTGCCAGAGCATATTACACTACAGATCAATTGTGTGTGCACTAGCTAGTATTAAATGGCAATATCCAGTGTGTGGAGTTGTGCAAGTCAAATGTTTCCCCATCTGGCATGTCATAAATGGCTTTCATACAGTTTTTCATGTATTATTCACTTTAAACCCACACAAGTATTAGTCAAAATATACACTGGGGATTGATTGCTCTCTTGTCCAGGGTAGGCCTTACTTGTGTTACAGTTTGAGTTTCCGGAGGAGATTGGTGCATGCTATTTTCACTACTTTCCTAGTAAAGCCCGACACAGCCACACCTTCTCTCACCTCAGAAACCTACACTGGCTCCCAGTCAACAAATGCAACACATATAAACTCCTGATCCATACCTGCAAGGCACTGCACAACATACCTCAACCACTGCCTCACCTTCTACGTACCTAATAGACTTCTCCATTTCTCCCAGCTCGCCCTTGCAGCTGTACCCAAGATCTAGAAAAGTAAAGCAGGAGAAGGATCCTTCTCCAACCTAGCAGCCCAGACATGGAACACACTACCTCTCAAGCTCAGGCAGCTGCATCACTGAAGCAGTTCAGGAAGGACCTCAAGACCTGGCTCTTCGACTAAGTAGCAAGCCCAAATACAGCGCCTTGAGAGCCTATGGGTGATTAGCCGTGCTCTATAAATCCATGATTGATTGAAATCCACGATTCATTGAGCTGGAGCAATTCTGAATATACCGCACATTCAAAATTGTAACTTAATTAAGCTGTGCTCACTTAGTTACTGTGGCGTACATATGTAGCACAATAAATACTTAATTAATCTATTTAAAACCTACTGTACAGGATGATAAGAGGAGGTTAGTTAAATGAGTGATGTCGCTTTATTGACTTCCTCGCCTTGTTTAGACTAGGATGGTCCTTTACTCTGGAGTCTGTGGTGGCAGTAGTGACAGTTCTTCGCACTGGCTGGCACTTCAATTGGAAACTGCCATGAGTAAGAGCAGGGTTCGCAAAGAGAGCAAAAAATTCAAATTCAAATCGAGCTGGCTTCCTTGCTGCTCTAGGCCAGCAAGAAAATTTCTGCTGGTTTCTAATCGTCCATGTGAGCTCAGCTTTGACCCCCTGTTAACCCTGAACTCCTGGTAGAAAGGAGAACAGGGTTGACCTGGGATGCAATGCAAAATAGAGTGCACTGCTCAATAAAAACTGAGTTGGCTTGCTGCTGTTATGCTGATTACTCTCCTGCGGTGTGCACAACATCACACAACAAACTCTGTCACTTTTCTCTTGGAAAAAACTGTGTAGACTGAATTCAAGAATAAACAAAAGTAAAACACTTCAGCATGCTCTGACATCTCTGCTTAACCTAAAAGGAGGCTACACTGAACATCACCTTGCCACTCTCAATGACCAACAACAGTTGCTGGGTGGAATACAGAGGTCAGTGACACACCCACTCTATCATTACCTCAGCAGGCCTTTCCCACCACCGGCTATTTAGATTAATGGTACTGCTCCATACACGCCCTGAGTCATTACAATAACACCCCAAAAAATAAACCTATACTTGTAAAGGAACATTGACCACACCCACCGCAATATTGTCAGAGCCCTGGCTTAAGCTTCCAGTGCGCGAAAGACCTCGACCAGCCAACACGTGCGTGGAAGGCATCAAGCTTTTCATCTAACTCCTTTGCCCCTCCCACCTAAACAAAAATGTGCGGAATCAAAACAGCTTGTTAAGGAGAAACAAATACTATTTATTTTCAGCTGTCCTGTGTTCATGTTCACCCTCCCCTTCTACTCCTACAGGATGGTGAGATTACACCGCTCTTGCCAATTAATACCAGCAACCTGTTGTCACTAATGGCTCAGGGAGAGGGGCTGTGTGACCACCTTCCCTTAAACTAATCGGCCCCAGGGAGGGCTCTCTGGGGCCTTTTATTGCTCGGGAGGCCGCCGTGCAGCCCTCCCCTCCATTTTGTTAAAGTTTGCTGCCAACGGTGGGCTTCACAGGGATTTTTGTGTCTCCCACCTCCCCATATAAAGTAATTCTGGCCAGGAGATGGGCTTCCCCAGACCTCTGGAGGCATGGAGAGGGAGACCACGCTGTCCCATCCTTTCAGCTCTGGGGGTGGGCTCACCACGGCCTCGGAGGCCCGGGGGAGGGGGGCATACACTCTCCTCTGCTTTATGAATACAGCCTGGGGGTGGGCACCACTGAGCATAAAGATAGTAAGTGTGGCCAAGGAGCCATTTTGTTTTGAGTTTTCTTTTATTCCATAGGAGTCCTGTGGGATTGCAGCATTTGTGGCCATTTTATTTTGGCCCCATGGGGGTTCCCTCTTTATCACCCCCAATGGGGCCTAGGGGATTAAAGTATCCCTATCCTGCCCCTTATATTATTATTTTCCCCAGGGCCTTTAATGGCTGCCAGCAACTTTTTTCACATGTTGCTGGCAGCCAATCAAAGCCCTCACTTCAGTGGGAGGTAGATGGCACAAGGGAAATAAAGCTCCCTGGGCCAATCAGAATGCTCCATTTTTAAATTGCCACTCCCATGAGAGTCTCTTGAGACTGTTGCAGGCACAATCATCCATATATACACTTATGTTTGTCTTTAATGTCTCCAAAACTACTGAACTGATTTACACCAAACACAATACATGGACCAAGATCTAGCTTCCTACCACATTTGGTGTAATTCTGTTAAGCAGGTTTTGCTGTAGCTGGTCTAAAGAAGTCTAAAGAAGTCTACAGAAAATGCATGAAGATTTTTCATTTTGGGGCCCCCTCTTTTGCCGGCCCTCGCTTGAGAGATCACCCTAAAATGTTCCACAGATCAACTAGAATAAAAGGAGCACCTTTTGGAAAGTTTCAATTTGATTCATCAAATAGTGCCAAGGTTATTAGCAACACAAAAAATGCTTTTTCTCTGAAACAGCAGACAAGCCGTGGCAACTGCCACTAGGATATATATGTGTATATATATATATATATATATATATATATATATATATATATATATATATATATATATATATATATATATATATATATAAATATATATATATGTATATTTATCACACCAAATGAAATGCTCCTGAGCTTAGCATTAGTGAAACAGATGCCATTAAAATGTTTGTAAATGTTCAATGGCGGATGGCTGCAGGGCCAGACCTCTGACCAGGGCCTACACCCAACTCTCTGTGGATGGCCACACTCTGCATCAGATGGCCTTTCAAAGTGTGCAGCTCAACCGTTTGCAGAATCTTGCCTTTGTCTAGGCCCTGTGCCCCAACCTCCTTCTGTCATGCTCTGCGGTGGGATGGCCACAGGGCTGGCACTGCAGCAGTATCTGCTGCCACCCCCACCATGTGAGACCACCCCTAATATGTGGCCATTGGCCAAGTGTGGGGAAAAATGCTCAAATTTCTGATGTTCTTTTTTTTATTTGAATGATTAATGATTCTTATGCTGAATGTGCGTATTCCAAGGCCTAGGAGGGCCCAAGAAGGGTGCACAATCCATGAATCCAGCATAGTATTTTTAAATCCCTGGATAAAAATATATATTTTTTACTTTTCTATGTTAATACTGGGGTGGTCCCTTTTGGCCCCGGTCACATGATGATCAGGGTATACTCACTCCGTGCCCTAAAGCCCTTCTTCTTTGTTTCTTTTTTTTCTCCTTGCTGGCTAGTAGGGAATGAAACTGTTTTTTTCTGTTACCACTTACCAATTAGACTACTATTTGGATTTGAGTCATGAATCCTCCATGGATTTGTGACTCCGCAGAAGATCAGCAAATTAATAGTTCAGGTATCTCTAAAATGTAACTTGTTCATGCCCAATCCAAGCATCTATTTAAACACTAATTGTTTTTAACACTGTCCAACAGATTTACACAAAAGCTACAAAAGCACAATCCTTGAGTAAATGTCCACTGTTAGACTTTTCATCCTTGGCGTGGTCTCCCTTAACTTTTTGCCTCGGTTCCCCAGGTTATTGCAAAAGCTACAAAAGCACAATCCTTGAGTAAAGGTCCACTGTTAGACTTTTCATCCTTGGCGTGGTCTCCCTTAACTTTTTGCCTCTGTTCCCCAGGTTATTGGTGTGTGCTGGACTCTGATTTTGCTGTTTTTATTTCTCTGGGCACTTTACCACTGCTAACCAGTGCTAAAGTGCAAGTGCTCCTGTTTAAAATGTGTATGTAATTGGTTCTCCATGATTGCCATATTTGTTTTACTGTTAAGTCCCTAGTAAAGTGCACTAGAGGTGCCCAGGGCCTGTAAATCAAATGTTACTAGTGGGCCTGCAGCACTGGTTGTGCCACCCACACAAGTAACCCTGTAATCATGTCTCAGACCTGCCATTGCAGTGTCTGTGTGTGTAAATGTGCACTGTAAATTCGAATTGGCAAGTGTACCCACTTGCCAGGCCTAAACCTTCCCTATTCTTACATGTAAGGCACCCCTAAGGTAGGCCCTAGGTAGCCCCAAGGGCAGGGTGCAGTGTATGGTTAAGGTAGGACGTATAGTAATGTGTTTTATATGTCCTGACAGTGAAATATTGCTAAATTTGTTTTTCACTGTTGCAAGGCCTGTCCCTCTCATAGGTTGACGTGGGGGCTACCTTTAAATCGGATTAAAGTGTAGATTCCCTTTGGGAGTGGATGGACATGTGGAGTTTGGGGTCTCTGAGCTCACAATTTAAAAATACATCTTTTAGTAAAGTTGATTTTAAGATTGTGCGTTTGAAAATGCCACTTTTAGAAAGTGAGCATTTTCTTGCTTATACCATTTCTGTGACTCTGCCTGTTTGTGGATTCCCTGTCTCGGTCAGTTTGACAGTTGGGCTGGTTGCACCTCACACTAGACAGTGACACAAAAGGAGCTGGGGTGTAGTCTGCATTTCCTGACGAGCCATCTGTTCTAGGAGGGAGAGGAGGAGGGGTCACTTACACCTGAAAGGGCTGTGCCTGTCCTCACACAATGCAGTCTCTGACCCCATGGTGAGTGTCTGGGGCCTGGCATGGGCAAGGCAGGATTTCACATTCAGAAAGACTTTACTTTGAAGTAGGCCTACTTCAAAGGAGAAATTGGGTATAAGAAGGGCACCCAAAACCACAAACTTTAGAAACACTTCTGGAACCAAGAGGAACCTCTGCCTGGAGAAGAGCTGAATAGCTGAGGAAGAAGTGCTGCCCTGCCTGTGACTGTGCTTTGTGGAGCTTTCCTGCAGTGCTGCTTCTGCCAGAGTAAGAGGGCAAAGACTGGACTTTGTGTGCCTTCCATCTTGTGTAGAAATCTCCAAGGGCTTGATTTAGAACTTGCCTCCTGTTGTTTGAAGTCTCAGGGACAGCAAAGACTTCTCTCTGCCAGCACCTGGAGTCTCTGTAGAGACTCCTGCTCTGACAAGTGGTGCCCTATCCAGTCCCTGGGCCCTTGAAAGGAAAGCTGGTGGAAATCCAAGGAAATCGACTTCGGACGACTTCGGACCGACGCCGCTGCTGAATCCGGTGACACCGCCTGCACCCAACGCCGTGACCTTCGCTGGAACGCGACGCTCTTCGCAGGCCCGACGCCGCTGCAGCCTCGCTGAATTCCCCGACTCCGTGGAAGTCGCCGCACCACATCGTGACCGACGCCGCTCAAAGTGAGGGGATTCAACATTTCGCACAGACGCCGCGATCCCCAACTTCGCTTATCGGCTTGTTTTCACTCTTCACCAAAGGTACTGTACTTGGGGGTCTATGCGACTCCGTGTCAGGCGCCGCTGGTGTCAGCTTGTTGGGAACTACTCCGTCATGACGCCGTGTTAACACCTCATCGAAGCATTTTTGTTTCGAAGCGCTATTTTTGAGTTTAATCTTTAAAAATTCATAACTTGACTTGTGTATGTTGGATTTTTGTCGTTTTAGTCTTGTTTTGTTTAGATAAATATTTCCTATTTTTCTAAACTGGTGTTGTGTCATTTTGTAGTGTTTTCATTAAGTTACTGTGTGTGTTGGTACAAATACTTTACACCTACCACTCTGAAAGTTAAGCCTACTGCTCTTCCAAGCTACCAAGGGGGTAAGCAGGGGTTAGCTGAGGGTGATTCTCTTTTACCCTGACTAGAGTGAGGGTCCTTGCTTGAACAGGGGGTAACCTGACTGTCAACCAAAGACCCCATTTCTAACATCCACCTTCATACAAACTGTGGTATAATTCATATAGAGATTTTTTTCAGCATCAAATAATTCTATGTTAATTAAAATAGGAAATGGCAATTTGGGGATCTTCCATTTCTCCTTTTTCTTGGACCTCTCTTGACGGAACAGCACAAAACTTGCCATGAAGAACACAAAGGGGATTAAACCTTTAATGCAGATTAATTGAACAGTGGCAAAATGTTTAAGAAAACAAAAATGCCTTTCCTATGGAAATTCTGTCCTGACAAATGGCATATTAGCTAATTAGGCAATAATAAATAAATCCGCATTTAATAGCCTTCTCATGGCTCATGTTGCATGCCAGTCCATGCTCACAGGGAGCAATCAGAGTGACTAATGTCAACTCACGCTCTTTAGTTAAAGACAAGGTAGAAATATTCAATTTATTAGGAATCTATACGGCCTTACTAGAAGCAAAAACTGAAGAGTACTATTCTGGTGAAGTTGCAGAAATCATGGATCAAGGCATACAACCTTCTATCATAAAATTGCCCCAATTGAAGATTTATTACTCTTCAGAATCGATCTGACTATTATTCAATAACCTGCTCAATTACTTACCGCCCTCCTTGCAACATGGTTACTTTTCAATAAACATTTCATGAATCACTCTGCTCCCGCTTAACAAATTATTCACAGATGCTCATAATTATTGACTTCAATTACAGGGTTGACGATTTCAGCACTGGTATTAAAGATCATGAATTTGTCGAACTAATTGTGTCTTTGTATCTTCACCAACACATTACTAGTCCAATAAACAATTGAGAACACCCATTAGGTCTAGTTTGGACACATACTCTGGATTTAGTAAACATAAATGTTCAACCTTGTATTTATTTGGGTCACTTCATGATTTATTTCGGTATTTCGGTAAGCACTTATAAATCGCGCTGAAAGTAAGAAACGAAATTTAAAAGCAAATGGTGCAAAATCAACACAGAAGCTATGTCAACACTAAAGCAAACCTTACCCATTATAACAGACTATAGCGCCTGCAAACAGAGAATTATCTCACTTTGAGTGGTTCTGACAGGAGCTCAAAGATGCCAAACTAGAGCTGTGTCACTTGGAAAAATTCTAATAATTAGAGCAAAATTAAATTCTTAGCTGAAATAGAACATTACACAATCAAATTACTTTATGCTAAGCCTTGTTATTATTCAATCACATTTTTAGAGGGCTAAAATAAACAAAAATATATCTTTAACATTTTGAAGAACCTGACTTCACAGCTAGATTCTGACTCAGCAGTTCTGCAACAGGCTTCATGATTTATTTGTAAACAAAACAAACCGTATCAAAATAGCATAACCAAGAACACTAGCAATTGCTCTGAGGACAAGATGCACAAGAATCCCACTGTCTTGTCTTCATTCCAAGCAAGACAATGAGTGAGTTCACAATCTTATGACACAGGTTAATTCCAGTTCACCTGAGGATCCCTGCCCTCCAGCAATCATAATATCTGTGCCTTGATAATTAACAATCCCTTGAGGAGTCTCCTTGACAAGTTCTTGGCCCAAGGCATAGTGTTGGATGCATTTAAGAGTGCAGTGGTGCTCCCCCCACTAAAACGCAGTGGGAAAAACACCCCCACGCTAAACAACTGCAGGCTCATATATTAACACTCATTTATAGCCATAATTCTAGAAGCTTCTGTAGCTCAAGAAATATATAATCATTTACAGTTGTGTGACTTTTTCCACCCCCTCCAAGCTGGTGTCTGTGATATGCATAGCACTGAATCAGTAATCCCTTCAGTAATTGATGATTTGAGTTGGGACAATGATCAGAGATTAGTCTCAGCCTTGGTCCTATTGAATTTGTCAGTTGCCTTTCACATGGTCAACCATAAAATTTGAGTTGACCATGTGAAAGAGGCGGGCTTTCAAGTGTCATTTCTGATTCGGATCAAATCAGATTTAACAGATCCCACTCAGACAGTTCACTTTGGACATTTTGCTGCAAAGGCAACTGTCATATAGTGTGTCCCTCAAGGTCTTTGTTATGCCCCCACCTATTCAATCTATAGGTCAAACCAACAATCAAAGGATTAGCATCAGAAGGCTATAGATTCTACAACTACGCCACTAAATCTCAATTACTGATTCGCTTAGATGGAACATCGGCCTCCCATCTTGAATTTCAAAGCATGATGTGTTTTATTGGGAGCTGGATGAGTTTGAATCATTTAAAACTAAACATAGACAAAACCAAAATTGTCATATTAAACAACAAGACAAACTTATGGAACCATCTACACTAGCCCACAGAGATGGGATTGGTACCTGAGACAAAAATATCATCCAAAGGCCTGTAAGTTGTAGTAGATAGACGTCTATTTATGAAAGCATAGGTACGATCAGTGGTATGAAAATGTAGATTTATGCTGAAGATGTTCAGGAAAATAATCTTACTTTTCCCAATTGAGGCAAGAAAAATTACTGTAATGTGGTGTTGTGTAGCCATTTTAGTTATAGCTCCATGCACGTTATTTTAACAAACTAGGCCGCTGTACACTTTACCCTAGATATATTTTATTCAGCCCCGTCTTATTATTGTTACAATAACTATTTTTACAGTCTTGTTTTATTTCTGTCTATCTAACTGTTTTTGCCTAGGCCAGCACCCTGTTCTCAAACAAGACATTCTTGATCACTCTGTGCTTCTTCCAAGGCTACAGCACGGTAGATTGCCGGTGAACGTGGTAGAACTTTAGTCTCCAACATTCGTAGAAAATACACATCCTTAGGTAGGGACATTTTCTCAGAACATCAGCTATGTTATAATAAAAACGCTTCCTTGTCCCTTACACGTTAGAGGGAGATTCCAGCCAGGGAACCACAACTGTATGCTGATTGACGAATGCTTCGCTACAGATGTTAACACAGACCACAGGCCTTTGCTCAGGTATGGGGGTTGATGTCTTCCCAGGGGAACGTGAAGGGCAGAATTAGAGCTTAACATGCTGTGCTCTATCATAGCTTAGGTAGGGCTTAGTCCCACTGATCATAGTGACAATATGATAGCGTTGTTTTTATGCTTCACTCTTCTAGTCACAATTCTAATACTGTCATGTTGTGTCGTCCTGGTTATTGCAGCTCATGCTTTGCTATCTAAGATGCAGTTGTTTTATTAAACTCATTATTGAAACATATACTTCTTCTGTTTGTCACTTATATATGAGACTAAGTTGTAAATGAGAGAACCGGATGAGACCTGAGTGACCACGACTTCCCTGACAAGCCAAGTATGTCATGCGCTCGGTTGCCCAATCATCACTATCCTTTGGTTGGGATGAGGCACTGCTAGTTAGCCAGGGCAAAACCCGGACTGGAGCGACAGGTGTCACCCGCAGGGGGTTAGACTTAGGGGGTCATTCCAACCTTGGCGGTAAAAGGCGCTTACCGCCAGACAGAAGACCGCCATAACACCGCCGCGGTAAACCGCCACGGTCATTCTGACCCACAACAGGCAAACCGCCAAAATCCCGACATCCAGAAAAGTCTGCCACACCAAAGGGCAGCGAGAAACTGGCGATGACCAAACCTCCACCGTCACGCCAACAGAAATACGCTCACACTATCACGACACACAAATCCATGCGGCGGTCTTTCAACCGCGGTATTTCATTGAAATACACATACTTGTACAGAACACTACCACATTGGACAATTCAAAATACACACACCTGATACACATACACACACCACTCCCACACACCCAACACAATATTAAACACACACCCACATCACCCACAAACCTCCACTCCTACAGATTCGTGAACACTCACCGAGAAAAGACATCCGAGCACCCAGACGCCCAATTCACTGTCACCCAGCAATAGTAGCATGCACTTCACACAACACAACAATACACATCACCACACTTAGCACCACACAATCCACCCCACACATCACCCACACCACCCCATGGCACCGCGAAGACACCCCAGGTTCTCAGATGATGAACTCAGGGTCATGGTGGAGGAAATTGTACGAGTAGAGCCACAGCTGTTCGGGACACAGGTGCAGCACACCACCATTTCTAGGAAGATGGAGCTATGGAGCAGAATAGTCGACAGGGTCAACTCTGTGGGACAGCACCCAAGAAATAGGGACGACATCAGAAAGCGCTGGAACGACCTACGGGGGAAGGTGCGTTCCATGGTATCCAGGCACAACTTCGCGGAGCAGTGGACTGGCGGCGGACCCCCACCTACTCCCCCAGAATTTACAGCATGGGAGGAGCAGGTCTTGAACATCCTGCATCCTGAGGGCCTCGCAGGAGTAGCTGGAGGAATGGACTCTGGTAAGTGAAATCTTCACTACTTCATCCCCCCCACCCCACCAGCATGCCAACTCATACCCCCACCCTCACCCCCACCCCCATCACACCTACTCCTTGCAAATGTTTCACCATCACAACCCATCCATCCCAAAACCTAGCCCTGCATGCGACCACAAAGCATGGACACCCATCACCAAAGCATGCCCACTGCACATACACATCCCCCCCAAACCACCGTCACAACAGCCCCCACAAAGAAATGCCAGCACTGGGGTACACGGGCACCCACCCATTGCATGCCATTGGCACACACAGAAGCAATAACCATACTTTTATACCCCTGCAGGACCCAAACGCCACGTCACCGCGCAGGAGGGTCCACAAATGTCCACTCCACCCCCAGAAGAGGCCCACAGTGAGGACAGCAGTTCTGTCTCCCTGGATCTAGATGACCAGCCCGGTCCATCGGGGACCTCGGGACAGTCGGTTCCCCTCAGACAGCCACAGGCCACAGCAGACCTTCCCCCCTCTGAGAACACCAGCACAGCACCCACCCAGCGGGCCCATACCTCTGTCCCCAGGACACGTCAATCAGCGGTATGTCCACCACTACAGGGAACCCAGGCTAACCCAACACCCCAACAACAACAGGGACCTGGGGGCAGTGGTAGTGGGCACACGGTCCAGGGGACAGAGGCCCAGGGAAACAGGGTAACTGGGAGGGCTGCTGTGCAACAGGGGGGGGACAGGCCAAGGGAACCCACTCTCCACGAGGCCCTCTCCTCCATCATGGGAGCATACCACCACTCCCAGGAGACGATGGCGACGGTACTAGCCAGGTTTCAGGAGATCCAGCTTCTGCAGGAGCAACAGTATATGGGGTTCAGGGAGGAACTCAGAAACATCAGTTCCGCCATGGGTACCATCGTAGTGGCCCTGAATCAGGTAGTCACCACACTGAGGGACACTGTGGCACCTCAAAGGGCCCCTGTCACTAGCATGGACCAAGAACTGCCTACCACCTCCACCAGCGCTAGTGGACAGGAGGCCCCGACACAAGACCAACAGGCCACCAGAACCCCACCCCCCGCAGAAGGAGAACCACCCCGCAAGCGGGCCCTGAGATCCAGGAAGAAGACAGAGTAAGATGTCAAGACCCCCGCCAGCAAAGGATACCGCCCTGATTGTCATCCCACTGTTTCACATTGACACCCTGTCCAAATTTAAACTGCCCCTGCTCCACTTTCCACAGGCATTTGGACAATGGACCTGTGATTCTGATAGTCTGGACTCTGCCATGGACAATCCTCCACCATCACCCCTCACCGATTTGCAACCACCCATCCAATTTAGAGCACTTGAATAAACACACTTATTGCACAGAAACAATCTGGAGTCTGGCTGTGATTTTAACAAATGTATTGTACATGACATTGCCAAAATCTTCATACACATTGTGATGCCAACAAACCGCTGTCACACAGCTGTAGTCCATGGGGAAACAAAGCAGATGTCACGCAGTGGGGCCCACATCTCTGAAAACGGAAGGGAAAGTCACAACACAGTTACCATACACTGGGGGAAAAAGTCAGACAGTAGAGAGGTAGAAGTCTTTAAGTAAATGTAATATGCCGGTGTGTACTCTTACCTGTGTGTCATTGAAAATACTGCTGTATTACTGTGTTCCTGTTCTCCATGTCGTCCTCTTCGCCTTCCTCCTCTTCACTCTCCACAGGCTCCACAGCTGCTACAACACCACCATCTGGACCATCCTCCTGCAGAAAAGGCACCTGGCGTCGCAAAGCCAGGTTGTGAAGCATACAGCAGGCCACGATGATCTGGCACACCTTCTTTGGTGAGTACATCAGGGATCCACCTGTCATATGGAGGCACCTGAACCTGGCCTTCAGGAGGCCAAAGGTTCGCTCAATCACCCTCCTAGTACGCCCATGGGCCTCATTGTACCGTTCCTCTGCCCTGGTCCTGGGATTCCTCACTGGGGTCAATAGCCAGGACAGGTTGGGGTAACCAGAGTCCCCTAATAGCCACACCCGGTGCCTCTGGAGTTCACCCATCACATATGGGATGCTGCTATTCCGCAGGATGTAGGCGTCATGCACTGACCCAGGGAACTTGGCATTAACATGGGAGATGTACTGGTCTGCCAAACACACCATCTGGACATTCATGGAATGATAACTCTTCCTGTTCCTGTACACCTGTTCACTCCTGCTGGGGGGGACCAAAGCAACATGTGTCCCATCAATGGCACCAATGATGTGGGGAATATATCCAAGGGCATAGAAATCAGCCTTCACTGTAAGCAAATCCCCCAGCTCAGGGAAAATGATGTGGCTCCGCATGTGTTTGAGCAGGGCAGACAACACTCTGGACAACACCTTGGAAAACATGGGCTGGGACATCCCTGATGATAATGGCCACTGTTGTTTGAAATGACCCACTTGCAAAGAAATGGAGTACTGACAGCACCTGCACTAGAGGGGGGATCCCTGTGGGTTGGCGGATGGGTGACATCAGGTCTGGCTCCAGCTGGGCACACAGTTCCTGTATAGTGGCTCGGTCAAGCCTGTATGTCAGTATGACATGTCGTTCCTGCATTGTCGACAGGTCCACCAGCGGTCTGTACACGGGAAGATTCCTCCATCTCCTCGCATGTCCCAGCGGACGGTGCCTATGAAGGACAACAGCGAGCACAGAGTCAATCAACCCACAGGTACGTTCCCACAGCTTTCACACAACACGATTCACAATGCATTGAATGGCTTGTATGAGTGTTGATGCAAGGCCTAGGTATGTGTGACGCAGTAGTAGTTAAGCCATGTGGGCCCTTGAAATGGCGGCTGCCTGACCTGTGAAGTGCGACAGTGGGATGTGAGGTCAATGCGCTGACGTGGCACACCGTGGCGGTAGGCGGTCGAAGACCGCGGCGCAAAGCCGCATTGGTTAACATTGAACCCTATGGGTTTCACGAGCCAATGACGATGTGGGCCGGCGGTCGCGGTACGCACCGCCGCGGTACGCACCGCCGTGGGCGTGACCGCCATTTTCTATCTACTTAATCACTCGATACCTGATCTTCGACAGGAGAGGACCTACACTGCAAGTGCTGCTGTGACCTCGGTCTGGAAGAGACAATGGCTGCTGCGACTGGGGAAAGGGCCCCTGCCTTCACTTCTGAAGAATTGGAGAAACTCGTGGATGGGGTCCTCCCCCAGTATGCGCTACTCTACGGTCCTCGAGACCAACAGGTAAGTACACTGGGACCATGCTTTGTGGCCAATGCCTGTGTTGAGTCGGGTGGATGAAAGATGGTGGGGAGGGGAGGGGAGCGATTGAGGCATGCATCAAACGACAGATGAGAGCATGTGCCACATGGCAAGGGTGGGGATGGGGGGCCATTCACATCGAGCATGCAGAAGGTGATGATTTTTTTTCTCCCCCTGTACATGTCACATAGGTCAGCGCCCACCAGAAAGTCGCTATTTGGCGTACCATCGCCAAGGACGTCCGGACCCTGGGGGTCCACAACAGACGGGGCACCCACTGCCGGAAGAGGTGGGAGGACATCCGACGCTGGAGCAGGAAGACGGCGGAAGCTCAGCTGGGGATGGCCTCCCAACGTAGGAGGGGTGCCAGTCGTACTTTGACCCCCCTGATGTTCCGGATCCTGGCGGTGGCCTACCCCGATTTGGATGGGTGCATGAGGACAACACAGCAGACACAAGGGGGTGAGTACAAACACATTCTGGTAACTTTGCGCGCAGTGGAGGTGTCTGGGTGGGGGAGGAGGGCTGTGGGTATCCCTAGGCCAGGGCGATTTCTGTAGGCTAGGCCCCTCCGTGGGGTATGGCCCTGTGCCCCCGCCCCCCCACCTCTGTAGGGTGCCAAGTACAGCTATTCATGGCCCTGTGTCATCTATGTGTGCAGTTGTTGTCCATAGGCTTGTAGGCCATATCCCACTGATTGAGTAGTCGACCCCAAGTGCGCAGCGTAGTGCAGGGGGCTTCTGTGTCTGTCCTCTCCGCCAATGGTGTCGCCTATGCATGTACTCAACATGTCTTTATTTCTCCCCCCCCCTTTTTTGTGGTCTTCCTGTTCATGTGTGCATTAGCATCATCAGGCGGAGGAGAAGTGGCATCGGAGCACGAGGGAGCTGCATCCCACATGGCCCTAGAGGGCCATGCAACTGACTCTGAGTACACCAGTGGGACGGAGGGCGAGGGGAGCTCCACAGCGGGGACACGTGCTGATGTCAGTGACAGCGACTCGTCCTCTGAAGGGAGCTCCCTTGTGGTGGCGGCAACATCCGTGCCCCCCGCAACAACAGGTACAGCCGCCACCCAGCGCACCAGCACCACCCTCCCAGCAGCCCCTCAGCGTTTGCCCCATGCCCGCTCACCCAGGAAGGTGGGCATCTCCTTCGCCCCAGGCACCTCAGGCCCTGCCCCTGTCAGCCCTGCTGCCCTCAGTGAGGAGGTCATTGACCTCCTTAGGACCATCATTGTTGGGCAGTCTACCCTTTTGAATGCCATCCAGGGTGTAGAAAGGGAGGTGCACCGGAGTAATGCATACCTGGAGGGCATTCATTCTGGTCAGGCTGCCCATCAGCGATCGTTCAACGCTCTGGCCTCAGCACTGACGGCAGCCATTGTCCCTGTCTCTAGCCTCCCCCCTCCAACTTCCTCCACCCATACCCAATCCCCTGTACCTCTGCCTATCCCAGACACACCATCACACCAGCCTGCACACACCTCAACACCCAAGGGAAGCTCATCCAGACATAAGCACCACACATCACACAAGCATTCACACAAGCAACATCCACATGCAGACATACCAACAGCCACTGCCTCCTCTGTGTCCCCCTCCTCCTCGTCTCCCTCCTCCCTCCCTGTGACGTCTCCACTCACACTTGCATGCACAACATCTTCAGCCACTTCGTCCATCACCAGCACACCCACCAGAACACTCCGCACACGTGCAGTCACCACCCCCACTACCATTTACACATCCCCTGTGTCCTCTCCCAGTGTGTCTGTCACCCACTCTTCCAAACCACGCAAACGCAGGCAGCCACCCACCCAACAGCCATCCACCTCACGACAGCCTCCAGCCCAAGCACCAGCACCCAAAGACACCAGACTTCACTCTCCTACAACAACATCCTCTTCCTCCACTCCCATACCCACTACACCTACCCGTCCCTCTCTTTCTAAATTGCTTTTCTTTTCCAAACTTGACCTCTTTCCAACAACTCCCCCACCCCGTCCATCTCATAAGAATCCAATAAGCACCTCAGCCACCACAAAACCAGGACCTATCAAGACTGTTGTCCAAGGACTGTGGAGTCCCCCACCCTCAAGGGCAGCTAGTTCTGCTAGGAGCCAAGGCACGGCCAGCCCACCTCCGGAAAAGCAGCCAAAAATTGCCAGTGCCCGGCGTGAGAGGCCAACGACACCAGAGACCAAAATCCCTACCCTGGCTCCGTCAGGAAGTGGGGTGCCACCTGGCACACCGCCAAAGGTTGGAAAGGGCCACAGACGACCAGGGAAGGGTGGGAAGGACAGCACGCCCGACAAGTCCGGCAGCAAGACAGCTCGCCAGGAGGGCCCCACCAGCCCCATCCCAGGTGTGCAGGAGGACGCCCAGAGGCCCGGTACTGCAGCCCAGGAGGCCCCGCAAGCCAACAGACAGATGGGCAGGAAGGCCCCGCCAGCCACATGTCAGGTGGTGAGTGACATCCATGCCATCGCCGGATCTGCTGACCTGGACACTCATCTCAAGCACCGCTGCATTGGGCCCTTTCTCTCAATCACCGCTGAACTGGGCACCGCCGTCTCAAGCACCGCTGAACAGGGCAACGCCGTCTCAAGGACCGATGAACTGTGCCCTTCAAGTCAAGCACCGCTGAACTGGGCCCTTCAAGTCAAGCACAGCTGAACAGGGCCCTTCAAGTCAAGCACCGCTGAACAGGGCACCGCCGTCTCAAGCACCGCTGAACTGGGCCCTTCAAGTCAAGCACCGCTGAACTGGGCCCTTCAGGTCAAGCACCGCTGAACAGGGCACCGCCGTCTCAAGCACCGCTGAACAGGGCACCGCCGTCTCAAGCACCGCTGAACAGGGCACCGCCGTCTCAAGCACCGCTGAACTGGGCCCTTCAAGTCAAGCACCGCTGAACTGGGCCCTTCAAGTCAAGCACCGCTGAACAGGGCCCTTCAAGTCAAGCACCGCTGAACAGGGCACCGCCGTCTCAAGCACCGCTGAACTGGGCACCGCCGTCTCAAGCACCGCTGAACAGGGCACCGCCGTCTCAAGCACCGCTGAACTGGGCCCTTCAAGTCAAGCACCGCTGAACAGGGCACCGCCGTCTCAAGCACCGCTGAACTGGGCACCCCCGTCTCAAGCACCGCTGAACAGGGCACCGCCGTCTCAAGCACCGCTGAACTGGGCCCTTCAAGTCAAGCACCGCTGAACTGGGCCCTTCAAGTCAAGCACCGCTGAACAGGGCCCTTCAAGTCAAGCACCGCTGAACAGGGCACCGCCGTCTCAAGCACAGCTGAACAGGGCACCACTGTCTCAAGCACTGCTGAACTGGGCCCTTCAAGTCAAGCACTGCTGAACTGGGCCCTTCAAGTCAAGCACAGCTGAACAGGGCCCTTCAAGTCAAGCACCGCTGAACAGGGCACCGCCGTCTCAAGCACCGCTGAACAGGGCACCGCCGTCTCAAGCACCGCTGAACTGGGCCCTTCAAGTCAAGCAACGCTGAACTGGGCCCTTCAAGTCAATCACCGCTGAACAGGGCACCGCCGTCTCAAGCACCGCTGAACTGGGCCCTTCAAGTCAAGCACCGCTGAACTGGGCCCTTCAAGTCAAGCACCGCTGAACAGGGCACCGCCGTCTCAAGCACCGCTGAACTGGGCACCGCCGTCTCAAGCACCGCTGAACAGGGCACCGCCGTCTCAAGCACCGCTGAACTGGGCCCTTCAAGTCAAGCACCGCTGAACTGGGCCCTTCAAGTCAAGCACCGCTGAACAGGGCACCGCCGTCTCAAGCACCGCTGAACTGGGCACCGCCGTCTCAAGCACTGCTGAACAGGGCACCGCCGTCTCAAGCACCGCTGAACTGGGCCCTTCAAGTCAAGCACCGCTGAACAGGGCACCGCCGTCTCAAGCACCGCTGAACTGGGCACCCCCGTCTCAAACACCGCTGAACAGGGCACCGCCGTCTCAAGCACCGCTGAACTGGGCCCTTCAAGTCAAGCACCGCTGAACTGGGCCCTTCAAGTCAAGCACTGCTGAACTGGGCCCTTCAAGTCAAGCACCGCTGAACAGGGCCCTTCAAGTCAAGCACCGCTGAACAGGGCCCTTCAAGTCAAGCACCGCTGAACAGGGCACCGCCGTCTCAAGCACCGCTGAACAGGGCACCGCCGTCTCAAGCACCGCTGAACTGGGCCCTTCAAGTCAAGCACCGCTGAACTGGGCCCTTCAAGTCAATCACTGCTGAACAGGGCACCGCCGTCTCAAGCACCGCTGAACTGGGCCCTTCAAGTCAAGCACCGCTGAACTGGGCCCTTCAAGTCAAGCACCGCTGAATAGGGCACCGCCGTCTCAAGCACCGCTGAACTGGGCACCGCCTTCTCAAGCACCGCTGAACAGGGCACCGCCGTCTCAAGCACCGCTGAACTGGGCCCTTCAAGTCAAGCACCGCTGAACTGGGCCCTTCAAGTCAAGCACCGCTGAACAGGGCACCGCCGTCTCAAGCACCGCTGAACTGGGCACCGCCGTCTCAAGCACCGCTGAACAGGGCACCGCCGTCTCAAGCACCACTGAACTGGGCCCTTCAAGTCAAGCACTGCTGAACAGGGCACCGCCGTCTCAAGCACCGCTGAACAGGGCACCGCCGTCTCAAGCACCGCTGAACAGGGCACCGCCGTCTCAAGCACCGCTGAACTGGGCCCTTCAAGTCAAGCACCGCTGAACAGGGCACCGCCGTCTCAAACACCGCTGAACAGGGCACCGCCGTCTCAAGCACCGCTGAACTGGGCCCTTCAAGTCAAGCACTGCTGAACAGGGCACTGCCGTCTCAAGCACCGCTGAACAGGGCACCGCCGTCTCAAGCACCGCTGAACAGGGCACCGCCGTCTCAAGCACCGCTGAACAGGGCACCGCCGTCTCAAGCACCGCTGAACTGGGCCCTTCAAGTCAAGCAACGCTGAACTGGGCCCTTCAAGTCAATCACCGCTGAACAGGGCACCGCCATCTCAAGCACCGCTGAACTGGGCACCGCCGTCTCAAGCACCGCTGAACTGGGCCCTTCAAGTCAAGCACCGCTGAACTGGGCCCTTCAAGTCAAGCACCGCTGAACAGGGCACCGCCGTCTCAAGCACCGCTGAACTGGGCACCGCCGTCTCAAGCACTGCTGAACAGGGCACCGCCGTCTCAAGCACTGCTGAACAGGGCACCGCCGTCTCAAGCACCGCTGAACTGGGCCCTTCAAGTCAAGCACCGCTGAACAGGGCACCGCCGTCTCAAGCACCGCTGAACTGGGCACCCCCGTCTCAAGCACCGCTGAACAGGGCACCGCCGTCTCAAGCACCGCTGAACTGGGCCCTTCAAGTCAAGCACCGCTGAACTGGGCCCTTCAAGTCAAGCACCGCTGAACAGGGCCCTTCAAGTCAAGCACCGCTGAACAGGGCACCGCCGTCTCAAGCACCGCTGAACAGGGCACCGCTGTCTCAAGCACCGCTGAACTGGGCCCTTCAAGTCAAGCACTTCTGAACTGGGCCCTTCAAGTCAAGCACCGCTGAACAGGGCCCTTCAAGTCAAGCACCGCTGAACAGGGCCCTTCAAGTCAAGCACCGCTGAACAGGGCACCGCCGTCTCAAGCACCGCTGAACTGGGCCCTTCAAGTCAAGCACAGCTGAACTGGGCCCTTCAAGTCAATCACCGCTGAACAGGGCATCGCCGTCTCAAGCACCGCTGAACTGGGCCCTTCAAGTCAAGCACCGCTGAACTGGGCCCTTCAAGTCAAGCACCGCTGAACAGGGCACCGCCGTCTCAAGCACCGCTGAACTGGGCCCTTCAAGTCAAGCACCGCTGAACTGGGCCCTTCAAGTCAAGCACCGCTGAACAGGGCACCGCCGTCTCAAGCACCGCTGAACTGGGCACCGCCGTCTCAAGCACCGCTGAACAGGGCACCGCCGTCTCAAGCACCACTGAACTGGGCCCTTCAAGTCAAGCACTGCTGAACAGGGCACCGCCGTCTCAAGCACCGCTGAACAGGGCACCGCCGTCTCAAGCACCGCTGAACTGGGCCCTTCAAGTCAAGCACCGCTGAACAGGGCACCGCCGTCTCAAACACCGCTGAACAGGGCACCGCCGTCTCAAGCACCGCTGAACTGGGCCCTTCAAGTCAAGCACTGCTGAACAGGGCACTGCCGTCTCAAGCACCGCTGAACAGGGCACCGCCGTCTCAAGCACCGCTGAACAGGGCACCGCCGTCTCAAGCACCGCTGAACAGGGCACCGCCGTCTCAAGCACCGCTGAACTGGGCACCGCCGTCTCAAGCACCGCTGAACTGGGCCCTTCAAGTCAAGCACCGCTGAACAGGGCACCGCCGTCTCAAGCACCGCTGAACTGGGCACCGCCGTCTCAAGCACCGCTGAACAGGGCACCGCCATCTCAAGCACCGCTGAACTGGGCCCTTCAAGTCAAGCAGCACCGCCGTCTCAAGCACCGCTGAACTGGGCACCACCGTCTCAAGCACCGCTGAACTGGGCCCTTCAAGTCAAGCACCGCTGAACTGGGCCCTTCAAGTCAAGCACCGCTGAACAGGGCCCTTCAAGTCAAGCACCGCTGAACAGGGCACCGCCGTCTCAAGCACCGCTGAACAGGGCACCGCTGTCTCAAGCACCGCTGAACTGGGCCCTTCAAGTCAAGCACTTCTGAACTGGGCCCTTCAAGTCAAGCACCGCTGAACAGGGCCCTTCAAGTCAAGCACCGCTGAGCAGGGCCCTTCAAGTCAAGCACCGCTGAACAGGGCACCGCCGTCTCAAGCACCGCTGAACAGGGCACCACCGTCTCAAGCACCGCTGAACTGGGCCCTTCAAGTCAAGCACCGCTGAACTGGGCCCTTCAAGTCAATCACCGCTGAACAGGGCACCGCCATCTCAAGCACCGCTGAACTGGGCCCTTCAAGTCAAGCACCGCTGAACTGGGCCCTTCAAGTCAAGCACCGCTGAACAGGGCACCGCCGTCTCAAGCACCGCTGAACTGGGCACCGCCGTCTCAAGCACCGCTGAACAGGGCACCGCCGTCTCAAGCACCGCTGAACTGGGCCCTTCAAGTCAAGCACCGCTGAACTGGGCCCTTCAAGTCAAGCACCGCTGAACAGGGCACCGCCGTCTCAAGCACCGCTGAACTGGGCACCGCCGTCTCAAGCACCGCTGAACAGGGCACCGCCGTCTCAAGCACCACTGAACTGGGCCCTTCAAGTCAAGCACTGCTGAACAGGGCACCGCCGTCTCAAGCACCGCTGAACAGGGCACCGCCGTCTCAAGCACCGCTGAACTGGGCCCTTCAAGTCAAGCACCGCTGAACAGGGCACCGCCGTCTCAAACACCGCTGAACAGGGCACCGCCGTCTCAAGCACCGCTGAACTGGGCCCTTCAAGTCAAGCACTGCTGAACAGGGCACTGCCGTCTCAAGCACCGCTGAACAGGGCACCGCCGTCTCAAGCACCGCTGAACAGGGCACCGCCGTCTCAAGCACCGCTGAACAGGGCACCGCCGTCTCAAGCACCGCTGAACTGGGCACCGCCGTCTCAAGCACCGCTGAACTGGGCCCTTCAAGTCAAGCACCGCTGAACAGGGCACCGCCGTCTCAAGCACCGCTGAACTGGGCACCGCCGTCTCAAGCACCGCTGAACAGGGCACCGCCATCTCAAGCACCGCTGAACTGGGCCCTTCAAGTCAAGCAGCACCGCCGTCTCAAGCACCGCTGAACTGGGCACCACCGTCTCAAGCACTGCTGAACAGGGCACTGCCGTCTCAAGCACCGCTGAACTGGGCCCTTCATCTCAAGCACCGCTCCGCTGGGCCCTTCATCTCAAGCACCGCTCCGCTGGGCCCTTCATCTCAAGCACCGCTCCGCTGGGCACCGCTGTCTAAAGCAACGCTGAACTGGGCCCTTCATCTCATGAACCGCTGGCCCATTGGCGGAAGGGGCAGGCCCGCATCTCTGTCGGGCAGGGCTGCACGAAGCACTCTGGGCACTAGTCCCTCTCCAGTACCAGTGGAGATGTCATCCACTTGTGAGACTGTGTCTTTGCACTCCCCAGGATGGCACAGTGGGCAACCCACCCACTGTAGAGACTTGAGAGACTGTGGCTTTGCACTCCCCAGGATGGCACAGTGGGCAACCCACCCACTGTAGAGACTTGAGAGACTGTGGCTTTGCACTCCCCAGGATGGCACAGTGGCCATGGAGGCCCCTCGTGGATCTGGCATCGTGGACTCATCTGGCTGAGGTGCCCCCCCTTCCCTTTCCCCTGAGGTGCCTGTAGTTTTCCTATCTGATGCCCCTGCAGTGTTCTCTCCGTTGGAGTCAGGTATCCTGCGTGGGCTTTGCCCATGTGTTTTGGCCCAGTGGCCCACGAACAATGGCTGATACACATATCAGACAGGACAATTTATGTATATATAGTTATAGATGTTTGATATATTTTATACTCAGCCTTACAATATAATTCAAATTTTATGATCATTTATTTTTGTATTTGCATTCTTCCGGGGGGTTTAGGGGGGTAACTGTGATGTATTGCTATGCATTGATGTGTGTGTTGTAGTGGGTGAGGGTGGGGGTGGGGGTGTCGCGTATGTGTGTCCCCGTAATATTTTTCCCTCCCCCCTCCCCTGTGTCGTAGGTGTAGTACTCACCGTTGTCTTCTGCGCCGGCGTTCATGCTCCTGGTAGAGGAGCAGGAATACAATAGCTGGGAGGATGTGTAGTTCGGGTTCCATGCTGTCCAGATTCCTCGTGGGGTGTATGGAGGTGAGCGTTTTCCGTTCGAAATGGCTGTTTCCGCCATGTTTTTATCGGCGGGGCTACCGCCCCGGAAAAGGTGGCGGATTGGTTCGTTGTGATAGGGTGGGCGGTACATTGACTCCCACCTGTCTGTTGGCGGTGACCGCTGCGCTGTTTGTTTGTCCCGCCGTGGCGGTCGGAGTGTTAAAGTGGCGGTCTCTGTTGGCGGTTTCCGCCAGGGTCAGAATTCCATTTTTTTAACCGCCAGCCTGTTGGCGGGTTAGCCGCCGCTTTAACACCGACCGCCAGGGTTGGAATGACCCCCTTAGTCTCCCACACCGCGGGTGATTCTGCTGCTCAAAATCCAGTAGTCTCATTAGAATAATGAGAGCCTACGAGACAGTGGTGGTTATCCCAGGATTGGTCTACACCAACTCCATCTACCTAAGATTACCTAAAATACTTTTCATAGACTACACATCACTCAAATCGAGCTAACTCGATTAATATAGCAACTTCTATGATGGACACATGCCACTCCTTTGGTGAAAAAACTCCATTGACTCCGAATAAAACAACGGATTGATTTTAAAATCCGGTGTAAAATATTTAAGAGCTTGAGGGGCTTTACTCCTGATTGTATAGAAATGAAGATGGAGAAGAAGCCTTCTCCATGAAACCTGAGATCTGATTATTCCAATGTCTTCATAATACCTAGATTTCGGAAAGGTAAATTCAGCTGATGCAGTTTTGCAGTAACAGCCTTTCCCATCTGGATTTCCCTCTCTTATTGCATCTGCCATAAATCTGTTCTTAATCTAATTCATAAAACATTAAAACATTACTTTTTATACAGGAGTATTCACATTAAACATCTCCTCCACTTAGTTGATACTGCACCTTCATTCTGTTATTTGCTTAAGCCCCAAAAAATCTTTTGGTAAACTTGTCCTCTGTAAGTGAAATTAACATAACTTAACAGCTAGACTGGTGCTGTCACACCAGTATGTGAAAAAGCCATCAACCAAAATGCCTACCAACTTTGCAAGAGTTATCCTTAAATTCAACAATTTTACCTTAAATGGTAAACACTATCTTGAGATTCAAGGAACTTTCATGGGCCCTACTATGAGAGTATCTTCATGGGAAAACTAGATCACCCTATACTTGCTCCTTTTAGCATTACACTACAGATACATTGATGACATATTTATAGTATGGAATGCAAGAAGCAGAAAGTTGGAAAAATGTACAGCTTATATCAATAGTTTACATGCTAAAATCAAATTAACCAGCAGGAATACTGAAGACATGTGTCACCTCCCTTTTCTGAATGTGCTACTCACCATTTATGAACAAAAGGTTGTAACTAATCTGTACAACTAGCTTACAGATGCTCATTTGTATCTAAACTGGACTTCCAGCTACCCACACCACTCTAAGTGCAGAATCATCTACAACCAAGGGCTCAGAATAAGACACAGTTGCAGCAAAGAGGACACATATTAGATACACCTACGGGAGTTATTTAAATTATTTTAAATGTGAGGCTATCTTCTAAACATCAATTTGACAAAATTTTGCAGTTTACCAGGGAGGCACTTATTTGGAGAACCAATAGCACTAACAAAAGTTACAGAGTCCCATTTGTGGTTGACTGGCTCCATCAGTTCCTAAGTATAAAAACATAATAAAAATACTATCTAATAAACATTCCCTTACATACCTTATTAGCTATCAGCGAAAAACGACATAAGATTTTTTTCCAAGCGAGTTATTGCTAATTGCAGAGCTCCTAATTTATGAGCTCTGATTGTGAGAGCTGAATTAAATTTCCTTTTTTATGTTGTGGAACAATAATACTACATTTCCTGGATTTTGAAGTGTACTCAATAGCATAGCAACACTCAAATGGAAGCCTCAAATTTTGAGCCCTTGTCTCTGTATTTTGCTTTAGTGTGGGGATCGTGATTTCATCAGGACCTATAACAGCAGATGGTGTTCCCTTTCTTATGTAGCCTACTCATTTATTATTATATGGGGGCACAGTATCCAACTAAGAAATCACATTACGCTTATAAGGGCCAGAGTTTGCGTTCTTCTTATATAAATTTGAACTTTAATCCATCCAGACATGTAAAGAAATTGGATTTATGGACGATTTTACTTTCTGCCCACAATTTAAGGCTACTGTGCATCAGAAGGATCTAGAGTTGTTTTCCTGAGCAGCACAGAAGAGTTGGTACCACTTCATTTCCTAGTGTCTCTTTCTCTGCTTAGCTCATATCCAATTTGTTTCTTAGTTAAAAATCTATGGGGGTCATTCTGACCAACGACCGCGGAAGCACCGCCAACAGGCTGGCGGTGCTTCCGGGGGCATTCTGACCGCGGCAGACACTGAAATTCGCGACGGGTGCAACTGCACCCGTCGCACCCCTTCCACTCCGCCGGCTCCATTCGGAGCCGGCATCCTCATGGAAGAGGGTCTCCCGCTGGGCGGGCGGGCGGCCTTCTGGCGGTCGCCCGCCAGCCCAGCGGGAAACTCAGAATGACCGCTGCGGTCTTTTGACCGCGGTGCGGTCATTCGGCGGCTCCCGCCGGGCGTGCGGTTACCGCCGCTGGCGGGAGTCGGAATGACCCCCTATGTTGGAAACAGTCTGGTAAAAATGCAAGGACTTGATTATGATCAATTTATTTAATTCCTTTGACAGCAGGACTTCTTCAACGTCTTGTTGCGGTGTTTTGAAAACAAGGTTATTCTTTTGTCTAATTTTTCGTATGTTGCTCCAAGGAAAAAAATCATTAAAACAAATGGGGTTATCAGGAGGAACGTCAGCAGAAGGGATGAGGTAAGAAGAAAGTAAATTATTATTATTAATTATTATTAATAATAAGAATTAAATTATTAAAAGCCAAAGAAGCCTCACTTTTTTATGAATATCAATTAAACCATCTATAGTTTCGAATGACCATTCTGATATGTTTAGAAGGAAGAGCCATTGTGGTCCACAAGACTCATGATCACTGTGGATCAATCACCTTCACAGGCTCCATTTCTACTACACAATCAAATAGCAGATAGGTGATTATTACATAATCGATAATTAAAGAACCCGTCAGACCATAGCGAGTAGTCTGGAATGTTAGGTGCCCTTCTTCCATTTAAAATCATGGTTCCTATGTACTTTAATTCTGTATTAGGAGGAACTCCGGGCTACACGTATGTAGCATTTTGCACATCGCAAACAGCGAACCGTGAATCAAACCCATTTTTGCGATTCTGAAAGCTATTTACCAAATCTCAAAAAGGGATTGCGAGTCACAATTAGGAAGGGGCGTTCCCTTCCTAATTGCGAGTCGCAGTCCATGTATGATTGTTTTGTGACCGCGGACCACTGCCTGCTCTGAAAAAATGAAAAAAAAACGTTTCATTTTTTGTTTTTGAAATGCATCTCGTTTTCATTTAAGGAAAACGGGCTGTATTAAAAAAAAAAAAATGCTTTATTTGAAAGCAGTCACAGACATGGTGGTCTGCTGTCTCCAGCAGGCCGCCATCCCTGTCAGGGCGGCCATTTCCAAGGGGGTTGCAAATTGCGACCTACCTCATGAATATTCATGAGGTAGGGCATTTGCGACCCCCATGTGAATCGCAAACAGTGTCATTGACACTGTTCAACATAAGGTTTTGCGACTTGCAAATTGCGAGTCACTCTGACTCACAATTTGCGAGTGGCAAATCCAGTCTTCAGTACATGTAGCCCTCCATGCTTAAAGATGATTATTTTGATTATGTAAATATTTTATGTAAGAAGCTTTTACAAAAAGGCTATCGCAAGCTACTGGCAAAAGCTGCTATGAAAAGGGCCTGGTTTACCCCACATGGAACGCTCCTGGGGCCAAAACAAAAATCTCAAAGTTGCTCTTTGACATGTGTGCTAGCATTTAATCAGAAAGCAAGAAGTAAAGAATATTATCTTACGAAATTGGAAAATACTGCTCCAATTTGGTCTCCACAAGCATTTGGTATCTTTTAAGAGAGATACAAATCTTAGAGACTGGCTGGTAAAAGCTAACAGAACAGAAACCAAAGAACCTGCCACAAAAGTAGGTTTGCCACCTTTTACAGGCCACTTTAGATGTCAACAGTGTACAGCTTGTAAGTTTACTACTGACTCCAAGTGGTTGACGTTGAATAGTCCAACAATCTCAAACATGCCAGCATTTTAGAAGAGGAAGGTAGGAGGTTTTAGAAAAATAATCGGGAGAATGTATAACTCCTATTGATTTCTATTGAGGTCTGATTGAGTCTATTGTCATGTATGGGGTTTGAAAGTGTGCTACTGCAGGATCAGACATCAGAAAAGCAGATACTTGATTTTTTTCCTTACCGGTAAGGAGCACGGAGAAAGCACTATGACAGGCAGAGAGTTTGAGACAAAAATGTTGTGCACTGGCCTTCAGGAGCAGGCATGTGGCTGGTGCTGGAGGCTGGGCCGTGCCTTCGGCCCTGAGAGCTGCGGAGAGCGAGGACAGCTTGGTCCGAGCCTGCCTGAGGCGGCAGCCTCGCATTCAGGAGCGGAGTAGGCGGCGAGGAAAAGGCCGTGCAGGTAACGGGTCGGGGCGGAGGAGTGAGTGAGTGCGCGTTGACTGTGCATGCCCTGAGCCCCCCCGCACAAAGAGAGCCCGGGGGTTGCTGGAGGGTGGCCCTGCGGAACCCGGAGGGGCCAATATGGAGTGCTGAGCCACCCTGCTGCCCTCTGGTGTGATGGGCCTGTGGTCCCTGGTGCATTTTCAAAACAGGGGCAAAGGAAGAACTCGGCGGGACTGATCGGCCCGCGGTGTTGCGAGGTGTCGGCGGGAGGCCGCGCTGTGTGGCTGGGGCCTGCCGGACCTGGGAGACCTATTGGGTCCGGATTTGGCTGGCGGGGGTCCCAGGGTGCTGGGACGTGGTGACTGGCCCCCTTGGCTCTGCCCGCGGCGGTGAACGGCGGCCCTGAGGGCGAGAAGCGTGGTGACACGCTGGACTGAGGGGCTTGGAGGAACTGGTCGGGCGCGGCAGGAGATAGGGGGATCAGTGGAGCGTGGCCACCTGTGGTGGATGGAGCGGAGGTTTTATAGGGCGTTGAGAGTGACAATGATATCTGCCAAACCTAAAAGGGAGCAGTCAGTAAGTGAGATGCTGACGAGATCGCACCCATCGCAGAGCAAGCAGGCTGTGGTCACAGCCCCGGTGTGGGGGTCCGAGGGCCAGGGTGAGACAGAGTCCGATGGTGAGTCCCTGGTTACAAAAGGCTTCCTTACTTCATTGTTCAACCCGTTGAGGGTGGATCTGCAAGAACTTCGTAGAGATATCTCCCAGGAGATGCGAGAGCTACGGACTAATATCACCTTCCTGGGGGAACGAGTGTCCAGCAAGGACAATAATGAGATTTCTAGAGGTGAGGAGGTCGAACAACTTCAACAGGAAATTCTCAGATTGCGTGAACACCAGGAACAACTGCAGATCACGACCGAGGACTTGGAAAACCGATATAGGTGCCATAATATCCGCATCAGAGGGGTGCCGCACGGGGCCAAGGGAGATGACATCAGATAGTTTTTTACAGCCTTGTTTCGCTCCCTCTTGGCTTCTGAAGACACGCACGAGATTACAATGGATCGGGCCCACAGGGTGGGCTGGACAGGGAGTGCTGGCGTGTGCCCTCCAGATATTTTAGCGTGCGTACACAATTTTATGACCAAAGAAGCTATTCTCCAACGAGCGCAGAATCTTCTTCAGATCCAGTTTCGAGGGCACAGCCTGCAGCTCTATCAGGACCTCTGTGTGCTGATGCTGAAGAGACGTAGAGAGCTCAAGCCCATTATGGATCACCTCCGAGCCAATTCCACGCCCTACACATTGGGTCATCCCTTTAGACTCGTCTTCCGATGGGGAGACCAGACGCGACAGGTGAAGACGCTGTAGGAGGCCCGAAGGGTTTTGTGTCTGGAGAGCTGGAACAGCAGATGGGGGGCCCGCTGCACGTCAGTCGGGATGGCGGAGGAAAGAAAGGAAGCGGAGGCCGTCACGACCATCGTCTAGGGAGCGGGCTCGGGAGAGACAAGCCGTTCTGCATAGTGTCACTGCTGGTACCGGCCCATAGATTCTGATTACAGTTGGTAGCCGGTGGGGGTGCCCGTGGGCTGCCCTGCGGAAATGATGTGCGCAGGACTAGAACTGGGCTTGGGTGGTGGGGCTTCTGAATGCCAGGAATGGGCCACGTGAATGTTCCGGACCTTGGTTTGGAGCCCTACCTTGCAATGGACTTTCTGTAAAGGACTTGAATGTTTGTTGTTATGCACCTGTTGTACCTTCTTGTCTAGTTTCAATTTACTCCCCCTACAAGAATCACACTCTCCACTGGAGCCCGCTATGACATCCTGTGCTTGCCCTACCTGGGATTGTTCCTGAACCCTGCCCCACCGTGGAGGTCAGCTGTCATGGCTTCTTGCCTTCTTCTATGTGTCTGAATCTTAAGTGTATGAGCCTCAATGTCCGAGGCTTGAATAATCCTTTCAAGAGGCTAGCAGTCTTATCCTTCTTAGTGCGCTCTGGGTGCCACGTTTGTTTGATACAAGAAACACATTTGCTGGCTACTGATGTTTATCGCGTGCTCTCTAGATGGTTCCCCCTGCAGTACTGGTCTTCCGCTCCCTCTAAGCATGGTGGGGTGGCGATTTGGTTTTCGAGGTCCTTCCCTGGGGAAGTAATTGCTAAGATCCATGAGGTTAAGGGCAGATACCTGGCTCTGAGAGTCCGTATAGACTCTTTCAGTTTCACAATTGCAACTATATACGCACCAAACACTCAACAAGAAAGTTTCATAAAGCAGGCTTTATCCCCGACACTCACAACCCCGGACAGGGTGCTACTTGTGGGTGGGGATTTTAATATTGTCATGGACAATGACTTGGATAGATCGGGACAGCGATATGGGCAGTCTGGGGCTTTGACATCAGCCGGGTTGCAGTGGCTGGCTGATTGTGACTTGGAGGATATTTGGCGAACAACCCATCCAGGCCTCCAAGATTATTCGTTTTATTTAGCCGTCACAAAAACTTACGCATGTATAGATTATTTTTTAGCCTCCTCAGAATTCCGTTCAAGGATTCGGGAGACTTCGATAGAGCCCAGGGCTCTGGCGGATCATGCTCCTGTCTCAGTGACGGTCCACCTGGGTCTCAGTCGAGCCCAGGGTCCTGGATGGCTCTTCCGTGACACGATTTTGCAGTCCCAAGATATGGCAGACGCTGTGAGACAAGCGATCAGAGATTATCTTGACCAGAATGATAACAGGCTAACGAGTTTATAGACACTTTGGGAGGTGCTTAAAGTGGTCATACAGGGGGAGGTGATTTCCCTCTCGACTAAAGAAAATAAGGCCTGTAGGGACCGGAGGGAGGCGCTCGAGCGCAGAGTAGCTGCTCTGGAGCACACTCATAAGCAAACTGGAGCTCCCATAGTTTGGAGGGAGATAGAGAAGGTGCGCTTGCGGCTGAAGAGGTTGGATTGGGATAGAGCGGAATATGCGTTAGCGCGACTTAAACATAAGTATTACATAGGGGGCGATAGATGCGGGAAACTCCTGGCTCAGAAGTTAAGGGCTCAGAGGCACACCTCTGCTGTAAAGATGGTGCATTCCCCCTCTCGAGGGGAGGCGCATACTGACATGCAAATTGCGAAAGCCTTTTCAGATTTTTACTGGGTGTTGTATACAGAGGACACGACCATTGCTCTCGACCCCTCCTCCTTCCTTTCTGATTGCGAAGTTATGCCACTCAGGGAGCAGGCTGCAGATCTCCTTGACCAGCCTATTCGGTTGGAGGAGGTGATTTCGGCTATCTCGCATCTGAAGGTGGGGAGGTCGCCCGGCCCGGACGGCTTTACCCCGCTTTTTTACAAAACATTTTGTCCGGAGCTGGTCCCATACTCACCCAGCTGTTTAATTATTTTACGGAGACCAAGACCCTTGCTCCCAGTATGCTCGAAGCCCTCATTACAGTTATTCATAAACCCGGGAAGGATCCGGAGGAGTGTGGATCATACTGCCCCATTTCGCTTCAAAACATAGATGCCAACTGTTTACGGGCATATTAGCGCAGCGTCTCAACCCATATATGCCTGGGCTTATAGACCCAGACCAGGCGTGTCTCATACCCCATTGGCAATGTGGGGATAGTACGAAATGGCTTCTACACCTGATAGATAAACGCACAGGTTGCATAGGAAATCTCTCCTTCTTACTATCGACACGGAGAAGGTGTTTGATAAGGTGCATTTGCCGTATCTTTTCCTGGTGCTGGAGCGCTTTGGGGTTGGGCCGACACTCCTGACTTGGATCAAATGTGTCTATCATGAGCCCAGTGCGGCAGTCCGCATTAACGGAACGGTATCGCTGCCATTCCCGATAAGAAGAGGAACGAGGCAGGAGTGCCCGCTCTCCCCGCTCCTGTTTGCTCTCTACATGGAGCCCTTGGCACAAAGACTTCGAGCTGAGCCTCGAGTTACAGGCATCAAATTTGTGGGTGATCACCACCTGATCAGTCTCTACGCTGATGATGTGATTCTTACGTTGGCAGAGCCCATGACCTCGCTCCCAGCGTTTACAGGCGCTTTTCATGCATTCAGTACGGTCTCGGGGTTCAAGGTGAATATACAGAAATCTCAGATCCTAAACCTGTCAGTCTCCCCGGACCACGAGAAGGAACTGCGTTCTAGATTCCCTTTTCTGTGGGCATCGTCGCACATCCTGTACCTGGGCATAGTCTTAGAGAAGACGACCTCAAAGACGTCCCGCTTGAATTATGCTGCCCTCTCCAGAGAGGTACTAAAAGACTTAGAACTGTGCGGGAAGCACAACCTATCTTGGTCCGGCAGGATCGCCACAATCAAGATGACCATTTTGCCACGCATACTCTATCTGTTTCAGACGCTTCCTCTGACTCCGCCGCCTAACACCATAGCCACGGTTCAGAAGGCGATTTTGAATTTTATTTGGGGTCGAAAACCTGTGCAGATCCCACGCCACACCTTATACTGTTCAAAGCTAGATGGGGGACTGGCGGTTCCTTGACTGTTAAAGTATTACCAGGCGGCTCAGTTGCGTTTTTTTATTGGAGTGGAGCCGCCCGTTGACGGAGATGCACTGGTGCTTAATGGACCAGGCAGTTGCCGGGTCTCATATCTGTAAGTAACCCTGGCTGTGACGTAGGCACAGAGTGACAGGACTTTACTCATCCCCTATCACAGGCGCGATCCTTGGGGTGTGGGATGCGGTGGCGACCAGATGCGGTCTGACGACTTTCCCTTCCCCCATGACACCGATATGTGCAAATCTGAGTTTGTCCCCGGTCTGCATTGAGAGGGCTTTCAGCGTTTGCAGGAAAGGGGGTGTAAAAGAGTAGGGAGTCTATTTGACATAGATGGTATTATCCCCTCTGACCAGTTGAGGGAGACCTATGATTTAACAGAAGGAGATAGAATGACGTATTACCTGGTCCGACACTGGGTACTGCAGCCAACGGTTAAACCCCTAGTAAATAGAACGCTCACAGCATTTGAGAAATGGCTTGTAGGGAAAAAGGATGATAAGAGGCTGATATCTGAAATTTACGCGCATCTCCTTAGGGCCATACCACTCACCAAGACGAACGGGCAGAAACAATGGGAGAGGGAGATTGAGAGAGAACTGACCAAGGAAGAGTGGGAGGGCATATATTTCAGGGCACACCACACAGCTCACTATATACCAGGGGCTAAAACGGCCTACAAGATAGCTACTTCATGGTGCTACATCCCCGCGAGGGTTCGTGAGTGGGACCCCACTAAATCTGGACTCTGCTGGAGGGGGTGTGGAAACACAGGCACACTCATTCACTTACTGTGGCACTGCCCGAAGCTGACAAGATATTGGCGTAGCATCCTGGATGACATAGACAGAGTATTCCACGCAGAGATCCTGAGGTTCCCGACATATACTATTTTGGTTTTACCCAACCCTCTTACCTTCCCCCTCCGGTCCTTGAGGGGTTCACAGATCGCTCTTGCCCTCAATGCAGCACATGAGGTGATTCTCAGTCTTTGGGGCACGGATAAGGTTCCGAGCTATACCTCCTGGCTTTATAAACTCTGGTATATCTTAGCGATGGAGAAATTAACCTCAGTGGCCAGTCAGAGAGCAGACGAAACAGACGTTCTGTGGAGACCCTTTATTCAGATTCTATCCACGGAATGTAATGAACTTACCTGTCCTGCATATTTAAGAGTGCTGCGGTTGCTTAGTGGCACCTGAACGGGGTGGAGGTGCACAGGGATTAGGTAGGGGTCATGCAATACAGCCCTGGTGGATGGTGGGGCGGGAGCTCGGGTGGGCGAAGAGGAGGAATATGGCTGAGTGTTGATGGGAGGAGTTATGTTGCTCTATTTCGTTTTCTCAGGTCTATCAGACTTTCCTCTTCTCTTTTTCTTTCTTGCTGGTTTCCTTTTTTATGATACCCGCTCTTGTCTACTACTGTCTGATGTGAGAGGGACAATATTGCATTTAGTCCAGGCTATATCAATTCTCTCTACCGGAACCCTCACTGGGGACTATACAGTATGACAGATGATGTTATTCGCTGCTGGCCGAGAAGGTTGTAGGTGCAGAGCTGTGTAATGTGTTTCTTACATCTTAAACCAATAAACAGATTTGACCCATAAAGTTGAAGGACTTTGGAGTGGAGGACAGGGATCTCATCAGAGTAAGTGACTATCACCTTTCTGGCCTTCTTACATTTTAACTAGAAGAAACGTGGCTCCTGTCATACTGTGATGACCCTACCAGCTTGCAAAACCAGTTGTGCTGGAATTGCTTTAACCCCATGGTGATTTTTTAATATGTGTATTATTGTGTGGTATTAATCTTTCAAGATCCATTAAATATACTGGTTAATTATACTGTTTTAGGAGCCACATTACTTGAAGAGTTTCAACATTTTTGACTTTTCACTTAATTAAAATAGGTAATAGTCTGTCCTTGTAACATTCATTCATCAGTGCCAGGTTCTGGTTTTTAGTGATGTAAGTGCCAGTTAGAAGGTCGTACAGGAGACCGAGCTTCAAAATTAGTTATTATTTTTAGAATTTAGACATGATTGCAGAAGTGCATATGAGCCAAATGAAACTCCTCCCATTATACACATATTAAACTGAAATTAGATTATGGTCAGAATGTTTCCTGAAGGCTGTTTTTTGCATACTTTGAAGGTTGCAACTTTGGGCTCGATTTTGGGCTGATTCTAGTCTACGTTGGGCTGAGTTTGGACTTGAATGTCGACAGCTTTGGGCTTAGGATGGGTCTCAAAATCTGGAAAACACTGGTCCGTTCATGCCTTCAATGTGTCTTTCTTGGATCCACAACCAGTTTAACGAGAGTAACAAGCGGACTTGACGCAGACAATAATTATATTCATTGTCATTTTTTTTTTGGCGCCTACACACGTGGGTGAGTGGTTCATAATACAGCTTGCACTGACATTATCGCAGAGATATGTATACAAATATAGAGGATTATGCAACATGCCTGTCGATATGTTTTTGGTTCTAGAAAGGAGATTGACTTAGTAGATGTTGGCGGACTCTGAGGGTGCAATTTTGGTTCACCCGTTGTCTCTACGGATTTGTTTCAGTGTTTCTTTCTCCATATGTATTTCCTGACTTGGAAGGGTAAGAGCATGTAATTGGAAATGCTGCATGGGCATAACAAGATGATTAATTAAATATATGATTACTGATGGGGTAACTAAAGTTTCTGGGATTTTGGACACTTTTTGTGAATTAATTCACAGCTGTGCAGTACACATATGGTGGTAATGAACATCAAACATGGCTTTTTATGGCACTTGGGCATACATCTGTTGTCAATGGATATCTAGTGAGGTTTTGAGAGCACTTGGGTATTTATGATTTGGACAAAGTATATGATATAAGTGTTTGCATGGAAGTAGCACTGACATATTTAAGGCTCTACTAATAAAACATGACATTACACAGGAGAACACAATACTTACAATTTACATAATTTATTTGGATGTGTTTTTTTCGTTTTTGTCTCTCGTCTTCTGACAGTCCTGAAGGAGCCTCAAAGGGTAAAGAGGCCAAAACACATCAATCAGTTATTTCCTAGATGAGCCACCATAAAGAAAGGACTTTCTTTTAAATATTTGAGAAGGAAAGGTCTGAAGGAGAATCTGTTTCTAGAACTAACTTCATTTTGGCTATCTCTAGGTGGATCACGGACTGAATGAAGATATGCACACCACCTGTTGTATATATATATTTATTACTAGGCAAGCAAGTGATGACCTTGGTTTATGTAAATTTTGTGTGTTGTATTTTTTGTAAGATGTGTATGTGTCAATGTTTTGGTTTTGTGTTGTTTTCTTTGTGAATGATAAATATCATGTGATGTACTTCTCTGTATATTAAAAGAACTTGATAATACATACAAATGGTTCAATAAAGACATATGGGTGCTCATTACAACCCATTATAACCCCATTAAACCACCAACAAAGACAGCCACTTTAACACTCCGACCGCCACGGTGGTACAAACAAACAGCGCGGGAGTCACCGCCAACAGACAGGCGGGAGACAATGTACCACCCACACTATTATGACAGGCCAATCCGCCACCCTTTCCGGGGCGGATTCACTGCGGATAAAAACACGGCAGAAACGGGAATTTCGAAGGGAAAACGCTCCCCACATCACACTCCACGAGGAACGAGGACACCATGGAACCGGAACTCCAAATCCTACCTGCGATAGTCTTCCTGCTCCTGTACCAGGAGCACGAATGCCGGCGGCAAAGACCAGGGTGAGTACTGCCCCTACGACACAGGGGAGGGGGGAGGCAAAAAACAGGGACACGCAACACCCCCACCCCCACCCTCACCCACTACAACACACACACTAATACATACCTATACATTATAGTTACATCCCCCAACCCCCCGGAAGAATGCAAAGACAAAAGGAAATGAGTGTAAACATTGTAATCTAGTAAAATGCAGTATGCAAAAATATACATATTTACACTATTAACAAAATATATACCAAGAATAGTAGTCCAGGTATTGCACCATTTATAGTCCGTGGACCACTGGGCTCAAAATGCATGGGCAAGGCCCACACTCGATACCAGATCAAAACAGAGAGAACACTGCAGGGGCATCAGATAGAAAAACAACAGGCCCCTCAGGGGGAAGGGAAGGGGGGGCACCTCAGCCGGATGAGTGCATGACGCCAGATCCACGAGGGGGCTCAATGCCCACTGTTCAATCCTGGGGAGTGCAAAGCCACAGTCTCTCAAGTCTCTACAGTGGGTGGTTTTCCCACTGTTCAATCCTGGGGAGTGCAAAGCCAAGGTCCTCAAGTCTCTACAGTGGGTGGGTTGCCCACTGCATTATCCTGGGGAGTGCAAAGCCACAGTCTCTCAAGTCTCTCCAGTGGGTGGTTTGCCCACTGCATTATCCTGGGGAGTACAAAGCCACAGTCTCACAAGTCTCTACAGTGGGTGGTTTGCCCACTGTTCAATCCTGGGGAGTGCAAAGCCACAGTCTCTCAAGTGGATAACATTCTCCACTGGTTCTGGAGGGGGACTGGTGCCCAGAGTGCTTCATCCTGTGAAGGACAGAGGTAGTGGATGCATGTCTCCACTGGTTCTGGAGGGGGACTGGTGCCCAGAGTGCTTCATCCTGTGAAGGACAGAGGTAGTGGATGGATGTCTCCACTGGTTCTGGAGGGGGACTGGTGCCCAGAGTGCTTCATCCTGTGAAGGACAGAGGTAGTGGATGCATGTCTCCACTGGTTCTGGAGAGGGACTGGTGCCCAGAGTGCATCACTCACCCCGTGACGGTCCCAGTTGCGTCAGTGCCCCTGCCGCTCATGGGCTAGCGGTGCTTGAGTTGGCGGTGCCCTGTTCAGCGTTGCTTGAGTTGGCGGTGCCCTGTTCAGCGGTACTTGAGTTGGTGGTGCCCTGTTCAGCGGTGCTTGATTTGGCGGTGCCCTGTTCAGCGGTGCTTGAGTTGGCGGTGCCCTGTTCAGCGGTGCTTGCCCTGTTCAGCCGTGCTTGATTTGGCGGTGCCCTGTTCAGCGTTGCTTGAGTTGGCGGTGCCCTGTTCAGCGGTGCTTGATTTGGCGGTGCCCTGTTCAGCGGTGCTTGCCCTGTTCAGCGGTGCTTGATTTGGCAGTGCCCTGTTCAGCGGTGCTTGAGTTGGCGGTGCCCTGTTCAGCGGTGCTTGCCCTGGTCAGCGGTGCTTGATTTGGCGGTGCCCTGTTCAGCAGTGCTTGATTTGGCGGTGCCCTGTTCAGCGGTGCTTGACTTGGCGGTGCCCTGTTCAGCGGTGCTTGCCCTGTTCAGCGGTGCTTGATTTGGCGGTGCCCTGTTTAGCGTTGCTTGAGTTGCCGGTGCCCTGTTCAGCGGTGCTTGAGTTGCCGGTGCCCTGTTCAGCGGTGCTTTCCCTGTTCAGCGGTGCTTGATTTGGCGGTGCCCTGTTCAGCAGTGCTTGATTTGGCGGTGCCCTGTTCAGCGGTGCTTGAGTTGGCGGTGCCCTGTTCAGCGGTGCTTGATTTGGCGGTGCCATGTTCAGCTGTGCTTGAGTTGGTGGTGCCCTGTTCAGCTGTGATTGATTTGGTGGTACCCTGTTCAGCGGTGCTTGATTTGGAGGTACCCTATTCAGCGGTGCTTGCCCTATTCAGCGGTGCTTGATTTGGCGGTGCCCTGTTCAGCGGTGCTTGCCCTGTTCAGCGGTGCTTGAGTTGGCGGTCCTTCATGGCCCAGCTGGGCTGGCGGGGCCCTCCTGGGCAGCTGGGATGGGACTGGCGGAGCCCTCCTGGGCAGCGGGTATGATAGTGGTCTTCTCCGCCGTGCTGCTCTTCCCAGACTTGCCGGGTTTCTTGTGGCCCTTCCCCACCTTGGGAGGTGTCACAGCTGAGTCCACACTCCCACCGGGACCCCTGGGAGCGGCTTGGGTGGCTGGAGTCTTCCCCCTCTCCCGCCGGGCACTGGCCAACTTCTGCTGCTTCACAGGGGGGGAACTGGCTGTGCTGTGGCTCCGTGACACACTGGCTGTCCTGGTGGACGGTGCACTCCACATACCTGTGACTACAGGCACCACTGGTCCCGGAGATGTTGTGGCTGAGGTGCTAGTACGGGACCTATGAGATGGACAGAGTGGGGGAGGTGTGGGAAAAAGGTCAAGGCTGGACAGGAAAAGTTTTTGGGATACACTGGGACGGGTAGCTGGAGGGGGTTTGGGAGTGGAGGAAGAGGTGGTGGTAGTAGTAGGTGTACGTTTGGTGACTTTGGGTGCAGGTGCATGCGCTGGAGGCTGTCGTGAGGTGGATGGCTGTTGGGTGGGTGTGTGCCTGCGTTTGTGTATCTTGGGAGGGGGCGTCACAGACACACTGGGAGAGGACACAGGGGACATGTGAATGGTAGTGGGGGTGGTGACTGCACGTGAGCGGGGTGTGCTGGTGGGTGTGCTGGTGAGGGACGTAGTGGCTGTAGAGGTAGTGCATGCAGGTGTGTTTGTAGACGAGAGTGGGAGGGAGGAGGGAGACGACGAGGAGGGGGACACAGTGGAGGTAGTGGATGTTGGTGTGTCTGCATGTGTCTGATGCTTGCGTGAGTGCCGGTGCGATGTGTGGTGCTTATGTTTGCCTGAGCTTCCCTTGTGTGGTGAGGTGTGTGCAGGCAGGTCTGATGGTGTGCTTGGGATAGGCAGAGGTACAGGGGATTGGGTCTGAGTGGAGGAAGTTGGAGGGGGGAGGCTAGAGACAGGGACAATGGCTGCCATCAGTGCTGAGGCCAGAGTTTGAAAGGCTCGGTGAAGGACCGCCTGACCAGAATGAATGCCCTCCAGGAATGCATTGGTTTGTTGCAACTGCCTTTCTACACCCTGGATGGCATTCAAAATGGTGAACTGCCCAACAGTGAGGGACCTGCGGAGGTCAATGGCCTCCTCACTGAGGGCAGCAGGGGTGACTGGGGCAGGGCCTGAGGTGCCTGGGGCGAAGGTGATGCCCACCCTCCTGGGTGAGCGGGCACGGGCAAAGGCTGAGGGGCTGCTAGGAGGGTGGTGCTCGTGGGGGGGTGGCGGCTGTACCTGTAGATGCGGAGGGCACAGATGTTGCCGCCACCACAAGGTAACTCCCATCAGAGGATGTGTCCGTGTCACTGGTCTCAGCTCCTGTCCCTGCCGTGGAGCTCCCCTCGCCCTCCGTCCCACTGGTGAATTCTGAGTACGAAGTGTGGCCCTCCATGGCCATGTGGGATGCAGCTCCCTCGTGCTCCGGTGCCACTGCCACTGCTCCTCCGCCTGATGATGCTAATGCACACAAGAACAGGGAGACCACAAAAAGGGGGGGGAGACAGAAGAAAGACATGTTGAGTGCATGGCTTACCGCTACCGTTGGCAGACAAGACAGACACAGAAGCCCCCTGCACTACGCCGCGCTCTTGGGCTCTACAGTGCAATTCCTGGGAAATGGCCTACAAGGCTATGGACGACATCTGCACACTTAGATGACACAGGGGCATGAATAGCTGTACTTGGCACTCTACAGAGGTGGGGTGGGGGGCCACAGGACCATGCTTTACGGAGGGGCCTAGCCTACGGAACTCTCCCTGGCCTAGGGAAACCCACAGCCCTCCTCCCCCACCCAGACAACTCCACTGCGCGCAAAGTCAGCTGAATGATAGTGTACTCACCCCCTTGTGTCTGCTGTGATGCCCTTAAGCGCCCATCCAACTCCGGGTAGGCCACCGCCAGGATCCTGAACATCAGGGGGGTCATGGTTCGACGGTCACCCCTCCCACGTTGGGAGGCCATCCCCAGCTGTGCCTCCGCCGTCTTCTTGCTCCAGCGGCGAATGTCCTCCCATCTTTTCCGGCAGTGGGTGCTCCGTCTGTGGTAGACCCCCAGGGTCCAGACATCCTTGGCGATGGCACGCCAAATATCTTTCTTCTGGTGGGCGTGACCTACATGAAATGTACAAGGAAAGAAGAGAAGTCATTACCAACTGCACCGTCAAAGTGAGTGGCCCCCATCCCTACCCTTGCCATGTGGCACATGCAACCACCGTCTTTCATGCACGCAGATCTCTGCCCCCTTCCTTCTTACATCCAGCCCTCTCCACACAGGCCCATACAACATGCTCCCTGTGTACTTACTTGTTTGTCTGGAGGACCGTAGAGTAGCGTGTACTGGGGGAGGACCCCGTCCACGAGCTTCTCCAACTCCTCCGATGTGAAGGCAGGGGCCCTTTCCCCAGACGCACGAGCCATTGTCTCTTCCAGACCGAGGTCACAGCAGCAATTGCAGTGTAGGTCCTCTCCTGTCGAAGATCAGGATTGAAGTGATAGAAAATGGCGCTCACATCCGCGGCGGTCACGTCCGCGGCGGTTCGTACCATCACCGCTGGTGTACATCGTCATTGGCTCCTGGGACCCATAGGGTCCAATGTTAACCAATGCAGCATTGCGCCGCGGTCTTCGACCGCCTACCGCGACGGTGTACAACGCCAGCGCAGTTACCTCACATCCCATTGTCCCACTTTAGGGGTCAGGCAGCTGCCATTTCAGGGGCCCACATGGCCTAATTTCCAACTGCATCACACATACCTAGGCCTAGTCTCAACACACATACAGGCCACATTTTGTGTAAGATTGGTGTTCTGTGTAAACTGTGGGTACTTACCTCTGAGTTGATTGACTCTGTGGTTGCTGTTGTCCTTCATAGGCACCGTCCGCTGGGACATGTGAGGAGATGGCGGAATCCTCCGGTGTACCGACCGCTGGTGGACCTGTCGACAATGGAGGAGCGACATTTGATAATCACCTACAGGTTTGACCGTTCCACAATCCAGGAACTGTGTACCCAGTTGGAGCCAGACCTGATTTCAGCTATCCGCCATCCCACAGGAATACGCCCTCAAGTGCAGGTGCTGTCAGTACTCCATTTCCTTGCAAGTGGGTCTTTTCAAACAACAGTGGCCATAGCATCAGGGATGCCCCAGCCTATGTTTTCCAACGTATTGTCCAGAGTGTTGTCTGCCCTGCTGAAACACATGCGGAGCTACATCGTTTTTCCTCAGGTGGAGGATTTGCCTACAGTGAAAGGTGACTTCTACGCCCTTGGACATATCCCCAACATCATAGGTGCCATTGATGGGACCCATGTGGCTTTGGTCCCCCACAGGAGTGAACAGGTGTACAGAAACCGGAAGAGTTATCATTCCATGAAAGTACAGATGGTATGTTTGGCTGACCAGTACATCTCCGATGTGAATGCCATGTTCCCTGGCTCAGTGCATGATGCCTACATCCTGCGTAACAGCAGCATCCCTTATGTGATGGGTCAACTCCAGAGGCACCGTGTGTGGCTATTAGGTGAGCCCCTGGAAGCAAGACAGTGGGAATGGTTGTCTGGGGATGTCCCTAAGAGTTAGTGTGTGTCTAACAGTTGTCCCTCGCCATTTGCAGGTGACTCTGGTTACCCCAACCTGTCACGGCTACTGACCCCAGTGAGGAATCCCAGGACAAGGGCAGAGGAACGCTACAATGAGGCCCATGGGCGAGCTAGGAGGGTGATCGAGCAGACCTTTGGCCTCTTGAAGGTCAGGTTCAGGTGCCTCCATATGACAAGTGGATCCCTGTTCTACTCACCAAAGAAGGTGTGCCAGATCATCGTGGCCTGCTGAATGCTTCACAACTTGGCTTTGCGACACCAGGTGCCTTTTCTGCAGGAGGATGGTCCAGATGGCGGTGTTGTGGCACCTGTGGAGCCTGTGGACAGTGATGAGGGGGAAGCAGAGGAAGAAGACATGCAGAACAGGGACTCAGTGATCCAGCAATATTTCCAGTGCAACACAGGTGAGAATACATTCCTGCCTACTACATGTACTTTTACACTACTACCTCTCTACTGTGTCGTTTTCACCCAGTGTACGGTCACTGAGTTGTCACTTTCCCTTACGGTTTCACAGATGTGGGTTCCAACGTGTGTCATCTGCTTAGATTCCTCATGGACTAGAGCTGTGTGACATAGGTATGTTGACATTACTATTTCAAGAACATTTTGTCACTGTAATTGCAAATACACAATTTCGAAATCACAGACAGACTCCAGATCATTATGTGCTTTAGGTGTGTTTATTTGAATGCAAAATAATTGGAGGGGGAAGTTAAATGGTGAGGGGTGATGGTGGAGTAATGTCCATGGCAGAGTCCAGTCTATTAGTCCCACAGGTGCATTGCCCATATGGGCATAGGAAGTGGAGCTGGGCAGTTTAAATATGGACAGGGTGACAAAGTGGGACAGTTGGATGACAATCAGGGTGGTCTCATTTCTTGGCGGGGGTCTTGGCATCGTGCTCTGTCTTGTTCCTGGATCTCAGGGACCGTTTGCCGGGTGGTTCTCTGTCTGCAGGGGTTGGGGTGCTGGTGTGATGGTCCTGTGGCGGGGTGTCCTGTCCACTAGCGCCGGCGGAGGTGGTGGGCAGTTCATCGTCCATGCTAGTGCCAGGGGCCCCTTGGAGTGCCACGGTGTCCCTCCTGGTGTTTAGTACTTCCTTCAGCACCCCTACGATGGTGCCCAGGGTGGAGCTGATGGTTCTGAGTTCCTCCCTGAAGCCCAAATACTGTTCCTCCCACATGCGCTGGGTCTCCTGAAACTTGGCTAGGACCGTTGCCATCGTCTCTTGGGAGTGGTGGTATGCTCCCATGATGGAGTAGAGGGCCTCGTGGAGAGTGGGTTCCCTTGGCCTGTCCGCCCCATGTCGCACGGCAGCCCTTCCAGTTCCCCTGTGTTCCTGTGTCTCCGTCCCCTGGACCGTGTGCCCAATGCCACTGCCCCCAGGTCCCTGTTGTTGTTGGGGTGGTGGGTTATCCTCGGTTCCCTGTAGTGGTGGACACACAGCTGATTGACGTGTCCTGGGGACGGAGGTATGGGCCCGCTGGGTGGGTGCTGTGCTGGTGTTTTCAGAGGGGGGAAGGTCTGTGGTGGCCTGTGCAAGTGTGAGGGGAACCGACTATCCCGAGGCCCATGATGGTCCGGGCTGGTCATCTAGATCCAGTTGGACAGAGGTGCAGTCATCACTGTGGGCCTCTTCTGTGGGTGAAGTGGACATGTCTGTACCCTCCTGTCTGGTGACGTTGGGTAGTGGTCCTGCAGGGGTGTAAAGGCATGATTATTGCATCTGTGTGTGTAATGGTGTGCAATAGGTGGGTGACCGTGTACCCCAGTGCTGGCATTCCTGTGTGGGAGCTTGTGTGATGATGGTTTAGGGGGGTGTAAGGGTATGTGCAGTGGGCATGCTTTAGTGATGGGTGTCCATGCTTTCTTGTTGCATGCAGGGCTTGGTGTTGGGATGTGTGGTTTGTGATAGTGGGGCATATGTGAGGTGATGGAGTGATGGGAGTGAGGGTGGGGTATGTGATAGCATGCAGGTAGGGTGGGGGATGTAATAGTTAAGATTTGACTTACCAGAGTCCATTCCTCCACCAACTCCTGTGAGGCCCTCATGAGGCAGAATCGCCAAGACCTGCTCCTCCCATGTTGTTAGTTGTGGGGGAGAAGGTGGGGGTCCGCCGCCAGTCCGCTGAACCGCCAGGTGGTGTCTTGAGACCACGGAATGCACCTTCCCCCGTAGGTTGTTCCACCTTTTCCTGATGTCCTCCCGATTTCTTGGGTGTTGTCCCACTGCGTTGAATCTGTCGACTATTCTTCGCCATAGCTCCATCTTCCTTGCAATTTAGGTGTGCTGCACCTGTGCTCCGAATAGCTGTGGCTCTACCCGGACGATTTCCTCCACCATGACCCTGAGCTCCTCCTCCGAGAATCTGAGGTGTCTTTGCCGTGCCATGGTGTGGTGTAGGTGATGTGTGGGGTGGAGTGTGTGGTGATAAGTGTGGTGATATGTAGTGGTGTGTTGTGTGAGGTGCGTGGAAGTTGTGTGGGTGATGGTGTTGTGTGACTGTGGATGCTAGTTTGTTGATACTGGTGTCTCTCTCTGGCCTTCGTTCGTGAATTGTGGTCGTAGGGGTTTGTGGGTGATGTGGGTGTGTGTTTTATATAGTATTGGGTGTGTGGGAGTGGTGTGTGTATGTGTATCAGGTGTGTGTATTTCGAATTGTCCAATGTGGCTGTGTTTTGTAAGAGTGTGCGTATTTTGAGCGCGGCGGTGTGTACCGCCAATGGAATACCGCGGTTGAAAGACCGCCGCGTGGATTCGTGTGTCGTGATAGTGTGGGTGTATTTCTGTTGGCGTGACGGTTTTGTTTTCGCCAGTTTATCACTGACCTTTGGTGTGGCGGACTTGTGTGGGTGTCTGAATTTTGGCGGGTTCCGGGCAGTGGGTCATAATGACCGTGGCGGATTTCCGCGGCTGCGTGTTGGCGGTCTTCTGCACGGCGGTAAGCGCCTTTTACCGCTAATATTGTAATGAGGGCCTATATTTCTTAGTACTTTTGTACCAGGCATAATATTACCAAATTCGTTTTTTACACATGATCTTTTGATTACTGTAACAAATGTGTGTCTTTATCAAATATAATGAAAATTGTAGTGAATGCAATTTACAGTATTACTTACACGTAATTCTGTACTGTAGAGATACAGGGTTTTTTCTGCAATAATTTTTTTTCCCCACTGTTCAATGATGATTATACAGTACTCTGTATGTAGGTACTAGTATAAAGAAGCTGAGAACATAAAAACATGAAACTGAAATATTTTAGTACATTGTGAAATATGCTATAGGATAATAAATGTACACTAATTTGTTTTAAGATGTTTTGAGGGCTTCAAAGTAACATATTTATATTCTTTTCTCAGCAGTCTCTAGGGAGAAAAAAACATCTAAGTACAGAAGATAGTACACAGTCTGCAAACTATTTTGTGGCATATATTAACAATTGTTCAATCTTAGGGAGCAATTTGTATGCCTTACATAATGAGTGTTCTGGTTTCTGAGTTCTATATTGTGTGACACACAATTACTCAGTGTATCTAGTGAGTACTCATGTTACTGCATATGCATCACTTATACATACATTCACTCGTTTCCTTACTCATTCATACAGATATAGTATGACTCACTCACATATATACGATAGCCATACACTGATCATCTCATCCATATATTACTACTGTATCAATTTAGCTGTATACTAGTTATGTAGTAATATATGAGATATAAATGTACTCATGCATCCAGTTACTTATCCATCCAGTACCAACTCTCTCTCATCCATAACATTACTATTACAGATATTCACCAACCTTAATAAAGCCCTAGAGCCCGCTGTAGTGGGCTATACCGGCGATTAAAGGCCCGCTCCAGTGTTCGAGTCAGGCCATTATGAGGGAGCAGGACTTTAATTACTGGTATAGCCCAGCTACAAAGGGTTATAAGACTATGAGAACATTTTCTACTAGAGGGCAGAATGTTCTAATAAAGAAAACAAAGTCCTCATCGAACCCGAGGGGATTGGAATCCCCTCGGGCTCCATGAGGCTTTTGTTCACAGCTGTGGCTATGATCAAAGAACATTGGAATGTTGTCGCTCTGGGCTTTTACCACCCAGTAAAAGCCCACAGCACTCCACTATCTCCAATGAAGCTCCCAACATTCCAATGTTCTAATATCTACCTATGCAACCAGTCATTTACGATACACACACTAATGCACACTATCAGTTACACATGCAGTCACTGATGCACCTAGTCATTCACCTGTATGCACACTCATACACTCATTAACTAAAGTATACAACACTCATGCACTCAGTCCTCACACAATGCTTCACTCATCCTCCCATTGAGTAATTCATACACCAAGTGATCTACCCCCCACACACCTATCAATCCCCACATGTACCTATGCACCCTCATGTACAGGAACTCATACATCCTTTCTCTTATGCATGATCTTACTTATGTATCCAATCATACACTTACTGAGGCACTCAAACCCCCAGTCAGTAAAATCTACACCACTGATACACCCTATAACTCTTCCATTATATGTACTTATCCACATACTCACTAAAACAACCACAAATGCAACTTATCTGTGATGCATACATGCACCTATTCACCCATGTACTCAGCCATACAGGTAGCCTTCCTCACATGCATTTAATATACTAGAGAATGACATATTGTACAAGGTGTGGGTATGGTGTTACTCGAACAGAGCTCAGAAAAGCCAAGATAGTAGGGTTTGCAATTTGATACGTTTATTTCTCTTAAGTATGTGTTCCTTAAACAGTCCACTTTATTTAATTCTCAGTTCTTTTCTAGGATAGTGGAATGATTCTCACGAATCCCTTTCTTCGGTCACTCGTCCGTTCATTTCTTCTTTTCAGGTGAATCTTACTGGTGACGTGGTCTCCGGTTGTACCGAAGAATCAAAGGTCCGACGGCCTTAGAGGCGGTCAAGGAAGGGAAAAACAAAAGTAAAGGTAAGGGGGGTGTCTTTGAGGGTTCCCATTTATAGGGTTAGAAAGCGGGAGGTGCGGTGAAGTGGGAGGTTTGTGGTGCTAATTACCAGCCCAACACAGGAGTTCACCCACAGTGCTGTGACCAAAAATCATCATGCCATAATAAATACAAGAGAAGGGGAAAAAAATGTTTTACTTTTCTCAGGCAGAGGTAGGAGGACTGTTAGTTTCACTGTCCTCCTAGCATTTTAATATCGTGGCTTAGAGAGGGTTAAACCAAACAAAATAGGGCCTTAGTGCAGGAGTTTGGGCCCTCCCTCCCGTGGATTGCCTGGTAGCGTCACCGCAAGCAGGAACGTTCCTGCATGAGCTATGCCCCTCCGGGGACCTGGTGGGAGATGAATCTTCTAGGGGTCTCCGAGCCCCGGATTGTCAGGTTTGTCTTTTCCTCGCGTCGCTCCGCTGTTTCTCCTGTTCCTTCCTTGTGGCGTTCTCCTGGGTTCTTTGATCGCACTCTCTCTTCTCTCAGGACCTCCGTCTCTCCCTCTTGGGCATCTGTCGCCCGTCTTTTCTGTCGTGGAAAACCCAGATATCCGGGTTTCCCTGGTGTTCTGCTTCCGGCTCATGCTGCTCGGTGCCCCCGGGGCACTCTTCGGTCGTTCCCTCTGTAGCGCTAGTAACCGGGTGGAGAACAGCCCGGTCACACATCTCTCCCCTAGAGAGGGACTGTTGGAGTTCCAAGCTCATGGGGTATCTTGACAAGTAATCTGAAGTGCATTGTTGAGCTCCTGGGATATGGTGCACCTGAAAGGAAAAGGTTTGCAGTTCCATAAACCAGCGCAATAATTGTGCATTGGTGTTGTTATGACTGGGCAACCAAGTAAGGGGAGCGTGGTCCGTATACAAAATGAATGGGTGTCCTAGAAGATAATATTGAAGGTTCTCAATGGCCCATTTTATGGCTAGGCACTCCCCCTCTATTATAGGATAACGTTGTTCACGGGGCAGGAGTTTATGGCTAATAAACACAATGGGGTGGTTGTTGTCAGATTCATCTTTTTGAAAGAGTACGGCTCCTATACCTACATCCGAGGTACCCGTTTGTAGGTAGAACGGTTTATCGAAATCCGTGCAACATAATACAGGTTTGGTGGTGAGGCTTTTTTGTAGGGTATTATATCTGTGTAGCTGGATCGGCGTTAAGGTTGTTATCTTTGCGGGCTGTCCTTTTCACAATAGGTCGGTCAAAGGGGCGGCTAAGGTTGAATAGTGGGGTATAAATCTTCTGTAGTACCCTACTAGTCCGAGGAAAGAGCGTACTTCCTTTTTTGTGGATGGGGTAGGAATTTGTAGAATGGCCTCTACCTTATTTTTTTGTGGCTTAATCTGCCCCTTTCCTATGTGGTAGCCCAGATATGCGATTTCTTTACAGGCTAGGTTGGCAGTGAGCCCTGCAGCATGTAATAGCTAGAATATTTTATCTAGGTGGGCTAGGTGTTCATCCCAGGATTCGATATAGACTACTGTGTTGTATAAATAGGCGCCAGCGTAATTACTATGGGGCCGTATTAGTTGATCCATGAGCCTCTGAAAGGTCGCGGGAGCCCCGTGTAGCCCAAATGGGAGTACGTTGAAGTGATAGAGCCCTGAGGGTGTGGAAAAGGCCCTTTTTTCACTGTCCTCATGGGCCAAAGGTATCTGCCAATAACCTTTAGTCAAGTCCAGAGTGGAAATGTAACGGGCTTTCCCCAGTCTTTCTAGCAACTCATCTACTCGGGGAATCGGACAGGTGTAAAAATGGGATATAGCGTTTAACTGCCTGATGTCAATACAAAAGCGAACCAAGCCGTCTGGCTTTGGTACAAGGACAACTAGGGAGCACCACAGGCTCACCTAGGGTTCTATTATCCCCATGTGCAACATCTTTTCTACTTCTTGCTCAACTAAATGTTTCCGTGCTTCTGGGATTTGGTACAAACCCCAGATGGGGTTTTAATATGATGTTAGGTTAAACTGGTCCGTCTAGGTTTTGAAGAGATAAACCCTTCGCGCTGGTGGAGGAGAGCCCTTAGTTGTTCTTGTTGATGAGATAGTAGGGAGGGATTTATCCGTGGTTCCTCACTACCCTGGTCTTGATCTGTGGGGCAAAGTTCAATACCTAATTCCTTTGTCTGGGTTTCTAGGAACCCAGTGGACACATGATGAAACAATGGTTTGGGATCTTCCCATTTTTTTAACAGATTAATGTGATAAATTTGCGTTTTTCTAGGATTCTTTGACACCTCAATCATATAGGTGACAGGTGTGACGGGTCCCACTACGCTATAAGGTCCTTGCCACTTAGCTAGCAACCTATTGTCCAAACTGGGGAGTAATATAAGGACTTTATCACCCGGTTGTAGTTGTCTTAGTTGAGTGCCCTGGTCATAATAATGTTTTTGTTTACTCTGGGCTTTATCAAGATGTGTCCGTACATCTTCCTATACTGTCTGTAATTGTGACTTCAGTTGCTGTGTACACTCTAATATAGCTTTTTCACCCCCTTCCTCCCAAAGTTCTGCAGCCATATCGAGGAGGGTCCGTGGTTGTCGTCCGAAGACCATCTCAAACAGGCTATGGCCTGTAGAGGCCTGGACATGAGTCCTTATCGCGTACAGGACTAAGGGCAATTTTTTATCCAAATCTCTCCCGGATTCGGAAATGGTTTTTTTTAAGAGGGACTTTAGGGTACGGTTGTACCTCTCTACAAGGCCATCTGTTTGGGGATGGTAGACAGAGGTCCTGAGAAGTTTGACTCCTATTATCTGACAGATTTGAGTCATCAGGTGTGACATGAATGGGGTCCCCTGGTCGGTTAGAATCTCCTTTGAAAACCCGACTCGCGAAAAGAACCCGACCATAGCCTGAGCCACGTTTTTGGTGGTCATGCTGGAAAGGGGTATTGCTTCCGTGTAACCTGTTGCATATTCTACGAAGACTAGAATGTAGGTGTATCCCTTTGATGAGGGAATGAGGGGTCCCACTAGGTTCATACCTACTCTCGAGAATGATATATCAATGACGGGTAGCGGATATAGGGGTGCTTTCTTTTTGGGTCCCGGATCTACCAATTGGCATCTCTGGCATTGCTGACAAAAACGCAGAATATGGGCATTTACACCCAGCCAATAGAAGCAGCACAAAAGATATTCTTCTGTTTTGTCTCTACCAAAATGTCCCCCTCCCATTTGACTGTGCGCTAATTGTAATGCTTGGATGCGATAGGGTTCTGGAATCACTAACTGTTTTTTCTCTCCGTTATTATAGTTTGTGACCCAATATGGGAGACCTTTTTGTATGACAAAATAGGGACCCACCTCTCCTGTGATCTCAGGTTTAGCCACTTTCCAGGCATTTTGGAGGGTAGAGTCCTCCCGTTGGCTACTGCGTAAAGGGGGTATGGCAGTGACTGCTATGGTTGGCCTGTCCACCGGTTCGTTCTGTTTTTCCTTTAGGTGGTTTAACTTCTTTCCCTCTCTCTTCTCTTTCCTACTGGGTTTGTACCTCTCTTCTCCTGGTTTTATGGGATCTCTGTGAAAGGTACTTCTTCCCAACATCTTCCCAATTGGGTCGTCTCTTGTATACTGTCTATCAAGTCAATAGTCTGTACCCACAATACACTCTTCTACTAAGGGGTCAATGACTCCCATTTCTACTCTATCTTTTCGTTCCCCCATTCGGGGAGAACAGAGATGAGGGGATATTCCCTCAGCTCCCCATGTATACAACAGATAGAGACAATCTTCGGGGACGTTTGAGGCTGTGGATCTACTAGACTGGCCCGAATGACGGACTGGCTACACCCAGAGTCTACCAAGGCTGTGATCACATGTCCATTAACGACTATTCGTTTGGTTTATTTTGACGTTTCCTTTCCCGTATATAGGACTATTCCTCTTGTCATGCCAATCTCCATGGGCTCTGGTTTCTCTTCTTTGTGGGGACACATTTGGGCAATATGCCCCCATTCTCCATAGCTGAAACATTGAGGCTGTTGGTTCGGGACTTTCTCGCTAAGTTGGCCTCTCTTTGGTGTTCTTCCCACACGACTTGGAGATGGTGCTGTCCTCGATCGACGGCTTCACCTCCATGGTATCCAGAACACTTTTCTCTCTCTGTCCGCCGCTCTTATCCTACTTCTGACACCACTGTATGAGGTGTGGGTATGGCGTTACTCGAACAGAGCTCAGACAAGCTGAGATAGTAGGGTTTGCAATTTGATACGTTTATTTCTCTTAGGTATGTTTTCCTTAAACAGTCTACTTTATTTAATTCTCAGTTATTTTCTAGGATAACGGAATGATTCTCATGAATCCCTATCTTCAGTCGCTCATCCGTTCTTTTCTTCTTTTCAGGTGGATCTTACTGGTGACTTGGTCTCCGGTTGTACCAAAGAATCGAAGGTCCTACGGTGTTGGAGACGGTCAAGAAAGGGAACAAAAAAAAAGGAAAGATAAGGGGGTTGTTGTTGAGGGTTCCCGTTTATAGGGTTAGAAGGGGGAGGTGCGGTGAGGTGGGAGGGTTGTGGTGCTAATTACCAGCCCAACACAGGAGTTCACCCACAGTGCTGTGACAAAAAATCGTCATGCCTTTATAAATACAAGAGAAGGGAAAAAAAAGATATAATTTTCTCAGGCAGAGGTAGGGGGACTGTTAGTTTCATAGTCCTCTTTGCATTTTAATACTGTGGGTTAGAGAGGGTTAGACCAAACAAAATAGTGCCTTAGAGCAGGAGTTGGGCACTAGCCCTCTACTCTCGGCCGGGAGTGGTTTAAATATTCCTGCCTCTCCCTTCCCAACGTTCGCTCCCTCCTCCCTACTGTGGATAGCCTGGTAGCATCTCCACAAGCAGGAACGTACCTGCATGAGCATGAGCCACGCCCCTCTGGGGACGTGGCAGTAGATGAATTTTCTAGGGGTCTCTGAGCCCCGAATCGTCAGGTTTGTCCCTTCCTCGCGTCGCTCCGCTGTTTCTCCAGTTCCTTCCTCGCGGTGTTCTCCTGGGTTCTCTGATCGTGCTCTCTCTTCTCTCTGGACCTCCGTCTCCCGGCTCTTTCTCTTGGGCGTCTGTCGTCCATCTTTTCAGTCGTGGGAAACCCGGTTATCTGGGTTTCCCTGGTGTTCTGCTTTCGGTGCACACTGCTCGGTGCCCCCGGGGCACCCTTCGGTCGTTCCCTCCGTGGCGCTAGTAACCGGGTGGAGAACAGCCCGGTTACACATATCCAATCACTTACCCGTATAGTGCCTCCCATTTGTAATGACTTCTCTACACAACCGCTCACACACCTATGTAGTTACGCATGCAGCCACTGATATAATCAGTTAGTAAGATGTAAAGGCATGCATACACCCTATCACTCACATATACAGTCACCTAAGTGCGATTCAGCCACACATGCATTTACACATGCTCCTATTTACTCACATATATACCACTGATGGACCTAGTTACGCATGCAAAAATCAATGAAACACCCTTCGACGCATTTATACAACCACCCATCCGCTAATCAAGTAATGCTTATAGTTACTCATGCCCTGAGGCAGTGACTCATACAGCCCATCATGCACTCATTAACTTACCTGTAGAGGTAATCACACAGCCAGTCATTTACCCATACAACCGTTATTGCACCCACTCACTGACCCATACAACCACTGATGGAGCCATTCACTCAACCTTACAGGTATTCACAGACCCAATCTCTCACCCATATAGCAACTCACACACCCATTCACTTATCCATTTAGCAACTCACACACTACTGGTTACCCATAGAGGCAGTCACGTACCCCATCACTCACCCATACAGACACAATTATTCACTCACCCATACACAACTGACACACCCTGTTACTCAGCCATATGTACACTCACACACTCAGTCAGCCACCTGTCCACTCACGCACCTACTCATTCAATTACCTATACACTTAATCATGCAGCCAGTCACTCTCTAATACAGGTATTGATGCACCCATTCACTCAGTCATTTAGAGATTCATGCTCACAGTCAACACACATACAGCTACTTATGCAGGAAGTCACTCATTCATTCAGTAGTTCATACATAGCATGAGTGAACTGCGCAATCTTTCATACACACAATCATCACCCTTCAAATCAGTCATGCAATTTTAATTTTATAATAAAAGATGTGGTTCTAAGAAGAGCAGTTGTTTTTTCTTGTTTTTGTGAGTTTTGTGTGTTTTTTGTGTTTTTTCAACTTTTTATTTTTTTATTTTTTAGTGGTCATTCCTTAAAAAAATGAACATTACCTGCAACAGAAAGCAAAACAACTTGGGTACTCTGCAAAAGCAGAAGGAAAAGAACAGTGATTTTAACATATGTGTGCATTGATTGTTGCCTTCAGAGTTGGAATAGCTTGTTCAGCAACACTGAACACTTTGTCACATTTGCGATAAGAAATCTCAACTTCAGCAAATCCCGCTATTGTAGAAGGAACTACAGGAAAGCACCATATGATTTCCCTGGCTGGTCAGCAGATGCAGGAGAATCACCTTCCCTCTCCAGCCTCTGCATTTGTGCTCTTGCCAGTCAAGTTCAGTGCATTTTCGAGGTGTTTAAACTTGCTTGATGTTCCACAGGAATATTTTCTTTCACTTCCTCTGGACAACACCTTTTTGCAAAGAGTACATGTCAACTTCCAGGCATTTACTTTTGTTTTCTCTTTCTGGAAAGGAGAAAAATTCCCATACAATGCTCTCCTGTCTTTTCTTGGGATGTTCCTCTTCTTCCTCCACAATAGTGACATCCTCCACTTACTGCTTGTCTGCGGAAGCTGCCATCTCTAAAAAGCAAGCAAACCACAAAATTCACCATGCCACAAGGATTGAGTATGGGATGCTGCACAGAAGAGTGAAAACACACAGCCACTCCCAAAGGTAAATTGTAATGGGTGGGACCTCTCACTGTAGCAGATGGAAAGGACTTTAGCCAATAGGATTGCTTTTTCAAGGTCACGTGGGATGTGGACGTCACAGCGTACCTGCATACCTGCCACGACATAAACATGACTCCCAAAAAATTGTTTAAAAGTTGGTTAAACTGTATTTATTGTTTGTGGTTATTGCTTGTTTTAATATGTTGATAAACCTCTTTATTTAGTGTAACCATCAATAAAGCCTATATATGTTAATTCTGTATGTAAAAAAATTCGACGACGTTGCATTCCCTGCACGAACCCAGAACTACGAGCACAATTGGTGCGCGACTCCATTGCGGCTCCCGAAAAAGTACTACATACACCATTAATATGTTTTTTAACTGCTGTTATGGTAGTTAATTAACCACAGTAGTAAACGTACCATATCAAGCTAAATATTAATCACTTGTGTATATGTGTATTTTACACACTTAAAATTCGTGCTGACATTGCGTACTGTGCGCAAAGCTTTGCGCTGCTTATGCAACTCCCTAAAAGAAATAAAACACATCCACATTACTTAATTTCCCAGTTAGAGACCTACAATATACTTATCACTAAAAGCAGCTCTGTGTGGGAATGCAGGATTGTATGACACCAATGTTCGGCAGCATGTTTTGGTCATATAACATGTCATGGTGAAATTCACTGCTCCAGAAGTAATAACACTACTCAAAGCCTTCTTTACAATAACACACAGAAACATACAAACTTCACCATAGCAATTATTAATAAACTCTCATGAAAAAGCAGCAGATACAGGGATATTTCTTTGTTTAGAAATAACATTTAGAAAAACATAGAAATTCACAGAAAAAAAGAAAGGTTACAAGAACGTTATAGTTAGTTAGTTCACATTTCAGACATACAAAACCATTGAAATTCTGCAGTTATAGTTAACTGAGCTAACTTCAACTTATGTCCCACAATGAACCACGTATCACCTCACATATAACATCACTCATGACATCGTCAGTGACATCCCTGATGACATCTCAAATTACATCACTGATTACATCACTGATGATATCATGCACAAAAAAAACGAACGCATCCACAGATACCCCCATACAATCTGACATTCACACAGACAATCAATAACTAACATTCTCATTCATACTCACACCTCATTACTCACACAATACATCTCTTTTGTCCACACAGCAGTAATACACCAACCCACTCATCCATGCACCACTTATTCACTAATTTAACACAATTACACATCAACTCACACACCCAGTCACCCACCCATAAAGGCACTTCCACACCAATTGTTCATTTTGACAGTGAAATAAAACTATACCAATACCATAAAGCCACTAGGATACCCAGTTAATAACCATACTAGGAATCGCTCCTCCACACACTCAGCTAAGCTGTCATATATACCGCTACATAAGCACTGAAAAAGAAATTTGAACTTTGAAAACACTCAGCCATAGATACACCTAAGCACTCATATGTACAAACACTTAAACACCCGCTGATTGGTCGAGACAGATACTATCACTCCAAATCACTTCCTATAACAGTTACTCACACATCCACTTACTCTCCTATAAATAAGTAACAACTTGTGTATAGATTCTCTTACACACACTCACTATCCCTTCAGCCACTGACTCAACGAGTCGCTCACTACCAGAGCCAGTAAACATCCACTTACACACTCATACAACAACTCATACAGCCACTCAGCCATAGAGACAGTTATACACCCACTCACTGACTCATCCACTCACTCACACACCCTTCAATCATTGAATCAGCTACTTACAGAGCCACAAATTTGGTCATGAAGGAAATCTGACATTAATGGACATCTCCATCAAGACACTACTCCACTAACTCAGTCACACAGATATTCACTAGTTAATTCAGTCATTCATGTATGCAATCAGAAACAAAGTCTGTAACACACTGATACAAGGACTTACACACTCAGTCAGTTGTACAGCCCCTCACACCACCAATAATTCTATTAATCCATCCACTCACAAACTCCGTTATTTGCGCATACAGACATTTTAGCATCCATTGAATCTCCCATACAATACCTGACTCAATCATATACTCTACCATAGACCTGCTCAGACATTCAGTCACACAGCCTTAAAACTATTAACTAGGAGTGGGGGGTGAACTCCGCTTCGCTTGCGGAGTTTGCCGAGTTTTTCCCACTCTGTGCTCCGCGTACAGCGCTAAGTTCAGAAGACCTTCTGGAGTTTTTTCCTCGTTCGCGCTTGCCAACGTTAAGCGAGGAAAATCACCACCCCCCAGCAAGATTTCTCAACGCGCACGGTCATGAATGGTCACTACCAATCTTCAGTTCGCGTTGAGGATGTTGTGGCTCGAGTAGAAAATCTACTCAAGTGGCAGAAAAGAAGCAGCGCCCTCTTGCACTGCATGTGGTACTATTTGCGCTGATTTTTCAGCACACAACAAAAACCCGGTGCTAAAAATCAGCGCAAACAACATGACCTAATGCACTCTGCCACTTGCAGAACTCCGCATAGCGCAAGGGAGTTTTTTGGTCACTTCATGGAGTTCTATGTAGCGGAACTCCGCCAAGACCTACTATTAACACTCACAGGATGTCATCAGTGATGTCACCAACAATCTCATGAGTGAAGTAATATGTGAGGCGATAAGCAGTGCATTGTGGGGGTGTTAATTATAGTTAGCTCAGGTAACTGCAGAATTTCAATGATTGTGTATGTCTGAAATGTGAACTCATTATAACTTTCTTGTAACCTTTGTTTTTTTCAGTGAATTTCAAAGATTTTTTAAACTCTATTCCCCTAACTATAATGCCCCAGTACCCTTTGTTTTTTTCAGGTGAATATGTGTGTATATATATATATATATGTATATATATATATACTGTATACTCACTTAATAAACCAAATGTTACAGGGACGTTATAGTTAGGCTCACAGCTTAAATGTACGAAACCATAGAAATTCACCAGTCATAGAGTTACCTCAAGTAACTATAACTCTTGCCGTAAGGCAACTATAACTCCTGCCCCACCAAGCACAGTTATTTCATGAAACATTTTATTACAAATATTACATTGATTTTATCAATGATGTTATCAAAGATGTCATGAGTTCCATAATGTGTGGGGTCATTAGCAGTGCATGGCAAGGGCACAAGTTATAGTTACCTTGGGGAATGAATTATAGTTACTTGAGGTAACTAACTATAATTGGTGAATTTCCATGGTTTTGTATGTTTAAAATATGAGCCTAACTATAACTTCCCTGTAACCTTTGTTTTTTAAAGTGAGTTTCTATGCTGTGGCCAGGCTCTGTGGCCAACCCCATAAAAGTACCCAACTTTGCACTGTGCACTGCCTTTTGCCATGTGCAGTGGAGGTTGCCTGCAAGACCTGGCCTGCAGATAGACCCTGCAACCAACCCCCCTAACAACCCAACACCATGCTGTGCATGGCCCTTTGGCTGTACATGGTGGAAGTTGGCTGTGGCCTCTCTGGGTCTCAGAATTGGTGTGAGAGGGTGTGGGTGTGAAAGTAGCTGTGAGAGTGTCTGTCTGGGTGTGAAAGTGTGTACATCAGTGTCTTATTGGTTGCGACAATGTGTGCGTATATCTGTGAGTGGGTGCATGATGCGGTCAGTGGGACTGTGAGTGGGTGTGTGAGAGTCTGAGTGTTTTGCTTTCACTAATGACCGAGCTGACAAAAATCTCTGGAATGCTCTTCTTAGTTTAAAGAAGACAATTATTATTACTTTACCACGAGGTTCCTGAGAGAGGAGATTAGTAGGTTGGAGGCACACGTTTAAAAATAGTCACAGCAATGAACGGAAAATATATCAAAGTGATTCTCAACTGCAATATACACAGCAAATATATGTGATTATATTATAGCATAACTGCCAAGCAAAGAATAAAGTCAAAATTCATCACAGCAGGGCCTATTACTGCTCTTCATCTTTCTCATGCCAGCAAGTTGATGAAGAGTTTTTCCACCCTCACGGGAAAAGGTCAGGCAGTTGACGTCCACTCCTGACTGAAGTCTGGGAAAATTCCCCTTGCTGCTGCCCAGGGACACCTTTTTATAGAATATTCAAAACATGCTGGCTACTATAGGTCAGAGTTGGAAGAAACAACGTTGAAAGTTGGCCATGTTCTCAAGGCTGTCTCTCCCAAGGCCAAGTCCTTCCCTGCACTAGAGAAAAACACAAAATATGCGCTTCCTTATCATGCTATCGTGTTCGGTAAGAGAAAATACAAAAAACACGAGCTTAGTTTACTATGTGCAAAAACACAGCTCATCTGCAATGTCTCAACTGCAATGTCTAATGCCCCGAAAAAGCCAATAGGCAGCTGAACTGAATACAAAATGTAATATGCAACTGGTGAACATTGAACAATTGATGTGCACAGTGGTGAAACACAAAGTCAGTGGTCAAACATACTTAATTTCATTACACTGAGTGGGTGTGTGAGTGGGGGAAATTGATTGAAAGAGAGAGAAAGAAAGTAAGAGGGAGAGTCAGAGAGAGATTTTTAGGCTTTGATATATGATATACTTAGAATTAGATATTTCTGTACAATTTCAAATAAAAAAATGTATCTCTCTTTCTAAAAAATTCAGGAATGCGAGTCTGGCTGGACTCGAACCCCGAGGGCCCAGTGTGAAGGTCCCGCAAGGGCTCCCTCACAGTCAGTACAATTTATTTTTTAAGTTACAAAATGCCCTTTACGGGCTATTTGGCACTTCGGGAGAAGCCTTGAGGCTTCCCTCACAGTGACATTGCTTCAGCAAGCAGGGAGTCACTTTAGCAGCAGCTCCCTACTTGCCAAAGCATTTCATCTCTGTCCTCTGCACATATGCAAGGGACAGAGATGAAAGCTTCAGATTTTGACAGGGGGACCTGCTTGACAGGCCCCACTGTTAAAACCCGGAAACTGTTTGTTGTGGCTTGGCTGCAGCCTGAGAGCTGCAGCTAAACCACAACAAATAGCTATGTCCCAGGGGTGGGCACCCTGGGATGTAGCAGGAGCCGGCCCAGGGGCTGGTGGTCCCCAGGGTCATGAGTGGCTCCATGAGTGTTATGTGTGCTGCCCACTGCATATTCAATTACAGCCCTGGGGAGGTGGTGATCCCCGGGGCAGCGGGGGCATGTGGCCTCCTGCATATTTATCATAAGCCTCAGGGAGGTGGCAGTCCCCGGAGCAGTGGGACGGGGCCAGGAGACCTCCCCCCGTGTTTTTAACCAAATGCCCCCAGGACTTGGCCCACGGGGGGTGCTCTATAATAACGAAGAGCTTCATTTTTTTTACTGCGACTCTGTCCGTAAAGATAAAAAAAGGCTTTTAAGCCCTTTGGGACGCCACCACCAGAGCTAAGGGGTCAAAGAGTTCATATCTTGGCCCCTTTTCAACATTTTTTACTTTTCTTTCTGCGACTCGGTGAGTCCCAAGATAGCTGACAACACTTCAACAGCTTCTATTGTTGAAGTGTTATCAATCAATCAGATCTCAGCAGGAGATCAGGAGGGGGCGCGAATCCTTCACGTTACTAAACATACAAATTTGTTTTCTCCTTCATTTCTCAAAAACTACTGAACTGATTTACACCAAACAAAAAAGGTCACTTTGTGGACCACGACCTACCTTTCTGCCAAATTTGCGGTAATTCCGTCAAGTAGTTTTGGCGCTACCGCTGTTCAAAATCCCTATGGAACGATGAATGGGGAAAATGTGTTTTGGGAACCCTCTTTTTTTTCGGCCCCTTCTGGGTGGATCACTCCAAAACTTTCCAGACAGGCAAATTATTTTGGAAAGTTTCATGAAGATTTGTCAAGTGGCACCAAAGATATAGGCAAGTAAAAAAACGCTTTTTATATTGAAACTAGGTCTTAACTATAACTACGTAGTGGTGACCGCCACTAGGTGATATATATATATATCAAAATCCGACCATTAATGTAGGCGGACGAATGTCACAGACAACTCAAGATTTCACCTTGAGTTTTTTATTGCATTCTTGTCAAGCGTGTACAGGAAAAACTGTCCGACGTGTTTCGGCTCCTGCCTTCAACTGAGCCATGGAGTCTCACAATTAGACAATGTTTTTAAGGAAACTATTACCCGATAGTCCTTTGTTCAAGTTAACTCACATGAGCACTAGAGGGTACAAAGTTTAGAACCTATGTCACAGTGCTGATGCCATTTTTCCACAGTGTCCATGTTTAAAGGAGAAACAATTATTAAGAATACTTAATTACACTTTTTGCAAATAACTGTGAAGTACATTCCTAAGAAAGAAGGAACATTTGTGCTTCTTCATTTAACAGAAAGAAATACCATTTAAAACTCATGCAGACAAATAAATATATGAACAATAAACACATTCTTAAAGCAAGTTGCATTATAATATTTGTTTCATCCTTGCAGAGTCTTGCCTATTAATGCCCCTTGATGTTTCCATTCCAATCTATTTAAAGCATCATCATCCTATGCCACTATAAAATTACTACGTGCAATTTAACAATGTTTGCTACCTGAAAACAGGATGGTCCATATTCAGTGTCAGGTAGGCATGAGTGTCACAGTTCATCAGTAAGTGCATAAATTGCTAACAGTTGTTCAAAATAATATTTGGAAGATAGACTTATCAAATGTCATTTTACTTAGATATAACATTTCTCCCTCACTTTTTCAAATTGTGCTTGTAAACAAATCTCCCCAAGACTCTTAAGACATAAGGTTTAAAGTACCAACTCAGGTATTCATATCATATATGCCTTTCTCATAGGAGAAATGAAAAGTCCATTAATGCTTGCAGCAGTCAAGAGTCCAGAAAAAGTGCTTTTTCAAAAGCCCTGTTTCTAAAAGTTGCAAAAGGAAAGTGTATATGCATTAGCAGCAATCATGAATTGTGTTGTAGTTCATACTATACAAAAGTGCAAATGTGCAGAAGACTAATCAGGCCCTAATGTATTCTCCTAATGATAAGTGTTAGAAATGGGGTCTTTGGTTGGCAGTCACGTTACCCCCTGTCCAAGCAAGAATCTCCACTCTAGTCAGGTAAGTCACACACAATTCAAATTATCCTGTGCCCACCCTCTGGTAGCTTGGCACTGAGCAGTCAGGCTTAACTTAGAAGGTAATGTGTAAAGTATTTGTGCAATAAATCATACAATACCACACTATAGCACCACAAAAATACACCACACAGTGTTTAGAAAAATATATAATATTTATCTGGATAAATGCAGGTCAAAATTATTAAAATGCAATAAGTAAACGTTGAGATATCACTGAAAAGTGATATAAAGGGGGTCATTCTGACCTCAGCGGTAAAAGGCACTTACCGCCGGTCAGAGGACCGCCATAACACCGCCGGTCAGAAGACCGCCATAACACCGCCGCGGCCGCGGTAAACCGCCACGGTCATTCTGACCCACAACTGCCAAACCGCCAAAAACCCGACCCCCACTGCAGTCCGCCACATCAGCGGTCAGCGATAAACTGGAGATGACCAAACCTCCACCGTCACACCAACAGAAATACGCCCATGCCATTACAACCCACGAATCCATGCGGCGGTCATTCAAACGCGGTATTCCATTGGCGGTACACACCGGCGCGGTCAAAATACACACCCAGCACCAAAACACAGCCACATTGGACAATTTGAAATACACACACCTGAAACACATACATGCACCACTCCCACACAATCAATACGATATAAAACACACACCCACATCACCCACAAACCCCCACAAATCGAAATTCAGAGACAAGGCGCAATACACAGAGAGAGAGCACAGGGAACGCAAACCACAACACAGACAGGAACCCAACATCATCACCCACACCACATCTACGCACAAAACACCACACACCACCACACTCATCCCCACATACACCACCCCACACCTCATCCACACCACCCCATGGCACCCCAAAGGCACCCCAGGTTCTCGGACCAAGAACTCAGGGTCATGGTGGAGGAAATAATTAGGGTAGAGCCCCAGCTCTTCTGCACACAGGTGCAGCACACCACAATAGCCAGGAAGGCGGAGCTATGGCAAAGGATCGTCGACAGGGTCAACGCTGTGGGACAGCGTCCCAGAAATAGGGAAGACATCCGAAAGCGCTGGAACGACCTACGGGGGAAGGTGCGGTCGATGGTGTCAAGATACAACATCGCTGTGCAGAAGACTGGCGGCGGACCCCCACCCACTCCACCCGAATTCACAGCATGGGAGCAAGAGGTCTTGAACATCCTGCATCCTGAGGGCCTCGCTGGAGTAGGCGGAGGAATGGACTCTGGTAAGTCTAATCTCAACTACTTCATCCCCCCCAACCACCAGCATGCCAACCCACACCCCCAACCCCCCATCACACATCCTCCCTGCTAAGGTCTCACCAGCACAACCCACCCAACCCAACACCAACCCCTGAATGCCACCACAAACCATGGACACCCATCACCTAAGCATGACCACTGCACATACCCACCCCCCCCCCCCACAAACCACCCTCATAACTCCTCCCACAAGGGAATGCCAGCACTGGGGAACAAGGGCACACACAAATCGCACGCCATGGCACACACAGAACCAATAACCATACTCTTTTACCCCTGCAGGACCCGAACGCCAACACACCGGCCAGGAGGGTCCAGAAATGTCCATCCCACCCCCAGAACAGAACTCCAGTGATGACAGCAGCTCTGTCGACCTGGAACCTGATGACCAGCCCGGACCATCGGGGACCTCTGGACACTCGGTTCCCCTCAGGCAGCCACAGGCCACAGCAGACCTACCCCCCTCTGGAAACACCAGCACAGCACCCACCCAGCGGGCCCATGCCTCTGTCTCCAGGATAGGTCAAGCAGCGGTGTGTCTACCCCTACAGGGCACCCAGGGTAACCCACCACCCCAACAACAACAGGGACCTGGGGGCAGTGGTAGTGGGCACACCGTCCAGGGGACAGAGGCCCAGGAACAAAGGGGAACTAGGAGGGCTGCTGTGCGACAGAGGGAGGACTGGCCTAGGGAACCCACTGTCCGAAAGGCCCTCACCACCATCATGGGAGCGTACCACCACTCCCAAGAGACGATGGCGACGGTCCTGGCCAGGTTCCAGGAGATCCAGGCCATGCAGGAGGAACAGTACATGGGGTTCCGGGAAGAACTGCGCAGCATCAGATCCGCAATGGGTACAATCGTGGTGGCACTCAACCAGATTGTCACCACATTGCGGGACCATGTGGCCCCCCAAAGGGCCCCTGCCACTAGCATGGAGGAAGAACAGCCCACCACCTCCGCCGGCGCTAGTGGTCAGGAGGCCCCGACACAACAGCAACGGGCCACCCGGACCCCACAACCTGCAGAACAAGAACCACCCCGCAAGAAAGGCCTGAGATCTAGGACGAAGACAGAGTAGGATGTCAAGACCCCCGCCATGCACGGATACCCCCGGATGCCATCCCACTGTCCCACTTGTTCACCCTGTCCAACCTTGAACTGCCCCTGCTCCACCTTCCACAGGCATATGGACAATGCACCTGTGCAAACGAGAGTCTGGACTCTGCCATGCCTCCACCATCACCCATCACCCTTTTTGAACTATTCACCAATTTTTTCACTTCAATAAACACAATTATTGCACAAAAACCATCTGGAGTCTGCTATTTATTTTTTTTAAACCAAATGTATTAGACATAACCAACCAAAAATGTCCAGTTACATTGTGATGACAACATACCAGTGTCACACAGCAGTAGTCCATGGGGAAATAAACCAGAGGGCACTCCGTGGGGACCAGATCACTGAAATAGGAAGTGAAATCCACAACTAAGTTACCATACATTGGGGGGAAAGGTCAGACAGTAGAGAGCCAGTACTGTTACAGATATTTTTAAATGCTGGAGTAGATTCTTACCTGTGTGTTACTGGAAATACTGCAGTATCACTCTGTCCCTGTTGTCTGTGTCGTCCTCTTTGTCTTCCTCCTCTTCACTCTCCGCAGGCTCCACAGCGGCCACAACACCACCATCTGGACCATCCTCCTGCAGGAAAGGCACCTGGCGTCGCAAAGCCAGGTTGTGAAGCATGCAGCAGGCCACAATGATATGACACACCTTCTTTGGTGAGTACATTAGGGATCCACCTGTCATATGCAGGCACCTAAACCTGGCCTTTTGGAGGCCGAAGGTCCGCTCGATCACCCTCCTAGTACGCCCATGGGCATCATTGTACCGTTCCTCTGCCCTTGTCCTGGGATTCCTCACTGGGGTCAGTAGCCACGGCAGGTTGGGGTAACCAGAGTCACCAATTAGCCACACACGCTGTCTCTGTAGCTGTTCCATCACATAAGGGATGCTGCTATTTCGCATGACGTACGCGTCATGCACTGACCCTGGGAACTTGGCATTCACATGGGAGATGTACTGGTCAGCCAAACAGACCACCTGGACATTCATGGAATGAAAACTTTTTCGGTTCCTGTACACCTGTTCACTGTCTTTTGGGGGGACCAAAGCCACATGGGTCCCATCAATGGCACCAATGATGTTGGGAATGTGTCTAAGGGCATAGAAATCACCCTTCACTGTAGGCAATTCCCTCACCTCAGGGAAAATGATGTAGCTCCGCATGTATTTCATCAGGGCAGACAACACTCTGGACAATACCTTGGAAAACATAGGCTGAGACATCCCAGATGAAATGGCCACTGTAGTTTGAAATGATCCACTAGCCAAAAAATGGAGTACTGACAGCACCTGCACTAGAGGTGGAATCCCTGTGGGTTGGCGGATGGGTGACATCAGGTCTGGCTCCAGCTGGGCACACAGTTCCTGTATAGTGGCACGGTTAAGTCTGTAGGTGAGTATGATATGTCGTTCTTCCATTGTCGACAGGTCCACCAGCGGTCTGTACACGGGAACATTCCTCCGTCTCCTCGCAAGTCCCAGCGGACGGTGCCTAGGAAGGACAACATGGAGCACAGAGTCAATCAACCCACATGTACGTTTCCACAGATTGCACAGTACACGAATCTCTATGCAGTGAATGGCTTGTATGAGTGTCGGTGCAAGGCCTAGGCATGTGTGACGCAGTAGGAATTAAGCCATGTGGGCCCTTGAAATGGTGGCTGCCTGACCTGTGAAGTGTGACAATGTGATGTGAGCTCATTGCGCTGGCGTGGCACACCGTAGCGGTAGGCGGTTTAAGACCGCAGCGCAAAGCTGGATAACATTGAACCCTATGGGTTTCAGGAGCCAATGGCGATGTGCGCCGGCGGTCGCGGTACGCACCGCCGCGGCCGTAACCGCCATTTTCTATCTGCTTAATCACTCGAGACCTGATCATCCACAGGAGAGGACCTATACTGCAAGTGCTGCTGTGACCTCGGTCTGGAAGTGATAATGGCTGCTGCGACTGGGGAAAGGGCCCCCGCCTTCAGTTCCGAAGAGTTGGAGAAGCTCGTGGACGGGGTCCTCCCCCAGTATGCGCTACTCTACGGTCCTCCAGACCAACAGGTGAGTACACAGGGGCCAATGCTTAGTGGCCAATGCCTGGGATGAGTGGGGTGGATGTACGATGGAGGGGAGGGGAGCGAATGAGGAATGCATCGCACGACAGATGAGAGCATGTGCCACATGGCAAGGTTGGGGAGGGGGGGCCACTCACATCCACCATGCAGAAAAGTGATGATGTTTCTTTTCCCCCCCTGTACATGTCACATAGGTCAGCGCCCATCAGAAGATCGAGATTTGGCGTGCCATCGCCAAGAACGTCCAGGCCCTGGGGGTCCACAACAGACGGGGCACCCACTGCCGCAAGAGGTGGGAGGACATCCGCCGCGGGAGCAGGAAGACCGCCGAGGCTCTGCTGGGGATGGCCTCCCAACCTAGGAGGGGTGCCAGTCGTATCTTGACCCCCCTGATGTCCCGGATCCTGGCGGTGGCCTACCCCGATTTGGATGGGCGCCTGAGGACATCACAGCAGACACAAGGGGGTGAGTACCAGCACATTCAGCTATCTTTCCGCGCAGTGGAGGTGCCTGGGTGGGGGAGGAGGGCTGTGGGTATCCCTAGGCCAGGGCGATTTCTTTAGGCTAGGCCCCTCCGTGAGGCATGGCCCTGTGCCCCCGCCCCCCACCTCTGTAGGGTGCCTAGTAAAGCTTGTCATGGACCTGTGTTTTCTATGTGGGCAGTTGTCGCCCATAGGCTTGTAGGGCATGTCCCAGTGATTGAGTAGTGTACCCCAAGTACGCAGCGTAGTGCAGGGGGCTTCTGTGTCTGTCCTCTCCGCCAACGGTGTCCCCAATGCATGCACTCAACTTGTCTTTATTTCTCCACCCCCCCCCATTTTCTTTGTCATTCTGTTAATGTGTGCATTAGCATCATCAGGCGGAGGAGAAGTGGCATCGGCGCAAGAGGGAGCTGCATCTCACATGGCCCCGGAGGGCCATGCAACCGACTCCGAGTTGACCAGTGAGACGGAGGGCGAGGGGGGCTCCACCACTGGGATCCGTGCAGACGTCAGCGACACCGACACGTCCTCGGATGGGAGCTCCCTTGCGGTGGCGGCAACATCCGTGCCCACCGATACTACAGGTACAGCCGCCACCCAGCGCACCAGCTCCGCCCTCCCAGCAGCCCCTCAACGTTTGGCCCGTCCCCGCACGGCCAGGAAGCCGGCCATCTCCTTCGCCCCAGGCACCTCAGGCCCTGCCCCAGTCACCCCTGCTGCCCTCAGTGAGGAGGTCATTGACCTCCTGAGGACCATCATTGTTGGGCAGTCTACCCTTTTGAATGCCATCCAGGGTGTGGAGAGGGAGGTGCATCAAAGCAATGCATACCTGGAGGTCCTTCATTCGGGTCAGGCTGCCCAGCAGCGATCGTTCAACGCTCTGGCCTCAGCACTGACGGCAGCCATTGTCCCTGTCTCCAGCCTCCCTCTTCCAACTCCCTCCACCCAGTCCCACTCCCCTGTTCCTCTGCCTATCCCATCCACACCTACAGACCAGCCTGCACACACCTCAACACCCAAGGGCAGCTCATCCAGACATAAGCACCACAGATCACACAAACATTCACCCAAGCAACATCCAGATGCAGACATGCCAACAGCCACTACCTCCTCTGTGTCCCCCACCTCCTCGTCTCCCTCCTCCCTCCCTGTGACGTCTCCACTCACACCTGCATGCACACCACCATCAGCCAGTACGTCCATCACCAGCACACCCTCCAGACCAGTCCGCACACGTGCAGTCACCACCCCCACTGCCATGTACACGTCCCCTGTGTCCTCTCCCAGTGTGTCTGTCACCCCCTCTTCCAAACCACACAAACGCAGGCAGGCAGGCACCCACCCAACAGCCATCCACCTCACGACAGCCTCCGTCACAAGTACCTGCACCCAAAGACAGCACACTTGACTCTCCTCCAACCACATCCTCTTCCTCCACACCCATACCCACTCCAGCTACCCTTCCCATTGCTCCCAAAAAGCTTTTCCTGTCAAAATTGAACCTCTTTCCATCACCTGACCCACCCCCTCCATCTCGTAAGAGTTCCAAAAACACCTCAGCCACCACCAGCCCTGCATCTCCGAAGACCATAGTGCATGGCTTTTAGAGTCCGCCAGCTCCTAGGGCAGGAACATCGGCCAGCAGCAAGGGGACAGCCAGCCCCCCCTGGGAAGAGAACCAAGAAAGTGAAGGGCCGGCGCGACAGGCCTGAGACGGCTGCCCCCAAGGACAGTAGCCTTGCCCCGTCAGCTGCCACATCCAGTAAGGGAGGCAAGGGCCACAGAGATTCTGCCAAGGAGGGCAAGGGCAGCAGGGCAGAGAAGTCAGGCAGCAGCCGACCTGGCCAGGAGGGCCCAACCAGCCCCATTCCGGGTGTGTCGGAGGACACCCAGGGGCCCAGGACTCCATCACAGGAGGGCCCCGCAACGGAAAGGTCCGATGCTGACTGAGCGGGAAGTATTGGCCAGGTGTGGTTCCCTCGAAACACAAGACAGGCACCGCTGAACAGGGGCCGCCGTGAGAAGCACCACTGAACAGGGCCCCACCAAGACAGGCACCGCTGAACAGGGCCCCGCTGTGAGAAGCACCGCTGAACAGGGCCCCGCCAAGACAGGCACCGCTGAACAGGGCCCCGCCGTGAGAAGCACCGCTGAACAGGGGACCCTGGCAGACACGATTGAACTGAAAGGGGACCTTGTGCACTTCTAAACCACTCTTTGAAGTCTCCCCCCCATTCAAAGGCACATTTGGGTATATAAACAGGGCCTCTGTCCCTGCCAACGCAGACACTTCCTGGAGAAGAGAACCTTAACCAGAACCTGCATCCTGCCAAGACAACCTGCCTGGCTGCTCAAAGGACTCACCTGTCTGCTTTCTGTGAAGGACTGCTGCCTTGCTGTTGCACTGCTGCCTTGCTGCTCTCTGGCTGTGGTGAAGAAGTGCTCTCCAAGGGCTTGGATTGAGCTTGCCTCCTGTACCCTGATGTCTCAGGACCAAAAAGACTTCACCTCTGCAAAAAGGACCCCTTGTTGTGGCGAAATTTGACGCATAGCCTGCCAGAAACGATGCACATCCTGCACCGTGGTGAAAATTTCACTGCATGCCGAACCGGAACGATGCAGCCCGACTTTGCAACAAGAAGATCAATGCAGCAGCAGCGTATCGACCGGAAATTCGACGTACAGCTGAGCCGGAACGATGCAGCCCCTATGACTTCGTCCTGTCAGCACCGGAAATCCACACAGCGCCCCCAGGGTGACTGAAAACCCCACAACCCAAAGAAGATCCATAACCGAGCACCGGAAATCGACACACAGCCGTCCCTGCTTGAAAACTAAATAACACATAGCCGTGTGCGGCCTGAGAAATCGACGCACACCCCTTTTGTTTCCACGCATCTCCTCCTCTGTAGTTCGTTGCAGAGATTTTTTACATGAACCTGTACTGGTTAGCAGTGGTAAAGTGTGCAGAGTCTAAAACCAACAAAAACAGTATCTAAAAAGTGGGGGGAGGCAGGCAAAAAGTTAGGGGTGACCACCCTAAGGTTGCCAGGTCTAACGTGTCCCCCCCAGCTGAAAGTGGGGAGAGCTACCCAGCCCCCTGGGAGCTCTCATCGCTAAGGCGGAAGTATCTGGAGAGACCATCAGCGTTGGCGTGGTCAATCCCCTGACAATGCTCCACCGTAAAGTCCATCCCCTGTAGGGAAATGGACCACCTCAACAGTTTAGGATTCTCACCCCTCATCTGCATGAGCCATCTGAGGGGCCTGTGGTCTTTCTGAACCCGGAAGTGAGCCCCAAACAGGTATAGCTTCTTCAGTGCCCAGACTACAGCAAATGCTTCTCTTTCAATAACACGCCACCTCTGTTCCCGTGGTAATAGTCTTCTGCTAATAAAGACTACTGGTTGGTCTAGGCCCTCCTCATTTAGGTGTGCTAGGACTGCCCCTATGCCATGCTCTGAAGCTTCTGTCTGTACGATAAATTCCTTGGAGTAGTCAGGAGCCGTGAGCATGGGAGCTATGCACATGGCTTCCTTCAGGGAGTCAAAGGCTTTCTGACAAGCCTTTGTCCAATTCACCAACCTAGGTTGCTTTTTGGAAGTGAGTTCCATCAAGGGTGTCACCATGGTTCCATAGCCCTTGACAAATCTGCGGTAATGCCCAGTGAGGCCAAAGAAGGCCCTCACCTCTGTTTGTGTTCTAGGTGGTTGCCAGGCCTTGATAGTTTCAATCTTGGCCTGGAGTGGCTGCACCTTGCCACCGCCTACTAGGTTTCCTAAATACACCATGGAACCCTGCCCAATCTGGCACTTACTGGCCTTGATGGTCAGGCCTGCCTGTTGCAGAGCTTGAAGCACCTCCTTGAGTTGAAGCAGGTGTTCCTCCCAGCTGTCACTGTAGACGGCAATGCCGTCCAGGTAGTCTGCGCCGAAGGCATCCTTGGCAGCTAGGACCCCGTTGACCAACCGTTGGAAGGTAGCGGGGCATTTTTGAACCCAAACGGCACCACCCGTAATTGGTAATAGCCCTCAGGTGTGGAAAATGCAGATCTCTCTTTAGCCCCCTCAGTCAAGGCGATCTGCCAGTACCCTGATGTGAGATCAAAAGTATTGAGGAACTTGGATGCGCCGAGCCTGTCTATCAGCTCATGAGTTCGGGGGATGGGGTGAGCCTCAGTCCGTGTTACTGAATTGAGACCCCGGTAGTCCACGCAGAACCGAAGTTCTGGTGTGGCACCAGGTGCAGCAGCCTTGGGTACCAGCACCACAGGGCTGGCCCAGGGACTACTAGACTTCTCAATAACCCCTAGAGCCAACATCTTGGAGACTCCCTCTTTGATGCTGGCCTTCACCTTATCTGACAACCTGTACATTTTGTTCTTTACATGGGGACTGTCTCCTGTGTCAATATCATGGACACACAAGTGTGTGAGTCCAGGGGTGAGGAAAAACAGGGAGGCGTACTGTTCCAGTAACTGGTAGCAGTCCCCTCTCTGGCCTAGGGTCAGGGAGTCAGAGAGAATGACACCCTCCACTGGCCCATCACCTTCTTTGGTCAGGAAGTGGTTCACTCTCTTCCTCCACACCCTCATCTGTCACCAGAAGCATGTTGACCTCCATCCTCTCAAAGTGAGGCTTCAGTCGGTTGACATGGAGCACCCTTACGGGGTTCCTAGGGGATTGGAGGTACACTAGGTAAGTGCCCTTCCCTTTTCGCTCATTCACTTCAAATGGGCCAGACCAGTGGTCCTGGAGAGCTCTAGGCTCTACTGGCTCCATCACCCACACTTTGTCTCCAGGTTGAAACTCCACCAGGGTGGCCTTCTGGTCATACCAGCGTTTCATTACCTCTTGACTGGCCTCAAGGTTACTTTTGGTCGTTTTCCAGAAGCGGTGGATCTGGTTGCGGAGGGCCAGCATGTAACTGACCACATTCTGAGGGGGTGCCTTGGGAGCTTTCTCCCACCCCTCCTTGACAATGTTTAAGGGTTCCCTGACAGGGTACCCATAGAGAAGCTTAAAGGAACTGATTCCCCCCCTTCTGGGGTACATCTCTGTAAGTAAAGAGAAAACATGGTAAGAGGACGTCCCACTAATGCCTTAGGGAGCCCGGTGATCATGCCTTTCAAGGTCTTGTTGAATCTCTCCACAAAACCATTAGATTGGGGGTGATAGGGTGTGGTAAACTTGTAGGTAACACCACACGCATCCCACATGGACTTCATGTATGCAGACATGAAGTTAGTGCCTCTGTCAGACACAATCTCCTTTGGGAATCCAACACGGATAACTATCCCCATTAGAGTTCTGGTCACCACCGGTGCAGTTACGGTCCTCAGAGGGATTGCCTCTGGGTAATGAGTGGCATGGTCCACCAGAACCAGGATGAACCTGTTGCCTAGGGCAGTTTTGGGGTCCAATGGACCAACAATGTCGATGCCCACCATTTCAAAGAGGGTGCCAACGACAGGGAGTGGGATCAAGGGGGCTTTTAGCCTTTTCCCTGTTTTCCCACTGGCCTGGCAGGTAGGACAGGACCTACAGAACGCAACTGAGTTTGTCCTCACCCAGGGCCAATAGAAGTTGGTGACAAGCCTGGCAAAGGTCTTGTCTTGCTCCAAATGTCCTGCCAGGTGGATGTTGTGAGCCAGACCCAGTAGGAAGGTCCGATAACACAGCGGGACCACCAGCGCATGCACTGCCCAAATGGCCGGAACCTTAGGCTCACTGTAAAGGAGATCATTCTTCCAATATATATGGTGATCGCCAGAAGCTTCCCCTGCTGCCTGGGCTGGGGCCTGTTGCCTCATGCCGTCTAGAGTGGGACATTCTTTCTGCGCCTTGCAGAATTCCTCCCTGGTGAGCCCACCCTCAACTTGCCAGCCAGCAAGCTCAGGTAGTTCCCCTAGGGCGGCAATGTCTTCCCCAGTTGGCTCAGGGGCCTCCTCCTCAGGAAACCCTGTCAACCACTGCAGGAACTTCTGGGACCGGTTTCCCGCGACCCTTGCCCCTCCTCTTGGCAGTTGTCTGGGCCACTGTTCCAGGCTCCAGGTGCCCTTGACTTCCCTCCCAGGCAGCCATGAACTGTGTGGCCATGCAGAACCACTCAGGCAATTCCAACAGCTCCAAGTGAGACCTTAGCTCGACCTCCTTCCAGGTAGTGTGCTCAAGGTCGTTGTCTAACAGACAATCTACAGGCATGGCAGGACTCACAGCTACTGATAGAGTACCAGAGACCCCCTCACTCAAAGGGAACCAAAGCTACCGGTAGGTGTCTCTCACGATTGTCGGCGACTATGACTTGGTGGAATGTATTTGGGAGGACCTGCTCTGCTGATACCAGCTGACCCCTGACAGTGGTCATGCTGGCTCCTGTGTCACGCAGAGCCTTCACACTTTACCCATTGATGGTGACCCACTGCCTATGCTTGGAAGTATTGGCCGGCATGTGGGTTTTTTGGCAAGAGCTCTGCATCCCCCAGGGACACTAGGGTTACCTCTATCTGCTCCCCAAAACTATCTGGGACTACCTCCTCCCCAAGCCCTATGCTAGCCAACCCAGGTGTCTGCCCTCCTTTGGGGGGCTGTGCCTTCTTGGGATACTTTGAGTCACCCTCAGAGTGCCCATACTTACTGCACTGATTGGGGTACAAACCTCCCTGTCTTATGGTCAATTAACCCCTTCCTTTTGGAATCAGATCGGGACTGGTTACCACTATTCACTTGGGAACTATTTTGAGGGCCTTTTGAGAACTCCTTGTTTTTAAGTTTTTCTCCCCCCTCTTTCTGCTGATGGGAACCCTGACCACCTTTGTGGGTGTGCCCCCTAGATACCTTTCTGGACACTCTGGTGCTAGCCCAGCGGTCTGCCTCCTCAGCAAGCTTCCTGGGATCGGTCAGCTTACTGTCTACTAGGTGCTGGCGCAACTCTGTAAAACAAGGACTGAGCATTTGCTCTCTCAGAATCAAATTATACAATCCTGTGTAATCATTTACTCTGTAGCCCCGCAACCATCCATTCAGTGCCTTACGGGAAAAGTCAAAGACATTTACCCATGTTTGTGTGGACTATTTGGTGCTGTCCCTGAACCTCTGACTGTATTTCATAGGGGTCAGCCCAAACTTGGCAAGTAAAATGGCCTTCATGTGTGAGTATGTGTTTTGGTCCTTTGGGTCCAATGTGAGAAGTGTGTCCCTCCCAATTGCTGGCACATACTCCCACATAACTGTACCCCATTGCTCTTCAGGAACCCCTTGAGCCCTTAGTGCAACTTCATAAGTAGCTAGCCATTTATCACTGTCATCTCCCACCACAAACCTGGGCACAACATTTTTGGGTATACGAACCTTCTTTTCTCCAGCAGGTCCTGCCTGTATGCTGCCACCAGTACTGCTGGACTCAGACTGCTTCGCCTTAAGATCCAGCTCCTTGAGACTCAGTTCATGAGCCAACAAAAGTTTATTCTCAGCCAAAGCTCTCTCTGCCCTCGTTTCTTCCTGTTGGGCCTCAATTGTCAGACATGGCATTTGCAATAGAAACTCTCTCTCCTCTCTCCTTTCCTCTGCGGTCAGGCCTTGATCAGAGACATTGCTCCCTGGTTTGGCAGGGGCACAATTGCAGTGCTAACATCATCTACTGATGGCAAAAAATCCTCTGGGGAGCCATCTTCTGGCTCCTCCTCATCACCATCCTCCTCTAAATGGGCTTCTACCCAGGCCCTCCGCGCCACTTGAAATTCCTCCTTTCTGGAGGCACCTGGGATGGGTACTTCTCCCTGCAGAACCCTTTCAGCTCTTTGACAGTATATGTCTCCAATAGGGCCATGTAAAAAATCTCCTGCGTGAGACCCAGCCTGAGACATGTTGAGTGAGGATTTTAGTTTTCAAAATTGTCAGGAAAAAAATGAAATTGCAAAAAGAAAAAAATCAAGTTGATCTTTAACTGTGGGTAGGTAGTGAAATACTTAGCTACTGTATGTCACTGCACAAATACAAGTCCTATCCTCACTGCTGATCACCAAGGTTAGAAATGGGGTCTTTGGTTGGCAGTCAGGTTACCTCCTGTCCAAGCAAGGACCCTCATTCTAGTCAGGGTAAGTCACACACAATCCATATTATCCTGTGCCCCCCCTCTGGTAGATTGGCACTGAGCATTCAGGCTTAACTTAGAATGTGTAAAGTATTTGTGCACTAAATCATACAATAACACCATATAGCACCACAAAAATACACCACACAGTGTTTAGAAAAATTTATAATATTTATCTGGATAAATGCAGGTCAAATCAATTAAAATGCAAAAAGTAAATGTTAAGATATCACTGAAAAGTGATATAAAGTGTCTTAAGTCTTTTAAAAGCAAACAAAGTCTCTTTCAAGCACAAAGTACCTGGTTACGTGAAAAATCTCCCCAAAGAACCGCAGAGGAGGAGACGCATGGAAACAAAAAGGGCATCCTTTAGTTTTCACGCAGGGATGGCTGTGCGACGATTTCCGGCGCTCGTTCATGGATCCTCTTCGGGGTGCGGGGTTTTCAGTCACCCCGGGGACAATGCGTGGATTTCCGGTGCTGACAGGACGAAGTCACAGGGGCTGCGTCGATCCAGTGGGCGTTACATCAAATTTTCTAATGCACTGCAGGCGCTGTGTCGATTCCTCTCTGGAAGTCGGGCTGCGTCATTCTGACTCGCCTGTGCGTCGATCCAGTGGGCCGTGCGTCAAATTTCCTGTCGCTACGCTGGCGCTGCGTTGATCTTCTCATTGCAAAGTCGGGCTGCATCGTTCCGGTTCAGCATGCAGTGAAATTTTCACTGCGGTGCAGGCTGTGCGTCATTTCTGACAACCTGTGCGTTGAATTTCGCCGCACAAGGAGTCCTTCTTGCAGAGGTGAAGTCTTTTTGGTCCTGAGACATCAGGGTACAGGAGGCAAGCTCTATCGAAGCCCTTGGAGAGCACTTCTTTACCACAGCCAGAGAGCAGCAAGGCAGCAGGGCAACAGCAAGGCAGCAGTCCTTCACAGAAAGCAGACAGGTGAGTCCTTTGAGCAGCCAGGCAGGTCTTCTTAGCAGGATGCATGTTCTGGTTCAGGTTCTCTTCTCCAGGAAGTGTCTGTGTTGGTGGGGCAGAGGCCCTGTTTATATACCCAAATATGCCTTTGAAGTGAGGGAGACTTCAAAGGGTGGCTTAGAAGTGCACAAGGTCCTCTTTCAGTTCAATCGTGTCTGCCAGGGTCCCAGTAGGGTGTGTGGCAGTCCTCTGTGTGAGGGCAGACCCTCCCAGCCCAGGAAGACCCATTCAAAATGCAGATGTATGCAAGTGAGGCTGAGTATCCTGTGTTTGGGGTCTGTCTGAGTGAATGCACAAGGAGCTGTCAACTAACCCCAGCCAGACGTGGATTGTAAGGCACAGAAAGATTTAAGTGCAGAGAAATGCTCACTTTCCAAAAGTGGCATTCCTAAAATAGTAATATTAAATCCAACTTCACCAGTCAGCAGGATTTTGTATCACCATTCTGGCCATACTAAATATGACCTTCCTACTCCTTTCAGATCAGCAGCTACCACTCAAACAATGTATGAGGGCAGCCCCAATGTTAGTCTATGAAGGGAGCAGGCCTCACAGCAGTGTAAAAACGAATTTAGGAGTTTTACACTACCAGGACATGTAAACTACATAGGTACATGCCCTGCCTTTTGTCTACACAGCACCCTGCCCTAGGGGTTACCCAGGACACACCTTAGGGGTACTTATATGTAGAAAAAGAGGAGTTTTAGGCTTGGCAAGTACTTTTAAATGCCAAGTAAAATTGGCACAATTAGTGCTGCAGGCCCACTAGTAGCTTTTAATCTATAGGCCTTGGGCACATATAGTGCACTCTACTAGGGAATTCTGAGTAAATTAAATAGCCCAATTAGGTGTGAACCACTGTTTCCATGTTTAAAGGGAGAGAGCATATGCACTTTAGCACTGGTCAGCAGTGGTAAAGTATGCAGAGTCTTAAAACCAGCAAAAACAGTATCTAAAAAGTGGAGGGAGGCAAAAATAAAGTTAGGGGTGACCACCCTAAGGCTGTCAGGTCTAACAATAAGTTTGCACCAATGAACACTAAATATTTCGGAATAAATGTGCATAATTGAGCATCTCAAAATGTAACTTATAATATGCTACCCAATATGCTGCTTTCAGTTATATATATTCTCACTTACAGGTACATGAGACATGAAATGCATAATACATAGTGCATCTTTAGATGATCCATACATCTTGCCTAGAACATAGTAGCCCATTAGTAATTTTAACAAGATCTTATCTTCACATGGCCCCTGGAAGTCACATTTCTACTGCTTCAGATTTTATAGGAACATGACCTAGACTGTTCTTATTAAAGATGTACATGCAATTCAGGATCAGAATTATGCCCCATTGGTGTTTCGGTCCCTATTAATATAATCATGCGAGATTCCAGCCTTCTCAATGTTAATTCACGATTGCCACCTCTCTCATTCAGTTTCACATGTTTAATTCCACAGTATCTCAACTCCCTTACATTACTTTCATAATGTTCCCAGAAGTGTTTGACTACTGGATATGAGAAACCCTAATGAGGGTCTTCTACAATATGTTATACTGGGATGCTCCAGTAGAACTGTTCTCAGTTGATCATCCGATTTGACAATTTTTCAGGTTCTGTATAATATTTGCCCCAGTTCTTTATGCTTCAAGTTGAAGTCTAAAATCATGTGTGCAGGTTCTTCATTCTCTATTGTTATTGTACGAACTACTAACAGTTCCTCCCTTGATCGTTGTTTGACTCTCTTTTCTGCATCTCCTAATACTTCCAAGGGGTAACCTCTTTGGAGGAATCTTCCCATCATTTCAGATATTTGTACATGCAGATCTTTCAACTCTAAGCAATTTTGTTTTGCTCGCAACATCTCCTCATGGGAGATACTCCATTTCAGGGTTTTTGAGTGCCTACTGATGGCATGACGTATGTTACTTGATGTTGGTTTACGGTGGATATTATTACAGATCTTCCCATTTTTTACAAGGACTTCAATGTTCAAGAAGGTGATGTTATCTGAGCTGATGGTGTATGTAAAATGTAGACATTTCCATTTAATGATTGGTTGAACATTTCCAATTTTTCTCTACCTTCTTCCCAGATCAGAAATAAGTTTTCTATAAATCTGGTACAGAGTGTCACATGTTGTAACGCTAATTGATTATCATCTGTCCAGACAGATTCTGCTTCTCAAATGCCTATAAGGAGGTTGGCATACGTTGGAGGAAAAGAAGTCCCCATGGCAGTTAGTTGTTTCTGTAACTACATTTTGCCATGGAATAAGAAGAAATTTTGAGTGAGACAGAATTTGATCATTTCAAGTAACATACCAGAGTGTTCCAGATGACCCACAGAACTGACCCGCAGGAAATATTTGTAAGCAGTGAAGCCATCATCATGCCGAACTAATGTGTAGAGAGAGGCATCAATCGTGCCAAGTAAATAGTTATCCGGCCAGGGGACTTCCCTAAATGTATTCAAGATATCCGTTGCCTCTCGAATATAGGAGCTGAGGGATGCTACATGTTTAATTAGAAAAATATCAATAAATCTTGATGTGTTCTTTAATAAGGATCCAATATTGCTGACTTTGGGACGACCAGGTGGTTCTTGTAAATATTCCTGAATCTTTGGAAGAAAGTATATTGTGGAGACAATAGGGTGATCCACTTTCAAATTTAATATACATTTTCATCAATCAAATCAAGGTCCATCCATTCTCCTAATCTCTCATGGATTTCAAAAATAACATGTTTCAATGGATTCTCTTCTAGTAAGATGTAATGCTCTCTATTTCTTAGTTGTCTTTCTGCCTCTAATAAATGCTTGTTATGGTCCAGGATGACAATGCTGCCACCTTTATCTGATGGCTTAATCAGAATTTGATCATCCTCTCACAATTCGTTGATGGCTCTATATTCCACTAGTGTCAAGTTTTGTTTCTTGCTGTAAGTTTTATCTCTTAATGCAAGATGATTGATTTATTCCACCATGAGCTCATGGAACACATCTATCTTGTTGACAGCAGGGAGTTGGGGATTAAAATATGATTTGGTTTGAGGCCACTATTGTCTCCTTCCCAAGTAGAGATCCCTGCTTTTTCACAAGTCTGTACATCTGTAATTTCAGGGAAAACATTAGACAAGTGTTCTTCTAAAGTATCTTCCAGTTACTTGAGTGTTCTCAGAGTAGGAAGATCCTTACCAGTAATGACCAGTGTTGTTAGATTTCTCTTTCTGGGAGGCAGACAGATGTGTTAAAAATGCTTCCTTAAATTTGCATACAAATTTGTACAGTTCAATCCATACATTAGGTAGATTTCATTTTACATTGGGAAAAAATGGCAAACCTTTATTCAACACTTTGCTTTGGGTTTCAGTTCCATTTTTCAAAGATAAATTAACCACTAGATAATCTTCCTTTATACCTTTTCATTAATGATTTTACCTTTTCTTTTCATTTCCTGTTTTTGGCTTTCCATTGTCCTCTGCCCCTCTGGATTTTCCTCTTCCTCTGCCTCTGCCCCTGTTATGAGTGCCAGTTCTTACTCTGCCTATCTGTTGCATACTTGTTTGAATCAATCTCATTTCCTTGGAAACATCCAAACCAACAGTTGATAAACACTCATCCATAGAGCTTATTTCAGAGCTGCCATCTGTTTCTCCATTATCCACTCCTTCCACTGTCTTTTCCGTTGTACCTTAATTTCTCAAAGCATCTTACTTTCTGGCAAACGTGTAAATTCTGCCACTTGCATTGTCACTGCGATTTCTGTTGAGTTTTCTTGCTTTGTGTTTTTCCACATCCGTTTCATGTGTATCCAATTTCTTTTCCATTGTATCTAGGGCATCTTATATATATATATATATATATTTATTGCTTCCACCATCTCCGAGCATCTTCAGAGTAAAGAAACACATGCACGTCACAGTGTGTCAGGCAACCAATTTACCAAAAATATAATAACCGTAACAAAATTCAAAGGCACATTGATGACACATCCAACCTGTTTTGGAGTACAATGATTGATATATATATCTATATATATATATATATATATATATATATATATATATATATATAGATATAGATATATGTATGTACACCCAAAGAGAAAGTCCACTAAGAGCCACTCTGATGTACTTCACAAAAAAATATTTGTGTATACTATTTAACCAAATCAAAAGGGTAATCCACAAAAGTGCATTTCATGGCATCAGCTTTATGCATGTCAGTACAGTGTCTAAATCTAAAAAGTCATGACATTTTCCCATGTCATCAAACGTGGGCTTATTGCGGTCAAACACCAACAGGAAATAATTTACACGCTGATCAGAGGTTCAGGATGCACATTTCTCACCCAGGAGGGCACATGGAACCCCCAAACAGGTATTGCCCAAGTGGGCCAAGAGAGAGGTGATGCAGGTTCAGATACCAGGCATGCACCAAGATCAGACAGTGCTGTGTGTTATCACTGTCTACTCCACAGACTCAGATACAGCCAAAGTGTGTTCTCACCTTAGCAGTTACAACACATTCCTGACACACTGAATGCAAGTAACAATGAAAAAGAAAAGAAGTAACCTCCAGAGCCAGCCCATGTACAGTAATTCACCAATTCTCCTCTGGAAGAGTAGGAAAGGGTGCCCCAGCAGAGGCACACTCTCCACACCACGGCAGAGCCAGGTTAATCGAGTCCCTTCCACTCCACCTGAAAAATAAAGAAAGGAAATTTAACTCACAGAAATTACATATTAAACATATAAAAAACAAGATTTAAAATGCATGGAAAAATATTACATTTTAAAACATAAATCTTACATATTTTATACACAAATTATTTAATACGAATGTACATTATTACTGATTTTAGAGTAAAACAAAAACATTATAGATTGTGAATATATTTTAATAAATAAAAAATAGTAAGTAAATGTTTGCAAATCCAAACTAAATATTATGCTAAAAATTCAACTGTATCATTTTGTTATTGCAAAAAATATAAATTATGTTAAGAATATTCAAAAGTCATTTAATTTCATGCACACAAATGTAATTTTTTTAAAAACTATTACACAAAATTTACATGGAGTAAAAAACGTATGTTAAATTACTTATAATTAAAAAGCAAAATCACACATTTTAACAATTATATATTATATATAATTTGACTCACGAGCAAAGTATTATTCACATATTTTAATAGTTTCCCCACCCATTTTCCCTAAAAACCCAACATCCCGCTCTTATAACAATCACACAGACACTAATTATAAACATTAATCAAATTTATGATAATTTAATTTTGTAAATGTTTAAGAATAACTAAAAACTGTACAAAACTTACAAACACAACAATAAAGATGCAAGTAAAGAACACACATTACAAACAAAAGTATAGATTAACCCATAAACATTATATATTATACAGTATTTTCACAAACTATATATTTGAATAGTAGTATTAAAAACAACACTCAACCCCTTCTGTGCTGAGGACGTAATGGTTATGTCCTACGGCACAGTGCTGCTGTGCCCAGGACATAGCCATTACGTCCTGGGCACCCAGCCTAGAGGGAGCGCTAGCGCTCCCTCTGTGGGGTTCCCCCCCACCCCCCCAAGTCAGGGATGGAAGGGGAAGCCCTTCCCCTTCCACCCCCGACACCCCCCACCCCCCCTGTGACGTCTGCGCGCGAGCACGCGCTGACAATCACAATACCTCCTCCTGAGGCTGAGCTTCCAGCACGACGATCGGAAGAGAAATGCAAAGCATTTCTCTTCCGATCATGGGGAGGAGGCAGAGAGGCTTCAAAGGGAAGGAAATGTATTTCCTTCCCTTTGAAGTCTCTCTCTGCGTTTTGGCAGCCGGATTGTAAAGCAATCCGGCTGTCAAAACACCCACTTGACACCAGGGATGTATTTTTTATTTATGAAACTGACAAAAGGGAGCGACCCCTTGGGCAAGGGTCGCTCCCAGGGGGGGCTTTTTTTTTTAAGGCCTTTTCTGCCCCCCCTGGGGCACCAGGGATAAAAAATGTTTTTTATTTTTTTTGTTTAGTTTTTGTTTTTTGAGGTGGGGAGCGACCCCTTAGGCAAGGGTCGCTCCCATAGGGGGCAAATTATATTTAGGCCATTTCAGCCCCCCTTGGGGGCAGATTGGCCTATTTTTATGAGGCCAATCTGCCCCCAAGGGGGGCAGAAACCACTAGACACCAGCAAGTTTTTTTTGTTGGTTTGTTTTTCACGTAAGGGGAGCGACCCCTTAGGGAAGGGTCGTTCCCCTGGGGGGCAAATTTATTTTAGGCCATTTCTGCCCCCCATGGGGGCAGATCAGCCTATTTTTATTAGGCCGATCTGCCCTCACGGGGGCAAAAACCACTAGGCACCAGGGATTTTTTTTGTTGTTTTGTTTTACAGATGGGGAGCGTCCCCTTTGGCAAGGGTCGCTCCCCTGGAGGGGCAAATTGTATTTAGGCCATTTCTGCCCGCTTTGGGGGCAGATCGGCCGATTTTAGGTCAATCTGCCCCCAAGGGGGGGCAGAAACCACTAGGCACCAGGGATCTTTTTTTTGCACCGTCACGCAAGGGGAGCGACCTTGTAGGCAAGGGTCGCTCCCCAGGGGTGTGTGGGGGGGCAAATTTATTTTAGGCCATTTCTGCCCCCCCTGGGGGCAGATCGGCCTATTGGTATTAGGCCGATCTGCCCCCGGGGGGGGCAGAAACCTCTAGGCGCCAGGGCAAATTGTTATTTTGTGTTTTTTTTTTTTGTTTGTTTTTTTAGAGATGGGGAGCGACCCATTAGGCAAGGGTCGCTCCCCTGGGGGGCAAATTGTATTTAGACCATTTCTGCCCCCCATGGGGGCAGATTGGCCGATTGTATGTCAATCTGCCCCCAAAGGGGGCAGAAACCTCTAGGCACCAGGGATCTTTTTTTTGCGCCGTCACGCAAGGGGAGCGACCTTGTAGGCAAGGGTCGCTCCCCGGGGGGGTTGGGGGGGGCAAATTTATTTTAGGCCATCGGCCTATTGGTATTAGGCCGATCTGCCCCCAGGGGGGGGCAGAAACCTCTCGGCGCCAGGGCAAACTGTTTTTTGTGTTTTTTTTTTTGTTTGTTTGTTTTTTTAGAGATTGGGTGCAACCCATTAGGCAAGGGTCGCTCCCCTGAGGGGCAAATTGTATTTAGAACATTTCTGCCCCCCTTGGGGGCAGATTGGCCGATTGTAGGTCAATCTGCCCCCAAGGGGGGCAGAAACCACTAGGCACCAGGGATCTTTTTTTTGCGCCGTCACGCAAGGGGAGCGACCTTGTAGACAAGGGTCCCTCCCCGGGGGGTTGGAGGGGCAAATTTATTTTAGGCCATTTCTGCCCCCCTGGGGGCAGATCGGCCTATTGGTATTAGGCCGATCTGCCCCCAGGGGGGGCAGAAACCTCTAGGCGCCAGGGCAAATTGTTTTTTTGTGTTTTGTTTTTTGTTTGTTTGTTTTTTTAGAGATTGGGAGTGACCCATTAGGCAAGGGTCGCTCCCCTGAGGGGCAAATTGTATTTAGACCATTTCTGCCCCCCTTGGGGGGCAAATTGGCCGATTGTAGGTCAATCTGCCCCCAAGGGGGGCAGAAACCACTAGGCACCAGGGATTTTTTTTTTTTGCGCCGTCACGCAAGGGGAGCGACCTTGTGCAGAAACCTCTAGGCGCCAGGACAAATTTTTTTTTTGTGTTTTTTTTTTTGTTTGTTTGTTTTTTTAGAGATGGCGAGCGACCCATTAGGCAAGGGTCGCTCCCCTGGGGGCCAAATTGTATTTAGACCATTTCTGCCCCCCTAGGGGGCTGATTGGTCAATTTTAGGTCAACCTGCCCCCAAGGGGGCAGAAACCACTAGGCACTGGGGATTTTTTTTTGGGGCGCCAATGTCACGCAGGGGAGCGACCCCATAGGCAAGGGTCGCTCCCGGGGGGATGGGGGACAGATTTTTTTTAGGCCATTTCTGCCGCCCCCGGGGCCGGCTGAGATAGAGGCCAAAATCCACAGGTAGGCATCTTTTTCGATGAAAAAATGTGATATGTCCACGTTGTGTTTTGGGCCATTTCCTGTCGCGGGCGCTAGGCCTACCCACACAAGTGAGGTATCATTTTTATCGGGAGACTTATGGGAACACTGGGTGGAAGGAAATTTGTGGCTCCTCTCAGATTCCAGAACTTTCTGTCACCGAAATGTGAGGAAAACGTGTTTTTTTTAGCCAAATTTTGAGGTTTGCAAAGGATTCTGGGTAACAGAACCTGGTCAGAGCCCCAGAAGTCACCCCATCTTTGATTCCCCTGGGTTTCTAGTTTTCAAAAATGCGCTGGTTTTCTAGGTTTCCCCAGGTGCCGGCTGAGCTAGAGGCCAAAATCCACAGGTAGGCACTGTTTTCGATGAAAAAATGTGATATGTCCACGTTGTGTTTTGGGCCATTTCCTGTCGCGGGCGCTGGGCCTACCCACACAAGTGAGGTATCATTTTTATCGGGAGACTTGGGGGAACACTGTGTGGAAGGAAATTTGAGGCTCCTCTCAGATTCCAGAACTTTCTGTCACCGAAATGTGAGGAAAATGTGTTTTTTTAGCCACATTTTGAGGTTTGCAAAGGATTCTGGGTAACAGAACCTGGTCAGAGCCCCACAAGTCACCCCATCTTTGATTCCCCTGGGTTTCTAGTTTTCAAAAATGCGCTGGTTTTCTAGGTTTCCCCAGGTGCCGGCTGAGCTAGAGGCCAGAATCCACAGGGAGGCACTGTTTTCTATGAAAAAATGTGATGTGTCCACGTTGTGTTTTGGGCCATTTCCTGTCGCGGGCGCTAGGCCTACCCACACAAGTGAGGTATAATTTTTATCGGGAGACTTGGGGGAACGCTGGGTGGAAGGAAATTTGTGGCTCCTCTCAGATTCCAGAACTTTCTGTCACCGAAATGTGAGGAACACTTGTTTTTTTAGCCAAATTTTGAGGTTTGCAAAGGATTCTGGGTAACAGAACCTGGTCAGAGCCCCACAAGTCACCCCATCTTGGATTCCCGTGGGTTTCTAGTTTTCTAAAATGCGCTGGTTTGCTAGGTTTCCCCAGGTGCCTGCTGAGCTAGAGGCCAAAATCCACAGGTAGGCACTGTTTTCTATGAAAAAATGTGATGTGTCCACGTTGTGTTTTGGGCCATTTCTTGTCGCGGGCGCTAAGCCTACCCACACAAGTGAGGTATCATTTTTATCGGGAGACTTGAGGGAACGCTGGGTGGAAGGAAATTTGTGGCTCCTCTCAGATTCCAGAACTTTCTGTCACCGAAATTTGAGGAAAATGTGTTTTTTTTAGCCACATTTTGAGGTATGCAAAGGATTCTGGGTAACAGAACCTGGTCAGAGCTCCACAAGTCACCCCATCTTGGATTCCCCTAGGTCTCTACTTTTCAAAAATGCACCGGTTTAGTAGGTTTCCCTGGGTGCCGGCTGAGCTAGAGGCCAAAAGCTACAGGTAGGCACTTTGCAAAAAACACCTCTGTTTTCTTTAAAAAAATGTGATGTGTCCACGTTGTGTTTTGGGGCGTTTCCTGTCACGGGCGCTAGGCCTACCCACACAAGTGAGGTATCATTTTTATCGGTAGACTTGGGGGAACGCTGGGTGGAAGGAAATATGTGGCTCCTCTCAGATTCCAGAACTTTCTGTCACCGAAATGTGAGGAAAATGTATTTTTTTAGCCAAATTTTGAGGTTTGCAAAGGATTCTGGGTAACAGAACCTGGTCAGAGCCCCACAAGTCACCCCATCTTGGATTCCCCAAGGTCTCTAATTTTCAAAAATGCACAAGTTTGGTAGGTTTCCCTAGGTGCCGGCTGAGCTTGAGGCCAAAATCTACAGGTAGGCACTTTGCAAAAAACACCTCTGTTTTCTTTAAAAAAATGTGACGTGTCCACGTTGCGTTTTGGGGCGTTTCCTGTTGCGGGCGCTAGGCCTACCCACACAAGTGAGGTATCATTTTTATTGGGAGACTTGGGGGAACATAGATTAGCACAAACAAGTGTTATTGCCCCTTGTCTTTCTCTATATTTTTTCCTTCCAAATATAAGAGAGTGTGTAAAAAAGACATCTATTTGGGAAATGCCCTGTAATTCACATGCTAGTATGGTCACCCCGTAATTCAGAGTTGTGCAAATAACCACTGCTCCTCAAAACCTTATCTTGTGCCCTTTTTGGAAATACATAGGTTTTCTTGATAGCTATTTTTCACTCTTTATATTTCAGCAAATGAATTGCTGTATACCCGGTTTAGAATGAAAACACACTGCAAGGTGCAGCTCATTTATTGGCTCTGGGTACCTAGGGTTCTTGATGAACCTACAAGCCCTATATATCCCCGCAACCAGAGAAGTCCAGCAGACATAACGGTATATTGCTTTCGAAAATCTGACATTGCAGGAAAAAGTTACAGAGTAAAACGTAGAGAAAAATTGATATTTTTTTCACCTCAATTTCAATATTTTTCTTTTTCAGTTGTTATTTTCTGTAGGAAACCCTTGTAGGATCTACACAAATTACCCCTTGCTGAATTCAGAATTTTGTCTACCTTTTAGAAATGTTGCGGTTTCTGGGATCCAGCATTGGTTTCATGCCCATTTCTGTCACTGACTGGAAGGAGGCTGAAAGCACAAAAATTTTTAAAAATGGGGTATGTCCCAGTAAAATGCCAAAATTGTGTTGAAAAATTGGGTTTTCTGATTCAAGTGTGCCTGTTCCTGAAAGCTGGGAAACTGGTGATTTTAGCATTGCAAACCCTTTGTTGATGCCATTTTCAGGGAAAAAACCACAAACCTTCTTCTGCAGACCCTTTTTCCTATTTTTTTTTTGAAAAACGAAATTTTCACTGTATTTTGGCTAATTTCTTGGCCTCCTTCTGAGGAACCCACAAAGTCTGGGTACTTCTAGAATCCCTACGATGTTGGACAAAAAGGACGCAAATTTGGCGTGGGTAGCTTATGTGAACAAAAAGTTATGAGGGCCTAAGCGCGAACTGCACCAAATAGCCAAAAAAAGGCTCGGCACAGGAGGGGGAAAAGGCCTGTCAGCGAAGGGGTTAAAACAATAGTCTTAATTTCAATATTCCTGTCAACTATATTTTTGACATCTCGATATTCATGACACAATATTTATGTATCACTATATTATTTATTTAATATTTTTACATACACCGCCTGCACATTATTCAGACCTGGATGTCCTGTGCCTATCTGAAGCTCAATGCAGCCAAGACAGAATTCCTGTTATTTGCCATGAACAAACAGGAAATAGTACAAACCTGTTTTAATGACATGTACCTTCATGACTTTGAACCTCAACTTTCACTGAATGCCAAGTTACTTGGATTCTCCATGGAAGCCAATCTCACCCTGAAGAAACACATTGCCAAAAAAAAAGACTGTTGAGTAGCAGCTCTGTCTTCCAAAGAATGTAAACATATTTTTTCCAGAAAGCTGCCTCAGAACTGCTATCCAAGCACTTTTACCCTTGCATCTTGATGATGGTAAAGTCCCATTAGCAGCCTTCAGGGATTGCCTACACCTTGCAGCACAACTCATCTCTGGCCTAAAGAAATATGATCACATCACAACCAACCAGATGGAACTCTATTGGCTCCCCTTACTGGCCTGCATCATCTTCAAAATTGGCTGCATCGTTTATAATGCCAACACCACCAGCACCGCTACTTGTCTTGCAGACAAGCTGACCATCTCTGGTGGTTCTCGGCACACACACTCAACCAGGACACCATCAAACTGCAGACTAAGAAGTATCTAAAAAAAATAAAAAAATGCAGCAGGCCTTTTCCATCTATGCACCCAGAATCTGGAACAGCATTCCCAAATACTTCAGATTGGCCCCAACACTCTTCCAATTTAGGAAAAAGTTGGAAACACACCAGGTTAAAGAGCACTACGTCGCAAGGCATTAACAGTTCACAAACTAGCTACACCTCTCTGTTCACTCATTGGCTTTATGCTTGTTTCTGACTCTGTACAGTGCTCTGGTGCCTTTTGGTTAAGTTCACACTATAGAAATACCACATACTTTCAGGTTAGAGAGCTTCAGACTGTAGGGCTAGTTCAGGGCCAGCTTTAGGGCTGTTGGCACTAAGTGCGACAATGTTTGTTGTTGCCCCGCAATGACCACCTCCGCCATTGATTCCCCAACCACCATCCTTTAACAGTACCTCTCAAGTCTCCATTACCACTCTCAGATGCATTTAATTAGTTTTATAGCACTACTCGGACCAATGTAGGGCGTTAGAGCGCAGAGACAATCACTCAAACGTGTGTAAAGGATATGTTACATAAGACAGAGGACTACAAGGTATAGGTGTCATGTCATCGATACTGGTACTCAGTATAGTTTGAGTGCATGGTCTACAGAAGCAAAAACTCAGAAATTTAAAATTTAAAATGTGACACCAGGATTGGGGGTTCTCTTTATTAAGAAAAAAATGATTTCCACATGCATGGACCCCTTTTGCAGCATTAGGATAATAAAAAACTTGGGGAAAAGTCATAACCTCTAATCAATACCTTGCAGTTCTTTCTTAGGATTTTAACTAACAAAATGAACTGTCACAGTAACCCATGGACCGCTTTTCATTATACGCACTTTCTGATTTGCATGGTACGTATTCTTTGCAGCAGGCCCATCAACCTTCTCCTCTACCTTAGGATGAGTCAAAAGTTCCGATCTCTCTCCTGGAAGAATGTTAATAACCGGAGTTATCTTGACATTTTTATTGTTGACTAAAAATTGCTGGAGGCAAGGAACTGGCAGCAGGTGCGTTTAAAATCATAATACACTTGCAAACAAGGCGCCCCCACCTGAAGTCGTCACCTGGTGCGGTTGCACCGGTCGCACCACCCTAGTGCAGGCCCTGGGCTTGTTTGAGAAGGTGTGGCACTCTCATATGAAAAGCACCGGGACAAGGAAGCGGAATGGGAGTAAACAGCTCTTGTTTATTGCTACAGTATGGGTATTTTTTCCAATCTTTGTGGATGATTTAAGGACAATGTTCTTAGGCTGACAAACCCTGAACAAGTGTCTTTGCTGCTGCAACGAATGGGAAGTGATCAGTTGCGATTACCATAGAGAGGCAGAGATGGCATCCTTTACAAGTTTCATAGCTTTTGCTAGCACATACCTAAAATATATTGTTTCTGTGCAGTGGTAAATTCCTCATTGGTTTGCCCCATTTAAATGGCTAACATAAAAAAACTTAAAAACGACGTATGAAGGTTGACAACCTGTTACATGGTTTAATTATCGGTACAAGGTGTAATTATTAAGTAAAAATTCTCAAATTGCGAAGGCGTTTTGGGAAAAAATAAGAAAAAACGTTTATAACTTTCAAGCTGCTTTGTATCACCCACAAAGCTATACATGGAACAGGGCCGCTTTTTATCAGAAAGAAAATTACCAAATACATCCAACAAAGAACCCTCCGCTCAAGACTGGCACCCCGCCTTAGAACACCACCATACAAGAAAAAGACTATAGGTGGAACATCCTCTCCGTCCAAGCAGCCAAACTATGGAATTCATTACCCCCAACTATAAGAGCCACAGATAACTTTCTTGTCTTCAGAAAACTACTCAAGAGTTGGCTCTTTCCTTCATAACCACCTTTTTCAAACAACTATGAACTGCATATGCCTTTGTGGATAAATATTTTTCTCAGTTTATATGTATATTTCTATTTATTTATAGTTTATTTTGAAAATATGTATTGCTACTGTTATAACAATAAAATACACACACACTCTTTAAACCTGTCTAAGTATTTTTTACCCATGATTCTAATTATGTATTGTATGTGCATATGTGTGTGTATTCATGTGTGTGTAGATATATATATATATATATATGTGTATATGTTGTTTCTGTGCTTGGCATGTTCGTGGATCATTGCATGGCTCCTGGGTGGGTTGTTATACTAGATATCTATGGATTCCTGCTCTCATCTTATCAAACTTATCTACTCATCACTCTTATGTCATGTCTCTATCAAACTATCTTCCATCCTCACTCTGACTCATCCCAAATCCCTTCTACCACTTTCATCTCCTAAATATCTCTGCCTAAGCTCTTCCCTCCACCTCCACATCTAACTCACCAAACCTCACTCTACCTCTGTGAACTCCCACACAACCCTACTAAATTCTCCTGCATTCATCTCACCCTGCTACTATGCTCTCCCTAACCCTTCCACATACTCTTCCCCCTCCGCCCCCCTTTATTCATCCCAAGCCTTTGGGTTGAGTAAATGAAGGATATACTCCCAAATTAACACTTCTGGATTTCTTTCCTCCTCCACCCCTCCATTACTCCAGTCAATCTAACTAACAAACTCTCATATCCACGGCTCAAATTAACTCATAATAATACTAAAACCGTACTCATTATTAAACGATACTAATCCATCACTAATTCTTGTTGGGTTCCGGAGTAGCGTGCTACTCATCGAAAAGCGCTTTGACGCCTCGTCAGGGGTAATAAGCGCTATATAAATACGATTACAATACAATACAATAATGGGAGGCTGTAGCCACAATCCACAGCCCGATCAAACAGAAGTTACAACGAAGGACGGCTCATGCTGTGCTAAGATGCAAGTGTTCTTGAATGCCAATTCGGCTTCTTTTGGTGCATAAACAACTACATAAGTGTGCCTTGGTGCCCGCTCTTCTCATTCAGTAGGTGTGGGTTAGACATACCTGAATGTGGAGTTACACAGCACAAATTATTTTTGCAGGTGTTTGCTGGATCAAAACTAGTGAAAAAATGTGCAGAAAACTGCCATGTGAACATCGACTAGAAACCAGAAAGAAACTAGTGCTCAAAAAATCGTTTTCACTCTGTGCCCCTCGCTAAACTACTAATAAAATACTATTGATGGGGATGATGTCAGGGCACTGGAATTATGCAATTTTGCAGCTGTAGGTGTTTGCCGCATTTGCCACATAATTCATAATCAGCAGCATACTCTGTAGATTTTAACAAAAAAAGCTTTCTACCTCAAACGGATCAAACGTTACTAAAAACGTTTCTGCCCCAGCCTGGCGCAGAGGGTTAATGTGCATGCTGATCTGTATTTTATGTGGATAGCTGAGTGGATTAGTAAAGCTGGTTTTTATCAGAGCCTTAAAACAAATGTAATGTCTGTGAGAGGGGAACTATGGAAGGCTGAGGGGCACTTTTGCCTGGTGGTAGTGCGGGAATCGGAGAGGAAGTCATGAGCAGATGCGGCAAAAAAGATTGTGCACAGGGCGCCACCAGTCCGGCCCCTGCTCAGAGACACGCCCTTCTGCTAGAATGAGCGCAGCCTCTCGCTGCTTCTGACATCGCTCACAATGGAAGGGTCCCTCAACTACAGAAAAACTACAGGATTCCTTTTCTTACTCATGACGCTACTGTTTTCAGGTAATGGTCGCATAGTTTAAAAGACATTTGTTAAAATGTCTCTTTTTCAGCGTTGCGTAAACGTCCCGCGCTTGCAGTCTATTCAGGTACTCTGCTGAAGCGAGTACTGCCGTTGCTATTTGAAAAGTTCACAGGGCACCCACCACATGTGCATTGACTCAGAGAGTTGGCGTGCGCGCGTGTTGTAAAATGGTGTCACATTTGTGTATTCCGGGGGTGTGTTGCCGAACCCACGGACTGCCTGGGGTGGCCACACCTTGCTGGCTCTCGGAGTCCTCCACAGAGGTGGTCTTGGACCATTGATGGCTTGTCTTGGTGGGCGGGAGGGACCTGTGAGGGTGCAAGAGCACACACAACTGGACGGTCTTTTCCAGCTCTGACTAGCCCCGGCAGCCCCAGTGCAGCTCCAGAGGGTAGTATGTATCATCATTACGTTTTTGTGGCGCAAGCAGAGCCAGTGCCTGAGAACAGATACTCGGTGCTACGCTGTCTCAACTAAGCCTTCGCCTGCTTGTTAAAGCAATACTTTATTTTATTTTCAAAATACATCATATTTCTACATGATGTTTGTTGCATGATTGAGATGTCAAGTATTTCCAGGGATCATCTCGCATAGGAGCTCTTAGAAGGCAGCCAGACTCATGGCTCGGCTCGCCCCACTGCTTAATTTGTGCTTGTTGTTTCCGGTACTGAGCACCGGCACTTATTTTTGAGGGCCGGGGCTTACCCTTCTCGCCTCAAGCATTTGCTGCGAGCAAAAGACACGTATGGGAAAGACGGAGGAAGAGAAAAACGAAAAAGCGTCTCAAAGGAAGAAAAGTAGAAAGCTGCAAGAGTGAGCTGAAGGGGCAGCGAGTGGCTTTATATGGATTGAAGAGGCCCGAGATGGCTTCAGGATTACGGCCCTCAGTATTCCGTGTCCACACATTTAACTGCAGCTGCCGCGTGTTTAAGAGGAGGGCTTTGGGCACCTGCACCTTTTATTTCCAAATTAAGCACTGGTTCGCCCTATTATTATTTTTTGGCTCGCCCACAGCCACTAAGACGTAGTTGCCACACTTGCACCAAGGTGCATTTTTACAAACAAAAATGTGCGTGCATCGGCCCGGCAGTATTACAAAGAAATGTACTGTTCCTCCAACCTTAATCTGTGTATCGTGTCCACATTCACTCGCGTGAGAGATTTGATCCGTCTCCCGCTACCAAATCAGGAGTAAGAATTATTCAGGCACCTTCGGTGCAGTCGCACCCACCGCCGGCTTTAATTTTTGGAGCTATGGATTTATTGTTCGTCATCGGACTTTGACACAAAGCAAGAGACGACACAAAAGGAAAAGATGAGGAACGAAGAAAGCATTAAGAGAAAGTAAGAATAAACAATCATTGGCAATGCCAATAAGTCTCGCTTTTGCGAGAGTTGGAGCTACTGGCGTTGTAAATTACAATGTCTTTTACCCATGTGATGAGAAGTGGATTTGTGCGGGTTGAATTGGAATTGTTGTGGAATAGTGTGGCATGGAAATGTGTGGTGTGGAGTGGATTTATGTAGTGCAATTATGTTGTATGTAAATAGCAATTATGTGGTATTTGAGTGTACTGGAATTATGTGGATGGGCTTGTGTGTTGGAGTGTAATTATGTGGAATGGTATCTTATGTTGTGTAGAGGTATGTTGTGGAGTTTAATTATGCGGTGTTGAAGTTTGTGGCATGGTGTGTTGTGGTAAATGTGTTGTTGAGTTGAATTATGGGGCGTGGAATGGAGATGTGTGGAGTGAAATTGTGTTGCGTAGAACTGTGTGGCAGTGAATGAATTTATGATGATTGGAATTATGGCAATGACATTGACTGTATTTATGTGAATTGTTGCTATGTGGCAGTTGCCAGTGTCCGAGAGTGGAATGGGAGGAGCAGAGTGTCCAAGACAGGATTTGCTGGAGTAGAGTGTCATAGAGTGGATTAGAGGGGAGCAGAGTTCAGTGGCAGAGTGTCATAGAGTGTTGTTGAGTGGCGTGGAATGGATTATGATGGACTGGGTTGGATTGGATTGAGGTAGTGGGTGAATTGGATTCAGGTGGATTGGATTGGGTTAGAGTGCCTTGGATTGGAGTTGGTGGACTGGATGGGGTGTATTGAATTAGGGTGGGGTAATTTGGATTACAGTAGGGTGGTTTGGAGTGGGGTTAATTAGAATGGAAGGGCGTCACACTTGAAAGGGGTGGACTGAATTCGAGTGGGGTGGATTGGATTGGATTGGATTGGAGTGAGGTGGATTGGAGTGTGGTGGGCTAGATAGATTGGATTGACTGGGATGGACTGGAGAGGGGTGGGGTGAAGTGGAGTGAATTGGGGTGGGGTGGGTGAGTTTGAGTGGAGCAGATTGGATTGAAGTGGGGTAGTTTGGAATGAGGTAGATTGGATTGGGTGGATTGGATTGGGGAGGGGTGGGGTGGTTTGGAATGGGGAGGAGTGGAGTGGGCTGTTTTGGATTGGAGTGGGGCAGATTGTTCTGGGTTGAAGTGGGGCTGACTGGAGTGAGGCAAATTGTTTTGGATTGGAGTGGGGCTGATTGTTTTGGACTGGAGTGGGGCAGATTGTTTTGGATTGGAGTGGGGTGGACTGTAGTGGGGTGGGTTGAGAGGATTGGAGTGTGGTGAATTGGATTGGGGTGAGTGGATTGGATTGAAGTGGGGTAGATTGGATTGGTCTGGAGTGGACTGGATCGAGTGAGAGGGGTTGGTGTGGTGTGAGGTGGGATGTATTGAAGTGGATTGGAGTGGAGCGGATTGGGGTGGTTTGGAGTGGGTGGATTTGAGTGTACTGCACAATTATGCATTAAATCATAATTTTAGAAATTACACATGAGAGAAACTGAGTCGCTTTGCAGTACGATAGACCTAATTTTTTTGAGACCAGCACCCACCAGCAAAAACAAAAGAAAACATGAGTGCACAGTGAAAATGGAAGACCTGGCAAAATAAAATAAAGTTAACTATAGAAAATACATCTTTGCAATTTTTTTGTCCTGCTGAGCACGTTTTTGTCAGTCACATGCCTTCTATTTGCATGGCACTAAAGGTTAACAAGAGCTGGAGTAGCTCCTTAAACAGTGCCACAAAGTTATTACTGAAAATGAAGGTCACTTTCTTGCCCAACAATATGACTACATAGTGAGGAGTTTGGTTAGTTACCTCATTAAAAATACACACACACAATGACCTACATATCACCCTTTTAGTAGTAAATTCTAAGAACTGACAGTTCTGCACATTAAGGTATCTACAAGAACATTGTTTGCTACATCTTACAAAACAGAAACTAAAGTGAAATGAGCTAAAGACACTCTAAATTGCATTGAAGCCCAATAAAAATGACAATTGAATACCTTAGGCCAGAGCTATAAGGTCTGCCCTGTTGGTTGTGCCTTTAATCGGCTCAGAGGAAATTATGTGCACATCTGCCTAAAGGAATGCTAGAGATATTCTATAGAAAATATTACAGTACACAAACATACATATGTTTTTTAAAGTTTACACCCCTTAATAAGGCGTAACAAGTAAATAGACACCTTCTAACAAAAGCTAAACTGATGCCAATTATAACACTAGGCAATACATTCCATAGGAAACTACTTAAATAGCAATGAATGTAACAATTAATATCGGGTAGTAGTCTACACAAAAGAACAACGGTGTGTGTGTTTTACTTCTGTAGAACTCGAAAAGTTATTTTGGAACCTTTTAGACAAGATGACAACTTGCAAACACATTTGTAAATCTATTTGATAAAAGAGACTTGCCACAGTGAAAAATACTAAGATCGATGCTGTATGAAGGAGTCTAAATGTCAAAACACAGTGCTTAATGTGAGTTGGTGAGAGCATGCTACACTCATTTTTGGGGACTGTCACTCATTTGTTGTGATCAAACATTTACCAAGAGCAAGACCAGGAGCAGCTCGCAAACAAGAAAGGAGAATATACAGGCATGCACACACTTAAGCACACACATATGCAAGCATGAGCAAGAAGCAGCAAATTAACTAAATACATGCAAGAAGGTATGTAAATCACACAAATGCAGAAAGCCACCTACGAAGCAGGCCCGATACTGCTGGAGAGGAGTACTCATACTAAATATACTGCTGGAGAGGGGTACTCATACTAAAATATATGCATGAGTGTATACCAATATAAACAGGTGAAGGAAAATACGCATATGCAAAAAGGCATTCGAAAACTAACATAAGCATATACAAGTAAACACATCCACAAACATTTCTAAAGTATGCAACATGTCCATCTAAAATTAATCAATGTATAAGCGTTATTAACTATATGCAGAAAGGCACACAAAACGTACAGAAGAATATTCCTAAAGACACACACACACAAACATACACAGGAAGGAATGGACACAATTGCTCACACAAACTTCTCAGAACAACAACGTCTTCTGGGAAATAAGCTAGAAGAGAAGAAATGACTGAGATCGTGGTGTGTGTGTGAGAAAATTTGAGGTTTTCCCTTTTGCAGTCTGGGAGAGACAAGGCAGATATGTTCCCTCAATATGTTTAGCCTCCGTCTCTTTCAATGCCTTTTCACAGTGAGATTAAGGAGATGGTTTTGCCTGACTGGAGGGATTTGGATAAGGGTTCTATTCCTAGATTCCTCTAGAAACCTTATATGATGGAACAGTCAGAGGATGCTTTGCCCCATTCATTTAAGGTTGATTCCATTCTTGTGCCACTATTTAGGAAAGCATCTTTGAATCCAGAAGACTGTGCCCCAGTGGATCCAACAAATAAGAAGGTTGACTTAGGCTTGAGGAGAGCTTTCTCAGCTGAAAATGTAGCTTTAAAAGCAGGCACACACTCAACTTATGTAGCACAAACCATGGTTAGAGACTTTGATAAGTTGTTGGATTTCATACCGAAAGGACTTTGATGACTTATTAGTGATGCTTGAGTTGCGATCAGTACTGTTATTGAAGACATTGGCTTTGATATTACCGAAACTATGGCCATGGCAGCAGGTGCAGTAGTTTCAGCTTGAAGAAATGTATGAATGTCTGAGTGAAAAACTGATGCAGCAGGAGGTCTGTCCTCTTAAAGTTTCCTTTAGATAACAAAATGCTATTTGGTTCTCAACAGGATGTTATGATCACTAAGCTTTTTAAAGATCATAATCACGTGCTGCCTTATAAGGGGAAATCTTCAACCCCTCATAAGTAGTCCTGGGGTTTTCTCTGCTAGGTCATCTACTAAGAAGGAGTAAAAGTCCTGATCTGATAAGAAGAGAAAATACCTGTAAAGGAAGCCCTATTCTAAAAGAGAATATTTCAAGCAGCCAGGGTCAAAGATATGAAGTCATCCTGACAACAATGGAGCCCAAGATCGGTCAATAACTCAGTTCTTTCTTCAGGTTTGGGAATAGACTATAATGAATGCATGCCTGTTGGATGTCATCAGAAATTGTTATGCAATATAATTTGTGGAACAGACATGCATATCTCCACATTTCTATCAGATGCTCTCAATAGCGGTTCTTAAGGTTTTCCATCAAGCAGGGTTTTCCAAAATTGGTCCTGTAGGGCTGGGTCCATGCCAGATTTTTAAGATAACTACATTTTTTTTTTAAACGTGGATATGCTAAAAATCTGGCATGGATCTGGCCCTCCAGGACCGACATTGGAGAACCCTGCCATAGAAAACCAGTACTTTCAATTTTGGGTTATACCCTTTGATTTAAAATCCAGGGGCATTCACAAAGTGTTGGTTCACAAGTGTTGGTTTTACATCAAAAGGGGGTGTTTGAGAAGCAGAGCTAGATCCCCACCAAGATGGGCACAACCTGCTGAAGTTCCAGTGAGGTGCTGTTCTCCCAGAGCTCCCCAAAACTGACTGAATAGAAGATGTAGCACACTTCTGGGCCCCATGCCAATAGACAATGCCGCCTGCTGCAACTGGGCCAGCCACTGTGAGGAGTCGGGAGCTATCCGGATGCTGAGGACTTTCAAGATGGACTCAGAGCTGAAGAGGAGCACTCTCCTGCCCCCAGGTGCCTGGACTGATCCCCCTTCACAATTGAGCCAGAGCAGACCTCCAGGGAAACCCTGTATGCCCACCCCCACACTGCACCTACAAAATAAGATCTGGCAGCCCAAGCCACACATCAATATTTAGGTCTGGGCCCCTCTGGGCATAGCACAAACTAATCTCTGCAGCACTCACTCCATCTGCAGCAGCCCCCCATGGAATGAGGAGCCAGCACCGCTAGCAATGCTAAGGGCAGCAACGACCTGTGAGTACGTCTCTCTAGGCATGCGTCTGCTTTCCCCTTCTTCTCTTCTTCTTTGTGGCCCTGCTGCAACTGCTAGCCTTCTCCCGTGGGTCCTGCAATAGACCCATTACACGCTTGAGGTTGCACCTGACCCAGGAGCAGTGAGGAGACACCCAGGTGGAGGGGCAAAGGATCACCTGTCTGACCCTGGCCAGTGTAACCCAAGCCAACCACTCCACATACCTGCAGATAGCCAAAACATTGTTGCAGCCACACAGGTCACCTTGAGACCTCATCACGCTTGGCCAGGGCACCAGAATTCAAAATAGCCCCCCGCCCCTCTGGGCTCTGGTTGTGATCACATATTGCCCAGAGGCAGGCGCCCTCCTGCGCCACTATGGATGACTGCAGGAGGCTCTCTGCCTATTTTTTCCCCTTGATCTCTGAGACACCAAGTCCACCCAACTAGTTGCAGGCAACCGATCATCAGAGTTCCCTGCCCTCTCCATACTGAAGAACAAGTGGGCAGTCCACCAATTGCTTTTTTCTGAGATGGTAGCCATCACAAGCATCCGATCCAGTCTTCACCGTTTTTCAAGCTTCCACAGGTCCCAGCTACAGACAGGGAAGCCTTATTGAGGAAGATCTTGGCCATTGGAGCTACCCTCTCAACCATAGATGGCAAAATGACATATCTCACTATGGAAGTTAACTCTCTGTGTATCGAGATGACCACTTTTCACTCCCTCCTGAACAACCTTGACTAACGGTTGGGGCACATGGAAACATAGGCGGTCATCGCCCGCCATGCGGTCACCGCCGAATGACCGCACCACGGTCAAAAGACCACGGCGGCCATTCTGGCTTTCCCGCTGGGCTGGCGGGTGCCCGCCAAAGGAGCGCCCGCCGGCCCAGCGGGAAAGACCCTGCAACGAGGAAGCCAGCTCCGAATGGAGCTAGCGGAGTTGCAGGGGTGCGACGGGTGCAGTGGCACCCGTCGCGATTTTCACTGTCTGCTAAGCAGACAGTGAAAATCTTTGTGGGGCCCTGTTAGGGGGCCCCTGCACTGCCCCCAGGGGCCCTACGACACCCGTTCCCACCATCCTGTTCCTGGCGGGTTTTACCGCCAGGAACAGGCTGGCGGGAAGGGGGTCGGAATCCCCATGGCGGCGCTGCAAGCAGCGCCGCCATGGAGGATTCCTTGGGCCAGGGGAAATCCGGCGGGAAACCGCCGGATCCCCTTTTCTGACCGTGGCTTTACCGCCGCGGTCAGAATAGCCCTGGAAGCACCGCCAGCCTGTTGGCGGTGCTTCCGTTGCCCTCCACCCCGGCGGTTTCATACCGCCAGGGTCGGAATGAGGGCCATAGTATTCAGGTTTTTAGATTCAGAGACACAGGCTTCCTAATCCAGAAAATCACAGATTCGGAAAGGTAAGATCTGCATTTTCATTGTTCCAGATGGACTGGAGGGAGAAGACATGTTCTTCAGGAATTTCCTGCCCTAGTTACTGTCATCCTACTTTTCTGAACCACTAGAATTTCAGAGAGCACATAGTATCCAGTCCCGCTCGACAGGGTCTGATCGATTGCCTTGCCTGACCTCCACCACCAACAGGCCAGAACCACATTAGGTGGTGAAGCACTGTCTGACCCCATTGCTCTTTGATGGCCATCATATCTGCCCTTCTGCTGATTAATCTCTAGCCGTCAACATCAGGCCACAAAGTTTCTCGCCCTTCCACCCAGACTCCGACATTGATATCTGAAATATTGATTTTTGGACCCAGCATGTATGTGGGTCACCTGCGATAGAAAGAACAACAACTTCATCCACACAATTGACTTACAATCCTTCCTGGATGACTTTGAGGTCTCCTAAATTGATATGAGGGCCCTTTTAGGTGCCTCCAAAAACCCACCTATGGAGAAGTCAGCATGGTTCTGCCCAACTCACACCAACAACATTATCACTGCCCAGGAATCAGAGCATGGATGCCTCAATCAGATGGTGGAAGATCTGAATAGGGAAAGAGTTAGGGACAAGACTCATTTCCACCTCAAGCAATCTTCAGCTCCCAAAATGGATGAGGAATCTGATCCTTAGTGTGCTCCCTCTTGAACCCTCCACAGCGATGACTAGGATGGCCCATGGCGAGGGACTGTCCTTCTTTGGGGTGCCACTTATTCTCTGAACTTGGCTGATTCCATATTCCTCACTAGTCTCTGGGTCTTGTTCTGAAGACACCTTCTGCTAGATAGGTGCTTGACTCTTACTGGATGACAGAGTTTAGAACAGTCCCGACCCCCTCTGGGAGGAAAGTGCATAGTCACAGAATCTCCTTTAATGCTGGAACCCCCCCCACCCCCATGTGGGACCGGTTGCCTTTTGAGCCCCCAGCTCCCAAGTATATCTCCCTTTGCACCCCACACCTTCATGCAGCTCCTGGCTCGTCATGGCAGGCTCCGCCCTTTTCTGCCCAACACGCTGCCCCATGGACATGGACTGTGGTGACCTTGATGGCTCCCCCTCCCTCAGGATACACCGCTTCTTCCAATTCGTGGCCTGCAGGTGAGCGAGCGCCGATGGCGAGGTCTTAGCTCAGGCCACCACAGAAGGTTTCCTCACACCCTTCCTTATTTGCCCAGCTCTTTACCCCCCAGCACTCCTCTCCCCTCAAGGCTCTTCTCTATCCTCCCCCTCACAAGAATGCCCCCTTTGTTGACTTTGCATCTTCAGCCTCACACACACACACAAGAATCTTTACCAGTGCATCTACTCTCCGAGACACCTATTTGAATCTGTCCACGCCCTCCACGATTGCCACACTGAATGTTAACAGCCTGACACACTACATCAAGCGCAGATAAGTTCTGCATTAATTAAGAATGACACAGCCATATTGCCCTCCTTCAAGAAACACACCTCACCCCTGAAGAGTCACTGAAACTTAAACAGGACAATAGCAGTCGCCAAACAGGGACCAACGGTGTACCCTCACCCTCATGCAGCTTCTCTAAAAAATGCGGGGTAGCCTTTCTCCTCAGACGCAACCTCTCCTGGAAGGTGTTCAAGACCTGGGCAGACAAGGCAGATCGTTAGGTCTTTGCAACAAAAATCACTTTCTGATAGAACACTGGTCCGTGGTTCAGTAAATGCACCCAACGTCGATAAGACCCGCTTTTCGACCAGTCGTTCTCAGATGCTCTTGGCCTCTAGCTGCACCCCTCTACTTCTGAGCGGTTACTGGAACTTAACTCTAGACCCAATTCTGGACAGTACAGGTGGCTTTGTACTTCAAACAAGACTGTACAGAGCGGTCCTGCTCGATCTTCTGTCAGACCATTTTCTGGTAGACGTGTGGTACCTTCTGCACCCCGCAAATAAGGAATATACTTTCCTCTCCTGCCCTCATGGCACTCAATCTTGTTTTCATTACTTTTTACTCAGGCACCCCGCTCCTACTGTCAGTTATGGGTTGTGCTATTCAGGAGCCGTCTATTACAAATTAGGGCATGGTCTGCTTGGACTTACAGTTTGGTACAGTCACCCTGCCCCTCTCCCCACCTCACCAATGGCAGAGACGAGCTTTTGCCTTCACTCTTCATGGACACAACAAAAAGCCATCTGGAGCCACATTCATTCATTTTTGAAGGATAATAATGTCTCCATCAGCTCAATATGGACCCTCTAAGCTGTGGAGAAGGTGACCCAGAGGGAGGGTCCTGTTGCAAGACTCTGCTGTCTCCAAAGTTCAGGCTCAAGAGGACCTCTGGATTGCAGAGGAGGTGGTGAAGGGCCTCTAATACACAGGGTCTCAGACGCAGAGCGCTGGAGCCGGATCTAACACTTCTGAACACCTTCTTTACCTCAGCAGCTGTAAAAGCGCTTTTGAAACTTAACTTAAATGGCACAAATCTGACCAGGGAGAAAAAGCAGGAAGATTGCTTGCTGCCCAATTGCGTCAATGCAATTCACAGATGTCGGTCACAGACATCCAGGATGCAAGTGGTGCTCTCCTGATCCACCTCCTGGAAATAGTGGAATGGTTTGTGACATTCTATTTGGAACTATATAACCCAGAATCTTTTGCCTCCTTAGCGCAGATTGGTGATTTTTCAGGTGCCATTTTGCCTACCCAGTATAGCAGTTGAGTTGTATCTGGAAGGCGTCATTACAGAAAAGGAAGTGACAGAGGCCATAGCAGCACTCTCCAGCTGTAAAGCCCCAGGAAAAAATTGATTCCCTGTGGAGTTTTATAAAAATGGGCAAACATCTACGGCACCCTTCTTGACTCAAGCATACAAGAGGCAGTGGAGAGTGGCTCCTTGGGATTGATTTCCAAGAAGACCAACATCACAGTCAACCTTAATGAGAGCTAGAAGTTATTCCCCTGTGCCAGCTATCACCCAATCTCATTGATCAATATAGATCTCAAAATCCTTGCTAAAATCCTGGCATTGAGACTTGGAAAGGTTATCACTCAACTGATCCATTGGTTCTAAACTGGTTTTGTCCTGGGTCGCACCTCGCATGATCAATCACGGAACCTCACCCATGTCCTGTGGCATGTCAGGGAGGACTTGGAAGAGAAGCTGGTGCTCTCCCTCGATGCTACAAAAGCATTTGATTGGGTGGAGGTGCCTTACCTCTTAAGGGGGATAACTAAAATAGGCCTCGGGGACCACTTCATCACAAAGGTCCAGCCCCTATAAGACACAGCCTTGGCTGCAGTTAAATGCAGGGGCTTTCTCTTGAGTGCACTTCAGATCCTCATGGGCTCTCAACAAGGCTGTGGGCTATCACATTTGCTCTTTCTAATGGCACTAGAACCCTTGTCTCTGGCTCACTGGACATGCATGGCGTAACCATCGGAGAAACCGCAATGAAGGTGCTACTTAATGAGGACAACATCTTCCTCCTCCTCTCCCATCCAAACTCCTCATTGACTGCAGCTATGTCCGTTATAAATTACTTCTAAGGTATATCAGAATACAAAATTAACTGGGCAAAGTGCGAGGCCTTTCAGCTGCCCAAGGGGAACACTAAGACATGCCTTTGTGGCCAGGAGATGAGATGGGTATCGAAGGGGCTCAGGTTCCCCGGCATCCGTGTGGACAGGAGCCTCTGATGGATTGTGGAAGATAATCTAATCCCCCTTTAGGCACAGTTCAAACAGTAATTCCTCAAATGGCAGCACCTGAACCTATCCCTGTGGAGCAATTTGCAAACTGTGAAGATGATGGTGCACCTAAGATAATGACGTTTTCAGTATGCTGCCCCTGAGAGTCCCCTGTATGCTTCTCCTGGGTTATGGGCGAACATCAGGTTGTATATATGGAGTTGTTGCTGCCCAAGATTGAGGGCTTCCATGCCTGGCCCAACATAAAGGCAGGGGGCATCCATCTGCCTCATTTCTTCTCTTACAGTCTGGCCTTCCACCTCTCCCAGCTTGCACCTTACCTGGTCTGCTCAGCAGAGAAACCAAGGTGGGTGTGGATTGAGCACCATCTTACTGGCCCTTCGTGCTCATCACCTCTGCTATTTACCACCCTCTCATCCTCCCTGGCAGAGCAAACCGGTTCTTGTGGACACATTTATGGCGTGGCAGCACCCATAAACTATTTGGTATTGACTTGTGACTCCACAGTAAGACGCCGCTGTACAATGCATCTCTTTGCATCTCTAGCAAACTGTTTTACTGGGCCACGTGAAGTGCAAAGGTGGTGCTCTACATCAATCATCTCCTCAGTGAGGGCATGCTTAAACCATTTCCAATGCTAAAGGGCGAGGTTTATCTCTCTCCGTCAGACCTCTGGAGATACTGTCAGCTGACCCACTGGTTGTGTCGATGCTCAGCCACCCAACCAGTGGATTTCTCAGCCTCACCCATTTTGCAGTAGCTCTGACTCTAGGGCGGACACACAAGGCTGGTTTCTGCGTTATAAGGAGCCCTCATAAAAAATGCACACTCTGGACCTACCCGCAGTCAGACCCACACCTCCTCTGAGAGTCTCACCTTAAATTCCTGTACTTCAAAGTCCTTCAGCACTGGTACTGGACCAAGCATAGAATTCACCAGGCATGGCTGCTACCCAACAGCAGCTGCTGGAGACAGTTGAAAGTCGATTGTGATATATCCCATTTCCTGTGGAGTTGCCAGGGCCTCCAATCTTACTGGTTTTACTCGTATGCTGTATGGGCATACATGCAACAACTCCACCCAAAGATTTCTGAAACCCTCTGCCTACTTGGCCATGCACCACAGTATAGCTGATGTGTTTGAGATGGGTGAGCATAGCCACTGCATGGTTGGCTATGCTGGCAGTGGTGATGATCTGTTTACTGCATTACTGGTGCTAGCCCACATTGTACACATATGGAATGGACTATAGAACTCCATAAGTAGGCCTTACACAAAATATTTACTTTCGGACAAATGGGAGGTCTACGAGACGGTATGGGATATCTTTTGACAAATGTCTGTGGTGAGACCAGACCATGTAACGCTCTTCTCCATCCCTCTCCGATGGCTAGGGGTTAATCACCTTCCCCCACACCTCTTTGCTCGTGGACTAGGCAAACCCTAGAGACGGAGGCCCAAAGGACTTAAACCACTATGCCCAACCATATCCTAAATTCCCCTTCTATTTAAGACACATGGACCCTGGCCTACAAAGACCCCTTCTGGACCTTTTAATTGCCCTGACTGACCTTCTTCTGTCACACAACACCACACTGCATCATGTTCCCCCTCATGTCTCTCCTCCTCACTCTCCCCCTTCCCTCCCGGGTGGACACTGTTCTTTTTTCTCTGTCTCCCGGAGGACTCCCACAATGGAAATAATCATTCTACCACTACCCTCTTTGCCCACAGATACCCAACACACCTAAATAGCCTAGCACCACTGCAGGACAGGCAGGGAGGATTGGCGAGGGCTCCAGGCCCCACGTACTTGCTGTTATGGTTTATAGATCATTGTTGAATGTTCATGTCTGTGACAAGATTGGCAACAGTGTTCTGCCCTTATATTAACAGTTGTGCTTGCCTAGCCGGTTGTACTATGAATTGCAGGGACTTCCACGTTCCCGTTCAATCCTTGTATGCCTTAATGCCTGTATACAGCTCAGTATATGCATTAGTTCAACCGGACTACTACACCTTTTCCCTGCTTCCCCAATCTCACCTCCTTTCTCAGGTATTCTTTGACACAGTTTTAGACCAGCACATCCACTTCACTTTAACCCCACACAGCAACACAGAACTGGATTTCTCAGGTCTGAGTCCCCTCAACTATAATGCCCTTGTTGCCACACACCAATATTGCTGTCTCCGAGCTGGAGACATCGCCTGCCTTTGACTTAAGCTGTCCCTGTTCCTTTCCTAACATCATTGGCCGATGTTGATTGGTTAATGTCATATCTTATTCACATGAAAAAAAAAAATTGATGCAAAAAAAGAGGGTGGTCTTTCATCTTTACCCGGATAATTAGCTGGTGTAGGCAGCATCAAAGGATCTGGTGGCTTGTCAAACAAAAAAAGTAATCAGAACTTTTCAGCAGCATGGCTTTCTGGTGAATAGGGAGGCAACCAACTTATCCAGTTTTCAAGACATCTGTTTTATAGGGACAAATATTTCAAACCGCCTTGGACACTGTTTCATTACCAGTATTCAAAAAAATCTTTCACACATTCATAACCTGACATCATTGGGAGCACCAAGAATGGCATTGTTGATGCGGGTACAGAGAGATTTTGCAGCCATAGTGTTTATAGGGTCCTGGACAAGGTTCCGCTTGAATCAGCTAATGAGGTTCATCCTCCAGAATAGTTCTGGTATGGCCTGCTTAAATTAGTTTCCTCTGCTGAGGAATCTGATGGACTCTGAGGAGTGGAGAATGTTGGTCAATCCCTCTCTTCTCCTCTTTCTATTGTTAATTCAGATCTCCCTGTGGAAGCTACAGAGAATGGGTCTTTCAGATGACTTGGCTGTGATGCTGCAGGCGTCTCGCAGAGGGTCTACCCTCAAATCTTATGCTAGGCATTGTAGATCTTTTAGCAGCTGGTGCAACACAAGGGATTTGGATACTACTCTGGCAGATCTAGGTCATATTTTACCATATCTCACACATGGGGCTTCAATGGGATTGAAGATAGCAACCTTAAAAGTTCAAAGGGCTACAATTTATGCATTTAGAAGTTCTTGGGGGAACCATAGGGATGACAAGTGTCTGTTACTTCATCATTTAAAGGGTTGGCCAATATCTTTCATTCGTATCAACGGCATTTTCCGTCATGGGATTAAGAGTTAGCGCTGAGAGCATTAACTGCCATCTTCTGAGCCTCTAGAGCAGATGGATTTCAAGTTGCTGACTTTGAAAATGTTCTTTAAGTGCTCATTTTATCAGCAAGAAGGTTAGGTGAACTTGAAAGTTTGTCACATAAGGCTCCTTTTTGTAAGATCTTTCAGGAAAGGGTGGTCTTGATTTTACTAGTCTTCTTTAACTCCAAAATTTAACTCTCCTTTTCATTGGGATGATGAGTTAATCTTATTTGCCTTCTTTTCTAATCCTTCTTCGGATGAAGAGGAGAAAACTTCACTGTTTAGATGTAAAAAGTGCTCTCTTGGTTTATTTGCATAGAATTTTGGATATGTTAAAAGAGAAAGTAAACCCTCCACAGCTTCTCTGAGTCATTGTATAAGAACCTTGATAACAGCGTACAGCGCAGTGGGTCAGGTTCCTTCTACTGTAGGGATACAAGGCAGATCAACTTGAAGCCTGTTGATATTTGTAGCTGAGTTGCAGGGAGCTTCTATAATTGAAATGTGCAGAGTAGTGACTTGGGCTTTGACAATGATTTTTGTTAATCACAATCCGTAGTGCCCATATAAGCTACTGGATAATGTGTTTGTTTCTATGGTGTTGTCTTCTAAGAAGCAATAGAGGATAATGCTATAAAGTATGTTTCTGTTCTTTTCTGCCAAATAAACAGTTGGTGTTGGGATTATTTGTCTGTTCCTCAGTTGACTGGCTGTTTTATTGATTGGTAAATCTAATTTCATCATGCATTTAAGCGAAGGAAGAACACTAAGGTAATGTCTCAATTACTTACTTGGTAATTGCATTATTATGAGTTCTACTCCCTCGCTACAGTTCATAGGTCCCTCCCGCCCTGCCAATTTGTGCCAGTACAACAGAGTCTTTGCGTACGTTGTGATTGGTAACTGAACAGGAGGATTTTTTAAAGAGAACGGATTTTTATGCAAAAGTCTGGGGTTGTGGAGTCTACAGAGGCCGCTGGATGTACTAAAATGATTAAATACGGCCACAAAAAGAGTTACCAACAGCAATCCTCTCTAGGTTTTCCAGGAAATCCACAATGAGATTTAGAAGTCACATTACGTAGGGGTAAACAGTCTTATACTCTCTGGGAGAGCACAGCACACAACGTTTGGCCTGGAGCCAGATTTTTAAATAGATGTACCCCACAGAAGCTCCTGCATTCTGTATTGTGCCATGAAGAAGTCAGCTTTGAGATAGAGTTTGCCCGAGCTGAAGAAGTCATCTTTAGGTGTTGGGAAAGGTTTGTTCCATTGGGTAATATAATCAAAGCATTGGGCTGCGTTTATAGCTTGGGGGCCCAGAGCAGAAGAGCAAGGAGTAAATCATCATTGTTCCCTGGAAGAGAGGGAAAATACTGCCATGGATAAAGGTACACATAAGATGGTGCTCACACAAGTACCGCTGGCCACGTAGTACCTGTGGAAAACAGAGTCCTGTTAACTTTCAGACTGGTAGAAAATATCAGCCCACAGCAAGTTTACCTTCTAATATGGAGCCTCTGGTATGAGGTGAACTCTGTTAGCACGTCGGAGCCTTAATAATTAAACTTACAAGGGGACGCAATCAGGTCTATGAACCTTTGGACCGCGTTTGGAGACTTCCCAGTACGAAACTACCCTTTTACCCTCATCATTCAATAAGTTAATGAACATTTAGCACTAACCAATCAATAATCAATAAACAATCAATAGGAATCAATAATTGAAAACACCATTACCTTTCAGTCATGAATAACCACACCAGTTTAATTAGGAGTTAGAACATTTATTTCCCTATTGTTAACAATCTAATATCATGGAGGTTAATCTCATCAGCAATAAAACACATTAGAATCAATACATGGATTATATACGTTCAGATTATGATGCATATAATTAATGTGAAGCAGCTTAGCAGAGTCTCATTAGTACATGAATCAACAAAGCAATAACTCAGTCATTTGTCTATTTGCGTATAATCTCTGTGAACACCTCAACTAAGCACGAATTAGCATTAGCATGTTGGGCTTCATGCAAAATAATTTAGCAACACAAATTTAGAAAACATCTGAACTAAGGCCTCTATCAAAATTAGCAGTTGGTACCTAGAAAGAAAAGGCAAACAGACAATCACAATTTGCATTGGATAGTTACCAATCCATCAGATCAGCAAGTAGCATCAGTCTTCGTCCTCATGACATCAGTCGATTCACCATCAGCAGAGTTAGGACGGGGCAAGTCTTTAGTATTAGGTAAGCAAGAGTCTCTTTCAAGATGCATAAGATAGCATAGCTAAGGAATGATCACTTCCCTCAGGTAGAGGAGAAGTTAGCATCGGGCAAGAATGGGGTAGAGGATGGTTCAAAATATCAGAACAAACACTAGAGAATAGACAGAGGTGTCCGGAAAGGTGGCTCGGTCGAATGCTAGATTGGAATGGGCTAGAAGAACAAACAAGAATGGTTTCGAAGTAGAATGGATAATGGCAAAAATGGAATGGCTGATTTCTCCTTGCGCACAGACATTAAGTCAAAACTGTCAAACTATCCCCCAATTCCCCATTGGATTAATTTTCGTGCAATGATATCTTTGTCCAATAATTTGCAAACACCTTCCTAGAACTTTCGACAGTTCACAGTTCCCATGTCACGGGTTGGTCCATTTCATTGACGTCTTCAACGGTTGGAATGTCAGGTAGCAAATGTTACAATTCATATTCCAGTCAGTGTCTTCATTGTCTTCTCCTAGTATGGTTAACCTTGCACCTGTTACGAATTACACTGTTGCATTTAGCAAGAACATAGCCTTCTAGCAAGCTGGTTCACATGAGAAAAGAATTCTACTAGCTTCACGTCCTTCAGGAAAAACAGCATTAAACCATTTAGTAATACAATTCAAATATGAGGCTAGGCAGCTAGGTCAAAGCCCTTGCTAAGTTAGGCCTTTATTAATATGAAGCAAACTCTTAACATGAAACCTTAATTACAATATACTACTACAAAATTAGAACATAATGGATAACATTTCAACATTAATAAGCAATTTCATTAGTCTTCGTATATATTGGTAACCACTCTCTGTGTGCACATTTCGAGTGCGTGCATTATTTTACTACGTAAAACACATTTTCTAAGCAGCTTAATCACACAATATATGTAAGTTTTGTATTAATATTTCTTGTTAAAACACACGCGTCAACAACTCCATGAAATCCCGTGGAACAGTTGAACTCCAAACTTATATTTAACTAAGTGTCCACCATGAATTCAGCCATTACAGGTTTATTTTATCTACAGCTCACACACTCCACCACCTTGTAACACATCTCTGAATGCATGGCGATCTATTCTTTGAATGTGTTTAGTGCAGATGGAATAAAAAATATTTTTTGTGGGGGTCTAGTTTAGTGTTATGCAGTGAATTAGTGTTTTGTGATAGAATAAGGGTTTAAACGTTTAGTAAATGAAATAAGCTGAAATATACCCATTTGTGACAACGACGTTTTATTGCTGTGGAGCTAATATAGATTGTAAGAGTGAAATAAACTCTCATGCAGTGGAATTGAAGACCGCAATTCAGATATCTGCCTAAGCCTATTTCAGTTTCCTTGCAGTTTTTTTGCTTTCTCTGTTTGCACGCTGCAGCATACACCCAAGGATATCCGTCCCTATGGTCACATTGCGGAATCATGTGATGGAAAAAATAAGCTGTCATTTTCCTTGAGGTTGCTATTGTAACTGCTTTGCGTGTGCATGGGTGTTTATTTATTATTAATAAACATTTGTGATATTTCTCCATGTTCAAAGCAGCAAATAAACCTGTGTCACAAGTTTAGCAGCAGTGATGTGATGAATTTCAGATAGAGAAGAGAATTAGTCAGTGGTCGTTCGAGACTATCTTCCTGTCTAGTATGTATTCAGAGTTTGGGCAAAGCTTTACCACTTCTAGACTAAGTCATCTCCACTGCTTACACTGCTCTACAAGGACAGCTACACTGCTTACCCTGCTCTTCAAGGACAGCTGCACTGATTTCCAAAATCTGGTGAAAATGTTCAAGTCGGTTCATTTGTGGTTTAGTTTGGGAAGATCTTGTCACCCGGGAACGGGTTTGAGCTCATTACAAATGCTTTCAGAATTTTCCACGGAAACAAGGTACAGTCAATTCTGAAATATTTTGAGAAGGTCATGTCTCCGGGCAAAGGGCGGGAACTGATTTGTGATGGTTCAATGAGTGTCCTAGGGAAATTTGGCGCAGCCAATTATGATATATATTGACTGCATATTTTAGGCACATCCAGTCTTCAGGAAATTGACTCATTTTGATGGTTCTGCAAGTGTCCTATGGTAAGTAGGCCGAGTGTGAGACAGTACACCTAATGGTCTCATTTTGATTGCTGCAATTCCCTTGAGCTCAAAACAAGTTTATCCGGAGTGATTTTTCTCCTGATTCTGAGTTTCTCATTGAGAATAGTGGGCAACTGGTTTTTCCACCTATTTTGCCACACGATATTCCTTTTTGAGCAGCTTTGGATCATGCAGATTCATTCAGGTAATATCCAAAGGAATTTGGGTGGGCAAAAGTCCAGGTTGAAGCGCAGTACTGCTGCTACCGCCCCACTGAAATGAATGGATCAATCGTAGGAAGAGTTATAGTAAGGACATTACTTTGGTGAGATTGTACTTTAAAATACGACAAACTAATCAATCTCATTGTGTTGCCGGGTTTCATTGTGCAAAGAGCACCCACTTTGTAGAATTGCAGGTGGTGGGGGGGGGGGGGGGTCTGGCGATATAAAGGGAATGACAATGAAACCCCCAAAAATGTACCTAAGAATCATACTGTCACAACAAAAAAATACCTTTGTCTGTGCGACTAGAATCAGGCATGCAATCTCGGGGGTCACTGAAAGCCTCTGTAACTTGTCCTTACTCTTATATGTTACCTTGTCCTATTCCCAAATTAGGAAGCTGTAGTAATGACGCTGACCTTAATTAGCTTTCTGAAACTTTATTGAAACTGCACTCAGCTTAACGTGATGTTCCCTTCACCAGCCAGCTGCAACTGCCGGGGTAAGGAACTCTCGTCCTGCTGATCACCAAGACAATCAACAACACTAACCTGACATTTCAAACATTAAATGAGCCTTTGCATAAACACATCTTTCTCCTTTGAAAATTACAAAAACAAATGAAGCAAACATAAATCCAACTATGGAATTACTATTTTAAAATGCTTAGAAATACCGAAATATAAATATAATGCAACATACGCAATTCTTGTATAACTCACCTAAATTACTTTACATTGTCTGATAAATATTTTGGACCTTTTCACAATCTAGGAATTCTACTAGGAATACTCTTATCTATCGGACTATAACTCGCACCAAATGCATGTATGTGATTATTGCATTGTAAATTAAAGTCACTAACGTGCCTTTCACTTTGCTTAGCTCCCAACATTACTTCGTTCCCCAACCATTCCTCGTTCCCTATCATCATATATCCATTACAAACATCCTCTTCATTCAGACTCCTGTCAATTCCTTCCTTTCCATATTTGTCAACTCTCCTCAAGTTCCAATGTTCTCCATTTTTTAACACAACATGCCACCTATGAACCTCCTTCACTTCAAACGGTCCTCGAAATCTTGTCAATCCTTTCTTGATAAGCTCTTCCTTATCTTTTACTAAACCAACTGGTTGAATTCTTCCTGTACTCGTACTTTCTAACAGTTCAACAGTATTTGTTTAACCCCTCTTTCTAACAAACTTTGTACCCATGAAGGATTCAGTTTGGTAATATGTGTCCGGCCCCTCATTTTCACAAAAGAAACTTGTTTAGGTCTAGAATTTTCTGTGGGACTGATATGCCCATGTTAAATCGTAGATCAAGCATTCTTCGTCCATTCTATTTGTACACTGCTCCACCCATTCCACAATATCATTAGCTATTGCAGGCCTGTAGGAAAGTACCATCTTGCCTGGCATGTTACCCCCATATTTCACTGTATATATGTTGTTTTAGTCTATGTGTCACTGGGACCCTGCCAGAAAGTGCCCCAGTGCTCATAAGTATGTGCCCTGTATGTGTTCCCTGTGTGATGCCTAACTGTCTCACTGAGGCTCTGCTAACCAGAACTTCAGTGGTTATGCTCTCTCTGCTTTCCAAATTTGTCACTAACAGGCTAGTGACAAAATTTACCAATTCACATTGGCATACTAGTACACCCATATAATTCCCTAGTATATGGTACTGAGGTACCCAGGGTATTAGGGTTCCAGGAGATTCCTATGAGCTGCAGCATTTCTTTTGCCACCCATAGGGAGCTCTAACAATTCTTACACAGGCCTGCCACTGCGGCCTGAGTGAAATCACGTCCACGTTATTTCACAGCCATTTACCACTGCACTTAAGTAACTTATAAGTCACCTATATGTCTAACCTTCACCTGGTGAAGGTTGGGTGCAAAGTTACTTAGTGTGTGGGCACCCTGGCACTAGCCAAGGTGCCTCCACATCGTTCAGGGCAAATTCCCCGGACTTTGTGAGTGCGGGGACACCATTACACGTGTGCACTGTACATAGGTCACTACCTAAGTACAGCGTCACAATGGTAAATCCGAACATGGCCATGTAACATGTCTAAGATCATGGAATTGTCACCCCAATGTCATTCTGGCATTGGGGAGACAATTCCATGATCCCCGGGTCTCTAGCATACTACCCGGGTACTGCCAAACTGCCTTTCCGGGGTCTCCACTGCAGCTGCTGCCAACCCTTTAGACAGGTTTCTGCCCTCCTGGGGTCCAGGCAGCCCTGACCCAGGAAGGCAGAACAAAGGACTTCCTCTGAGAGAGGTTGTAACACCCTCTCCCTTTGGAAATAGGTGTGAAGGCTGGGGAGGAGTAGCCTCCCCCAGCCTCTGGAAATGCTTTGATGGGCACAGATGGTGCCCATCTCTGCATAAGCCAGTCTACACCGGTTCAGGGATCCCCCAGCCCTGCTCTGGTGCGAAACTGGACAAAGGAAAAGGGGGTGACCACTCCCCTGACCTGTACCTCTCAGGGGAGGTGCCCAGAGCTCCTTCAGTGTGTCCCAGACCTCTGCCATCTTGGAAACAGAGGTGTCTGTGGCACACTGGACTGCTCTGAGTGGCCAGGGCAAGCAGGTGACGTCAGAGGCTCCTTCTGATACCTTACCTCTCTTGGTAGCCAATCCTCCTTCCTAGGTAGCCAAACCTCCTTTTCTGGCTATTTAGGGTCTCTGCTTTGGGGATCTCACCAGATAACGAATGCAAGAGCTCATCAGAGTTCCTCTGCATCTCCCTCTTCACCTTCTGCCAAAGGATCGACCACTGACTGCTCAGGATGCCTGCAAAACCGCAACAAAGTAGCAAGACGACTACTAGCAACCTTGTATCGCTTCATCCTGCCGGCTTTCTCGACTGTTTCCAGGTGGTGCATGCTCTGGGGGTAGCCTGCCTCCTCTCTGCACCAGGAGCTCTGAAGAAATCTCCCGTGGGTCGACGGAATCTTCCCCCTGCAACCGCAGGCACCAAAAGACTGCATCACTGGTCCTCTGGGCCCCCTCTCAGCACGACGAGCGTGGTCCCTGGAACTCAGCAACTCTGTCCAAGTGACTCCAACAGTTCAGTGACTCTTCAGTCCAAGTTTGGTGAAGGTTAGTCCTTGCCTCCCCACACTAGACTGCACTGCTGGGTACCGCGTGATTTGCAGCTGCTCCAGCTCCTGTGCACTCTTCCAGGATTTCCTTCGTGCACAGCCAAGCCTGGGTCCCCGACACTCTAACCTGCAGTGCACAACCTTCGGAGTTGTCCTCCGGCGTCGTGGAATTCCCTTTTGTGACTTCGCGTGGACTCCGGTTCACTCTTCTTCCAAGTGCCTGTTCAGGTACTTCTGCGGGTGCTGCCTACTTCTGTGAGGGCTCCCTGACTTGCGGGTCGCCCCCTCTGTCTCTTCCTCCAAGTGGCGACATCCTGGTCCCTCCTGGGCCACAGCAGCACCCAAAAACCTCTACCGCAACCCTTGCAGCTAGCAAGGCTTTTTTGCATAGGAACACCTCTGCAAGCTTCATCGTGACGTGGGACATCCATCCTCCAAAGGGGAAGTTCCTAGTCCTCTTCTTTCTTGCAGAACTCCAAGCTTCTTCCAACAGGTGGCAGCTTCCTTGCATCCTCAGCTGGCATTTCCTGGGCTCCTGCCCACTCTCGACACTGTTGTGACTATTGGACTTGGTCCCCTTGTCTTACAGGAACTCAGGTCCGGAAATCCACTGTTGTTGCATTGCTGGTGTTTGTTCTTCCTGCATAAACCCCCTATCACGACTTCTGTGCTCTCTGGGGGTAGTAGGTGCACTTTACACCTACCTTTCAGGGTCTTGGGGTGGGCTATTTTTCTAACCCTCACTGTTTTCTTACAGTCTCTACAAGCTCACATAGGTTTGGGGTCTATTCGTGGTTTGCATTCCACTTTTGGAGTATATGGTTTGTGTTGCCCCTAAACCTATGTGCTCCTATTGCAATCTACTGTAACTTTACACTGCTTGCATTACTTTTCTTGCTATTACCTGCATAATTTTGGTTTGTGTGCATATATCTTGTGTATATATCTTATCCTCATACTGAGGGTACTCACTGAGATCCTTTTGGCATATTGTCATAAAAATAAAGTACCTTTATTTTTAGTACTTCTGTGTATTGTGTTTTCTTATGATATTGTGCATATGACACCAGTGGTATAGTAGGAGCTTTACATGTCTCATAGTTCAGCCTAAGCTGCTTTGCCATAGCTACCTTCTATCAGCCTTAGCTGCTAGAAACATCTCTTCTACACTAATAAGGGATAACTGGACCTGGCACAAGGTGTAAGTACCTCGGGTACCCACTACAAGCCAGGCCAGCCTCTTACAAGGCCACCAATATTCCATTCTTAATCTTTTCTTGGTTACTGTCTGTCTAAAGTGCCCTTCATGAGCCATCTTAAACAGACTCTTTCGAACATCATTTGGAGGAATCATTTTGTCCCCACACAGTACAATTTTCCCTTCCACTTCATACAACGCATCAATTATTTTGCAGAAAGGTCTTACACCAACAGGTATTGCACTCTCTTTCCTTTTACCCTGTCTTATCATTTCAACAAATTGTTTAAGAACTTCATCATTCAGCATGGCTGTAGGCCATTCTGCTTCGGTTATGGCACCATATGTCCATGACATCACATCATCAACACTGGCTACAGCATCTTCATGGTCTCTCCTGATGACATTATCTTCATCTACACTCCTTTAATCAACTGGTATGTGAGATACACAGTCACCTTGTGTTTTTTTACATCCTTGAATGCACTCAATACAGTAATTGTAATCCTGTAAGCGTGAAGCCAACCTAGCCTATCTAGCCGATCCATACCCTGCTCCACCGGGGCTTAGAATCTTCATAAGTGGTTTGTGATTAGAACGTAAAATTTCATTTTTGCCCCTTATATATATGTTCTTAAATATTCCAAACCCCACACAGCTGCTAATACTTCTTTCTCTATCACTGTATAATGACGTTCAGTAGCAGTCATTGTACGAGATGCAAAGGCTACAGTTTTCTCTTGTGATCCACGTAATGGAGCCAAGATCACAACTATCCTAACTTCATTTGCATCCACGGTCACAATTGTGTTCTCTTTAGTGTTGTATGGAGCTAGGATGAGTGCCTTACACACTTCATCTTTAATTGACAGAAACATTCTTCTTGTTTGTCATTCCTGGTAAATGTATGACCTTTCAGCAACAGTTTTTTGTTTTTTTTAATTCTCAGTTTTAATGGTAAAATCTTTTACAAACTTTGAGTAAAATTCAGCCAGGCCTAAGAAAGAGCGAAGTTGGTATTTATCTGTGGGTTTAGGTGGGGAACTTATGGGATTCAACAAATCTCTCTTAAGCTTCACTCCTTCAGCTGTTAGAGTATGTCCTGAGTATTCTATTTCAGCCACCAAGAATTCACATTTCTCTTCGCGAAGAGTCATACCAGCAGTAGCTATTCTTTCCAAAGCAAGTTTCAATGTATAATTTTATTTTTCCACACTATCTCCAAAGACCAGTATGTCATCTTGGAAATAGATAACATTGTCTACATCCTGAAACAGTTCCTTCATCATTCTCTGAAAGACATTTGCAGCTGATGACAAACCAAACAACATTTTTGAGAATTGATAGGTTCCCTCCATCATGATAAATGCTCTTAAATGTTTAGATTTCACATGCAGCCTTATTTGGTGATAGGTGCCCTTAAGGTCAAGTTTAGAGAAAAAGTTTGCTCTTTTCGTGCCAGATGCATCAAAGAATTTTGCATTCGCAAATGGTGCGAATCGCAAAATTCGGCCGTTTGCGAATGCAAAATCGCCTTTATGAATGTAAGAAAGGCATTCCTAGTGCAATTTTAAGGAATTGCTAAAATAGCGATTCCTTAAAATTGCGACCACATTTAGAGAATCGCAATTTGCGATTCTCTAAATGAGAAATGGCAAATAAGGATTCCTCATTTGCGACCTCCTTTAGGGAATCGCAAATTGCAATTCTAATTAAGAAATCACAAATAAGGATTCCTTATTTGCAATTTCTTACGCCATTGTAACGAGCATTTCCTAAATGCGAATTGGGCATTTAGGTAATGCAATTACCACCAAATTCAATTTGGTGGTAACCATGTGCAATTTTTAAAAATGCATTAAAAATGCATTTTTTAAAAATGACATGTAATTTGCACATGCCCCTTTGGCATGTGTGCGCCTTACATGTCCTTAAATATTTTTGGGGGTGCAGCAGAGGGGGCCTTAGGCCCCCAGCACCCTGGGGTTTGCATTTCCCAAATTGCAAATTCCTAACGGGAATTTGCAATTTGCGACATGTAAAAAATTCACAAATATGGACCTACAGGCCCTTAGGTGCGAATGGGGACAGATTCTCTATTAGCGATTCGGTAATAGCATATGCAATTTTTAAGAAATCACTATTACCGAATTGCAAAAATCATACATACCTTTTTGAATTTCTGAAATAGCGATTTCTTAAAAATCGCTATTTGAGAATCGCAAATCAGTTGTATGATACATCTGGCCCTTCATTAGCAAAACAAGTTCATTAATATTTGGTTATGGAAAATTGTCTGTTATAATATTTTGATTCAAGTCTCTCAAGTCCACACAAAACCTTAAATGTCCATTGCTTTTTTCATGATCACACAGGGGAGATCCACTATGCAGTTTCCACTGGTTCAATTACTCTATTGTGCAGCATTTCTTTCAACAATTCTTTTAATTTCTTCTCTCACTAATATGGGAACTCTTCTCACTTAATGCTGTGCAGGAATGGCACTTTTTTAAAATTCAATATTGTGTACGTATCCAAGTAATTCTCCCATTTCTTCTCTGAAGACTCTTCGTTGGTCTTGCAAAATATCATCACACGACTTATTCTCCACCACCATTATTTGTTGATGTGCACGGTGACTTAGAACAACATTTAGATCATACTGGTGAAACCAGCCTAATTTTGGAGGGTCAGATTTTGCTAAATACACTTTTCCCCTTATTTGTCTGTTGTCTTTCCTGCAACCCAATGTCTGTCAACATGCAACCAATTATGTCAATTTTTTTACCTTAATACCCCCCGATTAATACCTTTAGGTAATAAACGTACAAGTTGCCACACAGTAGTAACTAGATCCTTTGGAATTATGGTATACAATAACCCTGAATCAATCATCAACTCAACTTCCTTTCCCCTGATGATGAATTGTGCTTTTGGTCTATTTTTCCTTCCAATCACCTCAATTTGCTCATTGACACAATAAACTTTGTCTGCCACTGTATCAGATGTGTCAGTGATTTCTTCAGACACAATTGCTACTTTTCCTTTCTTGACATGCTTATCTGTACACATTCTGGCAAATTGGCCTTTACAACCACAAATTCTTCACTCTCTCCCTAAAGCACAACAATAGCTATACTCAAAATTGTGGTATGGGCTTCCATACTTGCTACAAACTTTACAAAAGGACTTAGCAGGAGTACTATATTTTGAACTTTTAGGGCCAGGTGTAGCAAATGGTTTTACCCATTCTGTGTCTATTGGAAAATGTGTTTGTACATATGGCCCTTAGAAACTTGACTTTCTTCCTTCACTTCTTTTTTGTTAATTTCATGCATGCAGTCATCTGATTCTTCTATCACTTTAGCTACTTCAATGGCATCCTTTAATGACGGGTCTCTCATTGCCCATTGTGCAACCAACTGATCTCTAATAATTTCGTCCATCATAGTCCCAAATTTACATTTCATGGACAACTTTCTAATATGTGTTACAAATTCACCAATGGATTCTCCTTCTGTTTGGGGTTGAGTTTAAAACTTATAGCATCTCATAACTATATTTGTGCTGGAGAACCTTAGTTCAAGTCTTCTTTTTGCTTCTACGAACTCGTCTTCAATTACTTGTCCTGCATCACCCATAGCCACTGTTAAATATTTGAAAATGTGTTGGCCTTCTTTTCCTAATGAGTTTAATAATATTGCTTTTTTCCTCCTAGAGCTAAATTCTTGACCATCTAAAGCTTCCAAATAATTATCAAAAATATCCACCCACTCTTCCCATTCAATATTTGGTACACCTTTATGAGATAAGAATTGTGGGGGTGGCGAAATCGTAGAAATATCCATAAATGATTCAAAAAGGTAATGCTAAGAAACAAGAAAACTCCTTTATATAAATTATTTAATTGTAAATCTATTTTGTTTAACACGTGTTAAATATATATTGGTCCACAATATTACTTTCTCGAATGGATATCTATAACTTTGTGTAAAGAAAAAAATTATTGTGAGTGTCAGAGTCACCAGATCCTCAGGGTCAATGCACGTTCCCAACACTTCCACCACAAGACAGCTCCAATACTCTGATTAGAACTGTCACAGAGTCTAAGAGAGTCCAAGTGGGGAAAAGGGGATTAGGAAGGGAACAGCTGGGAAGGAGACCTGTAGGAAGCAAAAAGGTTAAAACACACAATATCAAAATTACATCATATGAATCAATACTAGGCTATGACTCTAAGCATTGTCGTTCTGAAAACATGGACAACCTAAGCATAGACTTAAAATGACTAGGCTTCAAGATGACTGGATACCTGTGAGGGAATCAAGAAAGGTTAAATGCAATTTTCAAATTCAAGAATTATCCTTTGCATGAGGATCAGGAAACAATCTGAATGGTTTCTAAACCACCATATGAATCGTGTTTGAGAAACATATTAGGAACACACAACATTACATCTAGAACCCTGGCTCTTTGTTCTCTCAAATTGCTGGAACATGAATTGTGCAAATTGCAGACTTTCACATAGGTAGTAAAAATGCCATAGGATGATTGTGCACCATGAATAACATAAATTAGACTCGAGAAATAAATCACGCGACTTGCCAACTCAAAAGCCAGCCTAAAGAGTCTGCAAAAGAAGTTAAAAAGAAGTGTAACGCAAGGTGGTTCAACGCCGCATGCAGGGAAGCACAGCATAAACTGCTGAGAGCTTTAAGAGGAGGCCAGTCAGATCATATAATGGAAGCCAGGAAAGATTATAAACAGGAACAAGGTAGAGCCCGTAGGACATGGGATGAATCTAGATGGGTCTCCCTCCTGGAGTCTGCTAAAATAAATGACACCTCGAAATTTTGGAAATTGGTGGCTGATGCCAGCGAAGAACCTAATTGTTCGCCTGGTGCCTCAATACTCCCTGTAGAGTGGACAGATCATTTTTCCTGATGATATTCTGGGATCACTGGTGTTACTTCCAGGGAATTGACCCATACCATGATTACTGAGACCCCCAAAATTGAATTTACCCTGGCAGAAACTAAGGCTGCGATCGCTTCATTGAAATGGGGAAAGGCCCCCGGCCTTGATAAAATACCAGGCGATTTATACAAGACAAACCCAGATATATGGGCCCCATATCTGAACCTCATTTCCAATGCGGTAACTGCAGGAGCACCTGTCCCGAGCTCCTGGATAGGAGCAGAGATAGTTCCCATCTTTAAGAAAGGTAACCCCTCTAACCCTGTTAACTACCGCCCAATCTCCTTACTCGACAACTTCCAAAAACTTTTTGCAAAGCAAATTTTGTCCCGTCTAGAAGAATGGATTCTGGAAACCAATGCCATTTCTGATTTGCAAGCAGGGTTCAGGCCAGCAGTTAGTACCATAGATCAGGTGCTAAGATTTTTAACAATAAAATGGAAGACTGTGGAAATAGGAGGGGGCAACCTTTTTGTAGTTTTTATTGATCTTAGAGCCGCGTTTGATTTGGTCCCTAGAAACCAGTTATGGCTGACACTAGCCAATATGGGTGTCCCACATGGCCTTTTGAAACTTATCACCCGACTACACGAGAATACTTATGCTCAAATTAGAAGCGGCAAGAATGGTGATCTAACAGAATCAGTGGCTATTGAGAGGGGAGTCAGACAGGGGTGTGTTTTGGCCCCAACCCTTTTTCTTCTATACATAAATAATTGTATTAAGTACTTAGCAAATTGCACTAATGATTCCCCAAAGCTGTCCGGGACCAAAGTTCCATGCTTACTTTATGCAGATGACACTAGTCTCCTGTCTAAATCATCCATGGGAATCCAGAATCTGGTTAACCAGTTCGGTGTATTCTGCAGAGATTACGGGTTAGACATAAATCTTAAGAAAACTAAACTGATGATATACAGTGCCCCGTACAAGAAGCTTAGAGCAAATATAAAGATGGATTCAATTCTTTTGAAGAGGGTAATGGAATACGATTATTTGGGCATCAGACTATCTGATAAGGGCAGCTGGGATCCAGCTATAAGGAAAGGGGCATTAACAATCAGCCAAAGATGTGGAGTGATAGGACGTAAAGCTAGCACTGCAACAAGCCCCCCTCTGACCCTCATCTCTGAAATATACAAAGCCCAAATCCGTGCCGCGGCCCTATATGGAGCAGAACTTTGGGGATCTCACAGACAAATGGACACTCTTCAAATCAAAGAAAATAATTTCCTTAGACACATATCCAGACTAGGGAAGGGCACGCCGATGCTCCCCCTAAGACTGGACCTGGGTCTAAATAGTATTAAAGATACAGCATACTTAAGACCACTTCTGTACTAGGTCAGACTATGGAAAACGGATGAACTCGAACCCTTCAGGTCAGCAGTTAAAGAACTATTGCCACCTTGCTATGGATGGGAAAAAGTACGGTGGCTAAGGGAGATGAAAGCGGCTTGGGTTAAACTGAATTTATCCCATTATTGGGAGAATCCCGAAATGATTCCTGGTAACGCTAAACGCCTGATCAAAGACCGTTATTGGGAAAAGATCTATGAGGAATCTCTCGGCTCAAATGGGTTAGGTCGGCTGACAGCAGAGTTTCTGCTGGTTAAGCACGAACATCTGCCTTAAAGCGGCCTGGATCTCCCTATACCAGCCCGTGCTCGCTCTTTATTACTTCAGTTCAGATATGGAACATTGGCAGTCAACAGCTTCACGGCTTGCTGGTCGACCAATAGTTCCTTATCTGACAAATGCATAAACTGCCATCTATGCAAGGAAACTTCTGAGCATGTCCTATTTTTCTGTCCTCTGTACAAATGCCCTCGAGGGAAGTGGATTACCCCTCTGTGCAAAACACTGTTATCACAAAACCGTAACAGTGAATATAGAATATGCAAATATGATACTTCCATGCTGATAGTGAGTTCTGTTTCTAAATATTTGGCAGCAGCATGGAAAATCCGCAGTAGGATCACTATAGATCTTAATCCACCGGTTGAAGAACGGTCTAGAAGTTAGCAAACTAGTACCCTGTTATATTAGTCTGGGATTTAAAATAAAACTATTAGTGCGACCTATCGAGGATAAAAGACTGTATCCCCGAGCATGCGGTCTAGTGGGTTACCCCAACTGAAGCGACCTATAGCTCCTCAGCATATATAATTTTATAAATGGCAAGATGCAATTTATTTGATCAACTTATTCAATAGAATTGATTAACTTAGGGCATCATTTTTCACTGGTTGACTTCTAACTTTTGCTACCAGGAACTATTGTATGTAGTTTTTATGTCTTATTTTATGTATAAACCAGTTTTAGAATGTTTTTTATGCTTTTAACAACTGATTAGCATCATTTTAGCATTCAGCGTCTTGCATAGGGTAAGATCCAGAGACTATTTTGAGAGTCTTGTCTTAATTATTTATGAAACTTTTTATGTAGTTTTATGAACTTTTTTTTTCTGTATTAATTGCCAATGTCTTTTTTATTTTTCTTATTATGCAATGGTTTATGGCTTCTATCTTTTTGTATGTATGATTACTTTTAACTTCACAAATGGTCCAAAATCTGGACCGAATAAACTATTGATTGATTGAACTCAAAAGCCACCAAGTAAATGCCTTAAAATGGTAGCACGTAATGAAAACCGTGATTTTAAGCACAGGAAATGAATTGCGCATCTTGCCGATTCGAGTACCACCATGTAACTGCCTAGGAATGATAGTGTACAATGAACATCATGAATTAAGTACGAGAAATGAATCGCGCGTCTTGCCGATTCAAATGCCACCATGTAACTGCCAAGGAATGGTAGCACACAATGAATATCAAGGGTTAAAGCACAAGAAAATGAATCGCGCGTCTTGACGATTTGAATGCCACCATGTAACTGCCAAGGAATGGTAGCGCACGATGAATAACATGAATTAAGCACGAGGAAAGAATTGCGCGTCTTGCAGATTCGAATGCCACCATGTAACTGCCAAGGAATGGTAGCGCACAATGAATATCAAGGGTTAAAACACGAGAAAACGAATCACGCATCTTGCTGATTCGAATCATGTAACTGCCTAGGGATGGTAGCGCACAATGAATAACAAGAATTAAGCACGAGAAAAGAATTGCGCGACTTGCTGATTCGAATGCTACCTTTGTAAATGACATAAAACAGTAGTGCACAATAAATATCAAGAGTTAACACACAAGAAAACAAATTGTGCGTCTTGCTGATTCTAGTATCAGTATGCAAATGCCACGAAACAACCAAGCGCACATTCACACGCACAAGAGTACTATAGATTATCATACAAAGATTAGGCCGAACTCGAGAGTCTTCGATAACGGGGTCGGGGGCCCAGCCCGACCTCCGTCTTACCGCCCTGAACTAGGATCACCAATGAAAGTGAAAAAAGGGCAAGGCCTGGAGGATCAAAGTAGGCCGCCGGAACAGGAGCTCTGGAAGTTGCTGCTGCTCTGCACCGGGACCTCTGAGTAGTAAGCACGTGGAGCTGGGCTGGCTCCCTTTCATAGAGTCTGAGCCCAGCCCACCAACCACGCCCAGGCATGCTGCAGGGAAAGCTTCTAGAAGGCCCTGGAAAGGGACCACACCCTGACACAGTCTGAAAGCCTGCAGCAGTACATTACATGTGAACAGTATTTTTGTGCATGCTGAACATAAGTCCTCAGGATTAAACTCTGCAATGCAAAAGGTTAAACAACATCATATCAGCACAATGCATAAATTATGTTAGCTTGAAATTATTAGGTTTTTGCATTCTAGTCGCCCGTAGAGCGCGCACTGCCCTGATGTTGACAGTGAGACCGTTCTTGTTTTTTGGTTACGGTGCCAATTTATAAACAAATCGGGTAATTTGTGTGCAGGGTTGCTATGGAGATTGCATACATAACCAGTAGTCCCTCCTCAGTTTTGTTGACTGAAAGATGAGCTTCTGAACGTCAACTACATGTGACGTTGCCTTCTTAAACTGTAAGTGCTCGCACCGATACCCAGGCACTGCTGAGCTCATGCGCATAAACCAGTTCTCTTACGAAATGTGTCCATGATGCTTTAAGAAAGAATTTGATGAACTGGAGGCAAAGTACTTGAAGTGAAACGAAGCAAAATGAAGAGAAGAGAAGCAATGATGCAGAGCGACAGTTTAAACAAATAACTGACAGCCTTATTGGGATGACGCTGCGTATGTTCACATTGCGTAGCATTGAGTAGATGGATGGCTGTACTGGTGCTCCATAGTAGCCAAAATCTGTAGTAACAACGCTGACCTTAATTAGATTTATGAGACTTTATTGAAACCGCACTCAGCTCAACGTGATGCGCCCTTCACCAGCCAGCCACAACTGTTGGTGTAAGGAATTCTCATTCAGCTAAACATCAAAGCAATCGAACAACACTCACCTGACATTCCAAACATGCTAGAGGATGCACAGATTTTCCCTTATCTTGCCGGAGTCAGGTAGGCACGGTGATGAATAATAAATTGATTATACTGGGATCCTGCATTACAAGAGACTGTGGGAGTGGTAAAATAGTTCATCCCACTTTTTCTGGATAAAAGGGTGACCTATATCATCCTTCCATTTCTTGCACAAGTTTGCCAAAGGATCTGTCGAACAATCTGGTATTGCTCTAACTAGCCAGGATATTAGTCTCACTCAAGCCAATAGGAAACATTGTTTCAGCCAGTGGATGGGTTGGAGGCTCAGTATCGGTTATCCCCCATAAAGAGCTTAAAGTCAGGTTAAGGAGCTTATATGTGAAAAAAGTAGCCCGCCAGCAGGCAAAACTGTTTAACTAGTTTGTCAAATAGGATCAAAGCACCATCTTGGAATAGATCACCCACACAATCGATTCCAGAATTCTCACACGTTTAACATGTTCTGTCTGTGACATTCATCCTGAAGGTGTGGATAATTTCCAAGGGGTTCAGGTGTATATGTTTGGTTACTTGAAGATAAGTTTTGGGCCCTGAGATTGCTGAGCATAACAGCTTATTTGAGGGTCTTGGCAAAAGAGATCTGGATAAAATGTTTTTCTGAAATATATTTAATGTTCCCTATTTACCAGTGTCTCCCACCTCAAGTACATGACGCATGACGACCAGCAAGCCAGCAGGCGGGCCACTGAAGCTGTGTGCAAGGTAATAATGCCCGAAATCTGGAGCACCATAACTACCCTGGTGTGGAGGAAGTTTCCGCTTAGCTAATGCAACCCAGTGTCTTCCATTATTCCAAAATAAATCACCCATTGAGCCATTTAAGAGCTGCAACACGTTCTTGGGTATATGAGTTAGGAGGTGGGAAAATAATAATCACTCTAGGGTTAATATTTTGGTACAACCTACTTGACTCTTAACGGTCAAGGGAAGACACTCCAAAACATAACTTGGGATCTAAGGAAGGATATAATTCAACTTATAGTACAAATCAATCAAGTTTTTGTAAGTATGGTATACATTCATACAGAGGTAACCGAAAGTCAAGGGCTCCCATGTGATCAGCTGCTCGTCTATAACTATGTAAAAGTTGTGGCAACTAGGACTAATGAGGAATAAGCAGGATTTTAACCAGCTGACCCCAAAGCCTGAGGCTTTTATTTAGTGTTTTAGGACTTGTTTCACAGTCGATATGCCGAAACAAATGCCTTTGAAATAGATCAACAGAAGGACACCATATGGATTTCATTATGTAGTGGGATGCCCCAATCTCGACCTTTCTGCTGAAGATGGAAGGCCAAAAGCTCTTTCACCATTACAAATAACAGGGGTAAAAGCAGATGTTATGTTCCCCACCTTACGGGAATGGTGGTGGAGTGAAGTTGGCGAATTCTAACTCTGACAACTAGGTGGGTGCATAGTAATATGATCATGCGTATCAACTTGCAGTATAGTCCAGACCTCTGTGGCACAATGAACATGGAGTCCCACCCTATCATGTTGAAAGCTTTTTCCAGTCCAGCACCAGACAAGTAGCAAAGGACCTGTGAGAAGGCACTTCTTCTGGTTGTTCATGGAGCAGGAGAATGTTGAGGGACATCGACCTTTCAGGGTTAAAGCACTTTGATCAGAGTAGATCAACGTCAGCATAATCTCTAATAGTCTGGTCGCCAAGATTTTACTGAGGCTGTTGTAGTCATTGATGAGAAGGCCTGTGCCTGGCACGTCTAAAGGGTTCCGACTGGGTTTGGAAATGAAAACCATCAGATCTTCCCTCATAAAAGTAGATAATGTTCCTTCCTGTAGAACAGTGCATTACAATTCTGTAAATTTTGGGACCAATAGCGTAGAAGGAGATAATGGCCCTCATTCTGACCTTGGCGGTCGGCGGAGAGGTGGCGGTCGGACCGCGAACAGACCAGCGGTCAAAAAAATGGCATTCTGAACGCGGCGGTCACCGCCGCGATCGACTGCCACTTCCCCACTCCGACCGCCACGGCGGTCATGACCGCCGGGCTGGAGTTTGCGCACTCCGGCCCGGCGGTCGTCCCAAGACCGCCAACGGTATCATGACCCTGCTTACCGCCGCGGTTTCTGGCGGTCGGGAACCGCCATGCGAACCATGGCGGTAGGCACTATCGGGGCCAGGGAATTCCTTCCCTGGCACTGATAGGGGTCTCCCCCACCCCCCACGAGTCCTCCCCCCACACCCTCCACCCCCCTGCCACCACCCAGAGGTGGTACGAACCCCCTCCCCACCCCCACCCTCGACATGCACATACATGCACCCCGACATGCACACACCCCCTACACACACACATACACAATGGGGACACATACCCGCACACATACATGCAGACATGCGCACCCGCCGAACTGCACACATTACCCATAGACACAGCAGCACCCCCCGCCCGCATACACGCACTCACACACCCCCTCTACACACTCACACGCACACCCCCATGCACGCACACATCACACAACACCCCCCCACCCCCTCCCCTAACGGACGATCAACTTACCTTGTGTGTTGGTCCTCCGGGAGGCGACGGGAGCCATGGGGAGCTGACCGCCAACAGAAGACCACCACACAGATATGTGGGTCGTAATTCTGTGGGCGGTGTTCTGCTGGCGTGGCGGTGGAGGTTGACCAGTCTCCACTTTCCCTCCGACCGCCAGTGTGGCTGCTGGCGGTTTCCCAGGGGAACGCTCCCAGCGGTCGGAATACGCACAGCGGCATACCGCCGCGGTCGGCGGTCTTCACCGCGGCGGTAACTCGGCGGTCTTGTGAAAAGACCGCCAAGGTCAGAATGAGGGCCAATGTCTCTTCCTGTAGAGCAGTGCATGACAATTCAGTCAATTTTGGGACCAACAGCTCCAAATAGGTGCTGTAGAATTCTACTGGAAAGTTGTCTAAGCCTGGTGACTTAAAAGTTGCAAAGTCCCAGTTAGCGCATTGAATCTCCTGTTCTGTGATTGGCTCTTCCATATCCTCCATGTGCTGAGCTGGAACCCATGGAAAGGTTAAGGCTAACCCTTCCAAGCACTCTACACTGTGGGATTGTTTGTGGGAGGCCGTAGGTTCGTACTGGGTGCCATAGTGTATGCGAAAGGCAGAGTGAATAGCTTCTTGGAGTGCACAAACTTTCTGGGGAGATATGAAGGGAAAGGTTGGGTGTCTTTGTAGTATCATGTTTGTCCAGCCGTGCAACAAGCCTTTCAAAATGCATCACCTTCAGAGTATGTTTCGGCCATGTGCATTTTAGAATCTATGCAGCACAGTGATTCAATAAGTTGAGTGTGACGCTCTCTGTTAGGCAGAAGGGGTGACTTGAATGAACCTTCAACAAGAGATGCCCATTAGAGGTCTCCTAGGTAACATTTATGGTTCGGCAAATATTGTTCTTCCAGCCCCAAACACTCATCTTATGCACTGCCCTCTTATTAGTGATTTAAAAAGAGATGCCACTGTATCAGGTGGAGGAAGCTGTGCTGCTATTGTCGCAGAAATAGTGGGTTATAGATTCTCAAATTTGTTTGCAAAAGACTGAGTCCTTCAGTGCGGAGGGTTGCAACCTTCTGGTCCAGACCAGTGAGATATATACCACTCGGTGTTATGGAGGAATAAGGGAATATGGTCTTATCATCTTGCCAACATTCTCATTGTTAGAGACCTGGAGTTTCACAGCAGTTGGGCATACAAATCGAACCACTCAGACATGGAGGACACGAGGGAGAGAATAAAAAGAGTACTCTCCCCTGTCTGGGTATAGGTCCCTCCATACATCTCCCAAGGACCAGTGAAACGTTCACTGTGTTAGAAATTCAGTGTTGCAGGACATGGGGTTATGAAGCAGTGGAGGTTACAACCAATCCAAGTGAACATTTAGCATGCTGTTAAAATCGCCCCTCCTGATCCAAGAAGGTGGAAACAACTAAGGAGTTGGGTGGAAAGTCTTGCTAGGAATTGTGATTGCCATGTGTTTCGGGAATTCTACAGTGTGCCAAATGTTTTACTTGGAAAAAAAGCAATATGGGTGCCCCTGCATTTAAGAAAAGTGTGAATATCATATTGTTTTTCAGTTGATGTTATGCCCCCCACATTCCAGGTAACTGGGGTAGTTTAAGCATAGTGAGAAAAGCTAGAAACGGGCAGGAGTGCTGTTATTGGGACAGCACAGTCACCCATGAGTCCCAAAATATCTTAGAACAACACAAGGAGCAGGCTGTTGAAACTGTGTATCTAACTCCACTGCCCAAACACAGAAACTAGGAACAGAAATTAATGGTAAAGTCTATGGGAGAAGTTTAAGCCCATTAAGGTGGGAAACTATGGCTAAAAGGAAGAGTAAACCAAATCCTAAGTTAACAGGGTTTCTGTATGCATGCATATGTGAGTCATGGTGGCTACTGGTGCCCCAACCAGGAGAGTCTTGGGGTAAACACTCAGAGAATCCTGTCCAACCCAACCCCATCACTTGTCCCACTTGTGTGGAGAGAGTTGAGATAAATCTGATAGATGAGAAAACATTACATGCAGGGTTGTTGGCAATGGGTTGAGACTGTATGACAATCTTGTGATCAATCAGACAGGAGGAACAAATCACATTTGAACACAACCAACGCAGATATTAGGGAGCAAAATTGTTAAGTGCATAATCTAGCATTCAGGTGCATGCATTTGACAAAAGAAGGCATTGATACAAAATCAGGTGAACACAAATGTATCCACTGTTCGCGGCATAATAGAGCAAGGTATGAATGAAAAGGTACTTAAAAAGGTGTTGTCTAAGTTTCTATCAGATGGAGAGTCAGTGATATCATGTATGGAGCTTGCCTCAGGGTTGTAGAGTTAAGTGGTCATGGAAAGCACTGAAATCTACACTAGCTGTGAATGAGCCATCAAAGGGGCAATGGAGGTGATATGCTGAGAAGGGGGCCATCACGGAGCACACTGGACTCAAGTAGGTTGACTCTGAGGGTGAGTAAACTTTTTCTGTAAGAGGGTGGAGATGTGTTCAGTGGACGGCATTTGTTTCTTTTGTTCCACCCATCCTACTCCGCTTCTTGCTTTGTGAAGAAGCTCATGCTCTGATTTAGGGTAATCTTCAGTCTAGTTTGCAAATAGTATTTGGGGCGCCCAAGTCTCTGAGTTTGCGCTTTCCTTCCATAAATAAGGCCTGACAGTGCTGCACGACTAGTGTGTAGTTCAGGAATGACATGATGTGTGCACTCTCAAAGGTCAGGCGTCCGGTCTGTCTTGCCATGTGTAGGAAGGTGTCCATTTCTCACAGGTTTAGTATTTTGGTTATCACTGGGCTGGCAGTTCCCAGGGCATGGTGCACACCCTCAACAGGGAAGAATTGGTAAAGGCCAGTGGGTGACACTTGTTTGAAAAGCCAATCCTCAATTAACTCATTGAACTTGGTGCGGTCAGAGTCTTCTGAGACTCCGGTAGACTGATGAAAATACTACTGTGTTGGGAGCAGCCCTCTGGATCTTCTGCTCTTTCCACTAACAAATGAACTCTGTCCAGCTGATTGGTTACTTTTCTACGGAATCTATTAACTGCGGTGGCAACTCTTGCAAGGCTGTTCCATATTTCTTTCCATGATCTGAAGTCTGGCAGTAGTCCAACTTCAGTTGCCATTGTATCTACTTTATTTTCCAGAGCCAATCTAGTCTCTGCAGAGGTCTGAAGGATCAAATTGAGGGCAGTGCCATTTAGCTCCCCAGTGGTGGAAAGCATAGTATCCGAGGGGTGTCCATTCATTGGTTATTTGTCATGATGGAAATTGTGAACGAATGCTGAGGCTTTCCAGTTTTTCATCTAGTTATTTCCACCAAGAGAACGTCTTAATTTTCATAATGGGAGAGAATTAACAAAAAGAGCGAAAGCCGGGTATGAAGAGAACGAAAGCAGAAGCACCAATCCCGGGCTCCCCAGTCAAACCTAGAACTGACCCCACAAGCACCACGGAAACAACATTTAAAACATTTGAGGAAGTACATGACCTAGTCAAATTGACTAAAACCATTGTGCAACCAGATTTCTCTACAATAAACAACACAATCAAATAGATCAACAGCAGAATAGCAGCAGCAGACAATTAATTCAGCAACTCACCATCTCCTGGATAAGTCATTCTCACAACACAAAAGGCGTATCAGACTTGGAGGATTGACATAGGAGGAGCAATCAATTTATTTTTAGACTACCAGAAGGCTCAGAGAGTCAGCACCTCAATGCTTGTAACACTTTTCAATAAATCTGGATTGCCCAAATGACTAGTCTAACCTTTAAAAGGGTCTTTGAAATGGAAAGGGCCCATGGGGTTCTGACAAAACCAATTTTGAATAGGAAAGCCCTGAGGCCAACAGTATCTAAGCCCCCCAGATTCCAGAATATAGAACTGATACCTAACTATATGAGGAAAAACAAACACTTACTCTGGAAAGGCAATAAAATATATATCTTCCATGGCTACTTGAAATCTATGGTGGACAGTAGGAATGCCTGCTTTTTAGCTTTGTAACCAAGACTCAGAGCCAGAAATGTAGAACGCTCTTGTGCAGGTCCATCAATGTTTCATGTTTCCCTGAATGATTCCTCATGTATCTTTTTGTCTGGTGATGAACAGAGGATTTTCTTGTATGAACTACAATAGTTGGACGTGGATGCGTCCATTCTAAAACCCAGTTTGACTAGGGAGGAGTTATAGATATTGGGATCTGATGTTCTGCTTGAATAATTTTATGAATGTTTTTGTGTATTCTCAAGTTTTTTCTTTGTTTGAAACTTGTTGTTCAGGAAATATGATCCTGTTTCGTTTCTTAGTCACTTTCTCTCTCTTTCATTTGCTACTGTTCCTCTCTTGTTCTGCTCCCGGGTGATAATAGTGCTCTCTATGTATAGAGTAATATAACTGCTCCTCATTTCAACTTTCAAGTGACAACTCTTTTTTCAGATTCTCAGGTAGATGAATTTGACTAATATTATCCACTGCTTCAAAATATGGCTCAGTTTAAAAATAATCTCACCATTCTTTCATTAAACATGAAAGGTCTTAACCAACCAATTAAGAGACGCAAATTCAATGATTATCTCTACAATATGAAAGACTTTACTCCAAGAAAGTAAAGTTGAAGATAAAGAAGCTACATTCTTTTGTTAATAAATGGATAAGTGATACAGCTAGTTCTCCAGGGATTGGAAAGAACAATGGTGCTCTAACCATAGTTGCCAAGAAAGCTAATGTCTCTGTTATATTCAACAAATTAGGTGCTGATGGTAGATGGACATCTCTCAAATGTGATAAAAAGGCAACACCTCCTACTTTATTAACATGTATGCACTAAATGGTGACCACCAAGACTCTTGGAGGGATTTGGTTACTAATATGATTTTCATACTTCATAATATATTTAGTCTATTTGGGGGAGGCTTCAACCTTTCCATAGACTTTACTCTTGCTAGAGCCTCAGGATGTAAACACTGACCTCATAAAGCACAAACACTCATGAAGAATCTATGTTCAAGGTTTAATCTAAAAGATGTCTGGCGTCTCAGTGACACCCAGAAACATCAGAATTAAAACATTTCCCTCCCTCCACCTTTCTTATTCTCGAATAGACTATTTACTGATCTCAGGCACATACACAATATCTCAGTATAACGATCAATTAACACAGACACATCTCTGATCACATTTGGATATTTATGTGTCATATGGGGTGCTCCCCTTAAAAAGCACAACCTTTGTAGGCTGAATGATGAAATTATGAATGGTAATGAACTTAGTGACAAAATCTGTGTTGACTTCCATCAATTTCTTGATTCAAATTCAGTCAGGGATGCCTCCCTCCTCACCAGGTGGTAAGCATTAAAATCTACTATTAACCTATCCATTATTAGCACCAGATCATTTATAAAGAAACTGCCCAAAAAATCTTTGATCCAATTAGAGAAAGAAATTAAACTTCTTCAACTCCAGCACAGGTATTCCACTTCTGATAATTCATTACTAACTAATTTAAACAATAAAAGTATGAATATAACCGAGAACTCCGTGCAAAAGCAGATGGCTGGATTCAAAAACAGATAAGCATTAGATTGTGTGGGCCAACCCGGCTAGTAAGATGCCGGTCTTTAATTTGAAATTTAAACAAAATAAATCCTTCATCACTAGTATTAAAGTCTCAAACAGCAGGACCCAAATTAATCCTGACTAGATAGCTGAAACTTTTGAAAAGGGAAATAATTTTCTCTCCCGAAAAAAACCTATAAAATGATTGCCTTTATCAGTATAGAGCAGAGGTCTTCAAACTAGGGGGCCGACCCTTCTCGGGGGGCCTTAAGTGATCCCAGGGGGGCTCAAGACTCTGGCCAAAAGAAGCATTATACAGATAACAGGCCTTTGTTTTAAGCAGAAGCATGTTATTGCATTTTTAAAAAGGTAACAGTACTTAACTGCAATGTTTAAATACGTCTATACATATTTAAACATTGCCATCTTTATAAAATAATTGTGAAAAAATCTGGAGGGGGGGGGGCCAATGATTTTTACTTTTCAACTGGGTGTTGCGGCGTCAAAAAGTTTGGAGACCACTGGTATAGAGTGTAAAATGCATGCCATAAGTCCTTGCTACTTGATTAGAACATTTGAGCCCTAAATCAAGTCACCCCACTCAAGTAGGTTTTGTCAAAAATACATTATTAAGCAATATTAACCGACTTTTCTCTTATGTTATGGAGAACTTTCCTCTGTTAAATTCCCTTGAGGTTGCTGTAGCTCTTGATGATGAGAAGGGCTTTGACAAAGTAGCCTAGCTATTTTTGAAAGCAGTTATGCATAAATGTAACCTTGGTAAAGACTTTGTTAGAATGGTCATGGCTTTCTATACACATCCCCATGCTAGAGTTCAACTAAATTGCACTTTGTCAGACTATTTTGACTGAAAAAAATAAACTAGACAAAGATGGCCCCTTTACTCCAAACCCTAATTACAAGCAATTAGGGTGAATAAACCCTGAACTCTGATTACAAGCAATTAGGTTAAATAAAGACATTGGTATTATGGATGGTTATCATGTGGTGAAGACAGATGCTTACACTGACGATATATTGTTTTTTACAGAAAGTGTGGGAAACTCTATTCTGGCCTTGTCTAGCATGATTGAAGGTGTTGTGAGATTATTTCAGCAGCTTTTTCTGTGCATTAAAATAGTTACAATCCATTTTATTTTCTGAGTAGAAGCTCTCTTCTGTGGGGATGTTTTATTTTCCTTTATCTCATGCATTTTTTAGCACAGAAACTGTTTTTTATTGCTTTTATTCTGGCATTCTCGTTCTGTGCTTTGCTCAAGGCTGCCTCCAAAATGTTGTTGGCACAACATATTGGAGGCAGCCTTGGAACACCACAATCTCTGCCAATTCACAGAAACATATGTGTTTTCACATTAGGGCATTTTTCCTTGAGCACCAGCTGTTTTATTATAAAACATATCTGTGCCCCCTATACGTTAGAGGGAGAGTGGCAGCCATAAAAATTGCCACTGCATATTGTCGCTGAGTTACAGCTGTTTACTGAGACTTGATGCCTTTTCCAACTACCTGTGAGAGGACTCTCAGTAGAGTGACAGCCCTCTTTGTTACTATCATATTCAGGTATGGGAGATAATGTCTTCCTAGGGATCCTGAAGGGCGGATTAGGGCTAACACTGCTGTGCTGTAAAATAGTACTTTAATAGCATAGGTAGGAATTCCAAAACCTAGCATTCTCCCAGTATGGTGGGAATTTTCTTATGCTTCACTTTCTTTGTCACCACATTGGTATTATTAAGTTTTAGCATCCTAATCATTGCAATACATGCCATTTTATCTAGAACGTGATTGATTCAATAAAATATCTTGAACCAACTTCTGCTTCTGTTTGTCTTCGCTTGAATGAGACAAATGTAACTGAGAGAAAAGGAGGAGATCTGTTACACCACAATTTCCTCTGTGAAATCAGAATGTCATGTGCACGGATTCCACAAATCACTGCCACCTTTAGTGCTGGTGAGGTACTGCTAGCTGACCGAAAGGGTGAAGCTAACTGTTGTCACAAGGTGTGGAAATGGACTCAGTTTCCCCCAGCTGGTGATGTTGTCACCCAAATCCATCAGTCTTATTGGTACAATGAGAGCCAACACATCAAAATATTGTCCCATGTTTGAGGGTATACTTTAAATAGGGACAAATTATATATAAATATTAAATTGAGAAAGATGTAGATCATCCCAACACTTGGGGGGTGGGTTAAATTGGCTGACTTTACCTTATGCTACTCAGGATTTCTTTTCAAACAGAGCTCTAGATGGTTATCACAATTGGATGAATATCACCAATCCTGCTAGAGACAGAGGAACAGATTATACAACACTCCAGTTTGATTTATTTTTTAATATCTTCAAATATGACTCTACCTCCCAACTGACATTTTTCACCATTCAAAAAGAATGAAGTTATCTGTTAACACAAAATCGATCACAAAACGTAAAAATTCCTATCTAGCACTGATTTGGAACAATAGATCTGTCAAAATAGATGGTTCTCACATCAATTGGCCCACTTGGAGCACTTGAATCAATTAGAATAGAAATAGTCTCTTTTTACTTTTTCAAACCTCCAACATACGTATCACTTACACACTTAGAATGTTATCAGTTCCTTAAATTGAAGGCCACCACCCGTAAACTAATTGTCATATGCATTTCCAGCTATATTGAATTATATATCTTCATGTAATTGTAGTGACCATTTTGTTTTGAAAAACTATTTCCTTCTTCTCCAGAAAACTACCACAATTTTGACTTCTACAATACCACATGGGAGCATTCACTTCACCAAGTATTAACTGGAAAGATATTTAGTTGTCTAGATTTAAATACACATCACACCCTTCCTGTCTGAAACTAAATTCCACTTATCACATAGGACTTTCTAGACTCCCCCACATTGCACAAAATTAACTTACAAGATAGTCCAGTATGTTTCAATTGTAATGTTATGACTGATGGTTTAGCACCTAGGTTGGTTATTGTCATTTACTTAAGACTTTTGGCAAATCATATATATCCGAGTTGTCTTGATATCAAATCCACATGTTGCTTTTCATACTTACTAAGCAGGACTTCAAGATCCACTTATCCCAAATACCAATGACAGACATCTTCTGAACCTACTCATCAGTGGTTGCAAGATCATTCTCAGCAATTGGAGAAGCTCAATCAAGGTTTTTTTCAAGCTTGGAAAGAATTATTGACTTATAGGAGAGATGTGGACAATATTACACTCCAGCAACGTCCATGTAAATATACAACTAGACCCATCTGAGAAGAAATGGACTCATATTTTGAACAAAACAAACCCACATGAATAATGGATTTATAGCTCTATGTGTTGTGTCAGCAAGATTATCTCTTAAACCTATTCCACGGTATTCTCATTTCTATTTTTAACCCTTCCTTGCTTCCTATTTTCATTTTCTGCTATTCATTGTTATTCTCTTTGTGACGTGAAACAATAATGACTCAATACAGTATACCCGTCTGTACATATTTGACATTGAGATTGCTTAATGTGCATGTAATATGTTTCTTGGCATTCTTCACAACTTATAAAACATTTTAAACTAAAAAAGAAATAAATCATTATCCAATCATCAGTTGGAAGGAAAGTGTTAAGGGCGTTCCTTCCAGACTGCAATTCGGAAACCTGTACATCAATGCTTTGCAACTGTAATTGCAGTCACTAACCATTGATCAGTTACCGACTCCCAAGTTGGGATGTTATATGATTCACAGTTCGCTTGTGGCACGTCAGAGGTTTTAGGCAGTGTTCCCTGTAACCTCTCACTGATGTTTTCCAACAACATATTTTTTTTTACATTTCCAGTTGTTTACTGTTCACAATAGGCAGGTTGCTCTTTGACCCTCTGTGGTTCTTTCTTTTGTGAACAGATCTATGAGTACTTAGATGGTTCACAAAATAAAATACTGGTCACAAAAAGTCAGTATGTAGTGAGCAATTGCATTTTATGACTAGTGTCCTACTAAATATGGGCCTTGGTTCTGCAACTGTCAGTAGTCAAACTGCTGATGGGGATAGATTGATGTTGTGGGAGATTAAACAGAGCATATGTTGTAAAGATGGTCACTTAACCTGTCTATGGTAGAGAAGGCCTGACTATTATCAGACTCTCACCGTAATTTAGTTTAATCTTAACTTGTATGCTAATGAGTGACTCGGAGGCTGGAATTGTTGGTTAAGACAAACCTGTGTAATATCTAGGGGCTATAGATCTAGATGCATTTTAGAGAGGAGGGAGTTAAGACAGTCCTTCAAGGTGAATAGTGCACCATGATTTCCACCTGAGAGGGAAGTCTGTAGGAATATCACCAGGGAAAGAGATAGAAAAAGGCAAATGAGAGTCGAGTCGGAGGATGTTGGAAAATGTAGAATCTTGCTTAGTTGAATAAGTGAAATAGAACACAAGGGTGTGCCCGCTGCAAACCTGGGTCTGCCCAACACATTTTGTACAAAAGCACTGCTTGTGCTTCACATAGGGAAGAGAGAGAGACCTTCTCTCCAGCTCTGCTTTTTTCTTTCTCTCTCTTGTTATATTTTTATGTTGTCTATGGTGAAAGTGAAGAGTGATGCAATGTGACATCAAGGAAACAGCCATCAAGGGGTTGATTCACAAAGGTAAACTTACATGTTGGTCTAAGTTTCCTCTTACGGTGTGAGAAATTGTTAGTTGCTTTACTGCGTTGTGGGCGCTAGTCATGCAATAGCCACAATCACTTGCTGGGTGAACCATCAAAAGTCACTATATTAATCTGTGCTTAAACCTGGTTAACTTGGCACAAGCAGCAGTCAAGCTTAACTTGAAGGCAATGTTTAAAGATTTTATGCACACAAACAGTAATAACGTGAACACAATAAAAGCCCCAAACAATTTAGAAAAAAAGAGTACATTTTAATAAATGATTTGACACCAAAACAACCAAAATCCAATCAGTAGAACCAGAGTTATGAGTTTTTAAATTTAAGGTTTAAAATAGCACTTAAAAGATCAAAGCGCAACTGTGGACCTCTAGTCGCACAAGACTGTGTCAAAGTCGAAAGTCAAAGTTAAGCTCAACCACGAAGGAGCGTGGTTCAGATACACTAAGTGGATTTGGCCTGGTCATCTCTTACCTTCGGATGTTGAAATATTTCTGCTGAAAAATGGCTAAGGAGGTAAAGTTCAGTGGAGCAAAGCTTAAGATGTCCACAGAGGAAGTGTCATCGTCAGATGGCCTTGGATCAAAGCTGCAGTGAAGATTTCTATGTTCAGACTTAGTCGCCGAAATGGAAGTCAAAAACTCCAGTACGGTGAAGCAGATGGCTGTAGCTGAAGACAGTTCCACAAGGTTGGATACCCCTTTGTTGAAGGACTGCTGAAACTGATTTCCTGTTGCAAAGAAGTCCGTAGCAGGAGAAGCCACAAAGTCACTCTGACCAGTGATGCACCTCGGACGGATAGGCAAGATCTCCTCCTGGTTCTCAGAGAACTTTGTGGCCAATGTGGGCACCTATAGCACCATGACCAGGGGTCCAGGACTAATGGGGCACCTCTTGGGGATTCAGAACTCACTCAGGCTGGGTCTAGGTGTGGTTTTAAGATGGTCGAAGCCTGTAATGTCCCTATGGCTCTGAAAAGGAGGCCAGCAAACTGGCCATTGAAGTCACTTTTGGTTGTCCTGGGTGCAGAGATGTAGATGCAGGGCCAGCAGGAAGGCTGGAATCTGAGGGTCAAGGCAGGCTTCAGGCGGCAAAGCAGTCCTTCAGGTACAGCAGCAGTCTTGCAGAGTGTACAGCAGGCCACAGCGGCAGGCAGTCCTCTATGGGTACTTCCACAAGTTCAGTAGTGAACTAAAGAATGGGTCTGAAAGTCCTATTTTTATACTCTTGTGTACTACTCTTTGATGGTGAGACAAGCTTCTGCAAAGGTTCTTGAAGTGCATGGAGTTTCCTAATGCCACAGGAGGAGAGCTTGAGTGCCTCGGCCTCGCACCTTCCCTGACGACCTAACCTCTTGCGAAGCACAAGGTTCTTGGGAGGAAAGGTCCGAAGGGGGATGTTCAACTTGCACTGTTTGTCTTTTTTGTTAATTAAAAAATGGGGTGGTGTTCGTCGACTCGCAACTTGTCATTGACTTGACATGGTAGGTTTGTTACACTGCCCAAGAGGATGGGGGAAGTTCGAGGAATATTCTGGTTTCCACATCTTTGTTGATTTGAGAAGTATACTTTGCCCTTTTGCATATGGGACCTGATTGTCGGTCAGTTCATATCGGCTATGGATTGTGTGCCTGCAAGATTGCACCGAGTGAGAGCCTGAGTATGTATGATACCTATGATGTATGGCGGGCTCACATAACAAAACTTATCACCTGGAATGTGCTCAATTTGAGAAACACAAATGTGTCTATGTTTATCTGAAACAATACAAAGTGTCCGTCGCATTCTTCAAAGTGACATGTGTGAGGTGACTACATTCCTTGCCTACGTTAACGTTAGCTGGAATAGATAAATGCTACCTGATACTTTGGTTACCCCAGAGTGGGTATCTTATGGGTGGCTCTAGATGTCCCGTTCTGCCACAAGAGTCAACTCGTTGACCCCGAGGGCCACTACGTCATCTGGCATGGGACCCTGGATGGCGTGAGATATGCTTTGTAAGTGTGTATGCTCCAAATGTCGATTACCCAGATCTATTTTTTTGTATCTTTATTTATGCTTTTATGTTGTAACTCTTAAACAAGATGCAATTACGCGTCACACATTACAATTTTAGTGTGTATCCAGTGATCAAGTATTATCCAACCTGTACCGTCTCTTATTACATCAGTGAGTTTAGACAGAAGCAGTATGATACCATTAGGTCTCCCCCACTATCCTCCTGAGCTCTCCACCTTCAATACATTTCATGTCTCCTTCATCCTATGACACCCAGAGCCCTTTAGAAACCCACAGCGTATCCAGTGGAGCTATCTCAATCTGTATCCTGCATTCCGCCTCCCTCGGGTTCCCCTGATTCCTTACCAATTAGGTATTTGTTACAAGCTCCCCAGTATTGTTTAGGTCTGCTGATTGGAGGTATTAGCTCATTATATGTATCTGTTTGTGTGTTGCAGTATAGCATATCAGTGTGCCATTCCTTTACCGTCGGTAGTGGCCCTTGATCCCATCTCATGGCTATCCTACGCTTTGCCAGCAATATCCCCATATATATCAAGCATTGATCCGCTTTCTGCACCTCCCTATCGTAATTCAGCAGCGCCAGGATGGGTGTACGTGCCAGTTGCTGTCCTCCTATAGTTTCTAACTCTGCAAATATTTTACCCCAGAAATGTTGTATGCCCCTACAGGTCCATGCCATATGCAAGAAACGCACCTGTCTTCACCACATCTAGGGCATGCAGCCTCCTTACGTAATCCGTCTTTATAAAGTTTAAGGGGTGTATAGTATACCCTGTTTATGTATTTGAAGTGTATGAAATGATGCCTGCCATTTAGGGAGATCCTACGTGTCATTGAGCAGCAATATCGTATAAAGTCTAGACACTAACTGACTGGGTTGCGAATCCGTAATAATCATAGAGAGAGAATTCATGTCTGGTGGTTCCTGCAGCTCCTCACCTGAAATAGCAACCATTTTATGTCTGGCTCTGTAATAATGATATTGCATAAGTAGGGTCGGAGCCCGCACCTGCTCTGTTATCATTGTCCAGATGTGCATACCGCCCTCATGAAAAAAATCTCCCATCTTCGTAATATTTAATTTGTGCATTGCCTCCACTGCTTTTCTGTCACCATCCAATGCATACCACGCACACCACTCCAGGGGTGCGCAAGGGAAGTACAACAAAGAGAGCCCCTTTCTGGTCATCAGACCATGCCAGGCATGTACTGTAGTGTTTAGGGAAGCAAACGCCCCGTACCAGTTGGATGGGGGTTGAAATATCTTGTTGGGCAAGAAGTGTGGGGCAGCCATCTCACGTTCTATTTTTAGATATGGCAATTCCTGAGAGCCATGTATCTAGGTGTGAGCAAACATGGCGTGGGTTACCTTATGATACATCTCTAGATCAGATGCATTCAGTCCACCCAACTCATATGGCAGGGTAAACACCCGCCACTGCACTCTCTGCTGTTTCCCCGCCCAGGCCAGTCTTATGAGCACGGTTGCAAAGACTGCCCTCGGCAATAGCATAGGAATATTTTGGAAGAGGAATAGAAATCTCGGGAGCACCACCATCTTCATGAGGGCTTTCGTCCCAACAACGAGAGCAGCAATCTGATCCATCTCTCTACATCTTTCCTCAGCGTTTTAATTGCTGCATCATAGTTATCCGTCATTACTACATTGGGGTCAGTGTGGATTTGGATTCCTAAATATCTGACTGATCCTGTTTCCCACTTAAGGGGAAAGTCCATGTCTATGGGAGTCGTGGCTGGCTTCAGGGGGAACACAATGGATTTGTCTCAGTTGATTCGCAGACCAGAGAGGGCATCATACTTTATAATGTCTCGTAATATCAGTGCTAGATTGCGATTCGGGTCTTGGATATATAGGAATGTATCATCGGCATATGTGGAGATCACTAAGTTGTATCTCTGGAATCTGAGGCCACGATGTCCATGGTACGCCTGTAATGCACAAGCGAGTGGTTCTGCTTCAATAGCGTACAGCAGGGGTGACAACGGACACCCCTGTCTTGTACCCCTTGTAATGTGTAGTGGATCCGATACTGAGCCATTTATCCTGATCCTAGCCGATGGCTTTTTGTATAAGACGTGCACTAATTGTGAGAAGACGTCTCCCATACCCAAATGCTTGAGGACCGCCATCAAAAAGTGCCACTCTACAGAATCGAAGGCCTTCTCTGTGTCAAGGAAGACCGCCACAGCTCTCATCTCAGTTGTTCAAGTTCTGCATGCCGCCATACACAGTGCAGGGATTTGCTGTGAGATTGCGGCCTGGGATAAACCCAGATTTCTCTGATTTAATTAATTTGGGCATAAGTGTGGCCAACCGGTCCACCTGAATTTTAACGTAGATTTTGGGATCAACATTATTTAATGATAATGGCCTATAGGATGAGCATTGCAATAGAGATTTGCCAGGTTTCAGTAACGCAATGAGCATTGCCTCTCGCATTGAGGGCGGCATCACCCCGGCTCCCGCCATCTCCTCATACACTGCCTTCAGGTGTGGGAGTAATAGATCCTGGAAGACTTTATAGAAATTTACTGTTATCTCATCTGGCCCTGGGGCCTTCACTTCTGCCATACCCGTGAGGGCCCTGCGCAGCTCCGCAGTGGTCAGAGGCGCCATAAGGGACTCCTTATCTGCATCCGACAACCATGCCATTTCAACGTGCATCAGGTAATCCAATGTGGCATCAGGGCTTGGGGCAAGTTTAGATGTGTAGAGGGCCGCAGAACACTCTCGGAACCTATTTGCTCCTGATCTGTGATCATGCTACCGTCCTCATCCTGTATTGCTATAATTGTGGCTTTCCCTCTGCTGGGGCGTCCTATGCCCACTAGTACCGCACCTGGTCTTTCTCCCTCCCCGTAGATACGGACCGTCGCATATTTTCCAATGTGTTGTACTTCTGTGAGTGCTGTTTCTTGAAATTCTACTACCTTGTCATGTATATAGCTCAGGAGGTGTCTGTCGGCTGTGAGCAAGTGTTCCTCCTCTAGCTGCGCAATTTCTTTCTCCAAATGGGCCAAACACCCATGAATTGATTTCAGTATCCCTGCATGTTTTTCTATGGTAATCCCTCGGGTGTACATTTTGAATGTTTCCCATACCGTGCACATAGTGTCTACGGAGCCGACATTTACCTGAAAAAATTATTTTATTACAGTAGCTAAGTCATTGCGAAATGCCGAGTCTAAAAGCGAATATGGGCGAAACCTCCATGTGAACGGGGGGATTTCTTTTTTTGGGGGGCCCACAGCTATCTCTATTGGGACTGGTGCATGATCCGAGTATGTTCTGGTCCAGGGGTCTATCACATGTGTGCGGTTGGTGATGTTCCTAGAGGCCAACCAGAGGTAAATTTGTGTATGTAAATCATGTACTCTCGAGTAGTGGGTGAACCCCCCCAGTGGGGTGTCTATGTCGCCATATATCCACAAGCCCCATCTCTCTCGCTATTCTGTTTACCGCCTTGGCTGCAGAGGACGGTTTTCTATGGGTTCCCCGACCTGTTGTGTAGAGGGTCTAAGGTGCAATTGAAATCACCTCCCTATATCTTTAGAAGGGCTGCCCAGGTAGCCACCCTGGTAGCTAGGTCAGAATAAAATTGGGGGTTATCAAAGTTGGGGCCATAAATCCAAATCATGAGGAACATGAGGTCCCCTTTGCTGCAGAGTGCCACTATATACCTGCCATTGGGGTCCTTTGAGAGCCCCTGGAGACTGAATCCAGAATGTTTTGCTGTCCATATCAGTACCCCCTAGAATGGGACGTAAACCCTGCTGCTAGAATCTGTCCCTGCATTCTCCTGGGGGTAAGCATGGCGCTATCTGGCATCAGGTGTGTTTCCTGCAATACTGCTAGGTCCACGTTATGCCTCTGAAGGTAGGCCACCACCTTCCTCCCTTTTCTGGCATCGTTTATACCTCGAATATTCCATGTTATCATTCTCACAGTTTCTAAACCCTTACCGATGTCTGGTTTTGAATGATAATCTGTCATTCGCCACTTGGTGTATATGCTATTGTATCTGCCTTGTGTTGTGTGAGAGTCTGCAATTGCTCTACTAATACAACAATCCCAACTAGTAACCCCTGGTAAGTCCCCCCCACCCACGGCAGGCATTACCCCAATTCACCCGTCCTCAATTGTGTATCTCCTCCACCCGCCCATTGAGCAGGTAACTTCCCCTCGATTCGGTAAGTGCTCCACACACTAGGATGGATGTTGTCCGGCTGGTCCTACCTTCCGCCTTGAGCCGGCCACCTGCCTTATCTATTTGGCCTAGTATCTTGTCTCTGCATGTCCTATTCTGCAGCACCCCCACCAACACATTTTTATCTAGCTTCTCTTTTCAACTGCCAGAGTTTAATGTGCAGGCCAGACTGTCCACAGCATGCTGTTAGTTGTTTCCCCATGCCACTGGAATCAAGCTAGCCGGGCTGATGAAGGGTGATACCCTGAAACCTATCCTAGGATGCTTGTTTCCAGTCCAGAGAGGACCTGGCTTGGCAGTTCGGGCTAGACTATTCCCATGGGAAACAGGGTCAAGACTGATTTGCATATAGCTGGGTCCAAACTGGAATGGCATGGGTGGCAAAAAAACGATGGATTTAGGTCCAGATCTCTGTACTGGGATGTGAATCTTTGACATTGTTCAACATTCCATCCATCACTTGTTCTTTTTGCATTTGTTGCCCCAAGTGGGAAGGGTATGCCCAGACGTGGGTCCTGTGCTCCCCATGTCACTGGAATCAAGCTATCCTGGCTGATGAAGGGTGATACACTGAAACCAGTCCTAGGATGCTTGTTTCCAGTTCAAGGAGTTCCTGGCTTGGCAGTTCAGGCTGGACTGTCCCCATGGGGAACAGGGTCAAGACTGATTTGCATATAGCTGGGTCAAACTGGGATGGCATGGGTGGCAAAGAAACAAGGGATTTAGGTCCAGATCTCTGTACTGGGGGTGAATGTTTGACATTGTTCAGCATTCCGTCCATCACTTGTTCTTTTTGCGTTAGTTGTTTCTGTGGCATTGTCATCCTCATGAGTCCCTCCCTCAGCCATCGCAGGCTCTGTCTCGCATCCTCAAACTGTGGTCTGAGTATTCTGGTCACAACAGTCTCAATTTCTCACTCCACCCCCACACCCCCGGCCATACGTCACTTTAGGAATTCGGTGAATAGTTTATGGTCTGTGAAGAGGAGCGGCTTCCCATCCACCATCACGCGTAGTTTGGCCGGATATAACATGCGGTATTCCAGTTGTAGATCCGCAACAGTCGTTTCCCTTTGAGGAATTGTCTTCTTGCCTCTTGCACTTGTTGTGTAAAGTCTGGCTAGATCGAGATTGTCATTACTTCATGTTGAAGTGTTTTGAGTTCTCTTGCTTGCCGCAATGCCACATCTCGGTCTCTGTAGTTCAGCAGTTTGGCTATTATGGGCCTCGGTGGGGCCCCCGGGAGTGGCCAGGTCGCCAGCGAACGGTGTGCCCTCTCGACCACAAATATATTAGAAAACGTGTTGCGTCCCAGCAGCTTAGCAAGTAGACGTTCTACGTATGCTTCCATGTTGTCAATATCTGTGGACTCTGCAATGCCCACTAAGCGGAGGTTATTTCTGCGTGATCCAGCTTCTAAATCTTCTACTTTCGTCTGCAAAGCCACCATCGTCTTACTCACGTTTGTCTGGGTGGAGATCATGTTTGACTGGCTATCCTCTATGTCTGAAATGCGTCTCTCCGACTGGTCTAAGCGCTCTGCATGTTTGTCCAGCCTTTCAGTCATCCTATCCATTCTGAATGATAGAGAGTCAATCTTACTGTCAATTTCAGTCGCTGGTTTCATCTCCCGCTCGCAACGAGCCGAGCGCAGCAGTTATTAGTTTACGGAAGCCCGCCACGGTCTGACAGCACGATCACTTCATATAATGACACAGTCATCCTGGTCTGTACACAGAAGGCCATTAATATGGTATTATATGCCCATATAGGTAATGCATATAGTGAACGGCTAAACCACCCATTAGATAGACTCCAGGAATTTCTAGCAGATATATCGCTCCCAACCCTCAACCTAGAAGCCAGGGAGACCTTAGACAGCCAACTCACCTGGTAGGAGATACTTGCTGAGATCTGACACCTCAAACCTGCAAAAACACCAGACAGTGATGGTCTGTCCGTGGAGTTCTATCACGTATTCACCCACACAATGCGTGAGGCATTAATCAAATTGGTGCCAAAACCGCACAGGGACCTGATGGTCACCTCAGCATGTAAACCAATACCTCTCCTAAACATAGACCTGAAACTTCTTAGCAGTGAGCTGGCAGCACTCTTATACTGCTTTAGCTACCAGGGTTAATACACACGGACCAATTGGGATTCATCCCAAAACTTAACATCCTTCATAATCTGCGATGCTTGTCTCATGTATACCATGCCCCACAACCCCAAGAAGATGCATACACTCTTGCATTATTGGACATTGAACAGGCATTTGATTCCATAAACTGGACCTATCTATGGCATATATTGCAAAAAATGGAGTTGGGCCCCAGATATATACAATGTGGTTGTCTTCTTTATTCTGGCCCTTGTGCCAGGGTTCATTCAGGAGGGCTGATCTTGGAGCCCTCCCAGTTATTCCAATTGGGGACACTGGTGGGGGTCCTGGTCGAGACACTTCCTAAGTTCCCCTGGACTACAGTCGATGTAAGATATTTGTGTGTCCAATTGAAACACACGGCCCCAACATATCTGGCCCTCAATATTCGGAGGATGGAGGAAGGGCTCTGTGCATCAATCTGATTTTGGATGGATCTACCTCTGTCCCTCATGGACAGGATAGCTATTGCAAAAATGATCATATCACTCCATTGCCTCTATACACGCAAGAGCACCCTATGGGCGATCCCCAGGCATTACTTTCACACCTTGGATAGACTTATAGTAGACCTACTTTATGGGCATAAACATAGGTGTGTCAGATTTGGCAAACTGAAGAGGACCTGGGACCCGGGGGGTCTCGAGGTGCAGCACCTTGAACTCTACTACATGGTTACCCACTTGCAACACATGTTCCACTGGCTAGACCCAGAGGACAACTGGGAAAAATGACTCCTAAGTTACACCATGATCGATGATCCCTACCGGCCCTGCTAATGAGTGGATCACCAGTCTTTTCCACATTTCTTTATATTATTCAATTCATTGCTGATAATTGGGAGGGAGTGGTTCGAAGAGTAATTTGGTTCAGACCATATGCCCCAGACATGCTGTTGTAGATTGTGGAACCCTTCCTAAAGATTGCTGATTCCATGTTTGTGCACAGATGGAGGGACTGAGGTTGTGACACTATGGGGGACCTCTGCACTGGGGGGCATTTCATTACAAGGGAAAAAAACATAGAATCCTTTTTATTGGGTACAGGACAATACCTTCAATATATTAAGAGTTCGTCCACAGCTCGTGCAGTGTGACCGACCTTTCCCAATTCACCGCCCCACTCCACTACCCTACTAGATATAGGCAATGGCCCCAGGATGATCTCCCACATCTACATAGTGCTACGTGATGATCTACTGCCTCTGATTCTTGCCATACAAACCAAGTGGGAGGAGATATTGGGGGAACCCCTAACAACTAAAGATTAGGTAAACGTTCATGAAGGAGTGCAGACAGTCAGTTCCAATGCACAATTCAAGCTGCTGCAATATAAATATACACACCAAACATACCTTACTCCAAAAACTTTGCATGCTATATGCATCACTCGAGCTGCCTGCTGCGTGCAATGAGGGGCCCCGGCAGCGGACCTAACACATATAGCTTGATCTTGCCCATCCCAGCCCCATATTGGCAGGAAATACTGTAAATCCTAAATAGGGCCTCGGTATGGGCGGTGCCGCATGAGATCTGTCAGGTGGTGCTTGGCCTGCTTCCCTCTCCTGCACAGAAAAAAAATGAGTAGGAGGTTTGTCCTCCTTGGTCTGGTGCTGGCAAAGGGATGTAAAGCAATTAAGTGATTCAGCCTGATCACCCTCATGTTTACAAGCATGGTTATAAGACGTTTCTGTATGCGCAGTCGCAAAAAAGTGGAAATGAAGCAGGTTTGTAGGGATGATATGCTGGAGAATGACGTGTGCTTGGTCTGCTATGTTGTCGTATTAAAGGAACCGCAGGGAGTGCCCAGCTCCAGGAATGCAGTGGCTTGATGTACTAATTATACCCTGGAGACAACCCTGAACCACTGATGGCTACACCACAGACCATTTGTTCCGAACCTATCTTGTGTCAGTTACTGGAATGTAGCATGACAACAGGGGAAGGGGATGGAGGGGTAATGGTATTAGTTTGCTGGGTCTGGCTATGGACCATCGGTTGTTATTTTCATCACTGTTTACCAGAGCAATAACTGTTTTTTGGTGATAGTCTATGACAAGCTCTCTTAAATAAGTGATTCTGTAAGTAAGCTTTTCTTTCCATTCTGCTAAACTTCAGTAAAACTTTATTAATAAAATAAAGCACTCTAACATCTAGAGTGAGTCTAGCACCACACTGATACTGGAACACCCTCCCATAGAACGTAAAGGAGGTAGTGATTTAAAATGAAAGTCCCTTGAAATCAATAGTAAATTAAGTTAATTAGACCATTTAAAAATATAAATAAATTACATTTATTTAACTGTAAAAAAAAAATATATATTTTATATCAATTTAACTTGTTTAAATAAATTATATTTAAATTAAACATTTAATGTAACTTTTCATAACATGAAAATAAATTACTGTTAACTAATTCTATACATCACTTTTAATAATTGTTAATATATAACAAAAATATATTTTTATTTCTTTAGGGTTTTTTGGAATTTAAGCTTCGAAAAAAAAATTATTTAACTTTTTATATCAAGATTTTTACACTTGAATTTGAAATTAAGTTGTTCATGCTGTAATATCTTATATTGTTCTACAAATACATATAGAAATATTTAACATCAATAATTTACATCAAATATTTTACCAGTTTTCTTAAACTTTTACACTTTTCCCTACACTTTACCATACAGAGATATCTGCATCAGTGGCATACGGTGCATTTCAGGACATACTTTTTTGAAAGGGAGGGGTTCTGAGACAGATCTTACAGGTTTCAAGCTGGAGGAGAAGAGATTCAAGAGATGTCTTCAACACTGAGAGAGCAAGTGTGGGCCTGAGATTTGCAAACAGGGTGATTAAATGTAGAGGGCCAAGTAAGCAGAACAGAGAAGAAGCACAGGTTCCTTTGTGGACTGCTAGGAGTTGGCAGTTAACAACAGAGCCCACTGATTGAGTGGGACAATAAATAGAAGGGAGTCAGTAAGATGAGGGCTAAGCATTGGAACTAATAAAGAACCAAAGGCAGGAGCTGGAACTTACGGCCAGATTTAAAAAAGCAATTTTACTGTCACAAACCCTCTGATTTGGTAAAATGCAGGGTTTTCTAACACACAACCTCTTTTACATATGTGCTAATCCCATTTTGTGTTCTGGAAGAGAGGTTTTTCTGAATCGTAATATGTGTTTAGAAATTATTAACAATTGGGGTATGCCAAACTTGCTGATCAAAATGGTCTTGAATCGGCAGCTCGCTCCAACAGGGGATTTTGGCAACATCCTGCAACCTGGCACTGTTCTCATACGACCAAATTAAAGAAACCAGCAAGGGGAGGATGTCCTTTTGAATGCGGGCTTCAGAGGGAACTCATAAGTGCTGAATTGAAACTCCATTGTCTCTTGTCCATTCTGACTCACCTCAATCCACAGAGATATGCGTCACATCCTACTCTATCCTGGATGCCAAGGCAACAAAGTGAGAAAACTATGTTTTTTTTTGGCCTGGTTGCTACATTAGGAGACTTTTGTGATCGATATTTGGCTATCTTTGGTTTTTTGGGCTACATGATCCTATCAAAATAGAACTGGTGTCTATGATTATAGAATAGTGCTGCCTCACTTTCATTAGTGTACTCTAATCACTGCTTTGGTCATGTTTCAATGCTTGGGCAGCTTTTCTGCTCAATAAATATGGTTTCCAACTGATTTCCTCAGTATAGCCCAATCTTCTATTTGTCATGGGAACTAGGCTACTTTAGTATTGTTTGGGCTATAAATTCACGCCAAACCAAAATCTCTTCCCTCATTGGTTTTGAAGACCTCCTTTTGGGTGCTTCTTCACTGAATTCAATATATATGCCACATTCTGCCCTGACTTGGCCAACTGTCTGTACCTCATCCTCATCCTAATAATGTTCTTCAGGTGTTCTCATTGTTTCTCTACGGTGGTTCAGTGATTATTTTGGAATACAATTATTTCTGCTAAGAGAACATCTTAATTTTCATAGTGGCAGAGAAGTAACAAAAAGAATGGAAGCTGGGTATGAAGAGAATGAAAGCAGGAGCACCAATCAAGGGCTCCCTAGTCAAACCTAGAACTGACCCCACAAACACCATGGAAACAATATTTAAAACATTTGAGGAACTTCATAACCTAGTCAAATTGAGTAAAACCAGTGTGGATGCAATGCAACCAGATATCACAATTAATTCAGCTCACCATCTACTCGATAAGTCATTCTCACCACAAAAATACATATTAGACTTGGAGGATTGACGTAGGAAGAGCAATCTATGTATTTTTTGGACTACTAGAAGGCTCAGAAAGTCAGCACCTCAATGCTTGTAACACTTTTAGGGAATCCTGGATTGCCCAAATGACTGGCCTACCCTTTAAAAAGGTCTTTGAAATGGAAAGAGCCCATAGGATTCCGACAAGACCAATTTTGAATTGGAAATACCTGAGGCCAACAGTATGTAAGCCCCTCAGATTCCAGCATACATGAATTATATGAGGAAAAACTACCACTTACTCTGGAAAGGAAATACAATATATATATTCCAGGGCGACTTGAAATCTATGGTGGACAGTATGAAAGACAGTTTTTTCTGCTCTGTAACCAAGACTCAGAGCCAGAAATGTAGAACTCACTTGTGCGGGTCCGTCAATGTTTCATGTTTCCTTGAATGATTCCTGAGCTATCTTTTTTGTCTAGCGATTTTGACTTTGTTTGAACCTTGATGTTCAGGAAATATGACTCTGTTTTGTTTCTTAGTCACTTTTTCTCTCTTACATTTTCTACTATTCCTCTCTTGTTCAGCTTCCGGGTGATAATAGTCTCTATGTATAGAGTCATATAACTACTCTCTAAAATACTGCATCTCATTTCAACTTCTAAGTGACAACTCTTTTTTTTAGACTCTCAGGTAGATGTATTTGAATATTATTATCCACTGTTTCAAAATATGGCTCAGTTTAAAAATAATCTCACCATTCTTTCATTAAACACGAAAGGTCTTACCCACCCAATTTAAAGACGCAAAATCAATAATTATCTCTACAATATGAAAGATGACTTTACTTTACTCCAAGAAAGTAAAATTCAAGATAAAGAACCTACATTCTTCTGTTGATAAGTGATGTAGCTAGCTCTCCAGTGATTGGAAAGAAAAATAGTGCCCTAACCATAGTTGCCAAGAAAGCTACTGTCTCTATCACATCCAACATGTTAGGTGGTGATGGTAGATGCATACTCTCTAAAATGTGTAAAGAAGGTAACACAGTCTACTTTATTAAAAGGTATGCACTAAATGGGGACCACCAAGACTCTTGGAGGGATTTGTTTACTAATATGACTTTCATACTTCATAATATATTGAGTCTGTTTGGGGAAGACTTCAACCTACCCACAGACTGTACTCTTGATAGAGCCTTAAGATGTAAACATTGACCTCTAAGCACATGAATTCATGAATAATATATGTTCAAGGTTTAATCTAAAAGATGTCTGGAGTCTCAGTGACATGCAGAAACACAAGAATTTTTAAATTTTCTCCCCCTCCACCTTTTCGTATTCTAGAATAGACTATTTACTGATCTCAGGTACATACACAATATCTCAGTATAACTATCAATTAACCCAGACACATCTCTGATCACTTTTGTGTCCTTATGTGTCATATGGGGTGCTCTCCTTAATGAGCACAACCTTTTTAGGCTGAATGATGAAACTATGAATGTTAAAGAACAAAGGGCCACATGTACGAAGCAAACAATCTGCGAGTCGGAAATAGCGACTCAATGCGAATCGCTATTTCCTACTCACAAACCGGGATGTAAGAAAAAACAAATCGCAAATCAATTTTGCGATTCGGTGCCGAGTCGCATCGCAAATTGCAATTTCCTAAATTGCACATGGATGTGCATCAGAATCGCAAATTGCAACTGTGTCGCAATTAGCGAATGGGTGCAACAGAAAAGAGAAAAAACAGTTCCTGGTGCTAGATGATGACCTCAGAACCAGGATGTACCCCCATGGAAGTGGGAGGAGTCTAGCCAGCACATACAGCAGAGGCACACCCAGCTGAGAGGAGCAACTGCACCCATATCAAGTCAAATTAAGGAGGCAAAAACGGCAGGCAGGAAGAGAAAGCTTCAATTCTCTGATAAAGAGTTGGAGGTCCTCACTGAGGAGTGCTGCCTACACCATGAGGTCCTGTTTGGGAAGGCAGTAATGAGTGTCCCTGACTCACGAAAAAAAGAAGATTTGGCTGGACATACAAAGCAGGATAAATGCCACATCAAGGAGGTGCGCAAAAGAAGGTATGGATGCAGGTCCAGAACCAAAGAAAGGGTTGCAGAGCGGTTGGAGGACGCACATGGAACAGGTGGGGGACCATCCACAGTACCACCACTCACAGCAATAGAGCGCATGGTGGAGACTACTCTGGAGCCAGAGGCTGTTGTAGGAATTGGGGACCTGGACAGTCAGCCCCTGGAACCTCCAAAAGTATGTAGCAAATCTAACTTAATCACACTATTCAAGACACCATGCACACAACCACAGTCCACAAAAGCATGCATTATCCAAATGTTTTCCATGCCTATATGCCAACCTCAAGGTCAGTGCATTATGGGTAATGTATTACAGTAGTCTTACTTTTTAGGAATATTTATTTTGATAAACCACCCATCTGAGAGGCACTGACAGTGTATTCCCTGTGTCCCACAGGTCTTCCTCAAGTATCCACCTATGACCCTAGTGTAGAGGGAGATGATGATGCCCCCATGACAGCAGGTGAGGCAGTCAGCATTTCCACAGGGAAGTGCTGTGCCACACCGATTGTCCACCATGCATGTGAGACCACAGAGGAGACCGATGTGGACAATGAGGCAGGAAACCTGACACCGGGGCAACAGAGGGGTCAGAGTCGGCCACTGCGAACAGCTGGGTCTGGGCGTAGAAGGCGTCGTCTAACACATGATGCAGGTGAGGAGGATGTCACAGCAGAACAATTCATTGGACTGGAGGCATCCCTACTGAGCAGTCACCACCTGCAGAACAAACACATGCGGATGATGAACCAGAACCTGCACCGAATGCAACAAACCCTCACACAGGGATTTGGAAATGTTGAGAACCAATTATCCACCATGAACACCAACATGGTCAACCTCACCACCGCCATCAATGACCTGTGTAGGGAAATGGTTGCGGATCAGGCCCATGCAAGGCGCAGAAAGCGCAACACAGCTGCATGTTGGGACCAGCTCAGTATGTCCATTAGCCGCCTAGCCACCACAACTACCTGCCTGTCAAGGCGCACTGTCATGCTCCAGGTAGAACTAGGCCATTTTGCTGGAGATGTGGCAAGGAGACTAGGGCGCATTACTGCTGCAGTTTACCTCATTCAGGCAGCAAGAGGTATTGGTGACACCCCTCAGGACAGTGAGGACATATCAAGCGTAAGCAGTGTTTCTGCCTGAGACGCCTGCATCCTGCATAGTAGCAGTGCCCGCCAGACAGCAGTGGACCAACCAGGCACAGGCCATGGTGGACGTAGCCGTAGGAAGGTGTGATGTTGTCTCCGTGGGTTTAGCCTAAGGCACATGAAAATAATGTGTAAGACTTCGTTACATTATACTTCTTTACTGCTAGCTATACGCCCCCATTTCCATAATACACTCTTGACATTAAAGGAAAGTTTTGTTTTGCACAATCTGGCTATGTGTGTCTTACATCTGTGAGTGCTGTAACGGTTGCCACTTACCTGCCAAAGTAATGAGTTGCTATGTGATCCTGTCTCTGTCTGCCCTCCATTGCAATGCTACCATCCACAGGCTGTCGTTGTGGTGGCTCCTGCTCCTCATCCTCAGAATCTGTGTCATCTAGGGTGAGATGTAGCCCACGTTTGGTTGCTATACTGTGTAGGACGGCACATGGTGCCACAATATTTCCTGCAATCTCTGGGGCATACTGGAGTGCACCTCCACTTTTGTGCAGGCATCTAAAACGTGACTTCAACATGCCAAAAGTCCTCTCAATGACGGTTCTGGTTCGCTGATGTCCAGTGTTGTAGCGCCTCTCATTCTGATTGGCAGGTGTTAGATATGGGGTGAGTATCCATGGCCTCAGAGCATATGCACTCTCACCTGTGTAAAAAAACAGCATATATAATCATAGCTTCACATGGTTATGCATTGAAATGTATTTCTGACATTGGTGTGTACTAGACAGTACCTAATAAATATCCTTCACCAAACTCGCCCTGTTCTAGGCGATGGTGTATCCCACTGTGCCTGAATATGTATGCATCATGTACGCTCCCTGGAAATTTTGCCACTATATCAGTTATGACATTATGGGCATCACATACCGCCTGGATGTTGAGTGAGTGAGTACATTTTCTATTGCGGAACCCATCTTCCAGATTTGCAGGAGGACATATGGTTATATGTGTCCCATACACACACCCTATTACATGGGGAAAGTTTGCGTTTCTGTAGGAGTCCAATTTGGTGTTGTATATATCCTCCTCATTCCTGGGAAGGTATATGTAGCTGGACATGTGTGCGAGTATGGCATCTAAGAACCATCTAAAGAATTGTGACAGGGCACTTTGGGACACCCCACCAACAATTGCAATCACCCCCTGGTAGCTACCCGAGGCCGAGAGGTGCAGTGAGCACAGCACTTGCACATGTGTGGGGATGGAGCAGCTGCGCAAGGTTTGACGTTCTAGCTCAGGTTTCAGATGTTCAATAATCTCTAAAATGACTGAGCTGCTCAGTCTGTATTTGTCATATATTTCCTCCTCAGTCTGTTGAAATATGGTCTGCCTGGTTCTGAATATCCTCTTCTGTCTCCGCCTCCTCCTCCTCTGCTGGGCAGCCTGGACTCGCCTCCCCCATGCAATCATGTAGAGTGCAGCTATTTTGAAAAACCCAGATGCCTTCTGGGTCTGCTTTTATACTTTGGTTCTGGTTACCACCTGTTTGGAATCATTGCTAATCTGGGTGTGCAAAATGGGCTATTTGCGACTATTCGCAATTGGGACTGCCTTGTACATTCAGTTTGCGACTCACAAATTGTGATTTCTTAATTGCGAGTCACAAACTAGAGTCACAAATGTTTGCGATTCAGTAATTGGTTGCATCGCTAATTGGGACTCCGAAATGGCAATTGTACATACCATTTCGCGTTTTGCACTGTCCCAAAAAGCGCAGCAAACGATTTGCGAGTCGCAAAATGTACGTACATGTGGCCCATAGTGACAAAATATGTGTTGACATCCATTAATTTCTTGATTCAAATTCAGACAGGGATACCTCTCTCCTCACCAGGTGGTAAGCATTAAAAGCTACTATTAGCATATCTGTTATTAGCATCAGATCATTTATAAAGAAACTGTCCAATACATTTTCAAACCAATTAGAGAAAGAAATCAAACTTCTTCAACTCCAGCACAGGTATTCCACTTCTGACAATTCATTACTAACTAATTTAAACAAAACAAGTATTAATATAATCGAGAACTCAGTGCAAAAGCAGGTGTCTGGAATCAAAAAAAGAAAAGCATTAGTCCTTGATCACTAGTATTAAAGACTCAAGTGGCAGGACCCAAATTAATCTTGACTAGATAGCTGAAACTTTTAAACAATTCTAGACTTACCTAAACCATAGCAACCAATAGTGAGATGCAAAGACTTCCTTGACAAACTAGATCTGCCTACCATTACTGAGGAGAATAGCTTTCACTGAACACACCTATTTCTCCAGAAGAAGTCTGGACAGTAATCAAGCAGCTTGAAATCTAACAAAGTTCCAGGACCTGATGGAAATATGACTTCATTTTTTGAGTTGATCTGGACTCTATTAGATTCCCCATTGATGCACCTATATCAGTCCTTTTCCTCTACTGGGGAAATTACTGGGATCCCCGGCTGAAACAGTGATAGTGGGTACCTCAAAGAAAGGGAAAGATTTTTCTCTCCCAAAAAAATATAAAACTATTTTCTTTATCAGTATAGAGTGTAACATGTATGCCAAAGTCCTAGTCCTTGATTGGAACATTTGAGTCCTAAATCAATTAATCCCACTCAAGTAGGTTTTGTCAAAAATACATAATTAAGCAATATTTCCAGACTTTTCTGTCATGTCATTGAGAACTTTCCTCTGTTAAATTCCCTTGAGGTTGCTGTGCTCTTGATAATGATGAGGGTTTTGACAAAATAGCCTGGCCATTTTTGAAAGCGGTTAGGCATACATTTAACCTTGGAAAAGACTTGGTTAGAATGGTCATGGCTTTCTATACACATCCTCAAGCTAGAGTTCAACTAAATGGCACTTTGTCAGACTATTTTGACTGGAAAAAAACAAACTAGACAAGGATTACTCTAAACCCTATTACAAGCAATTAGGGTGAATAAACCCTGAACTCATATGACAAGCCAATAGGTTAAATAAAGACATTGGTAGTATAACATTTGGCTATCATGTGGTGAAGACAGATGCTTACACTGGTAAAGGTAAACGTACATGTTTGTCTAAGTTTACTCTGTTGGCGTGAGATTTTTTAGTTGCTTGACTACGATTTGAGTGCTAGTCATGCAACAGCAACAATCCCTTGTTAGGTGAACCATAAAAAATCACTATATTAACCTGTGCTTATCCCGTAGCACAAACAGCAGTCAAGCTTAACTTGGAGGCAATGTGTAAAGTTTTTATGCACACAGACAGTAATAAAATGAACACACAATAAAAGCCCCAAATCAATTTAGGAAAAAAGAGTGCATTTTAATAAATTATTTGACACCAAAACACCAAAAATCCAATCAGTAGAACCAGAGTTATGAGTTTTAAAATTTAAGGTTAAAAATAGTTCTTAAAAGATCAAAGCGCAACCGTCTACCGACATCTAGTCGCACAAGACTGTGTCAAAGTCGAAAGTTAAGGTTAAGGTCGACCACAAAGGAGCTCGGTTCAGATACAAGAAGTGGATTTGGCCTGGTCATCGCTTACCTTCAGACGTAGAAACATTTCTGCAGAAAAATGGCTAAGAAGGTATAGTTCAGTGGCACAAAGCTGAAGAAGATGTCCAAGTAGGAAATGTCATAGTCAAATGGCCTTGGGTCAAAGCCCCGGTGAAGATTTCTATGTTCAGACTTAGTCGCCGAAATGGAAGTCGAAAACTCCAGTGCGGTGAAGCAGATGTCCGTAGCCAAAGACAGTTTGGCGAAGGACTGCTGAAACTGATTTCCTGTTGCAAAGATGTACGTAGCAGGAGAAGCCACAAAGTCACTCTGACCAGCAATGCACCTTGAACGCATAGGCGAGCAGGTTGGTCAAGGTCTCCTCCTGTTTCTCAGAGCACTTTATGGCCAATGTGGGCACCTATAGCACCACGACCAAGGGTCCAGGACTAATGGGACCCCTCTTAGGGATTCAGGACTCACTCAGGCTGGGTTTAGGTTTGGGTTTAAGATGGTGGGAGCCTGTTATGTCCTTGTGACTCTGAAAAGGAGGCCAGCAAACTAGCCATTGAAGTCACTTCTGGTTGTCCTGGGTGCAGAAATGCAGGGCTCAACAGCAGGGCTGGAATCTGAGGGTTCAAGGCAGGCTTCAGGCAGCAAAGCAGTCCTTCCAGGTACAGCAGCAGTTTTGCAGAGAGTACAGCAGGCCACAGCAGCAGACAGTCCTCTAAGAGACCTTCAGCAAGTCCAGTAGTGAACTGAAGAGTGGGTCTGAAGGTCCTATTTTTATACTCTGGTGTGCTTCTTCTGGATGGTGGGAGACGCTTCTGTAAAGGTTCTTTGAAGTGCATGGAGTTTCCCAATTCCTTCTCCTGGCTTCATTCTGTTTGCAGTGACAATATAGGGTTGTTGGGCCCTTTGTGTAGAGGCAAGGCTCAGGCTATTCAGTTGTAAATGGGGCTGTGCTCAGCTCTGCCCCCTTGTCCTGCCGGCAGATGGCCAATTCAGGCAAACCTAATCCCTCTGTTGTGTGACTGTCTGGGAGGAATTCACAAAGTCTATCAGTTATCCCCAGTCATGTGACCCAGAGCAGGCTACAGGCTCAAAAGGACTAACAGCCGGAAAATGACAACTTTCTAAAAGTGGCGTTTTCAAAATTGTAATTAAAAAAATGACTTTACCATTAAAGAGGGTTTATCATTGCAGTTTCATAGGCCCCAAACATAACTTATCTACCTACTCTCAATTGGTAAATACAGCTTATTACATTTTTCACTACCAGGACATGTAAAAATTAAAACTACATGTCCAACTTTTTAATGACACAGCACCCTTCCCCATGGGTTAACTAGGGACTACCTTATAGGTGACTTATAGGGGAGTATAAGGCTTAGCAAGTGGGTTTAGAGGCTAGGTCAGCATTGCAGTGCAACACTGCATTCAGGCTGCAATGGAAATGCATGGGACATGGTTTTGAGAGCTACCTAAGTGAGGGGCACAATAGTAATTTCAGGGCCACTAGTAGCACCTAATTTACAGTCCCTGGATATATGGTATATCGTTCTACAAGGGACTCATAATTAAATTAAATACGCCAATTAGGTATATGGAAATCGATCCATGTTTAGGGGAGTTAGCCCAAGCACTTTAGCACTGGTAAAGGGCACGGAGTCATAAGGACAACAACAACAAAAAATCCAGCAAAAAATTGAGGTAGGTAGGCAAAACGTTCAGAAAAAGACCACCCCAAGACTGACCGGTCTAACATTCGGTATTCACAAAGCTGCAATTTAATAGCATCATAATGACTGTAGTTGGGACTAAGACCGCTGCGCATGAAAAAAAGAACACAGGTCTATCTTTTTTATGTGCGGAGTTCTGTGCTCTGACTGTGGAGTCACAGTCATTTTTTGGAAGGGGGAACCACCCTTGCGTTAATTATATGCAAGGTAGGCGTTCCCTTCCAAAAAATGACTTTATGGCCTGTGCCCCTTATTTATACTGTGGCGTCATTTTGACGCACAGGAGGGGGTGGGCCTTAAAAAACGGCGCACAGCCTGATGTGCGCCGTTTTTTAACGCCTGGGTCAGGGCAGGCGTTAAGGGACCTGTGGGCTCGGAAGGGACACCCCATGCCACCCTTGCCCACCCCAGGAGGACACCCAAGGATGGAGGGACCCATCCCAGGGAAGTAAAGGTAAGTTCGGGTAAGTATTTTTTTCCGGTTTTTTTTGTGGCATAGGGGGGGCCTGATTTGGGCCCCCCTACATGCCACAATGCCCAATGACCATGCCCAGGGGACATAAGTCCCCTGGGCATGGCCATTGGGCATGACTCCTGTCTTTGCTAAAACAGGAGTCATGCCAATGGAGGTTGGGCGTAAAAAAAAATGGCGCAAATCGGGTTTGAGGCCTGAATTTTGCCTCAGACCGGACTTGCACCGTTTTTTGATGCACAACCCCCATTTTCCCATACGCCGGCGCTGCCTGGTGCGAGTCATTTTTTTTTACGCACACCAGTCCGCAGCGCCGGCTAACGCCATTCCATTAATAAGGCCCCCGCATGGTGCGTTGGAATGGCGTTAGCCGGCGGTAAAATGTTTGACGCACAACTGCGTTGGCACAGTTGTGCGTCAAAAAGTATAAATATGGGCCTTAGAATCTTACAGCGACCAGGAAAAAGGGTGGAAGAAACCTAATTGTTAATTAGCCATGTTTTGAGCTGGCATCTAAAAGAGAGTAGACTTGTTTCTGCCCTCAGACTCAAAGGGAGAGAGTTCAAGGTGGTGTACATCACAGACGTTCTGGTCGTACTGGTGGCACGCAATATTTGCACTGCCGATCTGAGTGGTTGCGCCTGTTGACTGAAGGAAACTGCACTGGCCAGAAGAAGGGTGATCTGAGGTGGAGGGTTTCATGGGCATGTATTAAAATCTTAAAGGTGATCTAAGATCTAATGGGTAGCCAGTTTACAGATCGCAGTACTGTTAACCTTTGCGATAAGCACTTAGGGCCAGATGTACGAAGGGTTTTGCGATTCACAAACGGCGAAAAACGCTGTTTGCGAGGCGCAAAAGCCGCTTTGCTATGCAAAATGCATTTCCGACTCGCAAATAGGAAGGGGTGTTCCCTTCCTATTTGCGACTCGCAATGCTATGCAAATGAAATCGCAGTTACCACTTGAAGTGGATGGTAACCCAGTCGCAAACGGGAAGGGGTCCCAATGGGACCCCTTCCCCTTTGTGAATGGACACAAAAATATTTTTTCAGAGCAGGCAGTGGTCCAATGGACCACTGCCTTCTCTGAAAAAAATCGAAACTAAAGGTTTCAGTTTTTTTTTTCTAAGTGCAGCTCGTTTTCCTTTAAGGAAAACGGGCTGCACATGGAAAAAAAAAACTGCTTTATTAAAAAGCAGTCACGGACATGGTGGTCTGCTGTCTCCAGCAGGCCACCATCCCAGTGAGTGCCCATACTCGCAATGGGGTCGCAAACTGCGACCCACCTCATTAATATTAATGAGGTGGGTCTTTGAGACCCCATTGCGAGTTGCAGAAGGTGTCTGAGACACCTTTCTGCATAGCAAATTGCGATTTGCAATTTGCGAGTCGCACAGACTCGCAAATTGCAAGTCGTAATTTCCATTGTTCCTACATCTGGCCCTTAGGCCACAGCACCCTAAGCAAGTTGCAATTGACATAATATATTGCCTGGAGGTTTGAGGTAAATCGAATTTGTGTAGTCAAGATGTCATTGAATAATAGCGTTCACTGATGGAGAAAGCAAAGCGGGATCAGTGAAGGGAAGAAACATTTTTAGAAGGCCAGGGTGGATGAAACATGTGGGCCACATGAATTGGGCTTCTCGGAAAACGGTACTGCCCAAGGGAACTCCTCAATTTCACAGAACTGTCGAAGGATCTGAGGGCTGACTATTATATCTCGCCATGGTGTTGTTACCCGTTCCACAACCAGTGAAGTGGAGGTAAATGCGATCTTGGTTTTGCTTGGATTTATCTAGAGGAAGTTGTTCACCAAAATAACTTGACAATGATGATACCTTCCATTAAAAGACTTCAGAGACTTTTGGGCACTATTTAGAGTAAAAAATAAGTTGAGTATCACAAGCTTAGTATCATCAGAATGCCAGTGAAATTGTACACCTCAATGGAGCAGTTGGGCCACTTGGACATGTCAAAGATGTTAACAGAAAGGGTGAATGTATTTTATCCTTGCTGTACTGCTGTACCATGTAGTCTATGTCATGTGCCATTGAAGAGTGCCCTGGAAGACTGACTACATGTGACCCCATTGAATGAAAGGTTATATCCACTACAGGACCGTTTAGTTATACCCACTGCTTCCCGGGTCTCAAGTTTGGGTGGAAGGTGGTCTCTCGGGTGTACGCCAGCACAGCTTTGCTACCATCAAGATGAAATAAGACTAATCCCCATATACTTGCCTCAATATCAGATTCTAGTACCAAGGTTTTTACATTATGGAGCATGATAAATAGGTCCCAGGTGGCATTTGTTTTATGTGCAATGTAGGTCTTGAGCTTTGTTGCATTATTAAGCTGAATTTGGCAGTTAAGTACAAGCCATGCGTTGTTGCAGGGTTAATAGGTTGTGGGGCAAACCAACCACTTTCAAGCGGTGTGTGACAGGTTTAAATATAAATATGTGATTATTTTACAATTGCTACATGTCACAACAGCACAGGGGTGCATCAAATGCACTGAATGCATTTTCAAGTTTTAGATTGTGGCATCTTTTCAGATCGGTACTTTGCATCTTTAATTTTATTCGAAATCTCTAAATTTCCTTTTTTTACCTAGGCATCATCTTTGGTCGGGCACAAGAATCCCCGCTTGATGTCAATGGAATTGTGGGAGGTTCAGTCCTGCTTCCTCTTAAAATACCACAAGGACTAAGTATCCTTGAGGTGCGTTGGAAATTGTTTAATAAGGTACGCCTTGGTGACTCAAAAGGCCAGAAATTTGAGGCATTCCATCTTGCCAGTCCTACAATTACTCAGAGACTAGAAATGGAGAATGCAGCAACTCTAAGGATAACTACTGTGACAAAGAATGACAGCGGGATATATAGAGCTGAGGTTCAGTATGAAAATGGACTTAATGAGGAAAAGGAATTTCGGCTCAACGTCTATGGTGAGTGACTCATTTAAATATTTCCTCTTGGTCCATTCACTTTTGAAATTCCCAAAGCATTTATTTTTATAAAGCTAACTAAGCCGAAGCTCGACTGTGGATTGTCAGCAAGAGCATGTCTGCAGCAGTAGAAATAATTTTAAGTAGGTTTTTCGAAGCTGGCTGCCTGACTACTCTTTCGGAGCATAGTGGTAACAGTGGAATGCCCATAGCTCACTGATACCCACTGAGGAACAATTAAGAGCACTGAACATGCACGTGCCCCCTGATTCTGACAGACACAGTCTAATTGTGCTCCTGATGAATTGAGGAAAAACTACTTTTTAATATCCATATTTATTATTATTGAGCAGTTCATTCTTTTTTCTTCTTTGGAAGTCCTTTTTGGTCTTGTGCTGATAGAAAGAGTAGGGTAAAGATCCTGTCCCCAGTGAGAAGACCTACGAGCTCTTTGTGTTTGGTAGCAGCCATTCACTCTGGATCTTCTTGAAAGAGGGGTAACAAAGATTTCTCAGTGTTTATTTGGAAATCTATCAAATAAACAAATCAAGTACCTCCACTTGGCACAGATAGATAATACAAATGATGAAAAATAAAAAGTGCTCCGCAGTTGGGACTCCAAACACCACAATTGTTGTTACCAAAAATGGACTGTTGCCCTAACCACGTTCTGTCCTTAGATTCCCACTTGGCCAGGTAGGAAAATATATAAGCACATACACACACAGCCCATGCACAAACACGAGCCTAACACCTAGATACACCTAGATACACAACCACAGTCCTCTCATACGTTTCACTCTACCAGCAGCTTCCAATGGACCAATCTCCTTTCTCCATGTCTCAGTCTGAAAATTGCCTAGACGTATTGAAAAAGAAATGGTAGCTCTTAAATAAGCCTAACCATTTGATCTAATAAAGATTGAGACTAACCAGGACCAAATAATAATTTCTTCCATTAATTCTCAGGGTTCACTTGAAACAGGCTCTTAGGACTCAGAACTGGACCAACTGCACTGGTTATATGCTTGCATATTACATCACGTATGCCATGTGAACATATAGCTTTCATAACAACCCTTTTGGCATCTTAAATAAGATGATTTGTCAGAGCACAGTACATGGTGGAGTGGTGAGTTAAAGTTAAGGTTGCGTGGTGAGTAAGGTAACAACACTGTGTACAGAGGTGTGTGACGTATAGTCATTTGAAAGTGGTGCATACATTTACAATTTTAGTTATAAGTAACACTCTATATGGAGGTCTGCAACATACAGTAATTTGAAAGTGCTGCATAAATGACATCTATAACTTTAGAATTTGAAATGTTTGTGTTGTTTAAGCGAGGTTTGTATGGAAGCAATACATATTTTTTCCATACTATTGCTTATCCCTAACTTTTGGGTTTTTCATTTAATGTAAATGATTTTAATTTAAATTTTCATTCTCATTTAAATGATTTGATTGTAAATTATTTTTATTTTTTAATAAAAATGTTTTTGAAATCATAGTGTTGAATGTTATTTATTAAGATGTCATTAATTGGAGTGGCGTACAGTACAATGGAGGAGAGTTTTGCAATGTTGTAGAGTATTGTAGAGTGGAATGGCCTGCATTAGAGTACAGTGGAGTGTGATAGAGTCTGATACAGTGTAGTAGAGTGTTGTAGAGTGGAATTTCATAGAGCACAGTAGTATGTTGTACATTTGAGTTATGTAGAGTAAATAGTTGGACAGTGGTGTAGGGTGAGGTAAAGTATCGTACAGTGAAGTGGAGTAAGGTCAAGTGGAGTAACATGACATAGTGTGGGTTAAAGTGTAATATGCGTGTTAGCGTGTCATAGAGTGGCCTGAAGGGGATTATAGTGTAGTGGCATAGAGTACAGTCGAGTAAACTGTTATAAATTGGAGATGCATCACACTGAGTAGAGAGGAGTGCTGTGTCATAGAGTACTGAAAAGTGTTGTATAGTGGCCTAGAGTATAGTTCAATCGAGTATACGGGCACAAAGCAGAGTCTAGATTTGGGCAGTGTAGTGAATGGAGATAAAGTGAAGCAGCGCCTTGTAGAGTGCCAAAAAGCTTTATAGAGCAGATTTATAAAGAATGGAAGAGAGTGGAGCTCCGTAGAGTGGTGTTGCAAACTGTCTGGTGGAGTAGCATATAGTGGAATTCCATGGAGTTTAGAAGAATGGATTCGCATATAGTAGAAAAGTGTCCAGTGGAGAGTTGTACAGTGAAGAGGCACACAGTGGAGTGTGGTATATTGGATTAGCATAGAGGGGAGTGACCTACAATGAAGTAGTGAAAAGTTGCGTAAACTGTTATAAATTGGAGTGGCGTCTAGTACAGTAGAGTTGAGTGCTGTGCCATACAGTGTTTCATAGTGTCAGAGTGTTATGCAATAGAGCGTGTGGGCATAAAGCTGAATACAAATTTAGAAGGTGGAGTGTAAGAGGATAGAGTGAAGTAGAGTATAGTAGAGTGGCATAGAGAATAGTAGAGTTTCTTCGAGTGAGTTATATATAGTGGAGGACAGTACAGTGTAGTGACATAAAGTGGAACTGCGTACAGTGGAATAGCATACACTGGAGTGCCATGGAGTTTCATACAGTGAAATAGAGCAGAGTGCTGTGATCTACAGTGGTGTACAGTAGAATAGCATATATTTGAGTGGCGTAAAGCTGGGTGGTGTACAATGTAATAGCGTACAGTGGAGTGAGGTACAGTGGAATAGTGTAGTGTGTAGTACAGTGGAGTGGCATACAGTGTAATAGCATGGAGTAGAGTGACACAGTGAAGTGGTGTACAGTGGAGTGGTATAGCGTGTAATAGCATATAGTGGAGTTGAGTGGAGTGGAATCCAATTGAAAAGCATAGAATGCAGTGTTGTAAAGTAGAGTGGCGTACATTATAGTGTTGCAGACTGGAGTAGTGTATAGTGCATTGGCATACAGTGGAATAGTGTACAGTGGAGTGGGGTAAAGTGGAATAGCGTACAGTGGAGGGTAGTAGAGTGGACTGGCACATAGTAGAATAGCATACAGTTAAGTAGCATACATTGCAGTGGCATAGAATGGAATAGTGTAGAGTTGAGTGGTTTGCAGAGGAGTATGGTAGACTGGCGTGGCATACAGTGGAGTGGGGTAGAGTGGAATATCATACAGTGGAGTGGCATACAGTGGAGTTGCATTCAATGTAATAGGGTAGAGTCTATTGTCATAGAATGAAGTGGTGTACAGTGTAATAGCCTAGAGTAGAGTACAGTGGAGTATACTAGATCATTTTACAGTGCAGTGTAGTGTAGTATGGTAAAATGGAATACCATAGAGAGGAGTGGTGTCCAATGGAATAGCATAGTGATGTAAAGTGTATTGGTGTACATTTGAGTGGTGTACAGTGAAATGGCATACAATGCAATAGCTTATAGTGGAGTAGCATACAGTGGTGTGGCAAATACTGGAGTGGGGTACAGTGGAGTAGCATAGAGTGAAGTGTCAAAGAATGGAATGGCATATAGTGGAATAGTGTAGAGTGGAGTGCCATACAGTGGAGTGGTGTAGAGTGGAATAGCACATAGTGGATTAGAGTGGAGTTACGTACAGTGGAGTGGTGTACACAAGAGGCGTACAGTGGAATAGCTTAGACTGAAGTGGTATATAGTGTAGTGCTGTAGAGTGTAGAAGCATACGGATGTAGTTGAAATTATAGGGGATTGTATATTATGGTGTGCTGCGTAACATAAGACAATGGCTTGTGCTGCATTGTCTTTCTATAGATGTTCCAAGCAAAGTTGGGAGATGCATGGTGGCCTGTCGGTGTTGGGTAAAGTTTATGTAAGTATTGCGCAGTCCTTGCAACATTATGTGTAACACAAGAGTAACCCAGTAGAATCACAAATCTGTTCCCTACTGAAGTTTTGGGCCATGGTGTACCACTGTAATTTAGTAGTATGCCGAATTACTTGGGGGTGACACGCCAGTGTTTAATTGGCTAATGACTGCCTTTACAAAACTAAAAGGAACAGATGATGGACAGAATGCTGAACAAATCAAACATTCACCCCCAGTCACAGATCCAGGTTTAATCCATAATTTCTTTGCTCACAATGCCACAACTGTTTGAACCCAGCCATATGTAAATCAGTCTTGACCCTGTTCCCCATGGTAACAGTCCAGCCCAAACTGCCAGGCCAGGTCCTCTCTGGACTGGAAACAAGCATCCTGGAACCTGTTTCAGGGTATAACCTCTCACTAGCAAGGCTAGCTTGAATCCAGTGTCACAGTGACCACAGGACCCATGTCTGGGCATACCCTTCCCTGTTAGAATGGAAAAAAATAAAAGAACTGATGATGGACGGAATGCTGAACAAATTAAACATTGACCCCCAGTCACAGATCTGGGTTTAATCCATTGTATTTTTTGCTCACCACGTCACCCCAGTTTGGACCCAGCCATATACAAATCAGTCTTGACCCGATTCCCCATGGGAAAAGTCCAGCCCGAAATTCTAGGCCAGGTACTCCCTGGACCAGAAACAAGCATCCTGGAGCAGGTTATGGGGTATCACCTGTCATCAGCCAGGCTAGTTTGAATCCAGTGGCACAGTGAGCACAGGACCAACATCTGGGCTCCCCTTCCTACTTAAGGTTACTAAAGCAAAAGGATCCGATCATGATTGGAATGCTGAACATATCAAACATTTGCAGTAAGCCTGGGCCTTGGAAGATGTGGTTCCTGGGACCAAAATGTGGCCCGGGGAGGTGGGCCTTGTACCCCTTTCACTTATGTAAAATGTGACAGGCACGGGGGGATGCGGTCTTCGGGGCAAAAAATGACCCAGGGGTGGCATGCCCCTCTTGAGTTGGCTGCCTTTCAGAGACTGAATGCAGGGTGTTGGCGGCAGGGACTGGTATCAGGATAGGCCCTGTGGGCAACCACCGATGTTTTTAAAAAAAACGTAGAAATTCAGTAAAAAAAACAAAGGTTAAAGGGAAGTTATAGTTAGATTTAGAATTTACACACAAAACAATGGAAATTCAGCAGTTATAGTTAGTTATCTCAAGTAACTGTAACACATGCCCTAAACTGGAGAGGGAGCCAGCCGGCATGCTTTGAGGACCCAGCTGGCTGAGCTCCTTGCCACCCACGAGTCCCCCAACCATGATCAGCAGCTGTTCCCTCCCCACTCCAATGGAGGAGGCTTCCTGAGGTGCTCGGAACCCCAGGGGAGTACCCAGATGTAGCTGGGAGTCCCATACCGGTTCTACGGGACTGCTACATCACCTATACGCAGCATTAGTGGAGACCAAAGTGGTCGCACTGATTAGCCTACTACAGCTGCAATAATTATCGGCCGCGGCAGTGAGCTTCACAGGGCTGGTGCCCCTTGCTGGGCTTTTCACATCGGGGGTCTGTGGGCCCAACGAGCCCACCTGTGGTGGCTCAGTGAGGCCGGTGCATGGAGATCACCTTTCCCCACGCTGGACTGCACTTAAACATGGCGGCACCACTTTGTTTGCAGTAGCCGCATTGACATTCGCCGTGGCTGTGGCGGTGTAATGATATTTGTGTTTTTACCACTGACTTCACTTTGCACTTAGCCTAGCAGCACACCGTCACATTAGTGACCACCAGCTTCATTATGCCTATTGACTTTATTGTAGCATTAGCCACCGCCACGTTAAAAGCTGCAAGTATTTTTCTATACCCACGTTATACAATGTGCTGATGTTTTTATTCTGCATGTTTGCCTGTTCTTTCTCACCAAGGGCTTAGGCTGATAAGAATGTACTAGGATGATGTTTATGGTAGACAGTGAATGGTTTTGTTTTGAGAGAGGGCACCTTGGCCAATTCCAGACGTGTTCTTTTCAAAACTGACCTGAAGTAGCCAGCCTTTTTTAATAATAAACTTACGTAGTGGGAGGAGGTTTCTAGAATCCTCCTCTCTTGTTCGTTTAAAGTATATAAGAGGCTGAAACCGGATAGACCAGGGAGTGACTCAGATGTCGGACATGCTCAGAATGCTGAGGTGTGTCATCCTTCCCGTGAGGATAATTGATCTCTCTCTCTCCACAATGGATTCTGGCATCTGGCGGTCTGATGCTGATAAGGAGGGAGATGACGCAGATTTACCCGTGCCTCATGGTGATGCATTTTTAATTATTGTTATCTGCTTTGCATTGTGACATATATACATGCATATACAGTAGATATACATTTGCTGTGTATATTGCAGTGGAGAATCATTTGTACATGTTTTTATTCATTGCTGTGACCATTTTTAAACGTGTGCTTTCAGAAGGCTAATCTCCTCTACGTACCTTGCAGGTATGCAGAAACGGATTTGTTTTGAGAGAGGGCACAATGGGATCTTGGCCAATTCCAGACGTGTTGTTTTCAAAACTGACCTGAAGTAGCCAGCATATTTTTTTACTAAACTTACGTAGTGGGAGGAGGTTTCAAGAATCCTCCTCTCTGGTTCGTTTAAAGTATATAAGAGGCCGAGACCAAATGGACCGGGAGTGACTCAGATCTAGGACATGCTCAGGACGCTGAGATGTGTCATCCTTCCTGTGAGGATAATTGATCTCTCTCTCTCTCCATGATGGATTCTGGGATCTGGCGGTCTGATGCTGATAAGGAGGGAGATGACGCAGATTTACCTGTGTTTCATGTAATGCATTTTTAATTCTTGTTATCTGCTTTGCATTGTGATTTTTTATATATATATATATATATATATATATATATATATATATATACATTTGCTGTTTATATTGCAGTTGAGAATCATTTGTACATATTTTATTGCTCTGACCATTTTTAAATGTGTGCTTTCAGCAGGCTAATCTACTCTATGAACCTTGCAGAGTGATTTAATAAATGTCTTCTTTAGACTAAGAAGCGCATTCCAGAGATTTTTTGTAAGTGCATGAATGTTTCATCTTGGTCATTAGTGAGCCAAAACAGGTGGTGAGCCTGATGGGGCTGGTGCCCCCTCATTATCTTCAATCGGTGGGGCCCTGCAGGCCTATGGGTACCCACAGCACCACCTGAGGCAGAGTGATGGTGGCCCTGTGTGGAGCATGTTGACGACAAGAGCCCTTGTGCCTCTTTACACTGGCCTGTGGTTGGGGCTCCCCACCCTCTCTGGATGTGGAGGTGAGCTGGGTGTGGAATGTTTTGGCCCCCAAAGCTGCTATTTCCCTTAGAGGGTGGAGCCTGATGCAGTGGCTTCTGTATTGTTGTCTTGGCTTGGAGTCCTTCTCTCCCTTTTGCTGTGGGGCCTGTCTGGACATGGGGTAACGGTGTAGGACTGACGCAGGGCACCCTCGTTCTTGCCCCCTACCTCTTATCAACACACCTTTCCTCGTGCCACTGATAGAGTAGTTGGGATTTCTGATGGCCCCATTTCTGACACTCCCTGGATGCCCCCCCCTTTTTTTGGTGTCGTCAAGGGATAGTGATAGAAATGTATAGAGCGCACAGCTACTCAAGAGTGTCCCAACGCTACACAGTCTATGAAAGAAACAGATGCAAGTGGCAACTTACTATGAAAAAAGCCAGGTCTTAAGCCTTTTTTTAAAGATAGCCTCAGCCACATTCATGTAGTAATACTTACATGGTCAGACGTACACATGTAGGTTATTCATAAATACACACAGAAGGTTTAATTTTTTTTTAATATGTAAAATATATAGGTATACTATCATAGGTACCCTACCTATAATCCTCTTTACATACTAAAGCATATCTGTATTATTTAATTAAGGAGCACAAACCCGCATAAACACACTCATCTATACATATATATTTTATATACCATGTCATGCATCATACTTATATCAGTTACACAGAAACATATCTATTTTATATACAGTATAATTTTAGTAAGGATGATATATATATGTGTGTGTATATATATATATATATATATATATATATATATATATATATATATATATGTTCGATAGCATGTGTAGCTGCAGATACACATGCTGTGCATCTGGATTCCGACATCTAGTGTTGGGCTTGGAGTGTTACAAGTTGTTCTTCCTCGAAGAAGTCTTTTCAAGTCACGAGATCAAGTGACTTCCCCTCTTCAGTTCCATTGCGCATGGGCATCGACTCCATTGTTAGATTGTTTTCTTTCCGCAATCGGGTTCGGACGTGTTTCCTCCCAAAAATCACACCTCCAACAAGCACAACTACAACCGTATTTAGGTGCGATACTAAATACTCAACAAGCTCTAGCATATCCAAACACACAAAGGATACAAACTGTTCAAAATCTAATTCCACAATTACAACCAAATCAACAATACACTGTAAGATTTGTCATGAAAATTCTAGGAATTATGGCATCCTGCATTGCGACTGTCCCACACGCAAGATTAAACCTGCGGCCCTTACAACAGTGTCTTGCACAACAATGGTCACAGGCACACAGTCAACTCCAAGATCTAGTGTTGATAGACCACCAAACATATATGTCCCTTCAGTGGTGGAATTCTACCAATCTAATCAAGGGGCAGTCATTTCAAGACCCTGTGCCTCAGACCATAATTACAACAGACATATTGCTTGGGGAGCTCAACCAAACAATCACAACATTCAAGGACAATAGGATGTCAAACAGAAACAGCTACACATAAACCACTTGGAGTTTTTAGCTAGCTTTCTAGCCCTCAAAGCTTTTCAACCTCTTCTCACACAGAATGTTCTTATCAAAACAGACAACATGACAACCATGTATTATCTCAACAAACAGGGAGGAACACATTCATCCCAACTGTCCCTCCTAGCCCAAAAAATTTCGAAATGGGCAATCCACAACCAAATTCATCTATTAGCACAGTACATCCCAGGGATAGACAATCAGTTGGCAGATATCCTCGGCAGAAATCACCAACAAACTCACAAATGGGAGATTCATCCTCATGTAGTTCAAAAGTACTTTCAAAAGTGGGGAACACCAAACATAGACCTGTTCGCAACAAGCAAAAACACAAAATGCCAAAACTTCGCATCCAGATGCCCTCAAGGGCAATGCTCTATGGATCAATTGGTCAGGGATATTTGCGTATGCTTTTCCCCCTCTCCCAAACCTTCTGTTTCTAGTCAACAAGTTGCATCAAATGTCACTCACCATGATACTCATAGCACCAACATGGGCACGTCAGCCGTGGTACACAACATTACTAGATCTATCGGTAGTACACACTCCAAACTCCCATGCAGACCAGATCTGTTGACACAAAACAGAGAGCAAATCAGACATCCAAATCCAAAGCTCTCAATATAGAAATGTGGCTCCTGAGGTCATAGAGTTTCGATATTTACAACTCCCATCAGAATGTATGGAAGTTATTAAACAAGCAGAAAACCCACTACTAGACAGTGTTATGCCAACAAATGGAAAAGATTTGTATATTACTGTCAGTCTAAAAATATAGACCCTTTTACGGCATCAATACAAGATAATGTATGCTATTTACTTCATTTACAAAAATCTAATTTAGCATTCTCTTCCATAAAAAAAATCTTACTGAAATTTCTGCATATTTACAAAATATACAACAGCTCTTTATTTAGAGTTCCTGTCATCAAAGCTTTCATGGAAGGCTTAAAACGCATAATTCCACCCAGAACACCATCAGTTCCATCTTGGAAATATAGTGCTTACAAGACTTATGGGTCCATCATTTGAGCCAATGCACTTGTCAAATTCAATTTCTAACATGGAAAGTTGCCTTCCTAGTGGCAATTACTTCTTTAAGAAGAGTAAGTGAAATCCAAGCCTTTACTCTTGAGGAACCTTTCTTCCAAGTACACAAACATGAAGTTGTACTAAGAAAAAAAGTTTCTACCAAATGTTGTATCACCATTTCATATTAATCAAACAGTGGAACTGACAGTCTTCTTTCTATGGCCAGATTCTGTGGCAGAAAGAGCTCTACATACATTGGACATCGAAAGAGCTTTAATGTACAATATAGACAGAACTAAACCATTTAGAAAGACTAAACAACTCTTTGTAGCTTTCCAACAACCACATACAGGCAATCCTATATCAAAACAAGGTTTAGCTAGATGGATTATAAGGTGCATCCAAACATGTTATATCAAAGCAAAAATACAGCTTTTAATTACTCCCAAAGCACATTCTACACAAAGGAAAGTTGCAACAATGGCATTTTTAGGGAATTTTTAGGGAATATACCAATGGCTGAAATATGTAAAGCAGCTACATGGTCAACACACATACATTCACTAAATACTACTGTGTAGACTTATTATCACAACAACAAGCCACAGTAGGTCAAGCTGTTCTAAGAACATTATTTCAAACAACTTCAATTCCTAAAGGCTAGCCACTGCTATTTTTTGGGAGGACAAACTGCTTTACAGTCTATGCACAGCATGTGTATCTGCAGCTACACATGCCATAGAACGGAAAATGTCACTTACCCAGTGTACATCTGTTCGTGACATGTTCTGCTACAGATTCACATGCACCTTCCCTCCTCCCCGGAAGCCTGTAGTTGTTTAAGTTAACACATTTGTACATACATTTACATTTGCATGGACATCTCTTACTTTTACCTATATACTCTACCACTCCTTCCTTTGCCCTCTGCGGGAAAACAATCTAACAATGGAGTCGATGCCCATGCACAATGGAACCGAAGAGGAGGAGTCACTCGATCCCGTGACTCAAAAAGACTTCTTCGAAGAAAAACAACTTGTAACACTCCGAGCCCAACACTAGATGTCTGAATCCATATGCACAGCATGTGAATCTGCAGCAGAACATGACACGAACAGATGTACACTGGGTAAGTGACATTTATACCCATACTTTCTTCTTACATCCGGAAGTACAGCACTCCACAAGCGAGGAAAGTATAAAAACAAATGTATTTCTTTGTCAAATGTTATTATTATATTTTCCACATATTTCATATCCACTCTTTTATAGCAGGTTTCATCATTTAATTGCCTGTATGCTTCATCCATATAGTCCTGTTAAAGGCCAAATCACAACATTGCCTCCCTTAACTGAGCTCCTGATTACTACTTGTGAGTTATTTGACAATTTCTGCAAAGTTTTTGTATAACTATTTTTAGACTTTATAATTTTCGTCATTTCTTTCAGTCTTAGTATTTTCAATTCTTTAGTTACTGTTTCCGCAAACTGGTCTATTAAATCTCCACAATAACCTGGTATAGTTTTTGATCTTGGTCTTAAACATGATCCTCCTTCCTCGTCTATTTTTACACCTGCTTATTCCAATTTCTCGACTATTCTCATCTCATCAATAGATTCCATAGCATTCTCTTCTAACTCCCATAATTCTTTCATCAGAGAAATGTCTTCAATTAATAAATTATCATGATCATAATTTGTGTCTTGTCCAGTTTGTTGCAATGATTTCTTTTAAGTTTTTGAATTTTCATCAATTTTTATGTTCTCACAAAAAGGAAAATGTTTATTCTACTTTGCACATGCTCAGATCCATTGACCTCACAAAATGATAGTCCCAATGATAGATTCTTTAGGTCCTCTTCATCCAGTATACACTTGGATAAATTAAGAACGGTCTTATTGTCCATCAATATTGCTTGTTGCTTCAGGTAATTTTCTCTTGTTCTTATATATGAGTTCTCTTACCACCTCGTCTCTTCTTCCTCTGCCTCTTCCTTTTGACCTGCCACTTCCTCGTCATGGTCTATGATTGGTTCTCCGATCTCTTCTTAAAAAATCAAATTCTTCTTTCAAGGTGGTATGTGATTTCATTCTTATCGATTCGTCTGCATCTGTATCTGAACTTTCACTTATATCAAAATTTTTACCTCCAATTGTTGAATTCAACTCCTTCATATGGGACCCATTTAGTTTCTGTCTTTTTTTTTTTTGCAAACGTGTAGATCTGTCCTGTTTCATAATCCATTTTATCTATATTGAATTTACACGCTTTCTTTTGGACAATGTCTTCCTCTGCTTTTCTCAATCGATCATCCATTGCTTGATTTAAAGGTTCTACAAGTTTAGATAAATGGAACAACTAAATCATAATTTGGCTGAGATATATAGATGTTAAAATTAGGATAGAAAATGGAAAAATGGAGACCACTGTATATAAAAAGCCCACTGCGGGAGCTAGCATATTACATGCGGCTAGTTTCCATCCTCAACCTTTAAAAGAAAGTATCCCTTTAGGAGAGCTATTAAGAGCCAAGAGAATATGCAGTATGGAAACAAATTTTAATACAGTGCAACAAGACATGATGGTGAGATTAAAAATGAGAGGCTACTCTAATGCAACATTAGAGGCAGCCAGTAGAAAAGTGAATTCATGTCCTAGAGATTCCCTCCTATTTAATGTAGAAGAAAATGAAAGGAAAAAGCGGAAGAAGGGACAAGGAAGTTATAGGTTTATAATGAAATATAATACTGCAAATACACAAGTAAGAAAGATATTGCAAAAACATTGGCATATGTTGAAAAGTGATCTAGTGATGGGTGCACAAATACTGAAAAGATCACAGTTAACTTATAGAAAAGGAAAATCTATGAAAGATGTATCGGTGAAAAGTGGCATTAGAAAACAAGAAACAAGTAATACTTGGCTAAACCAACAAAATGGATTTTATAAATGTTCCAAATGCAAAGCATGTAAAAATTGAGAGAACATCAAATCATTGGTGATGGGACGCAAAACAGTCCATAAGATCAGGGGATGATACACATGCAAAAGTGAATTTGTAATATACATTTTAAGATGTAGTTGCCCCAAAATGTATGTAGGAAGCTCTAAGTTACAAGCTCATTAACACATTTTACAACATTTAAGAGCTATCCAAAACTAAGATGATACCTATACGGTTGCATGCCACATTCATGAAATACATGATGGCAAGGTGGATGTGTTAAGATATAGTGTGATAAATGGGATAGCAAAAGATATCAGAGGAGGAGACAGAGAAAAGAAATTGAGGACGCTAGAGTCAAGATATATATTAGCCCTTGATACCAAGGAACCAAATGCACTCAACAGTAGCGAAGAACTTTATACACATTTGCAGTGAAACCAATATGTCTTTAGATGTAGTGAGAAGAGGGTATGCAAATGAATAAAGAATAGAAATAAAAATGTAATTGGAAAACACTTAGGTCATGCTTTCAAGAAATCCATTACAATAATTTAGCAGTTGGTTACAATAACATATCAATATATATTATATTTATGGAAAGGTCATTTGATACAAAATGGAATGAAAAACTCAAACTACCTTTGGACTCATACAAAATGCGTTGACAGTCAGGAATATATATATTTACATGTTACAGACAACATTTAAATAAATATGAATTTTGAATACACATTTAAAATAGTAGAATTATGTTTGTGATAAATGTTATAAATCAAGTTTGGGGAGATGGCTGATAATTATGATCTCCACATTATATTTAAGAAATGTCTTTATTGGATTATAAATACTAAAGTGTCTATAGAAGTGGAAATCATCGCAATGTAAGCGATATAGACTTAGAATACGGGTAATTATGTGACCGTCAACATTGTTATGTTTTCTGTTCGGGTGTTTTCACAAATCATATTTTTGTTAAAATGATTGAAAATCATTGTTAATAGCAAGAGATATTATTCTAAGGAATTTAGAAATTGATAGAATGAAATATTTAAGTGAAAAAAATGTCTTTATATCTACTGAGTGTTGTTTTGCTAAAGCGATCATGTGATATATAAGGAAACAAAACATGACGATCATCAGGTTGACAAAGGCAGAAATGCCGAAACGCATTCCTGTGCGTCAATAAATTTGTTTTTATACTTTCCTCACCAGTGGAGTGCCGTATTTCTGGATATAAGAAGAAAGTGTGGACTTATAGATGCGGTGGCGCGCGTCATCTATTCAGCACCACCGGCGGTTAGGTGCGGGAAGGTCACGCCGTATTGAAGTGCTTGTCATATATATATTTATATATATATATATATATATATATATATATATATATATATATATATATATATATATATATATATATTTTTATACATATATGTGTGTGTGTGTGTGTATGTGTAGTTGGACACTCACAGGTTTGCCCATATATGCATATACACACTAGCACAAAAGCCTATGTAAATGTAATACTTTCCATGATTCACCAACATTCAGTAAGGAATAGTTCTGGAAACTTTTTGTAGAGATTCGTCAAACGAGTGCTAAGTCATTAAGGTGTAATAATAGGAAGAATTTCTTTCTCTGCTAACTCTATCGATCTATCCAATTACTGAAAGAAGCAAAGGCCAAAGTAACAGTATAGTTAGGTGAAATGTTCAGTAATGACGTAATGTTTTAAACAAAAAAAACAGAAATTCACTCATTATCTCAAGTAACTATAACTTGTGTCTTAAGGTAACTCTAACTTGCGCCCCTGCCATGTATAGTATTCTCATCAATAATTTCATTGCAAGTGTTGCAGTGATATTATCAATCATGTCATAGAAGATGTCCTAAGTGATGTAATATGGGGATAGTTAACAGTGCATGGCAAGGGTCATATTCATTGAATCAAGTAGGGATCACACACCAGATCTAAAATGGGTGCAGATGTAATGCAAAAATGTTTGCATATTGTTGAATATCATGATGTCAGGCAAGGGTTATATATCCTTGTTAGACCTGACAGCCTTAAGGTGGTCACCCCTAACTTTTTGCTTGCCTCCCACCACTTTTGAGATACTGTTTTTGCTGGTTAGGGCTAACCAGTGCTAAAGTACATATGCTCTCTCTCTTTAAACATGGTAACATTGGATCACACCCAATTGGGCTATTTAATTTACTTATAAGTCCCTAGCAGAGTGCACTATATGTGCCCAGGGATTGTAGATTAAAAGCTACTAGTTGGCCTGCAGCACTGATTGTGCCACCCTCTTCAGTAGCCCCTTAACCTTCTCTCAGGCCTGCCATTGCAAGGCCTGGGTGTGCAGTTTCACTGTCAATTCGACTTGGCATTTAAAAGTACTTGCCAAGCCTAAAACTCCCCTTTTTCTACATATAAGTCACACCTAAGGTGTGCCCTAGGTAACCCCAAGGGCAGGGTGCTGTTTAGGTAAAAGGCAGGACATGTACCTGTGTAGTTTATATGTCCTGGTAGTGTAAAACTCCTAAATTCGTTTTACATTACTGTGAGGCCTGCTCCCTTCATAGGCTAACATTGGGGCTGCCCTCATACATTGTTTGAGTGGTAGCTGCTGATTTTAAAAGAGTAGGAAGGTCATATTTAGTATGGCCAGAATGGTAATACAAAATCCTGGTGAAGTTGGATTTAATATTACTATTTTAGGAATGCCACTTTTAGAAAGTGAGCATTTCTCTGCACTTAAATCTTTCTCTGCCTTACAATCCACGTCCGGCTGGGTTTAGTTGACAGCTCCTTGTGCATACACTCAGACACACCCCAAACACAGGATACTCAGCCTCAATTGCATACATCTGTATTTTGAATGGGTCTTCCTGGGCTGGGAGGGGGGAGGGCCTGCTCTCACACAAAGGACTGCCACACACCCTACTGGGACCCTGGCAGACAGGATTGAACTGAAAGGTGACCTGGTGCACTTTCTAAGCCACTCTTTGAAGTCTCCCCACTTCGAAGGCACATTTGGGTATAAAAACAGGGCCTCTGCCCTACCACCTCAGACAGGGCCAGATGTAGCAATATTGCAAATTGCGAGTTGCAATTTGCAAGTCCTTCCGACTCGCAAATTGCAACTCGCAATTTGCAATGGAGAACGGTGTCTCAGACACCGTCTGCAAGTCGCTATGGAGTCGCAAAGACCCACCTCATTAATATTAATGAGGTGGGTCGCAAATTGCGGCCCCATAGCGACTTTGGTCACTCGCAAACATGGAGGCCTGCTGTAGTCAGCAGACCTCCATGTTCGTGACTGCTTATAAATAAAGCAGTTTTTTTTTTTAAGTGTAGCCCGTTTTCCTTAAAGGAAAACGAGCTGCACTTCAAAAAAAATCCAAAACCTTTAGTTTCGGTATTTTTTCAGGGCAGGTAGTGGTCCCTTGGACCACTACCTGCCCTGAACAAATAATTTGTGGTCCATTCACAAAGGGGACCCCTTCCAATTTGCGAGTGGGTTACCATCCACTTCAAGTGGATGGTAACTGCGACACCATTTGCGACTGCATATGCGGTCGCAAATGGTATTGCATACCACTGCGAATCGCAAATAGGAAGGGAACACCCCTTCCTATTTGCGATTCCGAAATGCATTTTGCGAATCGGTCCCGACTCGCAAAATGCATTTCTGCATAGGAAACTGCGATTTGCGACTCGCAAACAGTTTCCTACATCTGGCCCACACTTCCTGGAGAAGAAACCTGAACCAGAACCTGCACCCTGACAAGAAGAACTGCCTGGCTGCCCAAAGGACTCACCTGACTGCTTTCTGAAGAGGACTGCTGCCTTGCTGTTGCCCTGCTGTCTTGCTGCTCTCTTGCTTTGCTGCAGAAGTGCTCTCCAAGGGCTTGGAGCTTGCCTACTGTTCCCTGAAGTCTCCGGATCAAAAAGACTTGTCTCATGCAGCTGAAATCCCAGTGCAGTGAAAATTTTACGCACGCCTGCCAATAACGATGCACAGCCTGCTCGGAACGACGCAGCCCGACTTTGCAACAGAAGATCGATGCAGCGCCAGCGACACGGCTGGAACTTCAACACACAGCCCTACTGGATCGACTCAAGCCGACTCAGAACGACGACGCCCGACTTCCTTAGAGGAATCGACGCAGCACCTGCCGTGCGGAAGAAAATTCCACGCATCGCCTACCGGAAACGAAACAGCCCTTGTGACTTTGCTCTGCAAGCCCAGGATTCCTGGCATCATCCCCGGGCGTTTGAAAACCCTGCAACCCGAAGAGGATCCAAGTCTGCGTGCCGAAAATTGACGCAACGTCTTCCCTGCGTGGAAAATAACGACGCAAGTCCCTGTGCAAAGGGGCGAAACCGACATACACTCATTGTCTTCCATGCATCTCCTCCTCTAAGGTCCTGTGCGAGGATTTTTCAACGCAAACCAGGTACTTTGCCCTGCAAGAGACACTTGTTGTTTCTAGGAGAACTGACACTTTTTATTGCTTTTCCAGTAATCTTTTACCTCTAAAGACACATGATATCACTTTCTGTGATATCCCTACATATGCTTATTTCATCTTTAATTGTTTTAACCTGCATTTATTCAGATAAATATTATATATATTTTTCAAAACACTGTGTGGTGTATTTTTGTGGTGTTATATTGTGGTATTGTATGATTTATTACACAAGTACTTTACACATTGCCTTCTAAGTTAAGACTGACTGCTCAGTGCCAAGCTACCAGAGGGTGGGCACAGGATAATTTGGATTGTGTGTGACTTACCCTGTCTAGAGTGAGGGTCCTTGCTTGGACAGGGGGTAACCTGACTGCCAACCAAAGACCCCATTTCTAACAATCCTCATAAATAAATTAAATTGTATCATCGTAGATATTTTAAATGTTGTGCATCCAAGTGAATGTTCATAATGAGGCCCAAGTGGACAAATCTCGAATCTCCACGTCAAGTCTGCTATAACCAATGTTTATTCTTTAATGAAACAAACTACCCATGCACATCATACATGTAAAACTCAGGCTGTCCAACACTAGAGATAAACCCAGTAACAAAACAGTGAAAAAACAAACAGCAAAGTAACAAAAGAAGAGAAATATTCTTATCTGTGTTGCAATCTGCTGACATGCCTTGTGAATCAGAAGAAACGTTATGGGAACCAATCATGATTGTCCATCATGACTCCTCAAGTCCCCCCTTTAATTCCTCCTAGAGTAAATTCAAACATCTAAACAGATTACAACCCAGACAGAAACCAGATGACAATGTGCAGAACCCAAGTTGAACCCTGGGCAGAACCCAGATGCACCTTGGGCTCTTCTTGAGTGTTAAGACCTCTAGAACTTTTCGTTTCCAAGTCAATAGTGTATTTTTGACAGTTTTTTCCTGACGTTTTAAGTCCTATTACCTTTCCTGCTATTCCAGGGTATCTGTTAAATGGCAATACATTTTAATTTAGATCTGTCCCAAATTGTACCTCTTTGAAGTGTCTCACTACAGGGTAATAGGGGTCATTATGATCAATGTCCCTCATGTGTTCCAAAATATTTTACTTAGCCATATGGATGCTGCTCCCCACATATATTTGTATTGCATGTACATGTTAGTATATAAATCATGTATTTGGAACTGCTTGCAAGAAACTGCTCAGTGTTTCTGCTGCCTCTACCATGGGGACCTCCTACAGCTTCACACTACAACTGTTGATACACTTTATCTGCTGCAGAGGTAAAAATCGTTCAGTTTATGTTCCCTAGTTCAATTGGTGAGAGTGATATCACTATGCATCAGAAAGTTTCTGAGGGACTGACCTTTAAGACGTGTAACATTAGGCTTGTCGCCTAACACGTCGCAAAGAGTGGGGTCACACTTCAGAATGTTCTAGTGTTCCAATTTTGTGGATCACTCTCAGTACTGTTTTAGAACAAGCATTATATGTCATGACCATGCATTTGCTTTCAGAAATCTACATATCACTGTCTACCCTGTTGTCAAAAAGGAACTTAGTCCTGTCAGTCTCCTTGGCTCTATCAGTGGCTTTATTGAGAACCCGTTCAGGGTAACCTCTCCCTAAACCTGGCAACCATCACCCTGAATTCATTTTGGTAGGCCTCATCTGTATTGCAGTCCCTTTTGTCTCTCATTAGTTCCCCAAACTGAATACTCCATTTAAGGGTCTCAGGGTGACTGCTGAGGGCATGAAGAAGACTGTTGTCTGCTGTGGGTTTTATGAAGAGGCTTTGCAATTCATCAGTTCCACTATAACACCCAGGAATTCTATTCTTGAAGGGCTAATGTTGAATGTGATATCTAGGTTGAGCGTATTTCTCTTGAGTTTGTCAGCAAACTCCCTAGCTCTCAGATCCTCACTAGATAACACACAAGTTGTTTATGTATCTGAACCAGAGAACAACATGCTGCATGTCATCCAAGGTCACCTCATTGATGGGCACCTACTTCTCCAACCAGCCTATAAAAATGTTAGCAAAGCTGGGGCAAAGTAGGTGACCAGGGCGGTCCTAGGATGCTGTCTGTACAGAGTAGCATTAAAAAGAAAAATGTTTTTTCTTTTTAAATATCTAATTGTTGGACCTGGTGCTTTTTGCAGGTTTACCCCCGGACAGGTTGCCTTTTGTCTCCTATTTTTCTGACCCTCTTTTTATTGGTTCCAGGACTCTGGGCACTTTACCACTGCTGACCAGTGCTAAAATGCATATGCTTTCTGCTTAACTTGTGATTATGGTTGGCTATCCATGATTGTTATATTTGATTTACTACTAAGTCCCTAGTATAGTGCACTAGGTGTGCCCAGGGCCTGTAAATCAAATGCCGCTAGTGGGCCTGCAACACTGATTGTGCCACCCACAAAGGTAGCCCTGTAAACACATCTCAGACCTGCCATTTCAGTGTTTGTGTGTGCAGTTTTAAACTGCCATGTTGACCTGGCAAGTGCCCTACCCTTCCTTTTTAGTACATGTATGGCACCCCTAGGGTATGCCCAAAGTAGCTCCCTGGGCAGGGTGCAGTGTATTTAAAAGGTAGAACACATACTGGTATGTTTTAAATGTCCTGATTGGCAAGATTTCACTAAGTCATTTTTCACTATTGCAAGGCCTAGCTCTCCCATAGGTTAACCTGGGCACTGACCTGAAATAACTCTCAAGTAAAATTTCCCATTGGGAGCAGATGGAGATGTTGAGTTTGGAGTCTCTGAATTCACAATTTAAAAATACACCTTCTAGCAAAGGTGGTTTTTAACTTGCATGTTTGAAAATGCCACTTTTACAAAGTGGGCAATTACTTGCCTAACCATTCTCTGCTTCTGCCTGCCTGTGGATCAACATCTGGTTTACACTGAAAGGGGCTGGTCATGTATATACTCTAGACAGACACACAAAGGGAGCTGAGGTGTACCCTGCATATCCTGATGGCCTATCACCCGGCTGATGTGTCTTCTTGAGCTAGAGTGGTGGGAGGAGTTGTCACTGACACCTGGCTAGGACTGTGCCTGTCCTCTCACAATGATTTCTGCATCCCTCTGGAGTGTGTCTGGAGCCAGCCTGGGCACAACAGGATATTGTGAACAACAGACTTTCCTTTGAAGTTTACCTACTTCAAGGGCAGACATGATTATAAGTAGTGGACCCAAAACCTCAGACTGTTAGAAAACATCTGGTTTAAAAGGAGATTCTGCCAAGGAGAATAGCTGTGAGGAGGGCTACTGCCCCTTTGCTGTGTGTTGGTTTGCCTGGTTATTCTGCAATTGCTGTTTCTGCTTTGGAGAGGACAAAGACTGGACTTTGCTGTATATCCTACTTGTGAAGTTTCTCCAAGGGCTCACACTGAGCTTGCCTCCTGTTAAGAAGCCTTAGGGATGAAAAGACTTCACCTACTGCACCCCTGAACTCCACTGCTGGGAGTTCTGACCTGCTAAGCGGTGCCCATTCCAGTTCTGGGCCCTTGGTGGTTGTCCCTGCTGCACAAATCTACAAATTCGATACATTGCTCCTCCAGCACCTGTGTTTCTGACACAACACTGCCGTGCGGAAGATATTTCAACGCATCGCTGCTGTGCAGCCGAAGAAATGGACGCATTGCTCCTTCAGCTCCTGCATTTCCGACAGTACACCATTGTGATGGAGAAATTTCCACGCATTACCGATGTGCGGCTGAAGAAATCAATGCAGCACCTGTGAGCGACCAAAGAACTTTAACAGCCCAAGTCCAGCGTCTTGTGCCTCTGAGACCTGAGACCCTTGCACTGACTCCGCTGCAGGCCCTGCTATGTGGCTGGAGAATCGACAGGTCTTTGGCGTGCGGCTGAAGAAATCAACACAGCGCTTGTTTGATGCCACCGCATCAACCCTCAGCGCTTATGGATTTTCACCCCTTTCACATGTGCATCCAAGTTTACAACGCAGCACCCTTGTAAGGAACTGCCTCAAAATTCAATGCCTCACTTCCCCTTACAGACTGGATTTGGCGCAACACTTCTCCTGCGCACAGCAGAATTGACGCAATGCCGCCCCGTGGACTCAGGAACCCGTGCATCCCTGTGCTTTTTGATGCTTTCTTCCTTGCGGTTGTTTCTGCCTTGGATCTTGACCGACCCAAAGGTACTGTGTGCAAAATCCTCTCATCCATAGAGTTCTATGAATAGAATTGCCTAAAACTTTTAAGAAATTAAATTTTGAGTTATGTATGTTGGATTTTTGTCATTTTGGTCCTGTTTAGTTTAGATAAAGATGATTTATTTTTTCTAAGCTGGTGTGGTGTCCATTTGGAGTGTTTTCACTGTGTTACTGTGTGTGGTATGTACAACTGCTTTACACATTGCCCCTGAGATAAGCATGTTTGCTCATGCCAAGCTACCAAGGTGGTGAGCAGGGGTTATCTTAGCCGTGTAATCCCTACAACCTGATTAAAAGGAAGGGTCCCTACTTGGACAGAGTGCAAACCACTGCCAACTAGAGACCCCATTTCTAACACTAATCATGTCAGTAACCATCTCAGTATGAGCGAAATATCTTAAAGGTCTGGATCTAAGGAAGTGTCTACATGCACGTATGCCCACAATCATTTTCAATAATCATGTAGCGGGAGCTATATATTAATGGTCTTGCTCTAAGCAAATGTCTACATGTGTGTATACCCTCTTCATGTTGGGTAATCTTGTAGAGGGAATCACGTCCAGTGTCATGGACAGAAACTCATCGTCCTATGCAAGATCTTCAATCCTATATATGAAGTCTTTGATATCTCCTATACATGAAGGAAGGTTAGTTACAAAGGGCCAGATGTACGAACCGTTTTGCATGGCGCAAACTGCGAAATTCGCAGTTTGCGCCATGCAAAATGCGCATCACGATGCACATTCCCATTTTGCAAAATGGAAATGCGACTTGCAAATAGGAAGGGGTGTTCACCTTCCTATTTGCGATTCGCATTGCGATGCAGCATCGCTTTGTGACCACGAATGCGGTCGCAAAGCAATTAGCAGTTAGCACCCATGTGGAGTGTGTGCTAACCCATTCGCAAAAGGGAAGGGGTCCCCATGGGACCCCTTCTGCTTTGTGAATGGCTCTAAAATTATTTTTTCAGAGCAGGCAGTGGTCCAAATTGTTTCATTTTCTTGAGTGTATTGCAACTAGTTTTCCTTTAAGGAAAACGGGCTGCAATACAAAAAAAACTGCTTTATTAACAAAGCAGTCACAGACATGGTGGTCTGTTGTCTCAAGCAGGCCACCATCCCTGTGAGTGCAGGGAATCGCAAGGGGGTCGCAAATTGCGACCCATCTTATTAGTATTAATGAGGTGGGTCTTTGCGACCCCCTTGCGATTCGCAGATGGTGTCAGGGACACCATTCTGCATATGGGTTTGCGACTTGCAAATTGCGAGTCCCAAACCCATTTCTTACTACATCTGGCCAAAAGTCCCTTAAAATAGAATAAACATCTTTTTTGTTTTTTATAAAACAGCTTTATTGATTTTATTACTGAACAAAAAGCCAATAAGGCAGAACACCACTGGCCACAATACACTTCTGCTGGATGAGCACTACACAGATCGTTTGTATTGGATTTACAATCCCCATATATTCTGCATAAAGTCTTGGGTGTGCTACGTCCCGCTCACGCCTAGGGATCACACCCCAGGTCTTCCTCCCAGGATCCCATCCATCTCCCACACCCACTCATGTTTGGCCGGACAGCCCTGTGCTTTGTACACCAGTTTTTCTTGAGAGGTGCACCAGTCCACCCCTTGGCGCCACTTCGCTAGCATAGAGGTCGACTCCGCTCTCCAGCCCCAGGCAATGTCCCTTTTGGCCACTGTAGGAAAGTCCTCCTTTTTGCCCTGGTCACCCCCACACTTTTTGGACAGGTACTGGTGGTTACTGACTCTTGGCTGTGCCCTGGGTACTGCTTACCAGTCCCAGGGCCAGTGCTCTGTGTAAAATGGATATGCAAATTAGGCTAATTATAATTGGCTAAGTTAACCTACCTATAAGTCCCTAGTATATGGTAGGGCATGTAGGTTTAGGAACCACAGCATAGGTAGTGCACCCATAGGTGCACTGCTGAGGTGCCCAGTGTCATTTTAAAGGCAGGCCTGCCTTGCTGGATACTTTTAAATTAAAGTTATATGCAAATTCGACTTTGGAATTAAAAGTAGTTCCAAAGTCTCAAACTGCCTTATTTTTACATATAAGTCACCCCTAAGATGTGCCCTATGTGCCCCTAGGGCTGGGTGCCATGTAACTATAAGCAGGGACTTTATAAAAATATTTTTTTAAGCCCTGGTGAGGTAAAAACAGCCAAATTCGTTTTTCCCTCATTGTAGTAAATGGCCTTCATAGGATAGAATGGGGAGACTTTATTTTAATGTTTAAAGTCTCCTTAAATGATGCATACCAAGAATTTGGTATCAAATGAATTGTTGTAATAAATCCCACAACTTCCAGTTGTGGGATTTAATATAACTTGTTCAGGGAAAGAGTTTTAAACTTTACCTGAAAAGTTGCCAATTTCAGCCCTGCATTGTTTTTGCTGCTGTGCTCTGATTGGCCAGCCTGAGCAGCTTGGCCAAGCTGCTTTGATGAGGTGTGAAGTGGCCTGGCTTTACACAAAGGAATGTGCCTGTGGGAAGGAATCTCCCCTCAGCAGATGGTGAGGCAGGAAGGGGGAGGGCTGCCAAACTGGTCTTCAAAGGCAGAGAAGGACATTTGGAGCAACCAGCAACACCCCCACATCCTGCAACCCCAGACTACTAGGTGCCCCCTTGATTAGATTAGGAGAGGGCAGGAGAGGGGTGTGTTTATGATTTTTAGCCACACCAGTGGGTGGGCTCAGCCAGATGTAACCTCCAAAAATCAGATTCAGCCATGATGGATTTTTAGAGAATGTTGCCTCCTGGGATTGATTTTTGCCACACTTCCCATGAAGTGGTCATCACAGGGGGAATGACCCTGCACCTGATTGGAGAACCAGGACCCCCCTGCTTTTCACCCAGGAGCAAGGATAAAACTGGCAGACCTGCACCCACACCTCAGATCCCCATCAGATTCCAACAAGGAAGAACCAAAGGAGAAGAAGGACCGCCCTGCTGGACCCCTGGCCTGCACCTGGAACCTGCACTCAGAAGGACTGCACCAGCTGCACACTTGGGCTTCACCACAAGAAGGACTTTGCCTGGCTTCAACTGGTTCAAGGAGGGACTCCCTGTTTGCTACAGGTGAAAAATTGCTATCCAGAGTCCCCTACACAAACTCCTGAAGAAAGCGACCAGCTGACCACTGCCCAGTGGCCAAAAAGGAGTTTGCGCCAGGTGCATTCTGGGAGTTGTAGTCCGCACCCCCCATGGACAATCTCAGAACTTCTGGACCCTTGGGGTGAGCTGTGGACCCCAAAAGAACCTTAAAAGGACATCTGGGAGAAGCCCCAGAAGTTTGGATAAGTTTGGAGCATTTTTGTAAAAAAGCTCCATAGAGGGACCGACCCGCCGCGGCAACTCTAGCCGGCTTGCCTCAACCGCAACCCGGCCTGATTTGCTGGTTCATCCCGGTAAAGAAAAACCTCAGAAAAAGAGACTAAGTCTGAAGGTAAAAAGTTGACCGGGATCTCCCAGCCATCGTGTCCGAGAAGGGCTCCATGGACGTCGGATCAAGATCCAGGTTTACCCCGGTCGAAGGATTTTCACCTCGAAAAAACGACTAAGTCCGAAGGTAAAAATCTCCACCGAGGATTCCAGCATCGCGTATCCGGAGAAGGGCTCCAGGAGGTCGGATTGGACTGGCAGGTTCGTCCCGCTGAAGAAAATCTTCGAAAAAAAGACTAAGTGTGAAGGTAAACTTTTAACCGAGGCCTCCCGCGGCCTGTAGCCGAGCAGGGCTCCATCGCGGTCGGCCTTAAACTCTGACTTTGCCTCGGTCGAGGTGCAACCAGATGACCCGATTGGCGCTTTTTGTTTCTAGGCACTAAAAAAAAAAAAATTCTTTAAAAATTCATATCTCCGGTTCCCCTTATCTGATTTTATTCGTTTTGGTGTCATTATAAAGATAAAAATATAATCTATTTTGATAAATTGGTTTTGGATTTTTAAACTGTTTCCTGTGTTTTATTTAATTACTGTTTTTTGATATTTGAATGCTTTACACTCTGGCGGTCATTCTAACCCTGGCGGTAAATACCGCCAGGGCGAATGACCGCGGGAGCACCGCCAACAGGCTGGCGGTGCTCCTAAGGGCATTCTGACTGCGGCGGTTCAGCCGCGGCCAGAAAGGGTAAACCGGCCGTCTCCCTCCGGTTTACCGCTGCCCTTGGAATCCCCCAGCTGCGCCGCCATGGGGGATTCTGACACCCCCTACCGCCATCCTGTTGGAACAGGATGGCGGTAGGGGGTGCCGCGGGGCCCCTGGGGGCCCCTGCCGTGCCCATGCCAATGGCATGGGCACGGCAGGGGCCCCCGTAAGAGGGCCCCACTGTGTATTTCAGTGTCTGCCTAGCAGACACTGAAATACGCGACGGGTGCAAACTGCACCCGTCGCACCTTCCCACTCCGCCGGCTCAATTCTGAGCCGGCATCCTAGTGGGAAGGTTGATTTGCCCTGGGCTGGCGGGCGGCCTTTTGGCGGCCGCCCGCCAGCCCAGGGCAAATCTCAGAATCACTGCAGCGGTCTTTCGACCGCGGTGCGGTGTTCTGACGGCGGTACCTTGGCGGACGGCCTCCGCCGTCCGCCAAGGTTAGAATGAGGGCCTCTGTCTCCTAAGTTAAGCCTTGACGCTTGTTGCCAAGCTACCAAGGGTTGAGCTGGGGTTAATTTACTGAGACCTAACTGGACCTTAGTGGAGGTTAGTGGCTTGTTGCTAAGTGTAGGTACCTACCTGCCCTTACCAATAACCCATTTTCCAACATTTTTGGTGAGCAGTGGTGGGATCCTGTACTTGTGTTCAGTATCACGTTACAGTTTTAAGTAAAACAAATTAAAAATCCTTTAAATTGTCCTAGTGCAAAAATTGTTTTTAATTTTTAATTTGGATTAATTTCAATTATTGAATTTTTGTGATTTTTCTAAATCCTTGTTTCCAATTTTTGCAAAAAGTTTTGTTGACACAAAACTAGGGAACCATGGAGCTTGATCTGGCTAGCCTACCCACAATGACAGTAGTCCAGCTTAGGGGGTTGTGTACTGAAAGAGGGTTGCCTGCAACCACTGACCTCAGGAAGCATGTCCTGATCAAATCCCTGACAGCATGGGCTGAGGCCCAAGAGGTAGACTCAGAAGAAGTTCCAGAGGAGGGTGAATAAGGGGAGGATACTAGCTCCAACCACTCAGGGGAGGGAGGGCATCTGAGCCTAAGTGAGGAGGAGGAAGACCGGTCCTCATTACATAAAGTCACTAGGGGCAGACCCAAAGCTAGTTGGGGGAATGGGGTCCCTTCAGGAGGAGAGAACCTGTCCCTCAGGGAAAGAGAGCTGGAGGCCCAGCTAGCATTCATAGCTTTGGAGGCAGAGAAGCTGGCCCTAGAAAAGAAAAAGTGGGCAAGGGAAGAGAAAAGAGATGGTGGCAGCGACAAAGAAGCTGAGGTGTCCCTGGGTGGGGGTTTTTGCCCCAGATTACCCAAAGGGGTGGTTCCTGCCTATGTAGAGGGGGATGATATAGATAAGTGGCTGGGGGCCTTTGAGAGGGCCCTCCAGATGAGGAGAGTCAAGCCTCAGTACTGGGGTTCACTTCTTTGGGAGTTGGTTCCCAACTCTGGGAGGGATAGACTCCTAACCTTAAGGGGGGAGGAGGCAGACTCATACCCCAGTATGAAGAGATGCTTGACTAAAAAGTTTGGTCTGACCCCAGAGCAGTATAGGCTCAAGTTTAGGGACACCCAAAAGACAAGCACCCAGTCCTGGGTGGACTTTGTGGACATTTCAGTAAAAGCACTGGAGGGCTGGATACAGGGCAACAAGGTAAGTACCTTTGAGGGGCTGTACAATTTGATTATGAGGGAGCACCTTCTAACCAATTGTGTGCAAGAGAAGCTCCGCCAGTATCTAGTTGACTCTAAGTTGACCAACCCCAGAGAGCTGGGGGAGGCAGCAGATGACTGGTTAAGAACTAGGGTTAACCAGAAACCCCCAGGGGGTGATCAGAAAAAGGGAGGACATGGTTCTTCATAGGGGAAGAACCAAGGCAAAGATGATAAAAAGCCCAAAGAGTCCTTACAAGAGTCCCCAAAAACTTCTCAGGGTGGGGGAGCCCCGAGCCATTCCACTTCTAAGGGGAAAGGGTATCAGGGAAAGAATTATGATCCTGCTAAAGCAGGAAAGTTTCAGGAGCTTGCTAAGGCCGGCAAGTGTTTTGAGTGTCATCAACCTGGACACAAAAGAGGAGATGCTATCTGCTCCAAGAAGCCCCCCACTGGTGGGCAATCCCAGGGGATTGCTAGTGTAGGGTTGGGGGTGGAAGTTGGCCCAGGGCTGGGATCAGGGTACACAGAGGTCACCTTAGTATCCGTGGGTGGGGTGGACATTGCAACTATGGCCACCTTACCTCCCAGCATGGAGAGGTATAGGCAGAGGCCTAAAGTCAATGGGACTGAGGTGGAAGCTCTGAGAGATACAGGAGCCATTGTGACCATGGTCACAGAGAATCTGGTTTCTCCAGAACAGGTCTTACCTGGTGTCTTCCACCAAGTGATTTATGCAGATAGCAGGACCAAACTCCATCCCATGGCCATGGTGAGTCTGGAATGGGGAGGTGTGACTGGCCCTAAGAAGGTAGCTGTAGCTCCTGCCCTCCCAGTAGAGTGTCTGCTGGGAAATGATCTTGAAGCATCTGAATGGTCAGAGGTGGAGAGAAGGGTCCATGCACAGATGCTGGACCTCCCTGAATGGGTGTGTGCTGTGACCAGGTCACAGGCCGCACAACAGGGAAGAGCTGGACACTTGGACCCTGGAACAATGGGCCAAGCCTCCAAGAAGAAGAGAAAGGGCACTGGGTCTGGCTTGCCAGCCCCTACAAGTACAGAGGGTCAGGAGGAATCCAACCCTGAGGGGGAGGATCTGACCTCTGAGGGAGGGACACTTCCCCTGCAAGCTCTGCCTGACTTGAAGAGTTGTGCCAGGGACAAAGAGAGTGCCCCACTCTTGAGGGCCTGAGGCAGACTGCTGCCAGGCAAGAACAAGGGGATACCAGTGGGACCCACAAGGTTTACTGGGAGGATGGAGTTCTCTACACTGAGGCAAGGGCCCTCAAACCAGGGGCCACCAGGAGAGTAGTGGTCCCCCAGAAGTATAGAGAATTCCTCCTTACCTTAAGCCATGATATCCCCTTAGCTGGACATTTGGGACAGACCAAGACCTGGAACAGGCTGGTCAACCATTTTTATTGGCCCCAAATGTCAGAAAAAGTCAAGGAGTTTTGCAGCTCCTGTGTCACCTGCCAAGCCAGTGGCAAGACAGGGGGCAAGCCAAAGGCTCCCTTGATACCACTGCCAGTGGTTGGGACTCCCTTTGAGCGGGTGGGGATTGACATTGTTGGTCCCCTAGACCCACAACTGCCTCAGGTAACAGGTACATTTTGGTGGTTGTGGACCATGCCACCAGGTACCCTGAGGCAATACCCCTCCGGACAGTCACTGCTCCCACAGTGGCTAGGGCCCTACTTGGTGTGTTCACCAGAGTGGGGTTCCCAAAGGAGGTGGTCTCAGATAGGGGCACAAACTTTATGTCAGCCTATCTGAAAGCCATGTGGGATGAGTGCGGTGTTACTTATAAGTTCACCACCCCCTATCATCCACAGACCAATGGTCTGGTGGAAAGATGTAATAAGACCCTGAAGGGCATGATCATGGGTTTGTCTGACAAACTCAGGAGGAGATGGGATGTTCTCCTCCCATGCCTGCTGTTTGCCTACAGAGAGGTGCCACAGAAGGGGGTTGGATTCAGCCCCTTTGAGTTACTGTTTGGGCACCCTGTAAGAGGCCCATTGTGCTTGGTGAGAGAGTCTTGGGAAAAGCCTCTCAGAGAGTCCAAGGAGAATGTGCTAGATTATGTGCTGGGCCTGCGGTCACGCATGGCTGAGTACATGAAGAAGGCAAGCAGAAACCTGGAGGCCAGCCAGGAGCTCATGAAGCTCTGGCATGATCAGAAGGCTACCATGCCTGAGTATCACCCAGGACAGCTGGTGTGGGTTTTGGAGCCCATGGCTCCTAGGGCACTTCATGCCAAATGGACTGGGCCCTATCCAATTCTGGAGAAAAAGGGTGAGGTCACCTACTTGGTGGACCTTGGCACCCCCAGGAATCCTCATCGGATCCTGCACGTTAACAGGCTGAAACCCCACCAGGACAGGGCAGACATGACCATGCTGATGGTCACTGATGAAGGGAAGGAGGAGGAGAGTGAACCTCTGACAGACCTCCTGTCCTCAAATGCACAAGATGGGTCAGTGGAGGGAGTGGTACTCTCTCCCAAGTTGACAGACCAGCAACAAAAAGACTGCAAACAAGTTTTGGAACAGTTTGCTAGTCTGTTCTCCCTGACCCCTGGACTCACCAATTGGTGTGTCCATGACGTTGACACTGGTGACAGCTTGCCTGTCAAGAACAAGCTGTACAGGCTGTCTGACCAGGTCAAGGCCAACATCAAAGCTGAAGTGGCTAAGATGTTGGAGCTCAAGGTAATTGAGCCCTCTGACAGTCCTTGGTCCAGTCCAGTGGTACTGGTGCCCAAACCTAATCCCCAAGGTGGGAAGAAAGAATTGAGATTTTGTGTGGACTACAGAGGTCTGAACGCAGTCACCAGGACTGATGCTCACCCCATACCTAGAGCTGATGAGCTCATTGATAGGTTGGGGGCTGCCAAATTCCTGAGCACGTTTGATCTGACCTCAGGATACTGGCAGATTGCCTTAAGTCCAGGAGCTAAGGAGAGGTCAGCATTTTCCACACCAGAGGGCCACTTTCAGTTCAAGGTGATGCCCTTTGGCCTAAAAAATGCTCCTGCCACCTTCCAACGGTTGGTGAATAGAGTCCTGTCTGGGTTGGAATCTTTCAGTGCAGCTTATCTGGATGATATAGCTGTATTTAGTTCCACCTGGGAGGACCACCTGGTCCACCTGAAGGAAGTGCTTCAGGCCCTGCTTCAAGCAGGCCTGACTATCAAGGCAAGCAAGTGCCAGATAGGGCAAAGCTCAGTTGTGTACCTGGGCCACCTTGTTGGTGGAGGCCATGTACAACCTCTCCAACCCAAGATCCAGACTATCCTGGATTGGGAGTCTCCTAAAACCCAGACTCAGGTTTGGGCCTTTCTTGGCCTGACTGGGTACTACCGGAGGTTTGTTCAGAATTATGGGACCATGGTGGCCCCTCTGACTGAGCTTACCTCCAAGAAACAGCCCAAGAAGGTCATTTGGACCCCAGAGTGTCAGAAAGCTTTTGACACCCTAAAACAGGCTATGTGTTCAGCACCAGTGTTACTGACCCCTGACTATAGCAAGGAGTTTATAGTGCAAACAGATGCTTCAGAGGAAGGGATTGGGGCAGTGTTAGCACAAGTTAATGAAGAGGGCCAAGATCAGCCAGTTGCCTTCATCAGCAGGCGACTACTCCCCAGAGAGAAAAGATGGAGTGCCATTGAGAGGGAGGCCTTTGCTGTGGTCTGGTCCCTGAAGAAGTTGAGGCCTTACTTGTTTGGCACTCACTTCCGTGTACAAACTGACCACAGACCTCTCAGATGGTTGATGCAGATGAGGGGGGAGAACCCAAAACTGTTAAGGTGGTCCATTTCCCTACAGGGGATGGACTTCACAGTGGAGCACAGACCTGGGACTGCCCATGCCAATGCAGATGGCCTTTCCAGGTTTTTCCACTTAGCTGATGAGGACTACCAGGGTGTAGGTTAGTACCCATCACCTTTCATCTGGGGGGGGGGGCAGTGTAGGAAAGTCCTCCTTTTTGCCCTGGTCACCCCCACACTTTTTGGACAGGTACTGGTGGTTACTGACTCTTGGCTGTGCTCTGGGTACTGCTTACCAGTCCCAGGGCCAGTGCTCTGTGTAAAATGGATATGCAAATTAGGCTAATTATAATTGGCTAAGTTAACCTACCTATAAGTCCCTAGTATATGGTAGGGCATGTAGGTTTAGGGACCACAGCATAGGTAGTGCACCCATAGGTGCACTACTGAGGTGCCCAGTGTCATTTTAAAGGCAGGCCTGCCTTGCTGGCTGCTTTTAAATTAAAGTTATATGCAAATTCGACTTTGGAATTAAAAGTAGTTCCAAAGTCTCAAACTGCCCTATTTTTACATATAAGTCACCCCTAAGATGTGCCCTATGTGCCCCTAGGGCTGGGTGCCATGTAACTATAAGCAGGGACTTTATAAAAATAGTTTTTTAAGCCCTGGTGAGGTAAAAACAGCCAAATTCGTTTTTCCCTCATTGTAGTAAATGGCCTTCATAGGCTAGAGTGGGGAGACTTTATTTTAATTTTTAAAGTCTCCTTAAATGATGCATACCAAGAATTTGGTATCAAATTAATTGTTGTAATAAATCCCACAACTTCCAGTTGTGGGATTTAATATAACTTGTTCAGGGAAAGAGTTTTAAACTTTACCTGAAAAGTTGCCAATTTCTGTCACGACTCACGTGCTGCTTGCGCCTGGAGTTTGCAGATCTTGAGGCGTGGATCTTGAGAGTTCGACTTTGGCCCAAAAAGGGGCGACTCTTTCTGGTAGCCACGGTGCTGTAGGCAAAGGAAACGCCAAGGACAGACCGTGACCGTGAGAAAGTAGCGCCAGAGGGAAAAAACCCCTTCAGAAGAAGAGGAAAAAACCTCCAAGAAGATTCGCAGAGGATTCCTGAAACAAGAACAGAGGAACAGGAATCAAAAAGAACTGACGTAATAACACAGAAATGGCCAAATCCAGAGCCAAAGGCTAGGAAATCAGGAGCGAGGACACTAACTGAACAGAGAGTGTTGCAGCGCAAAGAGGAAAAGAAAACACCACCCTTAAATACCATAAAACAGGAAGTGACCCACAGGAAGAAAAAGGACACCATCTTGGATAGGGAAAAGTAGATAGAATAGACTGGAGCAGAAACCATAGAGAATAGGGAAGGAGGAATGCTGGGAAGACAAGGGTAACCTGGGAAGGGGAAAAGACATAAAGGAAAGAGTAAGAAACAGACCCAAAAAGAAAGAAGACAGAAGAAAGAAGAAAAGGAGCCCAAACAGGTAAGAGGGGTCAGGAGACCCCAACAAAACGGAGGGAGAGAGCAGCGCGAGGCCCCAAGTAAGCCTTGGGGCCTCGTAGGGTGCAGGAAAGGCTCGGGGCGCGCTGCGTCTTAAAGACGCGAAGCGCGGCCCGAGCCGAACGCGCGGCTTGTGCCGAACGCTCGGCTCGCGCCGCGCGGTGCGGCGCAACAGTAGGCCCCCCTCCCGAAGGCCCTGGTTTGAAAGGAAATAAACGGTGAAAGCGCTGAGTCAGAAGAGGAGCATGAACAGAAGATGCATCTTCCCAAGAACATTCACTGAGAGGATAACCCTTCCAATGAATCAGATACTGCAGACGGGTGTGAAAAAGACGAGAGTCACAAATCTCCTGAACCTCATATTCAGGAACATCATCCACTAAGACAGGAGGAGGACAGGAAAACTGACGAGAATACGGATCTGGTACATAAGGTTTGAGTTGGGAGACATGGAAGACTGGATGAATCTTCCACGTGTGAGGCAAGTGAAGACGGACAGTGACAGGATTAAGCAACTGGAGAATACGGAAAGGCCCGTAGTAGCGAGGTGTGAATTTGTTCTGAGAAAGACGTGAGGGTAAGAATTTTGAAGAAAGCCAAACTTTATCCTGTGGATGGTAGTCCGGAGTGGCCCTACGTTTCTTGTCTGCTACTTTCTTCATATATCTCTTGGTGTGTAAGAGATTAGAACGAATCAGTCTATGGATTTGTAGAAGACGTTTGGAAAAATGAGTAATAGCGGGCAAGGGAGTGGGAGACCGAGAAGAAGTAGGAAAAGAGGTAGGATGAAAACCATAAGAACAGAAAAAAGGAGTGGTCTTGGAGGCACTATGGACTGAATTATTGTAAGAGAATTCAGCAATAGGGAGATAAGTGTTCCAGTTGCCTTGAGTTGAGTTGCAAAAACAACGAAGGTATGGTTCTAAGCCTTGGTTCAGACGCTCGGTCTGTCCATTGGTCTGAGGATGGAAGCCCGATGACAGAGCTCTATCGATGTTTTACAAAAATACCTCCAAAACCGGGAAATGTACTGAGGTTCTCTATCAGATATAATAGTATGAGGAAGTCCATGAAGACGGAAGATATGTTCGATGAATATCTGGCTTAATTCTTGGGATGTAGGTAGCTTTTTCAAGGCAGTGAAGTGAGCCATCTTAGTAAAGGAGTCCACAGTGACCATGATTACCCGGTTTCCTGCTGAAAGTGGTAACGAACACATAAAATCAGTAGAGATGGTGTGCCATGGAGTTGGCGGAACCGGCAAGGGCTGGAGTAATCCTGCAGGTCTGGTTCGGGGAATCTTGACTTGAGCGCATGTGAGACAAACCTGAACGTATGTTTCAATATCCTGTTTCCAGGTAGGCCACCAGAAAAATCGTGATAACAGTTCTTGTGTGGCCTTGATGCCTCTATGACCAGCAACCGGTGAATCATGACACATTTGTAATGCCTTTTCTCTAACTCTGTTAGTAGGGATGAATAACAGATCGTGATAATAATAGTATCCTTGTCTCTTATGTAAAAGAGGCCTTAAGTTCTCTACTTCATCATCAGATAGATTGGAGTATTCCAGTTGTACCTCCTCCAGAAAAGACTGAGCTACCCCAATGATCTTATTAGGTTCCAGTAGGGGTTGAGCTGGGACAGGAGTACAATCTGGATAACGACGCGACAGAGCATCAGCCAGAATGTTTTGGGAGCCAGGAATATATGTAATGTAGAAATCATACTGGCTGAAGAAGAAGGCCCAACGAGCTTGACGACTATTTTGGCATACGAAATTTCGTAAACATTGTAAGTTTCGGTGGTCTGTTCTCACTTCAAAAGGTTCCTTGGAACCCATCAGAAACTGTCTCCATTCAATACAAGCTGTTTTCAGAGCCAACAATTCTCTTTCCAGTACTGAGTAATGTTGTTCTGCAATAGAGAGTATATGAGACAAATAGAAAACAGGATGTTAAAGACCATCATCCTCTTGTTGTTGGAGTAGGACGGCACCAATGGCTTTTTCAGAAGCATCGGTGACGACAATAAATTGTTTGTTGGTATCTGGATGTCTTAAGATGGGAGCTTGTGTAAATGCCTTCTTTAAATCCTGAAAGGCTGTTTCGGCAGCTTTAGTCCAGACAAACCCTTTAATAAGATTTTCCTTCTTTAAAGTGTGAGTTATATGGCTAGTTTGTTTTGCAAAGTCTGCGATGAATTGTCGATAGAAGTTCGCTAATCCTAGAAAGCATTGTGTTTCTTTAATAGAAGATGGAGAAGGCCAATCTAGAATAGCTTGTACCTTTTCTTGATCCATAGCTACACCGGTGGTACTTAAATGATATCCTAGATATTTGACTTCCGTCTTGTCAAACTCACACTTTTCGGGTTTGCAAAATAGTTGATGTGCCCGGAGTCGTTGAAGGACTTGTTTCACATGGGAAGAATGGAGTTCGGGATTTCTAGAATAAATAAGAATATCATCAAGGTAGATTACAACTGTCTGATTCAGGAGATCCGAGAATACTGAGTCCATAAATCTCTGAAAGATTGCCGGGGCATTAGTAAGACCGAAAGGCATTACCCTGTATTCAAAGTGACCAAATGGAGTCCTAAAGGCCGTTTTCCACTCATCTCCTTCTTTAATGCGTAAAAGGTGGTAGGCTCCCCGTAGATCTAGTTTGGTAAACCGTTGGGCCCCTCTGACTGCCTCTAAAATGTCCCTTATGAGAGGCAAAGGATAACGATCTTTAATAGTTATTTTATTCAGGCCTCAAAAATCCAGGCAAGGGCGAAGATCCTTTGTCTTCTTGGGTACGAAAAAGAGAGGAGCCCCGGCCGGAGAAGACGATGGAACAATAAGACCACTTTGAATATTTTCATCCAAATACTCCTTTAGTACTTCCTTTTCAGTTTCCGTGAGGGAATACATCCTGCCAAAAGGAACGATAGTGCCAGGTTCCAAGGGAATAGCACAATCGTAATCTCGATGTGGAGGTAACACAGGTTTGGAAGGTTTTTGGAAGACATCTTGAAAATCCAAATAGTGTTCAGGAACTCCTTGGACTGTATTTATGGTCGAACCGGTAGTACCCTCCGTGATTATTGATCTCTTAGGCGACCAATACTTGTCTGAAGCAAAACAGTGCTCGTGACAGAACTGTGAAGACAAGGAAACCGTCCGGGTAGCCCAGTTCACATATGGATTATGTCTGATGAACCACGGGATTCCAAGAATGATGGTATGGTTGGGGGAAGTTATAAGATCAAAGGAGATGTGTTCCTGATCGTTACCGATCTGTAGATTCAGCATCAGGGTAGTTGTATCAACTGGACCCGATGATATCAAAGATCCGTCCACCGTGTGTACTTGTTCTGGAATCTCCTTAGGTTGTATAGGAACTTGTTGAGTAGTGGCCCACTTCTTATCCATATAAATACCACTAGCTCCACAATCTAGTAGTGCCATAGTCTTCTCTTGACGGCCATCAGGTAATTGTAACATGACTGGTAAAATGAACAAGGATGTGGTATTGTCATTGAAAGAACTGATGGAAGGTATAGCTGCTAATCCCGTCCCCTCCCTTCTTACAGAGGACGGGAAGCGGCGTTTCCCGATGGCCTTGATGGACGTACTGGACAGGTACGCAGTATGTGGCCGGCAGAACCGCAGTATAAACACAAACCCTTCTTTCGTCTATCTTCTCGTTCGCTAGCGGAGAGAGGGCCTCGAGTTGTATCCACCTGCATGGTTTCTCCTTCGGTGTCTCTGACAGGAGGGCGAGGTTCCTCAGAACGATGCGGAAAAACTCGTGAGGTGCTTGGTTGAAAAGACCCTCTGCTCTTTCTCTTCTCTGCTCTCCGTTCCTGAAGGCGATACTCGATGGAGAGGGCTTGATCCATCAGGCCACGAAGATCTTCCACTCTGGTGGAATGTACTAGTTCATCTTTTATTTCTTCTTTGAGTCCTCTACAAAACAAAGTCACCAAAGTACGTTCCAACCCAGGTGGTCTCTGCCGCTAGTTGACGAAAGCGTGTAATGTATTGAAGGACATCTTGTGAACCTTGATGAATATCGCATAAGGCTTCTTCCGCTGAAGCCTCCAATCCCGGACGACTAAACATCAGCTTGAAGCGGTTCACAAAGGCGGAATAATCCGACAATACCGGATCGTTAGATGATACCATCGGGGTTGCCCAGGCCAAGGCAGGACCAGATAAGGCACTGATGAGATAACCCACCTTTGTTCTGTCATGGGAGAATTGGGTGGGTCGGAAGGCGAAGTACACTGTTAAGGAATCAAGGAACTCACGCAGCTTGGTTGGTTCACCAGAAAAACGATGGGTAGAGGCGGAGAGCGTCGGAACATCACCACTACGGAAAGCCAAAGCCTGTCGCAGCGCAGCATTCTCACTACGTAGTTGCTGTAATTCTTGAGCTTGTTGCTGAATTGTAGTTAGAAGAGCTTGATCCGGATCTGCAGCAGCTACCACAGTGTCTTCCATGGTGTTAGAAGACGTCGGGATGGTTAGGCGCTGCAATCTGTCACGACTCACGTGCTGCTTGCGCCTGGAGTTTGCAGATCTTGAGGCGTGGATCTTGAGAGTTCGACTTTGGCCCAAAAAGGGGCGACTCTTTCTGGTAGCCACGGTGCTGTAGGCAAAGGAAACGCCAAGGACAGACCGTGACCGTGAGAAAGTAGCGCCAGAGGGAAAAAACCCCTTCAGAAGAAGAGGAAAAAACCTCCAAGAAGATTCGCAGAGGATTCCTGAAACAAGAACAGAGGAACAGGAATCAAAAAGAACTGACGTAATAACACAGAAATGGCGAAATCCAGAGCCAAAGGCTAGGAAATCAGGAGCGAGGACACTAACTGAACAGAGAGTGTTGCAGCGCAAAGAGGAAAAGAAAACACCACCCTTAAATACCATAAAACAGGAAGCGACCCACAGGAAGAAAAAGGACACCATCTTGGATAGGGAAAAGTAGATAGAATAGACTGGAGCAGAAACCATAGAGAATAGGGAAGGAGGAATGCTGGGAAGACAAGGGTAACCTGGGAAGGGGAAAAGACATAAAGGAAAGAGTAAGAAACAGACCCAAAAAGAAAGAAGACAGAAGAAAGAAGAAAAGGAGCCCAAACAGGTAAGAGGGGTCAGGAGACCCCAACAAAACAGAGGGAGAGAGCAGCCCGAGGCCCCAAGTAAGCCTTGGGGCCTCGTAGGGTGCAGGAAAGGCTCGGAGCGCGCCGCGTCTTAAAGACGCGAAGCGCGGCCCGAGCTGAACGCCGGCTTGTGCCGAACGCTTGGCTCGCGCCGCGCGGTGCGGCGCGACAATTTCAGCCCTGCATTGTTTTTGCTGCTGTGCTCTGATTGGCCAGCCTGAGCAGCTTGGCCAAGCTGCTTTGATGAGGTGTGAAGTGGCCTGGCTTTACACAAAGGAATGTGCCTGTGGGAAGGAATCTCCCCTCAGCAGATGGTGAGGCAGGAAGGGGGAGGGCTGCCAAACTGGTCTTCAAAGGCAGAGAAGGACATTTGGAGCAACAAGCAACACCCCCACATCCTGCAACCCCAGACAACTAGGTGCCCCCTTGATTAGATTAGGAGAGGGCAGGAGAGGGGTGTGTTTATGATTTTTAGCCACACCAGTGGGTGGGCTCAGCCAGATGTAACCTCCAAAAATCAGATTCAGCCATGATGGATTTTTAGAGAATGTTGCCTCCTGGGATTGATTTTTGCCACACTTCCCAGGAAGTGGTCATCACAGGGGGAATGACCCTGCACCTGATTGGAGAACCAGGACCCCCCTGCTTTTCACCCAGGAGCAAGGATAAAAATGGCAGACCTGCACCCACACCTCAGATCCCCATCAGATTCCAACAAGGAAGAACCAAAGGAGAAGAAGGACTGCCCTGCTGGACCCCTGGCCTGCACCTGGAACCTGCACTCAGAAGGACTGCACCAGCTGCACACTTGGGCTTCACCACAAGAAGGACTTTGCCTGGCTTCAACTGGTTCAAGGAGGGACTCCCTGTTTGCTACAGGTGAAAAATTGCTATCCAGAATCCCCTGCACCAACTCCTGAAGAAAGCGACCAGCTGACCACTGCCCAGTGGCCAAAAAGGAGTTTGCGCCAGGTGCATTCTGGGAGTTGTAGTCCGCACCCCCCATGGACCATCTCAGAACTTCTGGACCCTTGGGGTGAGCTGTGGACCCCAAAAGAACCTTAAAAGGACATCTGGGAGAAGCCCCAGAAGTTTGGAGAAGTTTGGAGAATTTTTGTAAAAAAGCTCCATAGAGGGACTGACACGCCGCGGCAACTCTAGCCGGCTTGCCTCAACCGCGACCCGGCCTGATTTGCTGGTTCGTCCCGGTAAAGAAAAACCTCTGAAAAAGAGACTAAGTCCGAAGGTAAAAAGTTGACCAGGACCTCCCAGCCATCGTATCCGAGAAGGGCTCCATGGACGTCGGATCAAGATCCAGGTTTACCCCGGTCGAAGGATTTTCACCTCGAAAAAACGACTAAGTCCGAAGGTAAAAATCTCCACCGAGGATTCCAGCATCGCGTATCCGGAGAAGGGCTCCAGGAGGTCGGATTGGACTGGCAGGTTCGTCCCGCTGAAGAAAATCTTTGAAAAAAAGACTAAGGGGGTCATTCTAACTTTGGCGGGCGGCGGAGGCCGCCCGCCAAAGTTCCCCCAACAGAATACCGCACCGCGGTCAGAAGACCGCCGCGGTTATTCTGTGTTTCCCGCTGGGCTGGCGGGCGACCGCCAGAAGGCCGCCCGCCAGCCCAGCGGGAAACCCCTTCCCACGAGGAAGCCGGCTCTGAATAGAGCCGGCGGAGTGGGAAGGGTGCGACGGGTGCAGTTGCACCCGTCGCGATTTTCAGTGTCTGCATGGCACACACTGAAAATCTTTGTGGGGCCCTCTTACGGGGGCCCCTGCAGTGCCCATGCCATTGGCATGGGCACTGCAGGGGCCCCCAGGGGCCCCACAACACCCCTCACCGCCATCCTGTTCCTGGCGGTGAAAACCGCCAGGAACAGGATGGCGGTGAGGGGGTCGGAATCCCCATGGCGGCGCAGCAAGCTGCGCCGCCATGGAGGATTCCTCAGGGCAGCGGAAAACCGGCGGGAGACCGCCGGTTTTCCCTTTCTGGCTGCGGCTGAACCGCCGTGGTCAGAATGCCCTTGGGAACACCGCCAGCCTGTTGGCGGTGCTCCCGTGGTGGTTGACCCTGGCGGTCAACGACCGCCAGGGTCAGAATGACCCCCTAAGTGTGAAGGTAAACTTTTAACCGAGGCCTCCCGCGGCCTGTAGCCGAGCAGGGCTCCATCGCGGTCGGCCTTAAACTCTGACTTTGCCCCGGTCGAGGTGCAACCAGATGACCCGATTGGCGCTTTTTGTTTCTAGGCACTAAAAAATAATCATTCTTTAAAAATTCATATCTCCGGTTCCCCTTATCTGATTTTATTCGTTTTGGTGTCATTTTAAAGATAAAAATATAATCTATCTTTATCAATTGGTTTTGGATTTTTAAACTGTTTCCTGTGTTTTATTTAATTACTGTTTTTTTATATTTGAATGCTTTACACTCTGTCTCCTAAGTTAAGCCTTGACGCTCGTTGCCAAGCTACCAAGGGTTGAGCTGGGGTTAATTTACTGAGACCTAACTGGCCCTTAGTGGAGGTTAGTGGCTTGTTGCTAAGTGTAGGTACCTACCTGCCCTTACCAATAACCCATTTTCCAACAGCCACCAAACAAGCCATCCCTACAAAAGCGCAATCTGCCCTGCTGGAGCCCACTCCCTCGAGAACTCCCAGCTGGACAGGTATGGGAGCGGGCTCCATCTCCTCCTGCGACACCCGGGACACCTCCGCTACCATTGCGTAGACAATGATCTTGGGGCATGTCCACACCATATGAAAAAAGTCTGCAGATGGGCTTGCACACCGTGGGCACTCCGCCTGCCGCCTAAGGCCGGCCGCGTACAGCCTTCCAGGCGAGAAATATGCTGCATGAAGAAAATTAGTCTGCTCCAGTCTCAGTTGTGAGGACATAGTCAATAGTCTCGGAGCCATCAGGAAGTCTTTCCAATCCTCCTCCGTCATCGGACCCACCCAATGTTCCCATCTTGCATGAAGCATATCAAGTGGCTGCGATATATTAGTAGTCAACATGCGCTATGTACGCAACACCCACCCTTTGCCAAAATGTCCCATAAGTGTCTTGGTTTCCACAGGACTAAATTCTGGGAGAACCGACCCCACTCAAAGATGCACCTGAAGAGCGTTACGGAGCTGCTAGTATTTATGGAACTGGGTCTGACTGAGTGAGAATTGCTGGTGAAGTTCCTGGAAGGACCGCATGTGTGTGCCCGCCCAGATGTCTCCGAGTACAGATATGCCAATAAGATCCCACCTATGGAACCCCTGGAGCACCTAGACCTCCCTTAGCGAAGCACCCTGCCACAATGGGGTTTGTTGGCTAAGCCAACACCATCACCCCGACGAGCGCTGCGCCACCCTCCGCCCTATAAGCACCACCCTTGTCACCTCGGGAATCCCACAGGACACAGGGGCCCCATAGAGCATCCCGAACAAGTCAGGGAAACCAATCGACAGGAGCTCCAGCTGATAGGCGGGGTCCGACCATCCACCCCCCAGCAAACAGTCCCAGAAGCTGCATCACCCTGGGGCCACTACTGGCCGGGTTAGCCATGTACAAAAGGACATCGTCCGCATTCAACGCTATACCGTCCTCCCTCCCGGTAGGCCACAACCAACCCTCGACCAGGGGATCCTCCCGAATTAGTTTTGCCAGCAGCTCCATCGCCAAGCCGAAGAGGAGCGTAGAGAGGGATATGCTTCGTGGTCTCAAGCGTTACGTGCTAGATCTCCTCCCGTACCCAGACCAACTGCTGCGCCACCTCCGTCCCCGCCGACCCGTCAAGTTGGCCTTCGCCTCAAGTATCGATATTCTATGGTTACGTGTGCGCTCTCTTGCTCGGAGGAGCTGCCCAGCATGCCCCCTAACTGTGGATTTACATGCCCCCCAAAGGATGCCAGGTTATGCTAAAAAAACTCGGAGAGCTGGCCGCCCAATTCCTGGGCATTCTCGCCGTCCTGCAGACACCAGGTGTTGAGTCGCCACACCGGTTGACTTCCAGGACACCCTCCGTCTAGATGAAGGAGGAGCGGTATATGATCCGATACCCCATGCGGAAGGATCTCCACGCCCGTGAATCGGGGTACATCGAAGGCGGGTGCTAGAAAGAGATCAATTCGCAAGTGCGTGTGGTGCGCCGCCGATGTATGTGTGTACTGCCGCAAAAGGGGGTGCCAAACTCGCCACACATCGCAAAAACCCAGACCATCCTTCCATCTTCGCAAACCGGACACCCCCACTCTGCGACTCAAGGACGGGGGGCCCGTGAATTCATCCTCAGGGTCCACGACGGAGTTAAAGTCCCCACCCAACACGGTCAGACCTGGGGGAAGTCCTGCCACCACCTCTCCAAGGGACACAAAAAACTGCTCTTGCGCACCCGGAGGGGCGTAAACACTTAGGAGATTAATTGGGCACCCTCCAAGCAGACTGGAATCTGCCACCACTAGCGGCAAGGTCACCACTCCTCTCGAGCCCCTGGAAAATCGGCATGATAGACTCTGTCGTACCCCCCTTTATAAGCACCAGGCACCTTGTACCCAACAGATGAGTTTCCTGAAGCATAACCACGGATGGGGTAGACCTGCGGATGGAGGAAAACACTGCCGACCGTTTAATTTTATCTAAGAGCCCATTCACATTCCATGAGAGGACCCGTTTAGACTGATCCAGTGTAGATACCTATGTGACAGCTTCCCGTGCTGTGCCCCTGCCTTAACCTCCCTTTGTGACCAGTGGACCAAACATGGAAAAACATGATAGGCGCCCAACCGTAGGCAACAATGTATGAACATTCCCCCCTTGCCCCCCAACAGCCCCCCACCCCATACTTCCAACCCCGAAGCATCTGTCACCCAAAACTGTAAATACAGGTTGTAATTCATAAGCGTGGAGTGGTGGACCCCTCCTGTATGTCGGAGAATTGCAATACGGCCCTCTGCCGCCCCAAATCCAATGTTGTACAAACATCGACGCCCAGACTCTCTCTGCCAGGACGGAGCCCCAAGAGATCAGCCACAAGAAATCCAAGGGGACTGGCTGAGGTGCTCGCCCTCCTGGGACTGCACCTGACCCTCGCTTCCAAGGACCTCTGGCGTAGCCCCCTCCACTGGCTGGTTTAGGCCCGCCCGGTCGTCCTTTGTCAACTCTCCACGCAGGCCGCTCCGCCTCCTCCTGCGGGACCGGGTCCGCCCGCGCCCCCCAGCCCCTGGGGAACCACTGGGCACGGGCACCTGCCTCTCCCCGTTCGACCCAGAGGAGCTCTTCCGGGCCACTCAGTGCTCCTCCGTAAGCCAGTCCCAAGCCACCTTCGGTGACTCAAAGAAGAAGGATTTTCCGTTGTGGAGAACCTTGAGACGAGCGGGGAAAAGGAGCATGTAGGTCAGCTGCATCGCGTGGAGCTTCTGTTTGACCCCTTCATATGAACGCCTCCTGGCCTGCACCTCCCGGGTGCAGTCAGGAAATATGAGGATCTTATGATTGTCCCAATGAAGGTCCGCCAGGGCCCTGTGCACGCGTTCAATGGCGAACCAGGGGGAGAGTTTCTGGGCAGGGACCCACGACTTTATTCAACTTTCCAAGAAGTCAACTGCGCGCCCTATCTCTGCATCTTCAGGAAAGCCCACAAAACGCATCTTGTTGCGTCTGGCTCGATTTTCCGCATCTTCCACTCTGTGGTGCAGCTCACCAGTACGTGTTTGCAACTGTGCCACTTTGACTTTAAGATCTGTGATCTCATCTTCGGCCTGGGAAAGTTGGTCTTCCACCTCCTTGATATGACCCACTGCGGCTCGCAGGTCTTGCCGCAGCAGGCCCACGTCCTCTCGCACCTCTCCGACCTTGGTCTCGACCGCCAACTGTGAGGATTGGATAGCTTGTAGGGTAGTATGGACCCCATCTGTCGCCATCGTCTCCGGGGTCGCAGCGCACACCTCCTGCGAAGGGGTCTGCTTGGCAAATGGTCAATACGCTGCTGGGATGCTGGAGGCTGTTTACGTGCTTTGTCCTTCCCCATCGCCGTCTCCGAGTCAGTGGCTTTTAAACACGCCGAGCTCTGTCCAGGACCCCGAGACGGAGCCCCATGGCCTTCACCGAGTCAGGCCCGACTCACCAGGGGCCTCCAAAGACATTCGCCCGGCCGATGCCCGCTCGCCTCTGGGAGCCGGAGAACCACTCCAGTTCAGGCCGGGTCGCCGCGGCCTCTAAGGGGGCATACTCCGCCCCTCTCTGGCGCCGATCCAGCAGGCACAGGTCCCGACCCAGATCACTGTCAACCGCTGCGTCTGTCCTCTTGCATCTCAGCTCACCCCTGCGCCTCACTCCACACCGCTGTCCGCTGTCCGATTGTGCCGCCACTACACCGTTCTTCCGGCTCAGCTGCAGGCCCGAAAAGCCCAAGGACCTGGGACCCGGCCCAAACCTGCCGCTGCTTCACTTCGCCTGTCCTTCACCACTCCCGCGGCGAGGCCCTCCCCTGGCCAGGCCGCACCAGAAGTTAAACCGCCTGGGGCCCGACCGCGTCCTGTGGCGCGGCCCCACTCCTCAGGCCTCACCCAGCCCCCTGGCCTGATCCCAGCCCCGTACACACTCCAGGGAGGGGAGCGAGTAGAGAAGAAGGATGAAGGGGGCAAGGGGGGGCCCAGGTGTCCCTGTGGCCACCGCGGCCTCTTCCCGCCTCGTGGGGGACACTCAGGAGCAGGCGCTGTCCTCTGTGCCCCTCCCCCAGGCTGCCGTGTTCGAAGAGCCCCCCACTCCTTGGGGGACCACCTGCCTGACTCACCGGCGCAAGGCCCAGTAAGCCTATCAGAGGGGCCTGACCACACTCTCCGAATCTCCCGGGCCGAGGCACGGAACGCACCCCGCAGTTCCAGCAGGACTCCTCGCTCTCTCCTGGCGCCCCACAGACATGGCCCCAGGCTGCAAAACCAGACCCTGCGAGGGATCCCGGCCCGCCTTCCGCCTCCGCCGCTCCTCAACAGACGGAGCGCCGCCCAGGAACGTCTTGGGGGCAGACGGCTTAACAGGGCGGATGACGGAGAGGTCCGGAGCACTCCTAGAGTGCGTCTGCCATATTGACGCCCTTAGCCACGCCCACTGAATAAACATATTTTAAGGTGTTCTCAAGCACACTGCTCCTTGAAGATACTATAGGTTTACCCGGGGGACTGGTCTTATTTTTATGTATCTTTGCAAGCAGATATATCACAGAGAGACAGATTTCCCTTCTCAAATTTCTATATTCTTTCCACTAATGGCATGACAAGCCCGCGTCCTTCCATTCTTCCAACATGGGCTAGTTGATGATAGTTTTGTTGTAGGTCTCTCTAACTACAACTTCATAACGATTGTTGTCACCTAATTGTCTGTTTGCCTCATCAATATGCATTGCTCTAGAAAGTATCACAATGTTGCCCCCTTTTTCCATGGGGTGGATAACAATAGTATTGACTTGGGCAAGAGGATCTATTGCCTGCCTCTGATCTTGGGTCGAATACCATTTGGTAACTCAAGTAGTTCTCATCTATCTCATGAGTTTATTGGTTATCTTTTTTTTAAAGGTATTTATCTATTGCAGCATACGGCATCTGGGTAGCAATGTAGGTTTAGATTGAAACTTATTTTCGATAAAGGTAATCATATTCATTGCCCAATTCATCAGGCAAGGCTTCAGTATTGAAAGCAGTCACATCACCAGGCTCACTCTTTTCTAAAACATGTAGAGTCATCAACATGTCAGTGTCCCCAATCGTTAGATCATTGATATCTTTTCCAATGTTTTCTTTTGATATTGCTATCATTAGTTGTTACCATACATTTAAGACAGTGCCATTTTTTAAATTGCAACTTCCCTATCAATTTGAACAAGTCAATGGATGTCCCCCAGAAATAAAACCTGATGAAGGGGAGAAAGAGAGTCAAAACAAAGCAGTTCTCTCTGTCTCTGAAAGAGCCCTATCAGAGAGGTGAATGTATTTACCACCTCACAGTCCATTATTGCTCCATAGGCAGGCCCTCCCTGACTCTTACCACGATGGCCTGTGTTCCCTCTCCTTCTATTCTTTTGTTTCCTTTGGTGGATCCTCTGTCTCTTTGCTCTTCCTTGTCCTCCTTCCGTCCCCTTGTATCCCTGCCACTGCCCACAGTACCCTGTTGACTCACTTTCCACCCTTGCCTCAACAGTCTGTATTTGTCTAAAAATGTGGTTGGTGCGGTTGGCGTGGCCTGGCCTGGCCGTACTGCAAGATGGCCGCCACACTGTGAGGGTCTGCCGGGTGGGGGAATAAATCTGCTTTTGATCCTAGCCGACCTGCTGCCCGCCTCACCATCCTTGCAGGGATCCGCACAGAGAAGCTCTGGGAGGCTGCTGCACTGATGGGGAGATGCTGGATCAGCAGCGGAGGATGCGCTGGACCTGACTTTGCGCATTGCACACGAGCCTCAGCGGCTCTCGCTCCTCTGGTGGCTGGAGGCCAGAGCTGGTGAGTGGCGCAGGGGGCGGCCCTCCCCCCTCTTCCCTCTCTTGCCCCCACAATCGTGGGCCGGGGATCTGGTGGCAGCTCTGGTGCCTCCCCGTGTCGGCGCCCTGACGTTGTGCTCCTGCGTGGCCCGGTCGGCGGCTTGGTCAGGCCGCGGACCTCCGCGGGGGTGTTAGCCTTCGACCTGTTTGTGGGTTTGGGGGCTGGTGGCATCTGCCGCCCTACACTTCGTTGGAGCCCCGATTGTCGGTGACCTGTGGGGCCTGATCGGCGTTGGGGTCAAGCCGCGTTGCCCCGTGGGGGAGAGTGTTGCTGCCGCGGGCTGTGGTGCTGGACCTCCGGGGCTGTGGCCTGTCCATGCAGTAGCAGACATGGGCCTGTCCTGGTGTTCAGTGCCCCCTTTTCACTGCAATGGTGGGAGCGACGAGCAGGAGCGATTGCCTGTGGGGTTCTTCTGCCCCCAGCGGCCCCTATTTACCTGGCGATTGATTCCGGTGAGGTGTGGTGGGCGTTTCTTTGGCTATCTGCCTGGGACGACTTGCGGAGAAGATAGGGAAGGTGGACTAGAAACAGCCTAAGCTCCCATTTGATGGGGGGAAAAAGAAGAGCGGCCAGGCCGGCCGGCAGATGATCTGTCGCTGGAGGAGGAGGCCTCTGCGTCTTCCGTGAAGGCTATATTCTTAGACCTCAAACATAGGCCGTCATTATGACCTTGGCGGGCGGCTGACCGCCTGGCGGCCACCAATGCAGCCACACTCCCGCTGGGGTCATTTTGAGATCCCTGCCGGCCCAGCGGGAATCTCGGCCGCAACACACGAGCCGGCGGTGTTGCAGCCGTGCGACGGGTGCAGTTGCACCCGTCGCGCTTTTCACTGTCTGCTATGCAGACAGTGAAAAGCTGCAAGGGGCCCTGTCTTGGGGCCCCTACACTGCCCATGCCAGTGGCATGGGCAGTGAAGGGGCCCCCAGGGGCCCCGCGACTCCCCGTACTGCCAGCCTTTTCCTGGCAGTTCAAACCACCAGGAAAAGGCTGGCGGTATGGGGACTCATAATCCCCTGGGCAGCGCCGCAAGCAGTGCTGCCCTGGCGGATTATCACCGCTGGGGCAAATGTGGCGGAAAACCGCCATCCACGGCGGTGCGACCGTAATTACCTTAGAAGCACCCCAGCCTGTTGGTGCTGCTTCCGTCAAAACAGCCCTGGCGGTCTTGGACCGCCAGGGTTGTAATTACCCCCATAGTCTGGCCAACATTGATGCCAAGTTGGACCACTTGAGTGAACAAATGGATTGTTTAAAGGAACGGGTAGATGGTCACAACGCCTGCTTTGAGCAAGTGGAATCACACACCTCGGATCTGGAAGACAGTCGACGTGGCGATGGAGAAAAGTTGCTGCACATGGAGCGCGTGTTGGAGGTGATCCGGAACAAAAATGAGGACCTTGAGGCCCGCTCCCACCGTAATAACATCTGCATTTTGGGCCTTCCGGAGTCAACAGCCATGGGCCGAATGGAGGACTATGTTGAGACCATGCTCTCTGCACTGTTCCCTGGTGAGGTCTCCCAGGTATTGGTGGTGGAGAGGGCCCATACATCTCTGGGGCCGAGACAGCCGCTGCGGACAATGTACGCTTACTGAATTACAGAGCTAGGGACACAATACTCAGATTGGCCAGGAAGCATTGTCCTGTGATTTACAATAATACTGAAAATACTGAACTGAGTATCTTCCCAGACTACACTCCTGGGGTGCAGGCGGCCCGTAAGGCCTTGTTGCCGGCCAAAAGCACTCTGAGCCAGACCGATGCCAAATATTCCCTCATTTATCCTGCTAAATTACAAGTGCAGGATAAGGGTAAGCTGCACTTTTTCACTGATCTGAAACTGGCTGTCAAATATGCTAAATCTGTCCCCAAAAAGGTGACTCTGGACTGCCTGCGAGCTGCTGACGGAGAGGGTGATGCTCTCAGTGACAATGACTGAAACTGTTTTGCTGTTGGGGGGTCCCCGCTGCCCTGCTCTGTGTCTTGGGGCTTGACTAATTTGTTGGAAATATAACTACTGGTGCAGCCTGTTTTGCTATACACTTTACACTGTGAGTCCCCCTGCCCACCCATCCCATTCAGGACAGTTCTCGGATGGCCTCGCTGTTGCCCCATTGCATGAGTCCATTCAAGTTGTTTATTACCATGTTGTGGGATATGTTTTTGGGTGTGGGGAGATTGCAGTACTGACCCTATTGGGGGGGGGTCAGCGTGGGTGGGGGTTTGGATTGTTTTGCACTTAGTTTGCTCTTCCTGATTTCTTCCTTCCTCTCCTGCTCCTTCACCTTCATGCAGCCAATGCCTAAATTGTAGTGGAATGGGGAGTTGTGTGTTCTGGTAGACTATTGGGCTGGCACCAAAAAACGTGACTCCTGTACGCTGTGACTCTTCACTTTGAATGTCTGTGGGCTGAATGAAGGGCGTAAGATCTGAATGCTATTTGCCTTTATGCAGCGCCATGCGAAAGACATCTGTATGCTGCAGGAGACTCATCTGGTGGAGGCCACGAAACACCAGGTGAAGGCTGGCTGGATTGGTGAGTGTCATGTTGCGGTGTAGTCGAGGTATGCACAGGGCATGGTGATCCTGATTCGGAAAGGGCTGCAATGGCGTACTGAAAAGGTGCTCGCTGATCCGAATGGTCATAATGTCATGTTGCGGGGACATTGCGAGATAGGCCATTTCGGTTTATGTCCATCTATGGTCCAAATATAAATGGCCCCGATTTCTTTGGGGAAATATGGCGGCTGATTGGCTCGCTGGGTTCCGGGTCCCTGTTGTGGGGGGACTTCAACGTGGTACTGGATTTTGAGGCAGACCGGGAGAGCCAGGCCAGGCTACAACATGTGGCGGCTGCTAAGGCCCTGTCTCTTATCATGGCCGAGGGTGCTTTGGTAGACTTATGGAGGATGAAACACGGAACGGACAGGGAGGTCACTTGTATCAATTACATGTATGGTAGTTGGTCCCGAATAGACAGATGGCTTGGTACCAGGGATGTAGAGGTCTGGACGGAGTCCATTGAGCATAAGCCCCGCACCTTGTCGGATCATTCGCCGGTCATGCTGCAGCTTCTTATTCCTGGGGGCCCCAGTCGTGCATTTATGTGGAGGTTGTCCTATGGTGCAATGAGAGAGCAGGCTTTCAGGGATGAGATACGTGACGCTATAGTGGACTACTTTGCTGATAATCAGGGATCTGTATCCTCGGCGGGCACCATGTGGGAGGCTTTTAATGTAGTAATTCACTGGCTCTGCCTTTCCAAACAACACGGGGTGCTGAAGGCGCTAATGCCGGACTTGGCGAATTTGGAAGCCCAGCTTGCTGACCTAGAACAACGATTGGCCTCTGACGGGTCCGGCGGCCTCCTAGCTGAACTGAGAGAAAAGATGACACCGTATGAGGAGGCAGCACTTCGCGAGGTTGCTTTCTAGGGAGAGATGCTATGGCGAGGAGATGTGGTGAGGGTGAGAGGGCTGGCAGAATGCTGGTAGCAATGCTCCGTAAGCTGTGGATAGGCATTTATATTGAAGAGCTGACCGACTCGACTGGAGCGCATCATTCTGGCACTGAGGAGATCAGACGCGTCTTCAATGACTTTTATTCTTTTTTTTTGTTTAATAATGCTCTATTGAATAAGTTAGCATACACTAGTACAATAGGCTAAATACATTGTAACAAAAAAAAATACTCATAAAGATAATTATACCTATAAAAACAATTTATATACACAACCAGAATAGAATATTGTACCATAGAATAATAGCATTTTTTGTTATGTTTTAGTAAAGAAAGAAAGAAAAGAGAGAAAGGAAAGAAAAGAAAAATGTAAACAATGCAAATTAAAAATCAGATATTTACAATAAACCAACCATTAAGTATTAACAGTAGTATGAAAGGTTTTGTGTTGTGAAAGAAAAGAGGTGAGAGGAAGCCAAAGCTTGTCCCTTTTAATTAACAGTTGAGTAGTATTAGCATTTGCTCGATCCATTCTGCGATTATAACAAATCAGATTCCACCAAGCTACAACAGATATTTACGTGGTATCTTTCCAATTAGAAGTTATAGTTTGCAGTGCACTAGCAATGAGCAAATCATCCAATTTTCCAAGCAGTGGTTGGGAATGCCAAATAGACGAAGTACTACCCAAACAAATATGTAATATATTGAAAGGTGCATTGATGGACAAAATCTGATTGACTTTATCCCAAACTTGTTCCCAAAAAGTATGAACTGAAGGGCACTCAAAAAACATGTGCATATAATGGCTGTTTTCTTTAGAGCATGACCAACACTTTCTATCTGTAGTAAGTTTAAATTTGTAAAGATCTACACGAGTATAGTACAACCTATTATAAAAGTAAAATACATTTGGGTTGTAGATGCTGAACGGGAGGTTGTATGGAGTTTTGACCATATTTTTTTCCATGTATATATAGGAATGTTTTGATTCAAATCCTGCTCCCATGCTAATTCTATTTTAGACTTTGGTCTCACAAGACTGGTATGTGTAAGGGTTCTGTATATAAAGGATGCTGGGACTTGTTAGGAAAACTTATGAGGTTGGGAAATAGGCTGTGTAGAAGAGGGAGCCTCCAAAGATTGAGACAACAAGTTATAGAGGATAGCAAAGAGAGTTTGGTATTGCACATCGTAATAAGAGGAGATATGAAATGTCCGTTGAATATCTTGAAGTTAAAGTACAGCATTATCTAAAATGAAATGATCTAAAGTTATAATGCCTTTGTGCATCCACTCTTTCCATACTAAACTTCTATTATGAAATGTAATATCATTATTGTACCATATAGGGGTTTGCCTAAGGCTCTCATATGAGGAGTGAGAGACAAGAAGTAATGGCTTGGCAACAGAAATAGAATGAGTTATTATTGGAGAGAAAAGAGATTTAGGAGGTTTTGAAAGCCGAACTGCATCTCTAAATGTAAATGGTGTAATTTGTGAGTGTTCCAATCGACTCCATAGAGAGGTCCCTTTATGAAAAGTGGGAGAGAGGGACAACCATATTTGTTTTAAAAGAAATGCATTGTGGTATCTTCTAAGGCACGGAAAATGTACACCTCCATTATCTCTAGGTTCCTGCAGTTTGACTAGAGATATGCGAGATTTAAGTTTGTTCCATAAAAATTTCATAAATAATGCATTTATAGCTTTAAAAAAACTAGAAGGAAGTTTAACTGGGAGCATAGATAAATAAAAATAAAAAATGGGCAACAACATCATTTTAATTGTGGCCATTCTTCCCCACCACGTTAAATAAAGAGGATACCATCCGTCAAGTAATTTCGAAATCTTTGACTCTACCTCTTTGAGATTAGTTTGAATAGTGTCTTTAAGAGAGTTGGAATAGGATATGCCCAGGCATTTGATATGCTTAGAGTTCCAAGTAAAACCAGTATCTTTAAACATGTCTGGTAGACAATAAGCATTTAATGGCAAAACCTCTGATTTGTCTACATTATGCTTATAACCTGAGACACTTGAGTATTCTTGTATTAAGTTCCGGTATAGTCTTTTGAGGATTAGAGATAAAAAGTAAAATGTTGTCAGAATAAACTGTGTATTTAATCTCAGTTTCTTTATGCTTAAAACCATAAAAATCAGATGACCTACGTATTTTCTCTAGAAGGGGCTCAAGTGCTAATATAAATTACAGGTGACAGAGGACAGCCTTGTCTAGTGCCTCTGTGCAGGAGGAAGTAATGGGATTGTTTACCATTGACTAAAATTGATGTAGAGGGTGAAGAGTATAAACTTCTTATAAGTTTAATAATATAAGGACTAAAACTATGCCATTTTAATGCTCCAAACATCAAAGCCCAACAAACTCGATCAAAGGCTTTTTCAGCATCTACAGTTATGTTAGCTATAGGGTCCCTGGACTTAGAGGCAAGATGGATAATATTGAGAAAAGTTCTAGAATTATCCGTTATGTACCGCCCCTTAACAAAACCTGACTGATGAATGTCTATTAAGTCTGCGATAAAATGATTAATCCGTAAGGCTAGGACTTTTGCAAAGATTTTACAGTCAACATTAATAAGGGATATAGGTCTATAATTACCACATTTGGATAAATCCTTATCCTTTTTAGGAATCAAACACAACATAGCTTCAGAAAAAGTGCCCTTTGCCTGATCTTTTGATGAAATATTGTATAAGTGTTAATAGCTTTGGAACTAAAATAGATGCAAAAGTTGAATAAAATTCTATTGAAAAGTCATACGGGCCAGGGGCCTTATTTTTAGGAAGCTTGGTAATGGCATTTTTAATTTCTGTTTCAGATAGGTCAGAGTCTGATAGTGACAAATCTACTTTTTGTTGGTCACTCTGCCCAAATTCCTATATTTGTTCATCAATCTACCTCTCGTCGTTACAACCAGCTTTATGAAGAGGCTTAAGTCCGCGCTTGTGGCTCTTGCTTGGGCTGGCCGGCAGCCCAGAATTTCATAGGGAAAACCTGACACTTCTGTTTGAACAGGGTGGTGTGGCGGCCCTGGATCTAGAACTCTATTACAATTGCACGCAAGCCCACTTTGCACATTTCTGGCTGCACCCTATACGATATTTGCCACACTTAGCTCCTGAATGTGATGCAGTGTGGCTAGGCAGGCTATCGCGGGTGATTGGTGTTTTGACCAGACCCAGGCTGCGTGGGGTGGACACTGTGGCTTACACAGTGCGTGCCTGGACTGCGCTATTTCGGCATGCCGATGTATAAGAGTCCTTTGCGCCTTCAGTGCCGCTGCGAGATGTTGTGGGTCTGCCGCTGTTGGAGGACGGTCGAGTATGTGGGTTCCTCTGAGAGTTGAACTTAAATACCCTGGGATCTTAGTTTTCAGTGGGGATGTTCCTCTCCTCCCCTATTGATTATATTAAGTGCTTTTATGGCCTGTATTGATAGTGTCAAAATACAGATGATTTTGATTTTGAAATATGGTTAATATTCATAGAAACTATCTTTTGAGACATTTAGTTACTTCTGAAAAAATATTTTTTTAATTGTTTTTGTTTTTAGATACTTTTCTGGCTTTTGTTTAGAAGGTAAACACAACCAAACCAAAGCAATAGTCTCAACAGGACAGAAGAAGACAACAAGGGTAAAAAATAAACCTAAGGCTTTTGGGGAGGACACTGGTAAGTCAGGACAAGCCTACATTGAATTGTTATATTTCTCTCTCCAACAACAATGACAGTATGGCAGAGGAGACAGTATGCCACGGCACTGCCATTATAGTGTGATACTGTCTGAAAAGATGTATCAGTACCCAGGTAGGAAGAGCAGGTAGTGGTCAAATGCACCGGTTGTTGGTGGAGGTGCTGATGAACCAGAAGGTGTTGCATTAACCAAAGAAGTGGCCACTGACAATCGTCCTGCCTTCAGCTTCTTCTAGCTCCTTCTGATGCCTTCTTTTCACATGTGCCAACCTGGTGTTGGAATGAATTGCCTGAAGGTGTTTTCTCATTCTCTGTGGATATGCACAGCATCCATGGGTTTTTTCACAATCAAATTGATTTGTTTTTCCCTAGTGTCTCATGATGACTACCACAACATGATAATCTTGGACTGTCAATATTATAAATGACATAGTAGTATGCCAGAAATTGTAGTTTTGTCTGAAAACACATAAAAATGAAAACAATGTAGGATTGACATTGTGTTATGTTTATTAAATAAAATCCAATATCACTGTTGTAGTCTATTATTTACTTACCATCTACTATGAAGCCACCATAAGACACTGTAGTGCCATATTGCTCTATTATATCACAATCATACCTGAAAAGATGTATTGGCACTGCATGAAAGCAAATTGATCACTCAGATGACTATGACAGTCATATTCAACTTTCACTATCATGAAAGTGCTGCAGTACCAAAACAAACATCTAAAGAATTAATACTCTATTAAACAGCTCTCTCATGAGCTCTAATGAGAGCAAAACATGTGTCAGGGGTTGCTTTTACTCATTCCAGGTTGGCTTGGATGGTATTTTACCAGTCCAAAGCTGTAATACTGTGCCTGGAGTGGTAAATGGCTTTTGTCATTTTACAGGTCGGCAAGGTTGACACTGTGTCAATCCTATGCTTAAAGACTTTGCTGTACAAATGGCAAAATACTTGGCCCTCATTACAACCATGGTGGTCGGTGTTAAAGCAGCGGTAATACCACCAACAGGTCGGCAGAAAAAAAAATGTAATCACGATCAAAAAAATCGCCAACATAGACAGCCACTTTAACACTCCGACCGCCACGGCGGTAGAAACAAACACTTTGGCGGTAACCACCAACAGACAGGCGGAAGACAATGTACCGCCCACTGTATTACAAGAGGCCTATCTGCCACCTTTTCCGGGGCGGTACCAACGCTATCAAATGCACGGCAGAAACAGTACACAGATAGGAAACCACTCACCTCTCAACACCCAACGAGGAACTAGGATGCCATGGAGCCCGAACTACAAGTCCTGCCCATGCTGGTCTTCCTCCTTCTGCATCAGGAGAAGGAAAGACGCCGTCGACGACCACGGTGAGTACTGCACCTACAACACAGGGGAGGGTGGGAGGGAAAAGATAGTGACACACACACAGGCAACACGCAAAACCCCCACCCTCACCCTTACCCACAACACCATACACACAAATACATGCAGCAACATTAGAAATACACCCCCTCACCCTCTGGAAGAACGCCAGGACAAAAGGAAATGGATGTAACGAGTGCAATCTATTAAATATCAGAAAGTGCAAGTTAAAAAATCAGTATATACAAATAAGTACACCAACTACACAAGTCCAGATATTACTCAAACATCGTCCGTGGATCAATGTCACAAAATGCATGGGCAAAGCCCACACAAGATACCTGACTCGAAACGCAGAGAACACTGCAGGGGCATCAGATCGAAATAAAACAGGAACCTCAGGGGGCTCCTCAGCCGGATGAACGCACAATGCCACTGCTCCACGAGGGGGCTCCATGCCCATTGCTGTATTCTGGGGAGTGCAAAGCCACAGTCTCTCAAGTCTTTCCAGTGGGTGGTTTGCCCAGTGCTCTGTCCTGGGGCGTGCAAAGCCACAGTCTCACAAGTGGATGTCAGTCTCCACTGGTTCTGGAGGGGGCTTGGTACCCAGAGTGCTTCATCCTGCCAAGGACTGAGGTAGTGGATGCTTTTCTCCACTGGTTCTGAAGGGGGCTTGGTGCCCAGAGTGCTTCATCTTGCCAAGGACTGAGGTAGTGATGCTTTTCTCCACTGGTTCTGGAGGGGGCTTGGTGCCCAGAGTCCTTCACATGCAGTGTGGCAGGTCCCATTCCCTTACCTGGGTGTGTGTGCCACGAGATTGCCTGGGAACAGGTAGCATGATACGCCATGGAGGCAGAGACACACTCCAGCCTGCTGCGACTTCGCCTGCCACCTGCAGGTGCAAACAGTGCTGACAGTCATGCCTCAAGGAAGCTGGGCATGGTCCAGGACACCTCCTGCAGCCTCGGACGGCTGCCCACTGGGGATGATTGCCATGTCCGCTGTGGTGGCACTGTCTGAGCACGTCGCGGGGCTGGTGGCGGGGCTTGCAGCGGTGTCTGTGGCGGAGGTGCTGGCAGTGGTGCATGTGTCTGCACCTGTTGAGGGACACAGCAGGACGTCCCCTGCAGCCTCGGACAGCTGCCCACTGGGAATGATGCTGGGCACTGTTGCTGAGGCAGCAGACGTGCAGGTGGTGGTGCTGGTGGTGGTACTGGTGGCGGTGCTGGTGGAGGTGCAGGTGGGGGTGTCCACCGCCGTACAGGTTGGTGTAGTGGTTGACAGAAGGGGTGACTCTGGTCCCTCAGTCGGAGCCACCGTGCCCTGTCCTGACCTGCTCTTCGGCTTGTGTCCCTTCCCCACCTTTGCTGTTGCTGCTGGTGTCTTGCCACTGTCCCTTTTTGGCTTGGAGGAGCCCTTGCTTGCTGGTAGGTGCGGCTTCTCCCTCCGGCATGTGGGCACCTTCTTCACCTTGGCAGGTGGTGGAATGGCCTGCTCCTTGTCCTCACTAGGTGGCACACTGGCAGCCCTGATGGGTGGCGATGAGACCGGAGTTGCTGGCACCACTGTGCTTGGGGATTTGGTGGCTGAGGTGCTGGGCTGGGACCTGGAAAGCCTGGCCCTAGGGGAAGGACGGGGAGAGGTGTAGAGAAGAGGTCAATGTTAGCCAGGAAAGGTTTCTTAGACACACTGGGACGGGAAGATGGAGGGGGTTTGGGAGTGAAGGAAGAGGTAGTGGTTGTAGGAGGTGTACGTTTCCTGAATTTGGGTGAAGGTGCATGGGTCGGAGGCTGTTGTGAGGTGGATGTCTGTTGTGTGGTTGTGTGCCTGAGTTTGTGTACTTTGGGAGGAGGGCTCACAGACACACTGGGAGAGGACACAGGGGATGTGTGAATGGTAGTGGGGGTGGTGATTGCACGTGAGCGGTGTGTGGTGGTGGGCGTGCTGGTGATGGAGGTAGTGGCTAAGGATGTAGTGCATGCAGGTGTGAGTGTAGACGAGACAGGGATGGAGGAGGAGGGGGACACAGTAGAGGCAGTGTATGTTGCTGTGTTGCATGGGTATGCTGCTTGTGTGAGTGCCTGTGAGATGTGTGGTGCTTATGTTTGCCATGTCCACTCTTGTGTGTTGATGAGTGTGCATGCTGGTCTGATGGTGTGCTTGGAATAGGCTGAGGTACAGGGGATTTGGTCGGGGTGGAGGAAGTTGGAAGGGGGAGGCTGTACACAGGGACAGTGGCTGCCATCAGTGCTGTGGCCAGAGCCTGAAATACTCTCTGTTGGGCCGCCTGGCCAGAATGAATGCCCTCCAGGTATGCATTTGTTTGTTACAAATCCCTCTCAACACCCTGTATGGCATTCAAAATTGTAGATTGCCCAACAGTGAGAGATCTCAGGAGGTCAATAGCCTCCTCACTGAGGGCAGCAGGGCTGACTGGGGCAGGGCCTGAGCTGCCTGGGGCGAAGGAGATGCCCACCCTCCTGGGTGAGCGGGCACAGGACACACGCTGAGGGGCTTCTGGGAGGGCGGGTGGCGGCTGTACTTGTTGATGCCGTGGGCACAGAGGTGCCCGCCACCGCAAGGGAGCTCCCATCAGAGGAGGAGTTGCAGTCGCTGGTGTATGCTCCTGTCCCCGTCATGGAGCTCCCCTCGCCCTCCGTCCCACTGGTGCCTTCAGACTCTGTTACTTCACTCTCCAGGGCCATGTGGGATGCAGCTCCCTCCTGCTCCGGTGCCACTGCTCCTCCGCCAGATGATGCTAATGCACGCAAGAACAGGGTGACAAATCCAAAAGGGGGGGAGACAGAAAAGACACATGGTCAGTGCATGCAACACCACTACCGTTGCCAGACACAACACACAGGGAGCAGCCCTATGCACTAAGCCATGCACTAACAGTTCCTAGGAAAATCACCTGCCCATGGAGGACGATGCCGAAGCCCATTTGCGGCACACCTGGAACCAACAGGAGTCTGACTAGGTGTAGATGGCTACTACCACTATTGGGGTTGGAGTGCCACAGAGCCTGCTTAACAAGAGACCTACCCTACCAAGTTCGCCCTGGCCTAGGGGAACCCACAGGCCACTTCCCCCACCCAGTCACCTCGTAAAGCGTGGCTGTGTGATGCCCTCAAGCGCCCATCCAACTCCGGATATGCCACCGCCAGGATCCAGAACATCAGGTGAGTCATGGTGCGACGGGCACCCCTTCCACGTTGGGAGGCGATCCCCAGCTGGGCCTTCGCCGTCTTCTTGTTCCAGCGACGCATGTCCTCCCATCTTTTCCGGCAGTGGGTGCTCCGTCTATGGTAGACCCCCAGGGTCCGCACGTCCTTGGCGATGGCATGCCAAATACCCTTCTTCTGGTGGGTGCTGACCTAGAGGAAAAGTGAAGTAAGAATGGATGTTACTATCCTGTACATTTCTTCTCACGCATTGCCTAAACACCTCCCACTCTGGCCCAGACATACAAATACACACACTATCCTCACATGCTGGCTTGTCCCCCTCCCCACCCTCTTCGATCCACGACACTCCATACAATCATGTGCCAACCACCATGCTCACAGTGTACTCACCTGTTTGTCTGGAGGACCGTACAGTTGAGTGTACTGGGGGAGGACCCCATCCACTAGTTTCTCCAACTCCTCCAAAGGGAAGGCAGGGGCCCTTTCCCCAAACACTGTAGCCGTCGTCGCTTCCAGACAAAGGTCACAGCAGCACTTGCAGTGCAGGTCCTCTCCTGTTGAAGATCAGGTATCAAGTGAGGGAACAGTTAGAAAATGGTGGCCACGTCCGCGGTGGTGCGTACCAGCACCGCTGGCGTACATCGTCATTGGCTCCTGGAACCCATAGTGCCCAATGTTAACCAATGCTGAATTGCGCCGTGGTCTTTGACCGCCTACCGCGATGGTGTCCAAAGCCAGTGCAGTTATCTCATTTCCCCTTGTCCCACCTTACAGGTCAGGCAGCCACCATTTCAGGGGGCCACATGGCAGGCCAAATAACTGCGTCACACCTATTTAGGCCAGGAATACGGACAGACAAAGGAACATGGAGAAATTGTAACGTTTTTGCAAAAAGCATTGTGATACCTAAGTGTTGTATGACCCTCTGATCACCGTTCTCCTCCATAGGGCAAGTCTGCTTGGGCTGGTGATGAGATGGCGGCATCCTCCGGTGTACAGACCCATGGTGGACCTGTCGACAATGGAAGACAGACACATAATTATCACTTACAGACTTGATTGTGCAACAATCCAGGAATTGTGTGCCCAGTTGGAGCCTGACCTGATTTCTGCTATCCGCCATCCCACAGGAATCCCCCCTCTAGTGCAGGTCCTGTCTGTACTCCATTTCCTGGCCAGTGGATCTCTTCAAACAACAGTGGCCATTAAATCAGGGATGTCCCAGCCAATGTTCTCTAACATGTTGTCCAGAGTTTGGTCTGCACTGCTGAAACACATGCACAGCTACATTGTTTTCCCTCAAGTGGAGGATTTGCACACAGTGAAAGGTGACTTTTATGCCCTGGGACATATCCCCAACATCATTGATGCCATTGATGGTACACATGTGGCATTTGTTCGCCCCCCTGCAGGAATGAACAGGTGTACAGAAACCGGAAAAGCTACCATTCTATGAATGTGCAGATGGTGTGTTTGGCAGACCAGTACATCTCCCATGTGAATGTCAAGTATCCGGGCTCAGTGCATGACGCTTACATTTTGAGAAATAGCAGCATCCCGTATGTGATGAGGCAACTCTAGAGGCACTGTGTGTGGCTAATAGGTGAGCCTAAAGTCCCCGCACAGTTCCATTTAGTGTCTGGGTATGGGAGATTCCCTAATGTTTGGAGGATGTCTAACAGTTGTCCCTCGATATTTGCAGGTGACTCTGGTTACCCCAACCTGTCATGGCTACTGACCCCAGTGAGAAATCCCAGGACAAGGGCAGAGGAACGCTACAATGAGGCACGTGGGTGAACTTGGAGGATTATAGAGCGCACCTTCGGCCTCCTGAAGGCCAGATTCCGGTGCCTCCATCTTACAGGTTGATCCCTATACTACTCACCGAAGAAGGTGTGCCAGATAATTGTGGCCTGCTGTATGTTGCACAACCTGGCTTTGCGACGCCAGGTGCCTTTTCTGCAGGAGGATGGGCCTGATGTTGGTCTTGTGGCAGCTGTGGAGCCTGTGGACGGTGAAGAAGAGGAGGCAGAAGAAGAAGATGTAGACAACCAAAACAACATCATCATGCAATACTTCCAGTGAGACACAGGTAAGAAGATGGAACTGCTTCCCACATCTCATACTATTGTAGTAGCTAGCATAAGTCTGCCTTTTTCACTCTGTGTATGGACCCTGACTTGTCACTTTGGCTTTCCATTTCACAGATCTGGGTCCCAATTTGTGCCCTCTGCTATGTTTACTGCTGGCCTACAGCTGTGTAACATTGGTATGTGAACAAGTACATTGACATTGCTATATTCCAGAGATGTTGCAATTATCCATTTGTGAAAGCACAGACTGACTCCAGATTGTTTGGTGATTCAAGGGTGTATTTCTGTGAAAATAAGTGGAGGGGTGTGTGAAATGGGCTCGGGTGATGGTGGAGGAATGTCCATGGCAGAGTCCAGGCTATTTGTATCACAGGGGCATTGTCCAGTGTGGCATAGGAAGTGGAGCAATGGCAGTTTAAGGTGGACAGGATGACAAAGTGGGACAGAAGGGTGACATTCAGGAGGGTCTCATTTCCTGGTGGGGGTCTTGGCAATGTTCTCTGTCTTGTTCCTGGATCTCAGGGACTGTTTCTGGGGTGGTTCTCCTTCTACAGGGGGTGGGGTGCTGGTGGCCTGTTGTTCCTGTGGCGGTGCCTCCTGTCCACTAGCGCCGGTGGAGGTGGAGGGCTGTTCATCATCCAGGCTAGTGTCAGGGGCCCGTTGGTGTGCCACTGTGTCCCTCATGGTGTTGACAAGATCTGCCAGCACCCCTGCTATGGTGACCAGGGTGGTGTTAATGGACTTCAAGTCCTCCCTGATCCCAAGGTAGTGCTCCTCCTGCAGCCGCTGGGTCTCCTGAAACGTGGCCAGTACCGTGCCCATGGTCTCCTGGGAATGATGGTATGCTCCCATGATGTTGGAGAGTGCCTCGTGGAGAGTGGGTTCCCTGGGCCTGTCCTCCCCCTGTTGCACAGCAGTCCTCCCAGCTTCACTGTTATCCTGTGCCTCTGTCCATTGAACTGTGCCCACTGCCACTGACCCCAGGTCCCTGATTGTCTTGGGTTTGGTGGTTTGCCTGGGTTCCCTGTACTGGTGGACACACTGTTGATTGACGTGTCCTCGGGACAGAGGGATGAGCCCACTGGGTGGGTGCTGTGCTGGTGTTTCCTGAGGGGGGAGGCTCTGTGGTGGTTTGGGACTGTGTCCGGGGAACCAACTGTCCTGAGGTCCCTGATGGGCCGGGCTGGTCATCTTGATCAAGGCGTGCAGAGCTGCTGTCATCACTGTGGGCCTCTTCTGTGGGGGGACTGGATATGTTTGGCACCTGTCCGGTGACATTGGGTATGGGTCCTGATGGGGTGTAAATGCATAATTTTAGTATATGTGTGTGCCATCTTGTGCATTAGGTGTGGTACCCTCTACTCCTGTGCTTGGTCATTGAGTTTGCCTTTTTGTGATAGTTGTTTTGCGGTGTGTGTGGGTATCTGTACTGGACCATGCAAAGGTGTTGCATGCAGGGCCTTGGTATTAAGATGTGTGGGTTGTGATAGTGGGACATATGGAGTTGATGGTGTGACGGGGTGAGGTAAGAGTGGGAGTATGTGATGGCATGCAGGTGGGGTTGGGGGGATGTAGTAGTAAAGCTATGACTTACCAGAGTCCAGTCTTCCTGCTACTCCTGCGAGGCGCTCAGGAAGCATGATCGCCAAGACTTGCTCCTCCTATGTTGTTAGTTGTGGGGGAGGAGGTGGGGGTCCACCGCCAGTCCTCTGTACAGCAATCTGGTGTCTAGATACCACAGAACGTACCTTCCCCCGTATGTCGTTCCACCTCTTCCTGATGTCATCCTGTGTTCTTGGATGCTGTCCCACTGCGTTGACCCTGTCGACAATTCTCTGCCATAGCTCCATCTTCCTTGCAATGGATGTCTGCTGCACCTGTGATCCGAATAGCTGTGACTATACCCGGATGATTTCCTCCACCATGACCCTGAGCTCCTCCTCAGAAAACCTGGGGTGTCTTTGTGGTGCCATGATTTGGTGTGGGTGATGTGTGAAGTGCTATTTGTTGTGATGTGTGAGGGGATGTGTTGGTGTGTGTTGTGTGAGGTGCATGGATGTTGTATAAGTGATGGTGTTGTGTGTCTGTGGATGCTGGTGTTGTGTTAGCTAATCTCTCTCTCTGGTCTTCTTTCAAATTTTTGGTTATAAGGGATTGTGGGTGATGTGGGTGTGTGCTTTATATTGGATGGGGTGTGGTGTGTGTATGTGTATCAGGTGTGTGTGTTTCGAATTGTCCAATGTAGTAGTGTTTTGTAATTGTGTGTGAATTTTGAGCACGGCGGTGTGTACCACCAATGGATTACCGCAATTGAAAGACCGCTGCGTTGATTCGTGGGTCATAATAGTTTGGGCTTTTTCTTGTTGGCGAGACGGCGTGGGTTTTGGTATCGCCAGTTTATCACTGACCTTTGGTGTGGCGCACTTGTGTGGGTGTCTGTATTGTGTCAGATTCCTAGCTGTGGGGTGTAATACCTCTAGCGGAATTCTGCCGCCGCAACGGTATGTTGGCGGTCTTCAGCACGGCAGAAATCGGGATTTACCGCCAGGGTTGTAATGAGGGCCTTTGTCACTATCTAGCTCGGCATGGATAGGACTGTGCTGATCCAATGCTTTAAAACTTTGCTAGATAAACAGACATTTGAGGTGAGCAAATCTAGAGTGTCACTGGTGTTGCAGGGTGCTTCTTACTAGAGCTGCTCTCCACCTACACCTGGGAACTACCCAGAGTTCTCTATTCTTTTTTGCATAATTTATGCATCACTCTAACCCTGAAAGGGATTTGTTTTGAATAAATAACATTATCTCATTAGACACATAAAAATGCATACAAATTCATTGGAAAAAAAAAACATAAGGTTTAAGATTAGTTATGGTTAACCTTAGTTTTTTTCAATTAATTTCTGAGGTTGTTTTAATGCAAAGTAATATATTATTACTACACCTAATTATGACATCACTTTAATCTTTGTTTTCTGAAATAAAATTCTAGTTTGTTTTAAAAACATAAAGTAAAAGTCCACTGCTGTGTGTGGTGTGGGATGGGTTCAGGGCCTCTTGAGTTCGACACATTGGAAGCCGTCTACCAGCCCCTGCATGTGACCTTCAGCCGTGCGCAGCAGGGGGCTGGACTCGGGCATGGCTTTTAAGGCCATACCCTGCGCCCAACACTCTGCAAGTGCCCCACATCTCACAGCACATCTTTCTAGGGGTGTGGTTGGTCTTGCAGGGCCTGGCAGCACTCAGGCAAGCTAATCGAATTTGTCAAAGAGTCACTACTAGGGGTGTGCGGGGAGCTCCACTCCGCTGGTGGAGCTAATGGAGTTTTTGGAATTCTGCGATCCGCTTGGAGCATGAAGTTTGTTGAAAAGCTCCACTAGCCCTGCCAGCCTGTGCTGCGCTGTGCAGCCCATAACTGGGCAGTGCTGTGCACCGAAGCCCACTAGCAGAGGCCAGAGGGAGGCAGCCGCTGCAGACTCGGAGAGGATGATGTCGACGAGGAGAGAGAAGGACCCCCTGGAAGACTCAGGTGTACAAATAAGGATTAAAATGGCAGCTTTTGCTGCCTATGGCCCTGACCTGAATTTGGGCCAGGGCCGTGGGCAGTAAAAGAAAGCTGCAGTTTCAGGTCTCTTGTGCACCGGCCTGGCAGCTTTGGCTGCCGACCGCCATGGCCTGAATTTAGGCCAGAGCTGTGGGCAGTGAAAGAAAGCTATGATTTCAGGCCTCTTGTGCACCGGCCTGCTCTGTTTGCACTGCACACAGGACAGTCCGGTGCAAAAGAGATCTGAAACAGTAGCTTCTGTGGCCCTCTCCTGAATGCGCCCAATCTCCGAAGCGCTAAGCAGGGTCGGGTCCTGCTTTGCGCGTCCAAGATCTGGCACATTCAGGACTCCGCGGATCATGAAACTCCAACTCTGCGGAATTTCACTGAGTTGTAATCTTCTACTGCTTCAAGAAGGGACTCCTTGTTTGCTACAGGTACAAAGGAGCTGGCCAGAGTCCCCTGCATCAAGCCCTGCTAGCAGAGCCCAGCTGACCAGCGTACAGTGGCCGTTTGAGGATTTCGACCAGGTGCATTCTGGGAATTGTAGTCCCAGCTCCCAAGGAGCCGCTCAGAGCTTCTGGAACCTTGGATAAAGTTGTGGACACTTCAAGGACCCAAAAAGGATCTCTGGAAGAAGATCTAGAAGTTTTGAGACGTTTGGAGCAACTCCATAAGTTGAAGTGGTGTATTGTGGGAGTTGTAAGAGCCCCAAGAGGCAAACCAGAGCCTCTGAACCCTTGGCTGATGCTATGGACCACTTTCCTGAATCAAGAAACACTTCTGAAAGTAAGTGTTATAATGTTACCTCATGGGTGGCCTGAAGTCTAAGCTTTGACCTTTTTAAACCTTTGATCGCTAGTTGCTTCTATGCGCTACCAACCATTAATTATTTTAAAAAATCATATCTCTAGTTCCCCTTCTCCGATTTTAATCATTTTGGTGTCATTTTAAATATAAAAATATAATCGATGTTTATAAATTAGTGTCTGATTTTTATTGTGTTTTACTTATTTACTGTTTTGTGATTTTTAAATGCTTTACACACTTGTCTCCTAAGTTAAGCCTTGTCGCTCGTTGCCAAGCTACCAAGGGTTGAGTTGGGGTTTAATTTATGAGACCTAACTGGACCTAAGTAGGGGTTGGTGGCCGATTGCTAGGTGTAAGGGGTGAGTATGTCAATATATATATAGAGCAGATCTATCATGTTTATAAAAAAATAACTGATAATGAAATGTACATTTCATTAATTCACTCAATTCAACGATTAATAAAAGTGATTGTTATAAAAAAGTTTAATAACATGTGTCCGAGTCTCTCTTTTATCATTGCTTTTATGATTGCATTTTTGTGGGCTTAAAAATGTTAAAAGGAAGACATTTTGATCTTATTTTTTTAATTAAAAAAATAAAATAAATATGACCGTCTTTCTATTAAAATTTTTCAGCCCACAAAATGTAATTATAAAAACGGCCACAAAAGGGCCTAGCACTTCAGCTGTAGAGAATAGAACTCCAGCTAGGAATGCTTTTAGAAAATATGGTAATATGGTTTCCTTTGTCATGAATTTAAATGATCCAGGAGACTTACCGATTTTATAATGTTGCTGGGGGGCTGCTGTACATCCTGCACCACCCCACAACTTAAAAAAAAGGTTTGGTCATGGCATTGCCTCCTTTAGGGGCACCACCAGAAAGAAAATATTTATTTAAAAAAGCCCTTGAGCTTTATGGGGCACTTCTTGCCGGAGCAGTGAATAATAAATGAGTGGCTCTGGCGCTCATTTATTATCAATATTTTTTCTACATTTTTGTGCATATGCTCATGCCCGCCAGGGGCACCCACATCTTTATTTTCCATTGAAAGTCCTAGGCCCCCCACAACCCCATTTGGCTCCCCAGGCTGCACTCTTTGTGGGTGCCGGTGGGAGCTGTCATTTTTGTGTTAAGTTGGTGTCCACCTGGGGCACCTATTCAGCCATTTTTGTTGGAGGCTGGGGAGGATGCCCCAGGGCCACTGAAGCCATAGCTGACTCCCCTGGGGGGAGCCATACATTATTTTATTGTAGATGTGGTGCCCACCTGGGCACCCAGAGTGCTATTTTGATTGGGGGTCGTGGAGGGAACCCCACAACCCCAGTGGCCACAGCTGTCTCAGCTGGCGTATGCTGGCCTTTATTTTATTGTCGGTCGGTGCCCGGTTCCCACCCTGGGCGCACACAGCACCATTTTCGAGGGGTGCTGTATGGGGGAGCCCTAAGGCCCATGCAACCGCTACTGTCTCTGCAGCCAGCACCATACTGGGTGCTAGTGGGAGCTGGCTACCTTTCTTTGCTCCTACTTAAGTGGGAGCAGCATTTTTAACTTCTCCTGCAGGGCAGGAGAAAACGTATTTTTTCCTGCCCAGGAGAGCGTGTGCAGGGTATATCCAAACTCGCTTGGACTTGGGACCACCGCTTCCTAGGGGTGGGCTCCCTAGGACACTTAAGTATAGGGCCCCAGGGAGATGGGGTCCCCGGGGCTGATATCGCATTGCGCAGGGGAGTGTGCAGCCATCCTCCCCATACTAAATAAAGTCAGCCATAGGGGATGAGGTCCTCGGGCCTGAACAGGCTTGGTAGGGAGGGCTGCATGCCACCTTTCCCTTTTTAAAAAAAATCACCACTGGGGATAGGGTCCCAATGGCACTCGCGAGTCTTGGAGGGGCTGCATTCCCCTCTTCTGTTTCTTTCATATTCTGCCCCAGGGGGGGCATAATCCCCGCCCCTTCATTTTACATATGGGCCCAGGAGGTGGGGTCCTCGGGCCACAAAGAGGCTCCGGAAGGGGGGGCATGGGTCCCTCTTCTAAATATAAAAATATTGCTGCCACACCGCCCCCCAATCCCAGGTTCACTTGAGCTGGTGTCCACCCTATTGTTTTTTAATTTTGCCGTGAATTCACCACAAGTTTGCAGCAAACTTTTTAAAAAGCTATGCCTTTGGCTCCAGGACAACTGAACAGCGATACCAGGGCTAAGGAAGTAGAATATCCCTTCCTTGTCCCTTTACCTTTTTTTAACCTCTTTTTTTAGGACTTGGGAGTGAGTCCCAAGTCCCAAGATGGCTACTGGTACATAATTGTTGATATGGTGGCAGCCAATCAAATCTCATCTTGAGATATGTCAGCTCTGCAAATCCTCTGCGGTGTGAAAAAATACAAAGTTTATGAGGATTAATTTCTCAAAAAGTACTGAATGGATTTACACCAATCAACAGAGGACCCTTTCTGAACCAAGATCTAGCTTGGCACCAAATTTGGTGTAATTTTTTTCAATGTGTTTGCAGTATTGTTGTTAAATTTTCATATGAAAACTGAATGGGGAAACAACCCTTTTTCTCGGCTCATGCTTGACGGACCACCCCAAAAACTTTCCAGGAAGGAACTGATATGGATAGACTTTTTTCTTTTTTTACAAAGTTTTGTTTATCTAGTGGTAGTCGCCAGTAGGTAGTTATAATTAGGACCATTTTTCCATAGATGGAGCGTTTTTTGTATTGCCAATAATTTGGCACCACTTGACGAATCTTCATGACATTTTCAAAACGTGTACTTTGGTCAGTTCAGCTGCTGTCTTCAAAGTTTTGGGGTGATCCACGAAGCAGGGGCCAAAATAAAGGTGGTGTCCCACAACACTTTTTCACCATCCGGTGTCTATGGGAATTTTTAATTCTTTAGACATGCCTACCGCCCGAACCGCTAAACAGAATTACACCAAATTTGTCACAAAGCTAGATTCTGTTCTGCAAATCACGCTTTATTTGGTATGGTATAAATCCGTTCAGTAGTTTTGGAGTAATTCAAGGCCAAAAAATATAGATATCTAGTGCAGCGGATTCGGATAAGCAAGGCGCTGATTGGCTGGCCGCAACTTGACAGAAAAGTTGCGGCAGCCACTTAGTTTATCACATCGGCTCAGGGTTGGAAAAGAAGAGGGAAAAAACACATAAGAGGTCAGGATACAGGTATCCTGACCCCACAGGACACATAGAGGGGTTCCTTTGGGACCACCCGTGGGCAAAAATTGCCCAATTTATATTTTTTCACCCGATTCTCGGTTCTGCGGATCCACGGATCCACGGATTCCAGATTCACAAATCCACTTGAGGATTTGTGAGCCCGGAGAAAAAAATGCCCAATGTATTCAAACTCATGCTTTGCACGGCGTTTGCCTTTGGCATCTTGGGTTCGGGTGCATGCAGGAAGGTTGGCAGCTGGGCCTGGCAAAAGGCGCTTATATTCATATCTGTGCGTCCTAAAATAGTACAGAATTCACTGAAAAAAACAAAGGTTACAGGGATGTTTCAAGAAACTATAACTCGCGCCCTAAGGTAACTATATCTCGCGCCTCCACCATGTGCAGCTAATTACTCCACATTTTCTATCACTGATGACACATTCTGTGGCATCTTTGATATTATTAATACAACATTTGAAATAAAATGATTTATCAGAAAACTGTGCATGGCGAGGGTACATTTTCTAGTTACTTTAGGGCGCCAGTTATAGTTACTTGAAATAACTCTAATTATAACTGCTGAATTTCTAAGGTTTTGTGCGAGTAAATTCAGAACCTAGCTATAACGTCCCTGTAACCTTTATTTTTTTTTCAGTATAAGTATATATATATATATATATATATATATATATATATATATATACATATATGTCACTAAATATATAGTTACTGAACACAAGTCATCAACTGTCACCTGCACACAGTTACACAACGATTTATAACATGTTCAATGCCTCTATACACCTATGATGCCTTAGGAGCACTTGTGGTTTGTAAACACTTACACCCATTAGATGGATACAGGCCGAACAAAATTAGGTAGAAAAGTAATATGGTGGCTATCCGCCTACCTGTAAACTATAAAACAAACTAACACACTCATTGGATGATGTCATAATTGATGTTATCAGTGTGATGCTATTGTGTTTGACCAATGACTGTGTTTCACCACTGCGCATATTAGTTGCTCAATGTTCACCAGTAGCACATTACATTCTGTATTCAGTTTAGCTGCCTATTGGCTTTAACATGGCATTAGCCATTACATTCTGTATTCAGTTTAGCTGCCTATTGGCTTTAACATGGCTTTAGACATTACATTTGGTATTTAGGTTAGCTGCCTATTGGCTTTAATGTGGCGTTAGACATTGCAGTTGAGACATTACAGATGAGCTGTGTTTTTCTAAGCTGTGTTTTTCCACATGGTTGAACAAGCTGTGTTTTTCACCCCAAACCCTAGCTGATAAGAGAGCGGAGATTTTGTGTTTACCTCTCAATCCAGTCTGGGAACGAGTGAAGTTTGGAGAACTGCCCACTCTCCAAGTTCATTCAATTCCCACACTGAGCTTGAACGATTGCCCTGGGCAGCAGCGAGAGGAGGAGGATCTTGACTTCAGACAGGAACGGACGTCAGTTGCCTGTCTCCCGTTTGGGTGGAAAATCTATTTCTCGCAGTTGAACCGGAGTCATCAACTTGCAGCCCTTAGAAAATGAAGCGGAGTGATAGGCCCTACGGTGATGCAATTTTGACTTTTATGCTTTGCTTTGAAGTTATGCTATAATATAATCACATGTATTTGCTGTGTATATTGCAACTGAGAAGTACTTTTTCTTTAATAATTTTGTTTTTTAATTTGCTTTTAAACCAGGACTTAACATATCCAAAGGGGTAAAAAACATAAGCAATGACTCTTATTCAGAAAAAAACATGCAAATATATTGGAAACGAAAAGCAACCTCTCCCACCTCCCCCCAACACCCTATATGGCACCCACCAGCACATGAGCAGTCCCATCGATTAGTACTTTTCCTTTATCCCTCTAATCAGTCTCTGTAATCATACTGGGAGTGCTAAGCGGTCACATATCTCTCTTGTTCCCCTTAGGGTCCATGGTCGGACCTTTACTATAGCTCTAGGGAATAATATGTGATCCAATCCCCCCATATCTTTTGGAATTTCTGTGGGCATCCTCTATTTGTGTATGTAGTTTTTTCCCCCATCATAAATCCGTCCATGCCCTTTCTCCAGGCGCTCAGTCGGGCAGCTTTGAGCTCCCCATAGTCGGGCTATATCTCTTTTAGCTACCATCAATCCAAGTCCGCATGGCAAAAGCTTCCTCCGGGGTAGATCTATATCATTGGGTGTGCCTAGCAGTATGTATTTGGGATCTGGGGGGATCTGCTCAGTCAGAACCCCTGAAAGTTCTCCCAGCACCTCTTTCCAGAACTCCCTAATCATGGGGCAGTCCCACACAACGTGAAAGAAGGAACCAACCTTACTACAGCCTCTGGCACAATTTGGATGTCTGGCCCTCCCCATTGAATATAGTCTGTGCGGGTCATAGTACACTCTGTGTAGAATTTTAAATTGTATCCGGCGAAGTCTAGACCTAATTGCCATTTCCCTTGGAAACATCAATGCAGTCTCCCAATCTATGTCTTCCATTGGTCCCAGGTCTTTCTCCTGTTTAGTACGCAGGGTTACCAGCGTATTTGGCATATTATTATTGATGGTCTCATATACTGCCGATGTCGCTTTCTCCATTATTTTATTTGTTAGCAAGCGGCCCTCCAGGGGGGAGTTGTCCAAAATTTCCCGTCCTGAGACACAGCATGTCTCAGCCGCATATATTGGAAATATTGCGTTCTGCTCAGGGCTTATTCCTGTTGAAGAGCCTCAAAGGGCATAAGGTCTCCATTCAGTATCAGATCCCAAATTTTAGAAATTCCAATCCTTTCCCAACCCTTGAAGCCCTTAAATATCTTAATTTCCTTTAACCATCCTCCCTCCCATAATGGGGTTTCCCTAGTGGGGCGCCTATACCATCCTATCTTCTTATTGGCTCTTTTCCAGGCCAGCAGGGTCAACCTCGTGGCTGGAGTGAGGTGTCCAAACCCAGTACCCTCATATAGAAATTGTCTACATGACCTTCCCTCCCATTGTAGCCGCTCCAGTCGGAAGGTGGGGTGTTGATCTGTGGCATATAACCAGTCATTGACATTAATAAGATGAGCTGCCCAATAGTATGCCTCAATATCAGATAGGGACAATCCACCTACATATTGGCTTCGTTGCAGCGTTGTGAGGGCTATTCATGGGTGTTTCCCTTCCCATAGGAAAAATCAAATGTTTCTGTCTATGGCTCTAAATTGGCCGGGGGGAATTTGGTAATATGTATTTTGTAAAGCATATAAGAACTTTGGTAAGGAAATCATTTTAACCATTGCCACCCAGCCCATCAATGTCAGAGGTAATGTTTTCCATATATTAAAGTCATTAATACATTCCCTTACTATCCTCTCGAGGTTACGCCCATGGCATCTGTCAGCTTCATGAGTGACGTAAATGCCTAAGTATTGGAATCCCTCCTCTGTGCAATGCAGCTGCATCGGCAGCGGTGGCAAAGATACTCCCTGTTGTGGTGAGTATAAGATCGAATTTTGCCAATTAATGCAGTATCCTGAGTGCCTTCCATACTCCTCTATCAAGAGAAACAATCTCAGGAGGGTCACCTCAGGACGGGCGATATAGAGGAGGACGTCATCCGCGTACAGGGAGATGTGCTCCTCCTCCCCTCCTCCCGGTTTCACTCCAAAGCCATATATGCCTGCGGAGTTTCTGATCTTGCACGCTGGAGATTCTAGAGTAAGGGCGAACAGCAGGGGGGACAAAGGGCACCCCTGCCTCGTGCCTCTCTCAATGGGGAACTCTGAGGAGATGACTCCGTTCGCCCTGACCATTGCCGTGGGCCTTGAATAAAGCAACTGTACCCACTCAATATAATTTGGACCAAACCCAAATCGTTTTAAGGTCGCCACCAGAAATGGCCAGTGCACTGCATCAAAGGTCTTCTCCGCATCTAGGGCAAGAAATAAGTGAGGCTCCGGGCGATTCATCACTGTGGCCAACCATATGTGCGCTCTTCTCAAGTTGTGTCTTGTGGAACTTCCAGGCATAAAGCCGGTCTGATCCATGTGAACTAATGAAGAAATGTCTCCAAGCATCCGGGATGCCAGTACACTGGCCAAAACCTTTACCTCAACATTTAACAGGGATATCGGCCTGTATGAGGCACATCTATCTTTGGGTCTTCCCCCTTTGTGTATTACTGCAATCTCAGCCCTCCGTAGATCTAGGGGGGAACACTCCCTGCTCACGAGCCTCTAGATACATATTTAATAAATGGGGAGCCAGTGTCTCTTTGAAGTTTTTAAAAATCTCGGCGGGAAGCCATTCGGGCATGGGGCTTTGCCCGGCAACTGAGAAGTACTTTGATATATTTTGCTTTCATTGCTGTGACTACTTTTAAATGTGTGCTTCCAACCTACTAATTTCGTCTTTCAGGAACCTCGTGGTGAAGTAATAATAACAATAAATGTCTTCTTTAAACTAGAATTGCATTCCATAGACGTTTTGTAAGCTCGTTCATAAGATAAGAGAAGGAAAGCAGAAAAATCAGTGATGTCATCAGTGATGACGATTGCCCTTCCACTTTAGTCTGTTTAGGCTCGGGGAGAGGGCCTCACATCCTCCTCTCCTATTTAAATGCATTTGGCCCCAGGGGATAGAGTCCCCAGGGTATTTGAAGGCTCTGGGAGGGGGTCCAGGTGCCCCCCTCTGATCTTTATTGGAATGGGCCATGGAGGAGTCCCAAGGCCAATTAAAGGTTGGAGAGGGGGGTGGCTGCATGCCCCCCCCCCTTGATTTATATGGTTTGGCTCCAGGGAATGGGGTCCCCAGGGCTGGAAGTCCAACTCTCCGCTGCACACGCCGAAGGCTGTGCATGGTGTGGAGTTGGCAGCCTTCTGGGGTTTGGCCACAGCGCCTGGGGGAGGCTGGGACCTGTGGCCAACAACTGCTGCGCAAGGCCAGAGGGTGTGCGCACCATGGCATTGGCTGCCTGCGGGTGTTGAAAGCAATGCCTTGCTGCAGGCACACGCCCTGCATCCATCCTAAAAATGCACTTGACGAAAGGCCATGTGCAGGGTGGATTGACTGCTTGCTGGAGGTTTGGCTTCCTCCAGGTTGCTTTGCCAACCCCATTCTGTACACGGCTGAAGGCCATGTGCATTCCTGTCGGGGTTTGCTGCAGCTTCTGGCAGCAGGCCAAGCTCTGAGTTGGGGCATTGGCTTAAAGTATGGAAACAAAATATTAATTTATGTTAAAAAAAAAACCTACAAAAATTCACTAAAAAACAATATTTAAAGTAACGTTATAGTCATGTGTGAATAAAAAATTTTGTTTATGTTTAAAAAAACTAAAAACCTTAGAAATTCACTGAAAAAACTATGGTTAAAATAACAGTTGACTATGTCAATGACATTAATGTTTTGAACTAAAAAAAAAACACATAAATTCATCATAGTTAGCAGAGCTAACTATAACCTGTGCCCCGCCATGCACTGCTAATGACCTCATATTTCACATCACTCATGGCATGTTCCGTGACATCATTTATGACATCACTGGTGCTGGTTTGGACCACAGAGGCCTTCAGGCTTCCCCCCTGCAATCTCCAAAATTGTGACTTGGTCCCTGGGGCGGACCCAGCGCAAATGGGCGGAGTCCGGGGGATGGGGTCTATGGGGCCGATATCGGGCTGGGGAGGGGAGTCACGTGGCCCTGCACTGCTAATTATCCCACAAATTGCAGCACTCAAGACATATTTCATAACATCATTGATAATATCATCGGAACATGTCCAGTAAAATTATTGATCAAATAAGTGTGCATTTGGGGGACGTGAGTTATAGTTGCTTTAGGGCGCAAGTTATAGTTACTTGAAATAACTAACTAGAACAGCTGAATTTCCATGGTTTTGTACATTTAAAATGTGACCCTAACTATAACATCCCTATAACCTTTGTTTTTTTAATTCAATTTCTTTGTTTTTTTCACCTCTATTTCCTAACTATGATGTCCCTGTAACCTTTGTTTTATTCAGTAAAAAAATGTAAATACACATATATATATATATATATATATATATTTATTTATTCTCCATCAGGGGCCCCTAACCCTGCAGGGTGGCCTCTACATGATGGGTGGAGTATCCCATTGTAATATTGCGCAACATAATAAAATGCTGAAGCCCAATTCCAGTTCACATCCCAGCTTTTATTCAAAATGAAATACCAGCTTCCACAAAGTCCTAGTCCTGATGCTTTTCAGTAAAAAGACTTAATCACAGATAAGTGGTAAGTTGTTTAAGGTATTCATGAAGCAAGTGCTTTTAAATCATAAATCATGTGACTCCCTACTAACAGCATGCGTCTCCCATAATACGCTGATAGTGTTTGCATTCTTTACTGCAGAGTTTTATCACCATCTTGCTGGATAGCATTAAATAACTCCACAATTGTAATTCACATCAATAATCAAACTGCATTGAATGTCACAATAAAATGGCCACGTGTTCCAGTACAGTTCATATACTTTTTCTGCCAACAACACTTTACCGGAGCTATTGTCATCGTAGTTCCAAAAAACACAAGGAAGTCTGAAGCTGCTAAAAGAGAGGTCCATTCCCTCTCTCATATCCCTTTCTCACATCTGCTTGTGAATAATTCCGGATAAATGTCCAATGTTACAGTATACCGAGGCCAGCAGGTCATGCCCCTACTTATCAACAGATAATCCATATGCAGCCTCCATCAGGGGTCCCAAAACCTGCAGGGGGGCCTCAAAGTGAAGGGTGGGGTATCTGTGGTGTCTTATGCTTGTTATGGAATCTGCTAGGATTCCATAAAGGAATGTTTGAGAGGGAGTGAATATAACGAAACAGAGGTAGACAGAGAGGTGTCGGTTGAGAGTGCCGGTGGTTGGGGTCTTTGCTGAACAGAAACGAATAAACCTTAATCAACAGACCCAAATGGACTTCTATGTGTGACCCTTTGTATTCCACCAATACACTTGGCGACAAGTGCTTGACAAACCCCAACAAGCACGACCCTAACACCAAGAAACCTCAATTCGGAATCTCTGGATCTCGTCACTAAGGCTGTGAGTTGTGCGGTTATTTGGCGTTTTTTTTTCCGTGCTGAGATTTTTTAAAGTATTTCACCATCGCATTAGCGCACTATCGAAGATGACTTTAAAATAAAACTTAAGGAGAGTATTCACCTATAACTTAAATGGCCACCTGCAGCCTCGCGCTTACCCTCGAGTTAAAAAAACTGCTTGAGAGAAGCCTCGCAACATGCACGCTTCTTACCTAGAGCTCGTCAAGATTGTCGGAGACTCCGGACGCTGAAGTAATACTGTGCACTGATTCCAGGTTACAGGGGGGTGGTATAAAAAAATTTAAAAAAGAGAAAGGGGAAACTAACAAAGGACTGCATTTCCTGTGTCAGTGTGCTAGTACACTGACCTCTGCTGCAATTGGATAATTCTGGTTGCCATGTTTTTTTTTTTTCTTCTTGGTTCCTTTCATCACATTTTGGATATTCTGGTCAATTATCTAGATATGCTGGATCTAGATTAACTTGGGAAAAGGATATTATTCAAAAAAAAAAAAAAGAGAGAAGAAAAGGAAAACAAATTCTTGTATTTTTTTCCCTTTGTTGTTTCAGTGTTCAGCGTTTCAAATATATATATATTTTTTTCTCTTCTTACCATCTATTTGGAAATGCATAATGTACCAGCACCAGCATTTTTCTTGTCCTCACCAGGGGAACCACCAATTCTGTGGTTGAAGTGGAAGAAGGTGTTCTCGCATTATGCCAGGGTTTGTGGAGCGGCATTAAGTGCCGAAAGGAAAACCTCTCTTTTAATGCATTGTTTGGGGTCGGAAGGACAGGAAGTTTTTGAACATCTTCCAGACCTTCAAGACCAAGAAGCCACAAACCTGAACGAATTTGAAATTTGTATTAAGAAATTGGACTTACACTATCTTCCAAAGGTTAGTACAGTACTTGAAAGGTTTCACTTTGGGCGACGCATTCAACGTTCAGGGGAAACAATTGAACAGTATATCACAGAATTGCGCAAGTTGGCTTCCACATGTCATTTTGGGGCATCTTTAGAGGAAAGACTAAGACATCAGTTAATGCTGGGTATCTGTTATGAAAAGGCCTGGGAGGGCATGTGACATAAAGACAATCCATCTCTACAAGACGTGTTGATTGCTGCAAAGAACTTTGAACATTTGAAAGCCTGTACTGAAGTTTTAAAGAAGGAAATGCCCTTGGCCACTAATAATCTTGAAAGTAGAAAAGGAGATTTTGTACACAGTGTACAAAAGTCTAAATTCACTAACAAAGGAACCGAGACTAATAAAATCACCAGTAGATCTCAGCAAGGAAAATGTTTCAGATGTGGCAATGAAGGTCACTTTGCAAACAACAAAGGATTTCCTGGGTGGAAAGCTACGTGTAAACCTCGTGGAAGGAAAGGACACTTCACAAGATGTTGTAGATCTGTAAAGGAGTTGAAGAAGGTTCAAGAAATAGATTTAAGTGAAAGTGATCCGGATGAAAAGTATAATATTTTTCAAGTCAAAGGATTTTCTCCGAATGGTCCAGTGGAACAAGTCAAGGTCAACGGGAGTGTGGTAAAAAAGCTCTTTGATTCTGGAGCTAAGATAACTTTGATTCCGAAAACGTTTTATGAACAGGAGTTGGCCGGGTGTGTTCAAATGTTTAAGCCAGATATCAAACCTAGAGGTTATGGGGGTGTTCCAATACGTCTGTTGGGATATTTTTGGGGAACCATCAAGTTTGGTGACATGATTATTCCGGGAAAGATCTATGTTTCCATGAAGGGTGATTCATTAATAAGCTGGTTACACCAGTGTGATATTAATGCAGTAGAAAGCATATGGGTAGCTGTGCGTGTGTTGATTCAGTTAATGTGCTAGAGGAAAGTAAGCCAATTGTTGGTCTAGAAGGTAGTGTAAGATGGACGAAAGAGTTTCCGGAAGTGTTTACCGAGAAGATTGGATGACTTAAGAATTATTTACATCTATTAAAACTGAAATCCAATGCAAGTCCAGGGGTAGCTAAAGTTAGAGGGGTACCGTTGTCAGTACGTGACAGCATGAAGATGGAATTGGATAGGTTGGTCAGTGAAGGGATTATACAGGAGGGGGAGGCTACAGAGTGGTTGTCGCCTGTGGTTATGGCACCCAAGGCTAATGGTGGAGTAAGATTATGCGTAGGTTTGAGAGAGTTGAACAAAATGGTAGTTGTGGATCACTACCCTCTGCCTAATACATGTGAATTCTTGTGCTTCTTAGATGGTACCAAGCACTTCTCGTCCTTAGATTTAGCGTCTGCATACCATCAAATAAGGTTACATCCAGACTGCCAAGAATTAACTGCTTTTGTCACACCGTTTTGTACGTTCAAGTATGCAAGAATACCTTTTGGTCTGATTTCTGCTGCTGCAGTGTTTCAGAGAATTATCGAACATGTTCTGGGTATTCTGGAGGGTGTAAGAGTATACCATGATGATGTGTTGATTGTGGGGTCGTGTGGAAAGGAGCATGATGTGCGGGTGAAAGCAGTATTGTCCAGACTGAGAGATACAGGTTTGACCCTGAAGACAAAGAAATTTAAGTTTGATGTAGGAGAGATTGAGTACTTCGGTCATGTTGTAAGTAGTACAGGTATTGGACCTGGTTAATACTATTAGTAGACTGAGAACACCTTAAAGTAAGGAGGACGTATTGAAGCATTGGGCATGACTGAGTTTTATAGTAAATCTATTTCTAATATGGCTCAAAGAACTACGTCTATGAGAGAACCCTTGCGAAAAGGGGAGGAATTCCTATGGATAGAGAAGTGTGAGGAAGAATTTTGTTTCTTGAAACAATGCCTGAATTCTGCTCCAAATCCGGGTAGTTTTGATAGTAGGGACGAAACTTGGGTAGTGACTGATGCAAGCTCTAAAGGATTGGGAGCAGTTCTAATGCACAAAAAGAATGAGTGGAACTGACGATATTATTTATATCACGTGCATTGAGAGGAGCAGAGTATAACTATTAGGTGGTAGAAAAGGAGGCGCTTGCCGTGTATTGGTCAGTACGCAAGTTGAGAACGTTTTTGTGGGGAAGGACATTTTTGGTTAAGACAGATCACAAACCAATGAAAGAAGTGTTTGGTAAGAAAGGGATTGATTTAGTGTCACATAGGATACGGAAATGGGTTGTGGCACTGCAGGAATTTAGTTTTGAAGTAGCGTATATTCCTGGTGTAGATAATGTGGTGGCAGATTGCCTTTCAAGGATGGTGGATGTGGAAAGCAAGTTGGATGAGGGTGGTGAGGACTCTGAAGAGGAAATTAAAGTTTGTGAGATTTCTGAAGGGATTGTGTCTGAGGAGCAGTGGAGGGATGAGTTGAAGAAGGATGAGGTTTTGATGAAAGTTATGTCTAGTGTATGTAATGGTTGGTGCGAGAAGAATAAGTGTGAAGAATGTGTGAGAGGATTTTGGCAAGTTAGAAATGAATTATCAGTAAGGAACGGACTACTCATGAGGGGCACAAAGTTTATTCCACCTGTTGGTGTAAGGTATGTGTTGAAGAGGCATGCCCATGCTAGTCATATGGGCATAGCCAAAACAAAGGAAAGAGTGAAGGAAGGATATTGGTGGCCTGCCATGGATATAGAGATTGAAAGGTTAGTTAGGAATTATGTTGAGTGCTCTAAGTGTGATAAAGGCTTGAAGTGTAGGACACAACCGATGGTTTTAAGAGAGCAAGCTAGTGGTCCATGGTCAGATATAGCGATTGACATCTTGGGACCCATAAAGATTAACTCTTTTGACAGGTATGTGTTAGTGTGTATTGACATGTATTCACGTTGGCCAGAAGTGATAATTGTGAATTCAGTGGAATCTAGGGTGGTCATTGGATTTTTGGAAAGTTTATTTGAGAAAGAAGGTTTTCCTGCTTCAGTTCTTTTGTACAATGGTGTACAATTTACCTCAAGTGAGATGGAGAAATTTCTTTAAGACAGAGGTGTGAGACATAAAAGGGCTGCCCTATACCATCCAGAAAGTAATGGTGTTGTGGAAATATTTATTAAGGTCTTAAAAGAGAGTATACAGTTGGCATTGACTTCAAGTAGCAATTCAGAGGTTGCTATAAGAAAAAAGGTGAACGAGTATCGCTTTGCTCCACATTCATCCACTGTGATTTCTTAGTTTCAATTGTTCAGAGGAAGGAGACCTAACACTCACATTATGCCCTTATGGGTTTCTGAGAAACGATTTTTGGTGGACAATCAAGTTGATGAAACTGGAGAGTGGAGAGAGAGAGAGAAGGAGAAAATGTTGCATAGAAAGGTGTTGTTTGATGACAGAAAGGCGGTTAAAGAGACAGTAGTGAAAGTGGGAGACTGGGTGAAGATAAAGTCACCTAAGAAACTGGGTTAATCTAAATTCAGTCAACCTTTCAGGGTGATTAAAGTATTTAGGAATGTGGTGAAGCTGGATAATCATAGAGTGTGGAACCTGAACAGTCTCGCAAAGTTTATTCCAGTTAGTGAGAATGATTTCGAAGTGAGGATGTCATGAAGTAACTCTTCAAGAAGTAACTCCGTGCAAGGATACAGACCTCAACGTGTTCGGAAAAGCCCTTCTTATATGAAGGATTATGTATTGTAAAGTTATTGTGATGATATGCATATTATGTACACTTCTCTACAAAATTTATGTTTTGTCCATGTATGTCAATTTTACAATTTAAGAGTTAAGTTTAAATTGAAAGAATGAAAGTTAATTTGTTTTATGGTGAAGTGAGGGAGGTGGGATGGTGTCTTATGCTTGTTATGGAATCTGCTCGGATTCCATAAAGGAATGTTTGAGAGGGAGTGAATAGAACAAACCGTAGGTAGAGAGAGAGGTGTCAGTTGAGAGTGCCGGTGGTTGGGGTCTTTGCTGGACAGAAACAAATAAACCTTCATCAACAGACCCAAATGGACTTCTACGTGTAATCCTTTGTACTCTGCCACTACAGTGTCCCTTTGTAATATTGCAGCAACAAAACGTAATACAGAGGCCCAGTTCCAGTTCACATCCCTGCTTTTCTTCAAAAAGAAGTAACAGCGTCCACAAAGTACTAGTCCTAACGCTTTTCGGCTAAAAATCCTCTATCACTGGTAAATGGTTTCAGGCGTTCGTGAAGCAAGTGCTTTTACATCATAAATCATGTGACTCACTATTAACAGCATGCGTCTCCCATAATGCGCTGATAATGTTTGCATTCCATACTGCAGAGTTTTATCAGCATCTTGATGAACAGTGTTAAAGAACTCCACAATTGTAATTCACATCAATAATCACACTGCATCCAGTGTCACAATAAAATGGCCACGTGTTCCAATACGGTTCTAATACTTGTTCAGAAAACATCACTTTACCGGCGCTGTTGCCATCACCGTTCCAAAAAACACAAGGAAGCCTGAAGCTGCTGAAAGAGAGGTCCAACCTCGCTCATATATCCCTTTTTCACCTCCTCTTGCGAATAATTTAGGATAAATGCCCAAGCTTATACGGAGGCCAGTGGGTCATGCCCCTACATACCAACACGAAAATCCATATGCAGCCTCCATCAGGGGCCCCCAACCCTGCTGGGTGGCCTCAGCATGATGGGTGGGGTATCCCATTGTAATTTTGCAGCAACAAAACAAAATGCTGAGGATCTCTTAGGGCCAGATGTACGACCCCGAGTTTTGCAGCTTGCAATTTGCGACTCGTTTGCGAGTCGCAAATTGCGAGCCGCAAAACCTTATGTATAACAGTGTACTTTAAACTGTTTGCGATTCGCAATGGGGTCGCTAATGACCTACCTCATGAATATTCATGAGGTAGGTCTCAATTTGCAGCCCCATTGGGACTGGCCACCCTCACAGGGATGGTGGCCTGCTGGAGACAGCAGACCACCATGTCTGTGACTGCTTTTAAATAAAGCAGTTTTTTTTAAATGCAGCCATTTTTCCTTAAAGGAAAATGAGATGCATTTCAAAAACAAAAATGAAAGGTTTTCTTTTCATTTTTTCAGAGCAGGCAGTGGTCCGTTGGGACCACTGCCTGCTCTGAAAAAATATTTTTGCTGCCATTCACAAAGGGGTCCCCTGGGGACCCTTCCCTTTTGCGAATAGGTTAGCACCAATTTAAGACTGGTGCTAACTGCTACTGTTTTGTGACCGCATTCACGGTCATAAAACAATCATACTTTGGACTGCGACTCGCAATTAGGAAGGGCACACCCCTTCCTAATTGCGACTGTCAAACCCTTTTTGCGATTCAGTAAATAGATTACCAAATCGCAAAAATGGGTCTGTACATACCAAAAAGCATTTTTCTCGTCGCTAACGGCCCGATTTTGCAATGAGAAAATAGGTACATACATGGGTCCCTTAGTGTCCTCAAATTCTTTTGTGTTGTAGGCGATATTGCATGCTTTGCTTTTGCCACGTCCTTTAAACCCTAGAATTTCATGTGTTAACCAGGCTTGTGTCCGAGTTTTAGGACTGAAATGGCTATGTATTAATATATTCTTGAATGATGAAGCTTTTCTAAAAGTGATCAGTTGATCTTCTCCTAGATGATGACTGATATCTGGATCACTGTGATTCAAATAGCAATGTTTTTTAATCATTTTCCTACCTTGCCCCCTTCGCCCAGCTTCCTAAAACCCCAGAGACCTCATCTCCTAGGGCCAACTCAATCACTGTGTCCCTGGCAACCCACTCCTGGGACACTGTTTCCCTGTCCACAACAGTGCAGGCAGGGAAAACGTGTCTGCTCCCAACTGGCAAGAGTGGCAAAAATGCTCTCACTGGATTTGATAAGACATTTTTCTTACCTAAACCCAGATTGCTCCTGCCTGGCGGGAGCATAGAAAACGACCTGCACCTGATGACGTCTCCCGCTGCTCCCAGTATGGGTGCCTGCGGGTGACCCTTGGGCTCCCACCACAAACCCCAATGTTGTGTCTTGTGGGTGCCCCAGGTGGGCAATGGGGCATCCACCTAAGACCCTGAGGGATTGGTTCCCTGGGGCCTGGATATTCAATTGGCTCACATTTTTATATTTTGGTATTCTGATCCTTTGACATTGTCAATAGGTCTGTCTTACTTAAAACAACACCTAGGCCGTGTGCTCATCCCGCGTGTCTTAGCCCAGCTGCCGATGGTTCAGGGGCAGAACAGGCAGTTTGGCACCAGCAGTATGAAAGGTCGCCTTGCAGCCATCCACACACTGTGCATGGACGAAGTCCTTGTGTGGCATTGGGTTGGCTGCCAGCAAGTGGTTGGATGCTGGGCCTGGCCATAGGCCAGGCCCTGCAGACAACCACATGCCACGGCATGGGCTTACTTGCCCGCGAGGGATTGGACACAGTTTCTGGGCACAGATGCAGCCTTGGATGGGAGTTAAGTATGGCAATAAAATACTAGAAATTCACTGAAAAAACTAAGGGTTAAAGTGACGATATAGTTAGGTATGGTAATATCTTAATTTGCATTTAAAAAACTTAGAAATTCGCTAAAAACAATTTTAAAGTGAAAATATAGTTAGGTGGAAATTTCTGTGACTACATAACATTTTAAACTTGAAAAACAGTAAACTTTGCCAGTTATAGTTATCTCAATTAACAATAATGTGTGCCCTAAAGAGTATATAACTCGCTCCCTCACCATGCGCTGCTCATTTCACCTCATTTTGCATCAATCATGACATGTTCTATGACATCACTCATAACATCATTACAGCATCTGAAATGAACGCTGTGCAAGGCAGGGGCTTCACAAATCAGCTTTGTAGGAATTCTAAGTATCAACATCAAGTTCCACTTGTGCAACAATGTATCAAGCATGCCTCGCAAGATTGCTGAGGGCCAACAAGAAATGTATATGCCAAGCTTTAAAGATTGCTGCCAACAACAGCAAGACTGGTTTCCATGGGAAACAGTCTTTCGGTTTTTTACTTAAGTGTTTAACATAATGCACAGCTCTGAGAGCTAAAGAGCCTGTCTAGCCGGCACCAATATTACACCATACCTCCTCCATCCTCTTCTGTTCCTGTGCATGAATATTCAAGACCATCAGAGTAAATCTTTGTGCTGGCCCCTAGATAAAGACATTTCACACCACATCCAGACAGGTTGGTGTGAATGACGAGATACAGTAAAAAAAAAGAGGGTGATACTCTGGTTTATGACACAACTCACTTTCACGCAGTGGTCACTAAAGACCTTTAAAGATACTTTCATTTTCCCAGTAAACATAGAAAAAGATAGCGCTATTTAGGTCTAGCGCTGAGTGGTGATGCTCTTTTTATTTTTTTAGCAACTTTTCTTTACATCAATTACCAAACTGCTCATGCACCAGTGTTACTTTTTTCTGCATCTATTCATTTATGCTTCACTAATACAAGAATACTATTTATTGTCAACTCAACTAATTTGTGTGCTTTTTCTGTATACTATCATAAAAGAAATAACTTGAAAGACGCCCAAAGGAACTTTAGATACTGGACTACATGGAGGGTGGCTCCTCATGAAGTTCAGTCTCCCAACGAGCAATGTAGCCTCTTTAAGACTATCTGTGGACTCTATTTTTAGTGAAAGAGACCTATGGTGTCTCCTACATTTTGAAAAATAAAAGATGTTATTTTCACAATAATGTCTGTGCCTCAGGTCACCAGCAGTATATTAAAACGTTCATATTAATTGGCAAAAGGTCCGTGTTCTGAGTTTCCCTTCCACCTGAAGGTGGGCTGTGGTAGGAAACAGTTTGCGGAGACGCTGAACCTGCTGACAAAGGCATTTCTTGTTTAACTGTCATTCTGTGAAAGCATGAGCTGTGTGTTTAGTTGCCCAGCTATCTTTGGGGGACACAAGGGCATGGAAACCCCTAAGAGGTCTCTAGTGAATCCCTTTAACCGAAAGTGGAGGCGTCAGGTACTAAATCTGACAACCCGAGCAATTGTTGATCCCACAGATGTGTGCGGATCCCACTGCTGTCTTCATGCTTAGAAGTCAACGAGATGGTGAAGGCCAAGCGCATGGTCAGGGAGAGTAGAGCTAATGCTCTCTATTGATTAAAGCAATTAAAATGTGCCTGTTTTGAGTTGGCGTTATAATTTATTGCGAAGGGACTAAAAACTGCATCTAATAACTTAAAATGTACCCTACTCCTGCTGTGTTCTGTTTTAGTCCTTAGGCTGATTTAATCATTTCTCTCCTTCCCTTTTCAGTCAATCATTAAGGACTGTAGTATTTCCAATTGCCTTGTTTCCCAAACTCTGGGTTTCACGCACTGGTGGGTTGCTAGACGATTTTTGGTGGAACACCAAAGTGTTTATCTTTCACATGTGGTGCTTCAAAGACAGAGGTCAAATGACAGTCCCTATGGTTTCTGACAAATTGCTGTTTATGGTGTTGGTGTTTACTTTTTCTTCTCAGACTGCAAATTGAGAATATTTTTTTTCTTTTTGCAACACACAAAAAAATGTAGTTTGAAAATGCAAAATGAAGAGCATTTTGTTGTAATTCTGAAGTGTGGTGGAAACAGAGATTTTAATAGGAACAAAGCAAATCAAGAGCCTTTACTCAGTGAGGCACAAGTGCTAAGTAGTCACAGAAACCCGATTTCCGCACATTGTCATGTTTGTTCTATATAGGTTTATCAGTAAAGCTATATTTCTGTTCAGATAGTGATCACTTAAATAGAAAATGCTCTGTCTGTAAATGACAGCTCGCTACCACACACTGCGTTAGTTACATTAAAAGATCCCCCTCCTCTTGTCCATCACCGATAGGTGGATAGCAAAGGTTTGCTGTTCTAAAAAGTGGGCAATGGATCCAAAAAGTTTGGGAACCATTTGCCTATTGGATTGATATCCAAATTTAAGAAGCAGTGCAAGATTAGAACAGATTTGTAGCCCCGTGGTTGCTAATAAACCATGCATTTGATTGCATCCAGAGCTCCTAAGGTGTTCAGAACTGGTCAAGTGATCTGTCAGAGTGGCAATGGCTGAAGAGTGATGTATGAGAGAGCTGCAGAGGGATGAGAACATTGAAGATGTCTTGGAAGAGTGGGCGAAAATGATTCACATATAGATAATGTCTTCAGAGAATGGCCCTTCACAGGCCAGTGAACAAATAAAGGGGCAAGAGGAGTCCTGGGGAGCTTCACCATTAGAGTAGGAGAGCAGAACAAGATCGGGTATGTAACAGAAGGGGCAGAAGCACCAGGAGACATCAAGCGGATGTCACATGTTGGTGACTGACGACCCCTATGATGTATAATGAATGGGTAGAATATCATGTATATAAATGATGACAAGACTAATATATATGATGGCAAACCTACTATATAACCAGGTTGCTGTATTGGTTATCTGTGTTGGTATTGGTGTTCTTATTTTTCATAAAATAACGAAGAATTAAAAAAAAAAAACCTTAAGGACTGTGGCCATAAGGAAATTGGAAAAAGCTAACAGGTGGCCATGTCAGTTGACAGTACAAAGTAATACAATGCATTATATCCCAATACAATGCTATGATCATAAATTCAGTTAAAAATAATATCAGCTTTAATAACAATCAAATAAATGATAGCAATTATAAAGTAGATCTCTACATCACTTGTGTACTGGGGAATTAAATACAAGATCAGCTTCATGTGCAAGAGTTTGCAATGCATCATATATAAATTGCGAACATCTTTAGTCAACCTTCGATTGTCTATTCTGTAAAATAAATGAAAACAGAATCGTATACATACATAGCGGGTCGTTGCATGCTTTTCTCAGGTTTTCGAGGGAATTTAATACTCCTGCTTTCAAGTAATATATATTTACTCTTATAGATAACATCTAGCATTTTTCCCACTCCAGATGCCTCTGATAATATTGAAATTTAACATTCCTCGTAAACTCATTCGATGGTGGGAGTTGAGTCAACAGTCTGCGTAATGTGGATTAGATATTAATCTAAATGCCGTTTCTTTCTAGTCCTTGACACTTATCCGCGCCTCCTTAGTAGGAGAATTTCATGTTTTGATTTGACTGGTAATTCTCATTTCTTCACTCACCTATTTTCATCATATTCATTGGAGATGTGTTGAGGTTTATGCAAGTAAAAGATGTTTTTTATCCTTTGTAACCAGTATCAGTCAAAGTGTACTAGGGAATTGGTGTGATGTGTTGAGGCGTCATGACTCTGGCAGTGGATTTCTCCTTATTACCTTTATGTTTCAAGGAGAGCTAGAACTCTCCTACAAGACTGGATTGGACACATTTGGTCACCTTATGCCAGTTCAACCTAAGCTTCATAAGCTCACAGTAGTTCTCATCTGAAGATATCTTTAACATAAACAGGATAGATCACAATGCGCCACTTTCCTTCCTGGTTTGTAGTTGGAGCCTTTTCAGATAACATGTCCTTATCTTACAAACTCTTTGACTGTTCTCATTCCAAGAACAAAGCAAATCCACATTCTGAGTGTCCTGCCACTACAGTTCACAAAGATGAAAAGTATTCTATCAAACTATTAAAAGGCATACCTTTCCAGTCTGCTCTAGCTCTTAAAAGATGCTAATACAAACAATTCAATGATCTGGCAGGTAGAGAAGATCCTAGACTGTAGCACTAAGGTACTGGGCTGATTGCACACTCTCTGACTTTGGGTTACATTGAATCGGTGTATTTACCTTCAGTTTGTTGATTGATTCTTGGCAAAACTTGATCATGGTAAGCACAGTGCGCTGATCATTGCTATATTGTGATCCATATGCCAGATCTAAAATGTAGAAACTACAAGAGTCTTATTTCTGTGAATATTTTATAACAGATCCCGTTCCCGTCCCACATATAGAAAAGGAATCACTGAGTAACACCTCTGACAGATGCAATGTCACTCTGGTCTGTCGTATCTCCACTGAAAATTATTTGAATTTCCTCTGGATAAAGAGAGAAACTAAAGACTCAACACAGTACCAGAACATCTCTGCTGGACAAAAACTCCACTTGTCACTCAGTGGAAACTTAATGGACTCTGAATACTTTTGCCTGGTCAGCAATCCAGCTGACCAGAAGAACACCTCCACTTTCAATGTTTGCCCGAGAGGTAAGTTGCTCTTCTTTGTCTTACTATATAGTGTTTCAGCACTGCCCTACAGACAGGTCTTGTGTTTATTAGCTTATTAGATGGCAGCTGAAGGTCAATCAGCAAGGTGTCGAGGGTAAACATATAGTAATGTTTTTCTAGTAAACTTTAATAGTAAAGGCTTTAAAGCAGATTTAGATACAAATGTTGAAATAGATGACACTGCTGTCAGAGACAGAAAGTGGATTAATGCCTCTGCTAGTTCCTGAGGTCCTACTGTGGTCCTTCATGTAAAGTATTGTGTGTTTTCTCAGGTTCTTTTGATTCACATGCTTTAAGGCATGGTATTCTTTTGCCAGCCACACTTCTAAAAAAAAAAAACAATGATGACTGGGTACTGAGTTCAACAGGGCACATAAGCACTTCCAGTGAGACGATGTACTGCTGAGACATTAAGAAAAGGGCTTGACAGGACAGACCATGTATTCCATTGGTCCTTTCCCAGAATGGGTGAACAGGAGCCACCGGGAACCTCCCGGGTCACCTCCTTAGTCATTCTCACTGTCCCCGGGACTTATAGCAGCCAGAACAACAGGGGCATATGGAGAAAGACAATCATGAGTGGAACGTGATGTAGGTAGGGAGTAGGCTGGCATGAACATGTTTGCCAGGGCTGTTTGTAGACCACTCATTAAGAACTATATAGCCGCCAAGGGCGCACAACTGGAAAAAAACAGCAGAGGGACAACACTGTAGAAGGAGACTTGGGGGCTCCTTTAAGGGTGGATAGAGAAGGAGACATGTTATAAATCAATGGGAACCTAAATCCTGTCAAACCCACAATTCTGTGGCCTCATTGAGATGTGGTGTGACCACTGTGATTCGTACAGTAGAGCTTCAACAGCTCCCCTGCCAGAAACATTTTTCCAGCAGCCAGTGGGCCACTTGCTCAGAGTGGCAGAAACTCAGCGTAATAGAGGCTTCCACCACTGATATTTTCATACCTTGCATCACCATGACAGGCTTGGCAGCTCCTGGCAGGAATAGACTGACATTTGCTGTACACCCATGAAGAACACTCATCACATCAAAAACTTTTCTTTTTGTTTCACAAAGGAATACCCCAGTTTGTTTCTGCGCAATAAAACAATGAATGCCTAACAGTTTACAGCATCATGATGGTCCATTCAGCATTCAAGTTTGCCGAAAGGGTATTTGCCACACCAGAGATTTCATATTCAGTAACAGATTCTCCACTATGCAGATTGGGATCTACAGATGGGGCAAGTAGGGTGGGATGACAGTCTCAGAGCTCTCAGGTCGATGTGGCCATTACATCCTAAGATCTAATATGAATTTAAACCCATGAGGTAGGCGGAAGAAAGAGATGGTGTCCATTGGTGCGGCAAGGTTAACCAATTATACATCGTAATCATTAATTAAATCATTTTGAAAATGTATGTATTAGGGATTACAGTTGTCAAATATGGTTTGCTGTAGGTTGTTAGGCATGAACTAATTATACAGTTTGAGAATCACTGAATGTGAATATTGAAACATTGAGTTGCTGTTGTCTAAAATGCATCTGCTCCCTTGAATGTTCATTCTCGTGTCTGGGTCTGTACACCACTGTTCAGGTCATAGTAACTGATTTGGCCGTCACAGTCATGCCTCATTTTACAGGTAATGTGGCTAAGCAATGTTTTTTCATGATAGCCCCTGTTTTAGGGATGCAGTCACCGAGGACACGTGGTGGACTTGTGATTTTGGTAGGGTAATGTATTCCATTCATGGATATCCACATTTTAGGCAATGTTAATATACTGGTTTATCTCATTAGGCTGGAATAGTTAAATACCAATATAGCCCAGTTGGCGAAACTTTACCACAACATTTTCCTTTACAGATGTGTGATGTTACCATCAGCTCAGTACAAAATACCTCTGATTTGCCAGAGAGCCCAGAAACGACCTTGTTTTGAATTAATCTGTCATTAGCGACGCCTCCACATTCAACTTCAGCATTGGCTGGAATACTGGGCTGCAGACAATTGTTTGCGTTCAGCGTCTGTGTCGCGAATGTTATTTATCAGTTTTTGCTATTTATTTTCCATGTATTTTTAATGGCATTTTAGTTGTTCTTTGGAACACTTTTTACAAGTGTTTTTATGCTATTATATTGTTCTTTAATAATGTGTGCTTTTATGGTTTTCAGTAACTGAATATAGTAAATTTGACTTTAACTTGATTATGTATATAAAACAGAAATACTGGTAAATGGAGAAAACATAATAACACATTCAGAGAAAGTGCGGGTTGTCAGGGACTCTTGGTTGGAGGGAGGCTTTTTCCGATGTGCACCAAAACTTGAGATGGGGATCAAAACAATCATTTGTCAGTAAGACATTTCCCCTATGTAGAAAGATTTGACAATTCACTATGCTTGTCCTTGGGGCTAGGAACCTTGGGCCTCATTACAACCCTGGCGGTCAAAGACCGCAAGGGCTGTTTTGGCGATTGTACCGCCAACAGGCTGGCGGTACAATCTGGCGTATTACGACCGCAGCGGTTTCCCACCATGGTTGTCCCGGCGGTTTTAATTCGCCAGGGTAGCGCTGCTTGCAGAGCTGCCTGGGATATTATGACTCCCCTTCCGCCCAGGCTGTCCATGGTGGTAGAGACCGCCATGGAAAGGTTGGTGGGAAGGGGAGTCGTGGGGCCACTGGCATGGGCAGTGCAGGGGCCCCCAGGCACAGCCCCACCCCGCTTTTCACTGTCTGCACAGCAGACAGTGAAAAGCGCCACGGGTGCAGCTGCACCTGTCGCATGGTCGCAACACCTCCAGCTCCATTAGGAGCCTGCTCCAATGTTACACCCGACATCCCTGCCGGCCCAGCGGGGATGTTGTAATGCGGCTGACGGGATTGCGGCTGCATAAGCGGCCGCTCGGCGATCAAACCTTGGTGGGCGGCCTCCGCCGCCCGCCCAGGTTGTAATGAGAGGGCCCTTGTCCTAAATAGAAAACTGCAAGAGATCTTCCTCACACCCTCAGCCACAGCCTGCACAAAAAATATTGTTGGCAAGAGTAACGGAACTGGCTTGCACCTTGTAAAGAGCTCTGCGGAGTGTTACATGGAGATAGCCACCTTAGGCAGGAGGAAGGCTGTGGGAATGTAGCTAGGAGGGCAGAAAGCCTCTTATGTGAAAGCTATGTGAGACTTGAAGAAGCTACCCTGATGCTGACAGATCTGGTCATGAGGTGTGTGCTGCCCTTGCGAAGCCTAATTGCTAAATGTGGTGATTTTCCAAACAGTAGGCATGTGGTGGTATTGTGTTTACATAAGTATAATGTTATGAGAGAAACCAGACGGTAAAGTATTCCTCAAAAAATAAAATATATACATTAACCACATCCACTGCCACCCGACTCTCAAATTAAATAATTGTATAGCAAGGAGTATGCCCTTCATATTGAAGAAATTGACTGCTTTACCTCATAAATGTACCTATACGCTCTTATTTATCCATACCACAGATACTCTGCCTGGCCTTATTTTTAACATCTTGGTACACAGAGCACGTGACACTACATTTACCTATGGCAGGTTTGTCCAAGCCCAGAGACAGGCTTCAGGCAGTGACCCACAAGTTATGCATTTGTTAGTTTTTGTGGCATAAACCAATTTATTGTACTACTGTTATGTTCCCTGTATAGCGTTTTAGAGTGTGTTTTAGAAAGGTGTACAAGGTCTTATACAGGAATATGTGATGTGATATACTGATGAGCTATGTAGTTCTTTGTTAAGATATTCTTTGTTGAGAAGATGCAAACATGGGTTGAAGATAACACATTCTTTTTTCAAAGTATAGCAGCGAATTCTCCGAAGTAGTTCAACTCCAAGTCCAGAAGCTAACTGATTAGATCCTTCAGTGTCCCTTGCAGGGTGACCAACAAAAAGTAATTAAATTAATCTGCACTTAACCCTGGGCACAAAAAGTAGTCAGGTTTAACTTAGAGGGAATGAGTAAAGTATTTGTGCAGCACACAAACAGTTATAAATTGAAAACACAACACAAGAAAAGTCCAAATCAATTTAGAAAAATAGAGTGCATTTTAATAAATTAATTGACATAAAACAACAAAAATTGAATCCTTAGAACCCGAGTTATGAATTTTTAAAGATTTTAGTGAAAATAGCACCAAAAACACAATGCTCCAACTATGTATATCTGGTCGCGCTGACAGGGTCAAAATCAAAAATTCAGGCAAGTCAGCTACTGTCACTAGGTTATACTGCTGAAGATTTACCTTCTTAAATTGGTGCTAAGAGTCCCATTCACGGTGAGGGAGGAGGGTACTCAAGGAGCAGAGAGAGTGCCACAGGAGGCTGCTGGCATAGTGCGAAGAGCAGGCCAGGTGTCACGGTGGGATTTAGTGGAACTACATGTTGGCGGTCCCCGTGAGTGATCGATGCTGTAACGCAAAGGGTTGAGCTGATGAAGCTTTACCCTGATTCAAGGTAGGAATGGCAACATCTCGGTGCAAATGGGCCCGTTCACAGTCACAAAGAGCCCAAAAGCTTGATTGCAGCTCTCAGAGCCACACCAAGGGTCGAGGACCTGAGGGGCACCACTTACGGTCAGGAATTCACTTCAGCTGGGTCCAGCAGCTGACACAGTTAATTAGGGAGCCTTATGTCCCTGAGGCTGCGATGAGGAGGCCAACATACTAGCCCTTGGAGTCTCTTTGGTATCCTGGGTTCAAGGGTGATGTTGCAGCTCCAGACCCCCTTCGCCAGGCAAGAGGACAGCAGGTCAGAACACCAGGGCAACAGTTTCTTTAGAGCAGCAGTCCATCAGAGTGGCAATCCTTTCAGCAGCACATCATTCCTTCTTCTTGTCAGAGTATCCACAGGTCCAGAGGTGTTCTGAAGAGTGGGTCTGAAGGTCTTACCTTTATACCCTGGTGGCTTTCTTCTGGAAGGTGAAAGAAGCTTCTGGACAGGTTCTTTGAAGTGCATGGATTTTCCTGGCTCCCCTGCCCTAGCTCCAAGCTGGCTGCAGTGACAATGCAGGGCTGATATGCCCTTTGTGTGAAGGTAGAGCCCAGGCTACTCAGTAGTAAGTGGGGCTGTGCTCAGCTCCACCCCCATCCTGCCTGCAGATGGCCCACTGAGACACACTTCAGTCAATCAGTCAAGGTTTTATAAAGTGTGGCAAATCACCTGTGAGGGTCTGGGAGGAATTCACAAAGGAATTATCAAAGTCTAATTCGCAAGGGAATTCTCAAAGCCTAACTGTCAGCTTCAGCCAGTCATGTGACCCAGGACAGGCTGCAGGCACAAAGGGCTAAGAGCAGAAAAATGCAAAATTTCTAAAAGTGTCATTTTCAAAATTGTAACAAAAAATCCAACTTTAGTATTAAAGAGTGCTTACCATTACAATTTCATAGACACCAATCAAGATAAATCTACCTGGTCCCATTTGCAAATGACAGCTTATTAAATGTTATAAAGAATCATCATTTGTTTTCCTAAGGGTGAGGTATGCCTCACAATAGTGAAAAATGAATTTAAGAGTTTTCCATTACCAGGACAGGTAAAACCTAAAAGTACATGGCTAACCTTTTAATTACACAGCACCGTGCACTATGGGCTTCCCACAGCCTACCTTTGGGGTGACATATGTAATAAAGGGGAGTTTAGGGTTTGGGAAGAGGGTTTCAATACCAAGTCAACATGCAGTTTAACACTAATTGCAGGCTGCAGTGGCATGCCTGCAACATGTTTTCAAGTGCTGCTTTAGTCGGTGGCACAATAAGTGCTATAGGCCGACTAGTAGCATGCCATTTACAGGCGCTGGGTATATGGGATACCACTCTACAGGGGACTTATAAGTAAATAAAATATGCCATTTGAGTATAAGCCAAGTTTTAGGTGAGAGCGCAAGCACTTTAGCACTGACAGCAGTGTCCCTAAAGCAAGCAAAAACAATGTCAGCAAAAAAGTGAAAGGTAAAAGGCAAACCATTTGAGTGTGACCCTCCAGAGAGGGCAGGTCCAACAGTCGTCCTTTGCCTGTGGGCAGCTGCATCAATGCAAAAGGGATTGTCCTAATGTTGTATCAAACGTACCTCATTGGAATTAAATCATGCGCTTGGGAACACCCAATGGAATTAAACCATGTCTCACAAATTCTGTAACCTGAAACTAGGAAAGCTTGAGTGTAGTGTTGACTGTACCCTTAATACTTCAATTCCCATAGATCAGAAAGGTATTTATGTTGATTGTCAACAAAACAACTACTACTTGCCTCAGGAAGACAATCCCCCCTCAAACTTCTTAATTCTGTTCATTATTTCTCCAAGGATTTTCCATAGATGCAATTGGTATTTCGGATCAAAGCATTGCATGCTGCATTTCTAATCCTGTCTATAATGCTTGGTGCCATTACAGACAGGTATGCTTTGCTTTTAACCCCTACCTTACCAGTTGAACTGTTGGGTTGTGGCATCCTGTGTAAATCAAACTGCACTGTTTTCTATACTCCAGAGTGTACCTCAGTGTGTCATAGAGTAAGGAAGACAAGGTCCTTACCCGATTAAGCCGAACTGGCTGTAAAAGCCCTGCTGGTATTTCTAAACTATCTAAATATCTGTCTGAATGGCTTGCTCAAATGACCTCCACCTTATGGTCCACAAAGGTTAAATATGTCGTGTGCAGTCTTTCTATTTGCCCGATGTTAGAAATTTGTTTTTTGGTTGGCAGTCGGGTTACCCTCTGTCAAAGTAAGGACCCTCACTCTAGCCAGGGCAAAGGAGAAACACACCTGGGTGTCCCCTGCTCATCCCCTAGGTAGCTTGGCACGAGCAAAAAAGGCCTAACCCAGGGACAATGTGTAAATTATTTGTACCTACACACAGAGTAATACAGTTAAAACTCTACAGAATGACTCAACACTATGTTAGACAAATAGCCAATATTTATCTAAACAAAACAAGACCAAAACGACACAAATCCAACAATCCTGTGCCTGTTTGACTGTACCTTGGGATTCACAAATATTAATCCGAATAAAGGCCTACTGGAACACCAAGAAGAATACTGAATTATTTACCTACTAAACTGCTACATACAAGCTTTTACTTATACTCTTCTAATTTGTACGTTGCTGAGTGCTGTGGTCATTTCCTGCTCGAAAAATCCAACATACACAAGCAAAGTTATGAATTTTCAAAGATTAAACACAAAAAATAGCGCTTAGAAACACAAATGCTTCGATTTGGAGACTGCATTGTGTGAGGGCAGGCACAGCCCATTCAGGTTTAAGTGACCACTCCTTCCTCCACTCTAGCCCAGATGGCTCATCACAATAGGCAGGCTACACCCCAGCTCCCTTCATGTCACTGTTCAGAGGAGATGCACAAACAGCCCAACTGTCAGTCTAACCCAGACAGGGAATCCACAAAGATCAAGAGTCACAGTATGGTTAAAGCAAGAAAATGCCCACTTTCTAAAAGTGGCATTTTCAAACTAACAGTCTAAAAACCAACTTCACTCAAAGATGTGTTTTAAATTGTGAGATCAGAGACCCCAAACTCTGCATTTCTATCTGTTCTCAAAGGGAAACTGCACTTTAAGGATATTTAAAGGCAGCACCTATGTTACCTATGAGAGAGATGGCCTTGCAACAGTGAAAAACAAATTTAGCAGTATTTCACTGTTAGGACATGTAAAACACAGCAGTATATGTCCCACTTTTAACATACACTGCACTCTGTCCATGGGGCTACCTAGGGCCTACCTTAGGGGTGCCTTACATGTATGAAACAGGAAGGTTTAGGCTTGGCAAGTGGGTACACTGGCCAAGTCGAATTGGCAGTTTAAAACTGCACACACAGACACTGCAGTGGCAGGCCTGAATCATGTTTACAGAGCTACTTGTGTGGATGGCACAGTCAGTGCTGCAGGCCTACTAGTAGCATTTGGGTTACAGGCCCTAGGCACTTCCAGTGCACTTTACTAGGGACTTACTAGTAAATCAAATATGCCAATTATGGAAAAGCTAATTACACGTACAATTTCACATAGGGAGCACTTGGGCTTTAGCACTGGTCAGCACTGGTAAAGTGCCCAGCGAAGCAAAAACAGAGTCCAGCACATAGCAATAACCTGGAAAGCTGAGGCAAAAGGTTAGGGGAGACCACAACAAAGGATGCCAGGTCTAACATCCAAAAAACAAGAATACATTTTTAAAAATTGCACTGTGTTCCACAATATCCTCAAAAGCCTGAAGCGGAAGTGGGAATTTGACCAGTTATTGCAGACCTTATCCAGTAAGGTGTTTTGGTACCAATTGTTAGCGGGTGTATATTCCTATTCTACATATGAAAGAAGGTGAGAAATAGCAATGTGAACAGATTTGAGGGCCACTATTAATGTGGCTATCCCTGGCCTTCCTCAGTGTCCGATCCTCCTACCATCCTCTCCTATAGCTCCACAAATGCCCAATGGTTTGTCTTGGTGGATTTATCTTCTACCTTCTTTTCCATACCCATTCACAAACAGAGTCCATTCCTTTTCAATTTCTCATTCAGCATACCCCAACTGGCATGGAGGAGAATTCTTCAAGGATATTTGGGGCCTTCTTCAATCCTTTGTAAAGCTCTAATGAAAGACTTAGGGCCTGATTACTGGTGTGGCGGCCCGAGGACCGTCACACTTGCAGTGACTGTCGGACCACCGCACTCCGGGCAGTCCGACCACCCAATTACAACCATGGTGGGCGTACCACCAGGGAACCTGCCGTATCCACCAGGAACATGGTTCTCAACATCATGTCAGCAGTTAGCTGATTACAACTCCTCTCACTGCCAGCCTTTCCATGGTGGTTTGCAATGTCGTAAAGAAGATGAATCTGCATTTGCACAAATAAAACAAGCCCTTACCTCCGAGCCTGCCTTGGTGTTCTCAGATTATACAAAACCATTTACTCTGCATTGTCCAATATGGATTTGCCCTTGGCTTGTGCAAGATCATAGTGATCAGAAAAAGCCCTGAACATAATATTTTTGTGCTTTAGACCTTATATAGCTTCCTCCATGTCTCTGCTTAGTTCCTGTTGCTGCCTATCTTGTCAAAGTCATTGAGAATATTATATTGAATTTGACCTTAGATTGTGGCTGCTTCGTCCTTACCACCTAACCCAATACCATTCCACTGACAGATTACCTGATAAGATATATTGAGCTTGTCTGCTTCCACATCACACTGATCTGTTGACACATCTAAACCCTGCATCTCTGCGAAACCCACAATTGTTCTGTGGTAACTGAACATGACACCGCTACTACACATTGATCTTATTGATGCCCAATTTGCGAATTTATCCATTTGCTGATGGTTCATGTCTTAAAATGATGAAGGCAAACATGTAGCTGGATGGATACACTGTATGCACTATGTCAGGTTTCCGAGATCAGCCACCTCCCCAATGTGAGATTTTCCCAGGTCACTGAGCTTGTTGGCCTTACCAGAGCTTGTATCATTGCTGAGGAAAACCAACTGTAGTTGCATACTCAAAGTACACATTCTGGGTAGCGAAATACTTTGGGCTTCTATCAGTGCAAAGTGGTTATCTCACTTCTGCCAGCACTTTCCACCAAAATTCTCATGATGTGGTTTTTCGGGGAAATACCCTTACTGATTCTTCTCCTAAAGAAGCAGTTTTATTTCTAAACAATGGCGTTCCTATGTTTATTGTGCAGATCGATTTGTGTCCCCTTTCTTCTTTACAGCATCTATCTCTAATAAAGGAGCAAGCCTCAGAAGTTGATAAACAGTACAAATTAGAATTGTACAAGAGACCAGGAAGGAGTGCGGAGAAACAGCTCAGGGCATGTGAATGCACCAAATTTCTGCTCCCCAACCTCACACGGTTGTGCCATGGAGGTGACCATGATGGAAGGGTGGTATATTTTATGTTGCTGGAACCCACTGGTATGCACCCTTCTTTCCTTCTGTCACCCATTACTACTGTCATTCCTGTGCCATCTGCAAGTCTCTCTAAATTGTTAGAGAATCGAGACCAGTCCTGCTGCCCATCAAGCTCTTTTGGACCCCAAATGCTAAAATGTGCTTCCCTGTATGTGCTTGTGATTATTAAATGTCTTCTGGGTGGATTGAAACATGTTCATGTGCAACAACAGATAGTATAGTCAAGGCATAGTATACCATAATGAAAAGAAACTATCGAGGGTCCCTGGTGTGATGAGTAGCCCATCCAGGGAATAATACTTGAGTACAAGAAAAAACAAATGAGCTACAACCAATATTCACTTTTATCCAACATAAAAAGAAACAGCTAAGCTATAACAAAATTTCAAAACAAGAAATATTTATTACAAATGTATGTCAAACAGAAGCACATATCAATGTTCAAATGTACAAATATATAAAAATAAACATGGGAAAACACAAAAAGAATTTCTACAAATATTTACACCTATACACAAATTGGTAGACAAAAACGGACTGACAAATCAGACAAAACAATTTTATATAAAAATACAGTGCAAAGAAATACAAGCAAAGAATATACACTTTCTTTTTCTGGAGCTGAAATTATATTCACACAAGTATCATATTACTATTCAATTCCTGATTGTGTCTCCATTTTGTTTGATAAAAGAAAAAGATTTTTGGGAATATAAATATTTTGACACCATAAATTCAAGGTCCATGTAAGCCACAAGTAATAGTAGGAACAAAGCCAAACAACAAATAATAGTAGGAACAAAGCCTACGCGCGTTTCGGCGGTTACCACCAAATTCAGCAAGCCGCCTTCTTCAGGGCCATTCCTTTCCAATCCTTATTGCATAATATCGCAGATTAAGGAGGTTCTCAACATTCCAATTATTATAAGTCCTGATAGACACAAAAAATAGAACAAGATAATACATTTTGATCCAGATTCTTGAGATTCAACTATCAACCAGTGACTAATACCAACAAGATCCCCTACCAATGAATAATAGAGTGGAAAACAAAAAATGCAAAATACCAAACAAAGAAATAATAAGGTGAAATAAAATAGGATAAAAAGTGATCCAATGAAAAATTAAACATAAAAAATCACCAATAGAAGTGAAATAAACAAATAATTACAAGACACCACTATCACCCTTGTGTATAGAATCACCAATAGCAACATTCATAGAATAAGAAATAGATGAATGAATAAATACCCGGCGATGGTGTTGCTGAGTTTCCTCAATTATAATGCAAACAAGGTTCAGTTTTATAATTTCTACTTCTATTCGCACGTGAATCCTTATGAAAACACATAACCAGATATAAGAAGTTACCTCACTTAGTTTGCCAAGACACACTAAATAACTAATAAGGGTGAGACATCCTAAGACTCTACCCGGAGAACAAAAGCTGATTCCTTACACCAACCAGAATGATCTTTACAGTAGGAAATTTCTCTGGGGGTTCCTCCAAATAATTCACACACCTCCTCTGGCTGCATACGGCAAGGGAAACAATAACAAAATAGAAGGATTCGTCAGCAATAACTCATCACTTGCGTCCCTTTACCAAATAGTGTATCTTTTCGCATTCATTTCAATCGGAAACTCCGTTCGCATGGAATCCGACAATACAAGAGTCTCGTGTTCTCACTAATGATGTAAGACACCTCACAAACACAGCAATCTAAATCGCTTTGTAGATATTAAAGAAAAATAAATGGATAGCGCTAAAACTATATGTTCCCTGTCTATTATCAGCGCAGGCTGATTTTCATACTAAAGGAAATACCTGAACTTTCGCCGATTCTTGCAGACGGCGCTAATTTCGAGCGTCCAATGCAAATATTGCTGAATAGTGCAGACTCCATATTAAAGTCAGGCAACGAGTTCCTGTTCTCAAATAAAAGAACGCGAGACTACCCACATCAATGCGGGATTGCCGATTTTCACAAAAACAGTGTCGGCCATCTTATAGTGGCTCCAAGTACGAATATCCTTTGGTTCTAATAGTGCCAGAGTAAGGGTGCACTCCAATAGGTACAGCAGTTCACCCAAAATGTAGTGATTCATATTAATGGAGATGCACTTCCTCGAGGACATCAAAAACAATGAACTTATACTAGAATTAAAGAATAAAAGAAATCAAAATAAAAAATAAAAAATAAGGATAAAAAGAAAACTAGTAATAAACATAAAGATGAAAATAAGACTCTTTGACTAGAGAGTCACAGATTTGACTCGCTGTTACAGTCATTAAGTCACATCCACTCATATTCGGTCTACTCACTTCCAATCAGAGAACAACCGCAAAAACTATCAGCTGTGTTATAATGGCCATCGGGGATCAGTCAGCTCCTAACATGCCAGAGGGGAAAACAAGGGAAATTTGAAAATAACACAGAAAGCTGTCGGCCATATATAAAATAGTCATAGTCTCACAGGACTAATGGGGAACCTCTAACTTTTGACAGGAAAAACATGCTGAATACCTAGAGGCATTTCAACCTAACGCATTTTCCCAAGGTGTACATTCATTAAGCCCATTACAGTGTGTATCCAAAATAAAAATCCAAAAGACTTCCCGCTTTTTTCTTGTGTTCTCCCTTTCTTTCCCTGGTATGTCCTTAATTTTTTCAAGACTTGTCCAAGACAATTCATCCAAACAATGTTTTTCTTTCAACCAGTGTTGTACCAAGGGAGCCCCCTCTCTCTTATTGCGAATATTGGACAGATGTTCTGAAATTCTCACTCTCATTTCGCATCCAGTCTCACCCACATACCCAGCCGGGCAGGGACAGGTAATCAAATAAATACAGTTGGATGTTTTACAATTGGTCATATCACTCAGCTTATACTCCCTTTGATTCCACACTAGTGATTCACCCACCACAGCTTTAGGACATGCTTTACAGGTCCCACACTTATGATTTCCCCTAACTGGGGCTAATCCGGTAATGGACTTTTGACTAAGTCCACTATCTTTCGGTAAAGCTGCCTTAACCAATTTGTTGCGGATGTTCTGATTTTTCTTAAACGCCAGAATAGGTCTATCTAGAGGAGTAATAGTTTGATCACTATTCAGGATTTGCCAATTACTGTTGATAATTTTCCTGATTCTATCATTCATATTAGAATGTTGAATAACACAAACTAGTTGTGCTTTCACTTCTTTTGTCCGTTGTTGAAACATACTCTCTCTATTAAAATATTTTGTGCGTTTATACGATTCCCTGATCAGTCTCTTGGGATAACCCCTAAGCAACAGTTTTTTTGGAGAACATCTGCATGTATGTTGTATTCACTAAGTTCTGTACAATTTCTGCGGAACCGGAGAAATTGACTGAACGGAACACCTTGTTTTTGGCATCTTGGGTGATAACTATCAAAATGTAGAATAGTGTTCTTTGCTGTAGATTTGGTGTATAATGAAACTTCTAGCTGAGAGTTATGATTTTTTATCCAAATATCAAGGAACTCAATTTTATCCCTACTTCTATGTATGGAAAAATTGAGATTTGTATCACATAAGTTGATCCATTGACAGAATTCATTTAGTTCTTCTTCATGTCCTGTCCAGATGAAAAACACGTCGTCTATATACCTAGACCATAGCCTGATGTTCTCATAGAAGGGGGCCACTTCATTATAAATGTGGGTCTGTTCAAATAGACCCACATAGATATTAGCAACACTAGGGGCACGTGATGCCCCCATACTCACTCCCTTCTTTTGCTGGTATACTTTCCCATCAAATTCAAAAAAGTTCCCTTCTAAGACGATCTTTAGACAGTCAAGAACAAACAACAGATGATCGGTCATCCCCTCCTCAAGAAATAGTTGACGCACTGCCTGCAGGGCTTCATACTGGGGGAAATTCGTATACAAAGCCTCAATGTCCATAGTCACCAAGAATTCAATATCTGGATTAAAACTGACTCCTTCCAGTTTAGAAATAATGTGACCCGTGTCTTTGATATATGCAGGGAGTTGTACCACTCTTGCTTTCAGGAATTTTTCCACAAATTTGGACAGTGGTTCAGTGATAGACCCTACTGTAGTATACCATAATGCCTTTCGAGTCACTGGGGACACACTTCATTTCATTGGTAGTTTATGAATCAAACAACATTTCCACTGTGCCTATCAGCCCAGGTCAGTTGGGAAAGCTGCCTGAAAAAATAGCCCACTTAAGAAAAAGATGGCAAAAATCTGTTCCAAGACCCAAATGAAATAGCCTGATGCCTCGCCCTGGCTTTATGGTTAGTCGGGTTCAATGTAACTCAAAGGACTAAACTAATGCCTTACAAATTCGTTATGGGATGCCCTATAATGTTGCCTATTTCTTCTGCTTGGTTACACTTGCAATTGAATGGTGATGCTGTACTTCATTACTGCCAAACACTTATTCTCTGTTTCTTCAGTTTCTGTTCTGACACTGAATGGAACTTCATCCTCCATACCAAAGGGGGCGTGGAAATTGTGTCATACATGGATCGGACTGTTGAACACATAACTAAAGCCTCTCTCACCATCCATGATCAAATAAATGACATCAAGAGTAGTGGTAGGGAACTACTTGAAATTTAAAGTACCCTAGATTTGAATAGAAGTATGTGGATAAGTAGAATATTTGGGAAGCAGTGTATGAAGAATATTGAAACAATTCTAACAACAAACTCTGCATGTGCATCTTTGAACGCATTTGCAACAATAAATAAATTGCCCCTTCTTATATGCTTGATATTGATGATGATGGTAACAGTTTAGCGGACAACGAAAATGTAATGATAGTGAATTTCATGCTGAAATGTCATAAATGTGTTATAAGTTGTCACCTCGCTGTGAAAAATTGAGGGAATGTGAAATCACTCTTACACCTGCTTAAAGTGCTACCAAACCCTTTGCATGTTTGCTAGTAACACACATTGTAAATGTTCTGACATCTTGTACTTTGGTGTTGTACTCTGCACATTTTTAGCCTGACTCCTCTAAGTAGGCGCAGGATCATTTTGAAGATGGCATAGACAAGTGTGAAACTGCAGAATTATTGAACTCAGCTTTCTAACATACTCCACTGTATCTTTATTCCAAGGTCTTTTTACATTCTGTTCATGAGAAGAGCTAGGCACTTGCTTGTTAGCAGCTATCTTAAGTTTCAATTTTGACCCTGTGTGCAGTCCTCCACTTGTTGCATTATAGAAAATGTAGACAAAAAGGTAGAACCTGAAGCTAATTTAGCACTGTTTGCTCCATCTGCTCAGGCAGAAAAGCACTTCTTCATTGAAATTGCAAATCTGCCCGATGAATATTTTTGTTCCTTGTATATTTTTGCATTAAACATATATTGGTCGTCAATTGGTTACTCAGAGTTACTTTTCCTACGGAGAAAAGCATTTTGAGATTTTGAGGACTTTCCAGTGACAGTCTGACTTCTGCATATAAAATTTACGAGCACAGTTTCAAATTATATTTTTTCAAGTTTCAATACTTTTAATAAAGTTATTTAATGGCATATGCAATGCAGTACAATTAAAATGTTCTAATTAAAGTTTTAGTTCTAAATTCATCATTGTAGTGCTTCGATACATTGTAATACCTATTGACACACAATCCTGAAATGGGATTTTCTTTTTTGCAAATAAAAAAGTAATGCTCCCCTCACCATGGGAGTCCCCTCTCATGGCCGGCGAGAGCATTTTGTTTTGCATTTTACTGTCCCTCACTGCCAAGGTTTGCCTGGCAGTGAAGGACAGTTAAAAAATGGCTCCATGTCCTCCCTTCCTAATTGGGAAGACAGACATATAGTCATTCTCCAAAGGCTCTCACTCCACAGGGCAAACAGAGACGTTGGTCACGGCGTAGACAGAGTAGCTGTGGGAGAGGACCACTATGTTGGAACTTAGGGCCAGATGTAAGAAGGCTTTTGCGCCTCGCAAACGGTGAAAAACGCCATTTGCGAGGCGCAAAAGCCCCTACGCGGTGCTGAAACACATTTTGCGAGTCAGTACCGACTCGCAAAATGTGTTTCAGACTCGCAAATAGGAAGGGGTGTTCCCTACCTATTTGCGAGTCGCACCACGATGTAGAGTTGATTTGTGACCGCGAAAGTGGTCGCAAATCAACTCGCAGTTACCATCCACTTGAAGTGGATGGTAACTCATTCGCAAACGGGAAGGGGTCCCCATTGGACCCCTTCCCCTTTGTGAATGCTCACAATATTATTTTTTCAGAGCACTGCCTACTCTGAAAAAAACCGAAACAAAAAGGTTTCGGTATTTTTTCTATTTGCAGCTCGTTTTCCTTTAAGGAAAACGGGCTGCAAAGAGTGAAAAAAACTGCTTTATTGCAAAGCAGTCACGGGTGAGTGCCTAGACTCGCTATGGGGTCGCAAACTGCGACCCACCTCATAAATATTTATGAGGTGGGTCTTTGCGACCCCATAGCGAGTCGCAGAAGGTGTCTGAGACACCTTTCTGCATAACATTTTGCGAGGTGCAAATTGCGAGTCGCTGGGACTCGCAATTTGCACCTCGCAAAATGTTTTCTACCTACATCTGGCCCTTAGATGCCCCTGAACAGTGTTCCCTTCCTGCCAACATCTGTGTTTGCTCTATTACGTTGCTGTTGGCAGTCAGCTCTCTCTGGGTGTAATTCAGCCTATGGGGACATGTAGTTTTCTCTTCTCTTGAATAGGCTATCCTCTTGCGGGGCCATCTCTCTCTCAGAAGGCAGGCAGACTTCTAGGTCATTCAAGTAGGTCCTCAGCTTGTCTAGCCGAAGGTTCAAACTTCAGGTGATGTCCCATCATTTTTGGGAGATGGCTATCTGGAAAACAATAGCCCTGTTTGCACAGTAGACCTTTGGGTACTCAGCAGAGCACTCCCTTCCATGGTCACAATAAGATTGGAACTGGAACAAGTGAGATGGTTTGGGTCCCAAATGTATATACAACTTGTGGACAGGGGATGTGGATCTGTTGTCTCTATCAGAACCCATTTGGTGTGGTTCTTCTTTCAATTGTCCTCCTCAGACTGCTGTCCTGACAAACCCTTTGCAAAGAGTGATGCTTCTCATAGAAGGGAGCTGTGGGGCTACCTCACAACAGAAACCACAGTCCTAGCCATCACCCCCCACATCCACCAAATGACAGTGCTCAGGAAGACTATTCAGTAGCTCCTTGCTAGCTAAAGTTGTCTTGGATTTCCCAAGATATTCTTGTCTCCATCTGCTTTGTGTGCTCCCACAGGTCACAGGACAGGTCCAGGACCTCACATGGTCAAGGACAGGCCTCGTCCTCTGCGTGCAAGCTTAGATTAGTGTACTGCTAGGGTGAAAATAAAAAACAGGTACCAGATTTAATTGCATTAGAGCAATAAAGACAGGGAAACACAGCCAAATATCAGGCAGGGCACATTCCTGTCACAAACAAGCAAAACATGATACTATACAATACAAAACACAATACTCAATATAGAATAATGATGCAATGCGTGAGTAGTTATACCATGAGGTTGCTCATCTCAATGGTGGGAGAGTACTGCAAACAACCAGAGAATTTTTAAACATAATATAGTTGTAAGGAAATAGGCTCTTTTCAGGTTTTCCCCAATTTTTGCCCCCATTTGGACTATTATCTGCAGGTTTTTCATTTGCCCGGATCTCAGTGACAGTGTTCTTTACTTTTCAAAATGATAGGTTTTATTTGGTATTTGCATGTGCTGACTTACTTATACGTACCTAGTATATGGTCTCAGGGCATGTAAGGCTGGTTGTCCACACAAGAGCTGCAGCAATAGTTGTGCCATTCTGTGTGTGACAAAGTGAAAACACAACTTCCAGCTGCCAATGCAGGCTGGAGAGGTTGTGCTTGCACTACACACGCAACATTGCCATTACCATTCACAACAAAATGCACAAGTCCCTTAACTAGGTATATAAGTCTCCGCTAAGGCATGCCTATGAAGCCCTATGGCAAGGAACTGTATATTGTTAAGATCAACATATATTTTTGATATGTCTGTACTGCAAAGCCCTAAAATGTTAGCTTTTGCTGAGGATAGTTAAGTAGCCTTATTTAGCAACTTTTGCCAAAGTTGCCACTCTTTGACTCAGCTGGTCCAGTGACTGTACAGAGGAACTAGGACTGAGACTAGATTCTGCCCACCTTGGGAGTCGTGTGAATGGCTCCCAGGCCAGGAACGAAGGATGTTGCCGCACTGTAGGGTTGAACCCGTCCCACAGGATGGGCTACAGAGGGATTTAGCTTAAAAGCAGGCTTCAAAGGTCAAGCCGCCTTTATAGGCTGTGACAACACTCCCATGCAGGAAGCCTTTTGTTTCTGCTAGACAGAGTAGAGCCAGAGCCAAGAAAGGGAAACTAGTTTCAGAACCGGTTTTACAGTGGCGCGCAGCCCATGGTTGCACACCTTTTGGAGTGGGCTACCAAGGTCCTCACGATCGAGGAAGACATAATCGCTGTTGTTTGTGGCACTCAAGGATACCCAGATGCCACACATCACTGGAACTGTGCCACCAGTTAGGAGTTAATTGAGGATTCATACAACATTGATGGTAGTTGTGGCTTGGTCTCATCAAAGACACTGGCCCGAGCTGCACTTGTTGCTGAGGGAGACAGTCATAAAACAGGGGCTAGTTATTTTCACTCAGTCAGCAGAAACCATCATTTGGGACAAAAGAATAGTCTCAAGATTTTCCACAAAAGCAGGTTGAAAGGCTCATGGCAGGGGCCAGAGAGAGTATACAAGCATGCTGAGACAGACATCACAGGCGCTGCGCAATGGAAACCAATTTTTGTTCAGAAGACCTGAGGTCTAATTAACACCGCCACTCACTCATCCATTCACAAATCATACAATCTAGAATTAAGACAGGCATCCTTTATATGTGTACCTCACATTGGGAAAGGAAAAAAGCCACAATCATGGAAATTGATTGATTTTTATTGGGAGAGGCATAATTTGTTTTAAGGTATAATTCAATATTATTAGACAACCAAGGGCTTGAATGAGCAAAAATTGGTGATAATATTCAAAGTTGTTTCTAACAGGGGCCCCCAAAATATTTCGTGTTGGGGCCCCCAAATTCCTTATGATGATTCTGGTTTAGAGTCCTACGCCTCACAGAGTCCCCTCACTGTTCTTGTAGAACAAGCTCTCAATTAGGAACTGGGAGTATAGCGCTCCATAATCTCCCTAACTATGTTTGTTTTTTATAAGTACCAACTTAGAGTTACAGGATCAGCATTTTGCTACAAAAATAGTTTCTAGTTTGGAATAACAACTTTCTTGCTATAGCATGTAATATGGCAAGTGTTTTACACTGCAGATCAGGCCATGTAAAATATTTATGCACCAGTGGTGTAATCAAAGTGACCCCTCCACCCCCACCTTGCAAAATGATGAAGGTCCTGTGAGTCTCCCATATCTCACAGATATTCAATGGGCATGGGCTGATTGGAAGCCCCCAGAAGGACTGTGGGGCCTCGTGAATGGTTTGGGCCCCCAGCCGACAGTAGCCTCTGTTACCCTCTATTATGTGCATACCCAACAACAACTACAAACCATATAAATAAGATACATTACATAACAAGTGATAGGTGACATATTTGAATTAATTTCAGTTACTGGTATTCAGTCTGGGTTGCAAACCAGTGTCCTTTTCCTGGTAGTCTGTGTGGTAACCCACAAGGACCAATCAGATGCATATACCCTCCCTCTCCACCCCTGTGAGGGCTAGTTCAGCCCAGGATGCCAGACCACACGCTCTCAGAGAGAACACAAGCAATACCAGAAATGGTTGAGTTTTTTTTGCCTCATTTGTGAGGTGTGGCTGGGTACAATGGCACAGCGATTTTGTGACCTGCTTCTGGGCATACCCCTTCCTACTGAGGGAGACTCGATTCACTTTGCATAAAAACATGTGGAGTGAAATGCTTGAATAATCCTAACCTCTTGTAATCACTCTGCACCCGCACTTTAACCAACTTAATTTTAGTTTGACTACAGTATTAGAGGCGGAAGCCAACCATATGCGAAGTGGTCTTGCATGACAGTGCTTTGCATGACAGGTCTGCCTAACAACTGACAACGGTTTGTAATCATTCACAAATGAGTTATCAGTACATTTCCAACAGGCCATGTATAGATGTAGACAAGACTGATAGTTGAAATCTGTTTAACTATATCAAGGTGCTAACATGGGTTAAATGTTTGTGAATGTGTGAAAGATGCTCATCCACAGAACCTTCTTGGACATGGCAGGAGTTACCCAAGATTCTCAAAGTTTCTGTGTCAGTGCCCCTTATCTCCACCTTGGAGCGATGCCATCTGCAAAGTCTATTTTTTTGTTATTTTAAGGGGGCTTTAGAAAAAAAAATCTTATTAACAGAAAATCAGAAGGGTAAGACAGGAGTTTAACATTTATATGAGACATAAAAACGATAAAGATTTAGAAATCCAAAAAGGTTTGCACCATCATGCCACATTCAGCTTTTGGTCTCTTTTCAGAGACTGACAACTAAGATGCCAAACTGTGGCAATTGGGACAATCGTTTTATTTTAGTTAGTAACTTAAGATCTGTCTTTGTTAGAGACATCTTCAATCAATCAAAAAATGTATAGAGCGTGCTACTCACCCGTGAGGGTATCAAGGCACTGGGGGAAATAAAGGGGGGGCAGGGGGGTCACTGTTCGAACAGCCATGTCTTGAGGTTCTTTCTGAAGAGCAGGAGGTCTTTGGTTTTGCGAAGGTTGGTGGAGAGGGAGTTCCAGGTTTTGAGGGCGAGGTAAGAGAAGGACCTGCCTCCTGATGTGGTGCGTTGGATGCAGGGGACTGTGGCTAGTGCGAGGTCAGCAGATCGGAGGTTGCGGGTGGGAGTGTGGAAGTTCACTCTTTCGTTGAGGTAGGTTGGGCCGGTGTTGTGGAGGGATTTGTGTGCGTGGATGAGGATCTTGAAAGTGATCCTCTTGTCTATGGGGGGAACCAGTGAAGTGATTTGAGGTGTGGTGAGAAGTGTTCGTGGCGGGAGAGGTCCAGGGTGAGGCGTGTAGCTGTGTTCTGGATTCTCTGGAGTTTGTGTTTGAGTTTGAGTGTGGTGCCGGCGTAGAGGGCGTTACCGTAGTCTAGCCTGCGGCTGATGAGTGGTGGGTGACGGTCTTCCTGGTCTCTGTGGGAATCCATTTGAAGGTTTTTTTCAGTGTACGGAGTGTGTGGAAACAGGAGGAGGTGACTGCATTGATTTGCTGTGTCATGGAAAGGGAGGGGTCCAGGATGATACAAAGGTTGCGTGCGTCGTTTGCGGGGGTGGGTGCAGGGCCTAGGGGGGTGGGCCACCAGGAGTCATCCCATATGGTTTTGTTGGGGCCAAAGATGATGATTTCGGTTTTGTTGGAGTTGAGCTTGAGGTGATTTGTTGTCATCCAGGTGGCGGTGTCAAGGAGTGCAGCATGGAGTTTGGTTTTGGAGGTGGTGGGGTTGCCGATGAGGGAGATGATGAGTTGGGTGTCATCTGCGTAGGAGAGGATGGTGATTCCGTGTGGTCGGAGGATGTTGGCGAGAGGGATCATGTAAATGTTGAAGATGGTGGGGCTGAGGGAGGACCCTTGATTTTGGTAGCAGTGGAGTGGAAGGGTGGGAGGCTGACTTTTTGGGTTCTGTCGCAGAGGAAGGAGATGAGCCAGTCAAGGTCTTTGTGTCGGATTCCTGTCTTGTGGAGGCGTGTGCGGAGTGTGTGGTGGCAGACAGTGTCAAAGGCCGCAGAGAGGTCTAGGAGGATGAGTGCGACGGTCTCGCCCTTGTCGACTCTGGTTCTGATGTCGTCAGTACATGCGATGAGGGCGGTTTCCATGCTGTGGTTCTTGCGGAACCCAGATTGGGAGGGGTCAAGTGTGTTGTTTTTCTCAAGAACGTGGGATAGGCGGGTGTTAGCTAGTTTCTCTGCGACCTTTGCGGGGAAAGGGAGGAGGGAGATGGGGCAGTAGTTGGAGAGGTCCTCCGGGTCGGCTTTGGGCTTTTTTAGGAGTGAGGTGATTTCTGTGTGTTTCCAGGGGTCTGGGAAGGTGGCGGTGTCGAATGAGAAATCGATTATGTCGCGGAGTATGGGGGCAATGGTTGGGCTGGCTTTGTTGTAGATGCAATGAGGGCAGGGGTCGGAGGGGGATCCAGAGTGGACGGAATTCATGTTTTTTTCTGTTCCTTCGTCGGTGGTTGGGGCCCAGGTGGTAAGTAGGTTGGGGGGGCGTGACATGGGTCTGTGCTGGGTGGGTGATGGGTGTGTGTGGTGGGAGTGTGTGGTATGAAGCTGTTGTGTATGTCCAGGATTTTGTGGTGGAAGTGGTTGGAGAGGGCGTTGCAGAGGGGCTGTGTGTGTGTGGGGTCTACGTTGCTGGCTTTGGGTTTGGATAGCTCTTTTATGATGGTGAAGAGTTCTTTGCTGTTTTGGGAGTTGTTGTCAATGCATTCCTTGTAGTGTGCTCTTTTGGTGGTGCGTATGAGTTGGTGGTGTCTACAATACAGTGTACAGTGCACAAGATGTTATTCAGCCCCGTGCTTATGATTAAATCGCTGTTTCTCTATCCGCCACAGGCCCTGGTGCTATCAAGAAAAATGGCCCCTTGTCTGTTGTTGTGGTAGTAAAATACAGTAGTTATCAGGCTCAATGGGCTTCTCAGAGCTCTGAGACCCTGTGCCACAGCACCTGCTTTACCAATGGCAGCTAGGCCCCTGATCTCAGTTGGATGTTCTTCTTGCTTTGACTTTCCTCCCGTTCCTTTTCCTGCCATTTACCTGGTCCTGGATTTTAAATTCCTCACCATCATTTTGGTTGGATCAGGGATGGAACTGGGCAGGATCTGAGAGGCGAGATTTGCCCATACTTTTGTAATTTAAGAAAAAATAACTCCCCTAATTTTGTTTAAAAGGCATCGTTCTCGGAATGGTTAATTCAGACAACCGAAATGCTGTACATTTTAAAGAACAAAGGAATTATACAGACTTTAAAATAAGGATAGGGCATGTCTGCTCAGAAATGTGATTTTTCTGATGAATGCCTCCATGGGGAGTGCACATTGAATGAATTGTGCAACCATGTCCTGGTGTAATACAAGGAAGAGAGGAGACATTTTGAAAAAAAATAGATTTATTGTTTTGTTTAATTGATGTATTTGTTGTCAACTGAGCTCCAGTGACCTATTTGAGAAGTGGAAACACTACATAGATAATCATATAATAATATTTGAGTAAGCCATTTGATTGATTCTAGTGACCCAGTGTTAAATTGATTTCTTTCACTGTGGTAAAAGCTAATACTGTGATTAATCCCCACAGGATACCATGTTGCTGTTTTGAATGCTTTCAGCCCAGGTATTGTGGGGTTATTTAGTCATACCCTTAATTGTTGAGACTCATTTGAAATGCAAGGCAGGGAGTCACCTTTGTTGTGAAACAGAGGGAGGGGCAGACAACTAAAACCTTTTTTCCATGGTGGCTGCTTGCCTGGAAGAAATGTAAATATGTAAATGTGCACAGCCCGTCAATCTACAAAGTAAAGGGTGCTTGGAGGCCAGTACTGGCTTTAATTGAAGGACTCACTTTAAGCTTCCGAATGACACAGATTTATTCTTTTTGAATGGTATTGCAAGGGAGTTAACAGCTAAAATGTGTGTGCTTCTAAAAGACAGTTTACAGTTATAAATAAATTGCACTAAGTACAGTCTATATTTTAGAAGCACTTTTTTATCTTAAACCTATTTGCACATTTTGTAGCAGTCTATCTTTTACTGTGTGCAATGCAAGTGTAAAATAATGAATTACATATTCACAGTGCTTTCTGTCACAAACTAGGAACTCGTAACACTCAACATACACACGTCAGTATTATCTGTGGCACCAGCTGGGTTTCAATTCTGTGGCTCTCTAGTTACAAACACAGACCTCTGTAGTGCATTAACTAATAAAGGTATGATAGTGCATTTCAGTGCTTAATTTGTAAATAAAGAGGTGCCGGTGCTCAAAGCCCTTCTCTTAAACACGAGGCTGCTGTAATTAAATCTGCCAGCACTGAATACTGAGGCAGCGTAATCCTGAAGCCATCTCGGGCCTCTTCAATCCATTTACGGCCACCCCTGCCCCTTCAGCTTATCCTGCAACTTTCTACTTTCTCCCTTCATGACGCTTTTTAGTTTTTCCTTCTTCCGTCTTTCCCATATGTGTCTTTTGCTTGCAGCAAATGCTTGAAGCATAAGAATAAGCCCCGGCCCTCACAAATAAGTGTCGGTGCTCAGCACCGGAAACAACAAGCACAAATTAAGCACTGGTGCATTTCCCACTAACTTAACTTGCATTTATTTTTCATTTAATCTGTGTGTTATTTTGTATGTAGTTACTTGAAAGTGAAAGACTGAAAAAAGTTACAGAACATTTTCTTTCATTAGCCACTCCTTAAACCCTGCCCCCACACTCACTCATCTGCCCCCATTATGCACGCCATCACAGTTCCCATGCGTTCTTTAATGCACTTCGACATCTGGGTGGATGACTTGTACCACCTCTTTCCTTGTTTTCTCACCACACACTCTATGCTGCTTAAGACCACCCCTCTGATCCATTTCTCCCTGCCACCACCCTGCGTGCCGCCCTGCTTCATTGTTTTGCTAAAAAAAAGTTGTTGTTGCAAGTGATTGAAAGCTGCACACTGCTACCCAGCTGCACACCACGCATTCTTTGCTTCCCTATCTCTCCTACTTATGTTCCTCTACCCCCATTTATATCACTGTTTTTTTTTTTTTAATGTTTATTTTGGAATGACCAGTCAGCAGCAGACTGCTACTGGGCCTCTTGTACCTTGTGCGTTCATTGTTCCACAGCCCTCCTATTTCTGACCCCTGCTTCATGGTGTGTTTTTTTTAATTAGCATTATTTTTTTACATTGTTTTCGGGAGGGTTCAATAACTGCATACTGCTCCAGGGCCAAGTGGTTTCCTGCCAGACCTTTGCTTCTTCTGTCCATTTCTAACCCCTACCTGCTTTATGGTTTTTTTTTATTATTATTCTGCTAAGTGTAGCAGCTGCACACTGCTACTGTGAATGCTAGATTCTCTCAAGTTGCTTGCCATCCCAGGGCACACTTAGTTTCCTTAATTTGCTGTTCTAAAATGAGCATCCACCATCTTTGTACTAGTAAATCCGAGGTCAAAGTGGGTGGGATCCCAGGGGCACAACGTACCAACATTTTTTAAAATTTATGACAAACAGTTCCCCTACTTTTTATTAAAAGAATACCATCCCGGGATTGTTAATTCCAGTACCTTAGTTGCTTCAGTTTAAGTGTCAGCAAGAGAGTCTCCTGTGCTGTGAAACCGAAAGCAGGCAGACAGCTAAACAAGAAAAAAGTCGTCTTGCCAAGATCCCTGCTTGCCTGAAAGAAATTTAAATGTGGGCAACTAGTTAATCTGAATATGAAAAAGGCTGCTTGGAAGCTGGTATTAGCTTTGATTGATGGCATCACTTGAAGCTTTTTGATAGCACAGATTTATTATTTTTGAGTGGTAGTGCAAAGGCGTCACCAGCTTAGCTGTGAAATGTGTGCTTTTAAGGGACAGTCACATTTTACAAAATTGCACTACGTACAGGCAGGCTGTTACAAAACTCTTTATTTTAGATGCACCTTTATATCTTAAATGGATGTGCGCGTTTTGTAGCAACCTATCATGCTGTGTGTAACTAAATAATAACTTACATATTAACAGTGTTTTCTGTCACAAGCTGGGACCTTGTTGCACAAAAAATGCGCAAGTCACTATTGTTCACTGCATCCAACAAGCTTCATTTCTGTCTCTTTCTGGTTACACACATAGACTTCTGCAGTGTAGTTATCAGCTAATAATAGAGGTTTCATAATGCACTATAGTGTAGTTCCCACTGACTAACTTGTATTTATTTTTCATTTAAATTGCACATTATTTTATATGTAGATACCTGAAAGTGAAAGACCAAAAAACGTACAGAATATTTCGTTTTTTTAGCCGCAGCATTGACCCTGTCCCCACACTCACTGGCCCCACCCCTATTACATGCTGCATCACAGTTCCCATACAATTTTTTATGCACTTCGACCACTGCTATAAATTAATAGTAAAGAATAACAAAATAAAGGTACCAAATGGTCCCTTTGTGAGATAGTACATGTGCATACATGTACTCGGATTTACAGCAGTGCTGAACTTATTTTTTTTGTCATGCATTGAAAACAATTCCAATATTGGAATCATGAATATGTATGGATGTGAAAGCACTGGCGTGCATTTTGGAACTTTTTTAATTTAATAAAGAAAGTATTCCAAGATCACAGCATTCCAGTTGCATGTGGGCGTAGCCATCTTGGAATGATTTGTTATTTTTCATGAAAAAATATCAAGATGGTTGTCCTTGCAAGTGCGTGGGTGGCAATGTTTTAAGTGCTTTTGGCCAGCACAGTGAACCAAGCAAGCTTTGACAAAGCCAATCGATCAGCATCCGCATGGTAAAGATGTGCTTGTTCTGAATTGAATCCAACCCCCTGATTTGACCATGTCTGTAAACTAACTTGAATGACATTTGGGGGCCTGGCCATGTAAAGTTTTGCACCTGCGCTGATTTTGCACTTGTTTTGCTGCCTTTGTAATAGGGTACGAAGTAAACACTTTTTCGAATGTAGAAGAATGGTCTTCGGATCAGTAGTAAACAAAGTGAAAACATTTGTAAAAATGATTTAATGAACCTGGGCTGATTTTAACCGTTGTGTACCTGTTCATCTAGAATGTTCTACCCCTAAAAATACAAACGTAATTTTATTTAGTTTTTAGGTTCAGAGTTTATCCAGATCATATTATTGTGTCACATCAGCACCTGCTCCCAGAAGCTGCTTAAGACACACTTATCTGCCAGAAAACGACAGATAAACTACATAAACAACCTTGGTAAAGCTCCACCACGTTTGCTTTGGCCTTAGCATGAAAACCCACGAACGTTTGAGTTTGGCATGAGTTTTAAAGAGGCACATTCCTTTTCTATACTGTAGTACTTCTCAACAAAACTATGATACCCATGGTCTGCGATGAAAACCATGGAAGCGTTTCAAGAGTCTTCCCTAGGCGACTGCAAGTAAGGCCATGCGACACTGATGTAGTAAACGGGTTTTCTAGGAGCACATTCACCTCCGTGGGGCAGTCTAATGCTTAATAAAATAAGTTTATTTTTACCCGATTCAATGTTATTTATTGTATCGACCTCAGATGGATGAGAGTCTAAGTGGACCAGCAGGGATTTTACTGTGACTGTTGGCGCCAGTATACTCCTGTTGTGGATGCATTAGTCAAATGAGCTACAAGATGTCAAATTTACAACAATAATATATCTTAACTTGTTCTTTTGATGGGTTTTACCCAGAAGCCAATTTTTCATACAATAGTTCGAATTTGTGAGCTCTGGGTTCATGCCTTCCTAACTGCTTCAATTCAATGTACTTGTCTTTCTCTTATTCTAGATTCCCCTCTGGAGATGCGCATGCTTGGGTATTTCATAATTCTGGTTGCTCTCATCGTTTTGTCTATCCTTGTGGTTTTTATTTTCTTAAAGATGAAGACGAAGAAGAAGAAAAAGAAAAAAGAAGGGATGAAAGCAGGTAAAACCTCTGCTCCATACATGACTTCTCGTCCATAACATTAGGTCGTTTCCCACCATTTTCCTTGGTAATATTCATTGTAATAGTTTATTTTCTTATTTGACATTTAAAGTGAAGTTTTGAAATTAAATAACTTTAGACCTTATGACAGAAGTACTGTTAGAACTAATTCACGGATAATGTGTGCCCTGTAATTCAGACTCAGTATTTGAGTGGATTTATGAGTCCAAGTGGCGGGTATCATTGTATTGTAAACGATATCGGGGAGAGAAGATACTTTACCGACCGTTAGATACCAGTGTATTTTGGGTATTTGAAGCATCTTCCATCTTTGTCACTTATATATTGAGTAGCTCTCTAATAATCCTCATTGTCATGCATTGAAAACAATTTTCTATAAATTAAGATCGAAGTATTGTATCAGATATTCTGATGCCTATCAACAAAGGGATGAATGAAAAATATAAAAGTCATTGCTGTGCAGTTGATATAATCTGGATCGGCATTCACTTGTCTATGGCACCCCAAAAATAGAATTAAAAACAAATGGACTGAGCCTCTCATACAGCTAGGGAGTTTTTGTATACTTGAAAGCCTATAATGCTTTTTTATAAACTACCAATAAAAAGTTGAAAACATGAAATCCAGACAATAAAAAAATGTTTTTTCAGCACCTAAGACTGTTGTACTAACTTTCTGGTCCTGCACCTTAGCAATATCACATGTTTCAATGGTTATATTAATATGCAAGGTCAATCAGTCAGGATATATACAAGGTCAATCAGTCAGGATTAATCAGGATTCGTAAAGAGGGGCAAATCGCCTTTGAGGGTCTCAAGGCACTGGAGTTGCTAACTGCTCCAAGGTAACATGTTCATTTGAACAGCCAGGCCTTGAGTTCATTTCTGAATTGCTGGCTCAATGAGGCAGACCTGACGTGCCGGAGAAGGTTGTTTCAGGCTTTGGCCTCTAGGAGTAAGAAAGAGCATCCTCTGCTGTTGCTACGGCAGATCTGTGGGGTAGCTGCGAGGAAGAGGGAGGTGGGCCACAGGTGTTTGGATGATTGGTGGAAGGTCATGCATTTGTTGATGCATACTGTGGTCTTTCATTTTGCAGGGCTTTGTATGTGTGAGTCAACAGATTGAACTGAGATCTCTTCTGAATCAGGAGCCAGTGTAGCTTCTGAAGGTGTGGTGTGGTTTCATCTGGGTCGGTCGAGGAGGAGTCTGGGCCCTGAGTTTTGTTTTGTCTGTAGTCTCTTCAGGGTGTGTGCATTGATTCCTACATAGAGCGTGTTTCTGTAGTCCAGCCTGCTTGACAGTCTTTCTGGTGTTGACTGGGAGCCACCTAAAGGTCTTGTGGAGGCTGCGTAGTGTGTGGAAGCAGGCAAAGGAGACTGTTTACCTGTTTCTTCACATAGAGCTTGCTTTCTAAGATGATGTTGAGGTTTCGGCCGGATATGTCAGGGTAGGGGGATGGGCAGAGTTCAGCAGGCCACCATGCATCATTCCATGGAGAGGTGTTGTTCCCAAATATGAGGACTTCTGTTTTGTCAGTGTTGTGCTTGAGACAGCTGTCCTTCTTCAAGTCTGTGACATTCATCATACATTTCTGGACGTTGTTCTCTAATGGTCTAGGGGTTTTCTGTCAGTGAGAGGATGAGCTGGGTGTCGTTGGCATAGGAGATGATGTTGAGACTGAGCGATCTTATGATTTTGGCCGGGGGGCCATCTTAATGTTGAAGAGGGTGGTTCTGAGGGACTATTCATAGGAGACGCTGCATATGATCTTCTTGGGTTCTGAGGTGAATGGTGGGAGGCGGATACTTTGAGTTCTTCTGGTGAGGTATGAGGTGATCCATTTGAAGGTGTCTTCCTGGATTCTCATGTGATGGAGTCTGTTGATAAGGATGTGATGGGAGACAGTGCCGAAGGTGGCTGACAGTTACAGGAGGATGAGGGCTGCTGTACCACCGCCATTCAGGACGCCCTGTTATCATCAGTGGCTGCGATCAAAGCTGTCTCTGTGTTGTGGTTGACTCGGAATCCGGATTGAGAGGTGTTCAGGAGGTTGTTGTGTTCCAGGTATTAGGTGAGTTGCTGGTTTGATAGGTAAAACAACTAGTTTTAAACCATGTTTTTGTTCAGACTTCAGCTATTTTATTACTTTAGCTAGTTGCACTGCTAAAATCTTATCAGGTCAGTATGATCTTCTCTTTTCTGGTGGTTTTACCATTTTTGTTTTAAACAATTACTAATTTAATATATTTGCAGGATGATAATTTTGTGTCTGTTATATATAACATTTATAACTTTTGAGATTAATGGTAGAATTTGGTTTGAAAAGGTTTTAAAAAATTCTGTTGAAAGCAGATGTTCATCGGTGACTTTGCCATTGAGTAAAGCATTCTTTGCGGTAGTTATTGAATCGATCAATATAGGAGTATCCAGGAGGCTGATTCTCACTTAGATAAAGAATTTAAGCATACTTGGTCTATGTTCAATTTAACTTTTGCAATTGTGTATCCATCCTCGTTTTTATAGAGTCTTCCATAGTGTTAGGAATTGGGTTTCTGGTTGGCAGACGTATGCACCTTGTCCAAGCAGGAACCGGAATCCTAGTCAGGGTATGTCAGATACACAGCAAAACTTAACCTGTGCTCACCCTCTGGTTCGCACAGAGCATTGAGGCTTAATTTGAGAGATAATGTGTATTTATGCAACACATCAAACAGTAACACAGAGAAAACACCACATAAAACTTCACACCAGATTAAAAGAATAAAGGATTGTTGTATAAATAAAACAAGACCAAGATGACACAAATCCAATAAGTAGAAGTCAAGGTATACATTTTCAAAAATTACATGTAAAAATAGCATTTGGAAACAAATAGCGCTTGTTAGAAATGGGGTTTTTGATTGGCAGTCAGGTTGCCCTCTGTCCAAACAAGAACCCTCACTCTAGTCAGGGTAAGTCACACACAATCCAAAATCAGCCTGTGCTTACCCTCCGGTAGCTTGGCACGAGCAGTCAGGCTTAACTTAGAAGGCAATGTGTAAAGCATTTGTGCAATAAATCATACAATACCATAATATAACACCACAAAAATACACCACACAGTGTTTAGAAAAATATATAATATTTATCTGGGTATTTGCAGGTCAAAACGATCAAAGTTGCAATATGAATTTGTAAAGATATCACTGAAAAGTGATATAAAGTGTCTTAAGTCATTAAAGAGCAAATAAAGTGTCTTTCAAGCACAAAGTACCTGGTTTCTAGTGGGAAATCTCCTCAGAGGGCCACAGGAGAAGAGATACGTGGAAAAATGGTGTGTGCGTCGATTTCTCCTCAGCACACACAGACTTGCGTCGTTATTTCCCACGCGGGGAAGTCGTGCGTCGTTTTCCGGCGCGCGGACAGTCTCTATGTGGATTGCGGGGATTACCAGATGTCCCGGGTCTGTGCGTGGATTCTCCTGCTTGTTTTCCGGCTGCGCGTCGTTCTGTGGGGCTGCGCGTCGAAGTTTCGATGTCACGGCAGGCGTTGCGTCGATTTCTCCTTGGAAGTCGGGCGGCGTTGTCCTTGCGCGGCCGTGCGTCGAAGTTTTGGTCTCACGGCAGGCGTCGCGTCGATTTCTCCTTGGAAGTCGTGCGGCGTTGTCCTTGCGAGGCCGTGCGTCAAAGTTTCGAGCTCACGTTAGGCGTCGCGTCGATTTCTTCTTAGAAGTCGGGCGGCGTGGTCCTTGCGAGGCCGTGCGCCAAAGTTTCGGTCGCCCCGAAGGCGTCGCGTCGATCAGCGTCAGTATGCGGCATTTTTCTTGCCGCGGAGTAAGCTGTGCGTCGAAAATTTCGGCGAACGGAGCATCCAAGTGAAACTGAGAAGTCTTTTTGGTCCTGAGACTTCAAGGAACAGGAGGCAAGCTCTATCCAAGCCCTTGGAGAGCACTTTTACAGCCAGACCAGAGTTCAGCAAGGCAGCAGGCCAACAGCAAGGCAGCAGTCCTTTGTAGAAAAGCAGACAGGGGAGTCCTTTGAGCAGCCAGGCAGTTCTTCTTGGCAGGATGTAGTTTCTGGTTCAGGTTTCTTCTCCAGCAAGTGTCTGATGAGGTAGGGCAGAGGCCCTGTTTTATACTAAGTTGTGCCTTTGAAGTGGGGGTGACTTCAAAGAGTGTCTAAGAAATGCACCAAGCCCCCTTTCAGTTCAATCCTGTCTGCCAGAGTCCCAGTAGGGGGTGTGGCAGTGCTTTGTGTGAGGGCAGGCCCTCCACCCTCCCAGCCCAGGAAGACCCATTCAAAATGCAGATGTTTGCAAGTGAGGCTGAGTACCCTGTGTTTGGGGTGTGTCTGAGTGAATGCACAAGGAGCTGTCAACTAAACCTAGCCAGACGTGGATTGAAGGGCACAACAAGATTTTAGTGCAAAGAAATGCTCACTTTCTAAAAGTGGCATTTCTAGAATAGTAATATTAAATCCGACTTTACCAGTCAGCAGGACTTTATATTACCATTCTGGCCATACTAAATATGACCTTCCTGCTCCTTTCAGATCAGCAGCTGCCACTTCAACAGGGTATGAGGGCAGCCCCAATGTTAGCCTATGAAGGGAGCAGGCCTCACAGTAGTGAAAAAAACGAATTTAGGAGTTTTACACTACCAGGACATATAACTACACAGGTACATGTCCTGCCTTTTACCTACACAGCACCCTGCTCTAGGGGTTACCTAGGGCACACATTAGGGATGACTTATATGTAGAAAAAGGGGAGTTCTAGGCTTGGCAAGTACTTTTAAATGCCAAGTCGAAGTGGCAGTGAAACTGCACACACAGGCCTTGCAATGGCAGGCCTGAGACAAGGTTAAGGGGCTACTGAGGTGGGTGGCACAACCAGTGCTGCGGCCCACTAGTAGCAGTTAATCTACATGCCCTAGGCACATGTAGTGCACTCTACTAGGGACTTACAAGTAAATTAAATAGTCAATCATGGATAAACCAATCAATAGTACAATTTACACAGAGAGCATATGCACTTTAGCACTGGTTAGCAGTGGTAAAGTGCTCAGAGGTCAAAAGCCAACAACAACAGGTCAGAAAAAATAGGAGGAAGGAGGCAAAAAGTTTGGGGATGTCCCTGTCAAAAAGCCAGGTCCAACAGCGCTCAAAGCGTTAAAATGGTCACGCTGAATTGGGACAAAGTCAAGAGTTCAGGCTGCCCACGATGGAGGACAGGCTGGCTACAGAACCCATGCAGGGCCAGCTGAGCAAAAGTACCTTAATCCTTTTCTCAGCACAACACTTAAGAAATGTAATAAGGCAATCCCTGTGTTATCCAATGAGAGCGATAGGCCTTGCAGTAGTGATAAATGAATTTAAGAGTGTTTCCCTACCAGGACATGCAAACCTTAAAAGTACATGTCCTACTTTTTTAATTAGCCTGCACCCTGCCCATGGGCTGCCCAGGGCCTACCTTAGGTGGGACCTATATGTCATAAAAAGTAAGATTTCAGCATGGCAAGTAAGTTAACTCGCCAGGTCGACATGGCAGTTTTAAACTGCACACAAAGGCTCTGCAGTGGCCAGCCTGAGGCATGTTTTAAAGTGCTACTAAAGTGGGTGGCATAATCAGTGCTGCAGGGCCACTAGAGCATTTGATTTCTAGGCCCTGGGCACTTGTAGTGCACTTTACTAGGGTCTTATAAGTGAATTAAATATGCCAATGGTGGGTAAACCAATGTTACCATGTTTAAGTAAAGAGCACATGCACTTTAGCTCTGCTTAGCAGTGGTAAAGTGCCCAGAATCATCTTAAGGCCAACAAAAACGGATTCAGCAAAAACTAGGAGGACAAAGGCAAAAAGTGGATCCCCCTGCAGAAAGGGCCATTTCCAACAGGTAGAAACTGCAAAATTGTTCTAATATGAGCGCTGCAACCTTTATGTTTCCCCATTATTACCTTTGATGTTCCTAATGCATCCACTATACTCCTATACTCTAACTTGGTTCTGAAAAAATATGTGTGATTTATACCCTGAGCCATTTGAATGTCCGTGCCTTGTGCTGCAACACTGCAAGATAGATTTGATTAGTATTGTGTGACTGGCAAATGTACCCACAATTCTAGCTGATTAATTATCCTAGATATTTGCGAAAGGTACTCTAATTGGCTTTGTTCATTATGTACTTATGGTGCAACTAAAAACTGTCCCATGAATATTATTATATATTCTTTAATTATATACATAAAATGTCTCTTAGAATTAAAATCCTTTAACAATATATGTAGAAAAGTCCATTGTGAGCTACTAAGCTTGCAGCTGGAACTAATACTTAGCATCAATGGAGAGTGTGGCACCCATATGCCAAGAAGAAAACGGCTACCTAGAAGACACCAGTGACTGTCACTGAAAATCCACATAGCATATAGGTGATTGTGGAGTATGGCAGGCTGTAGAGTAGACTATAAACAACGCTGCTCTGACATGTTGAGCCATGTAAATTGGCAAACCCAGTAATAAAGAAGCACTACAGAGCCTATTACCCTCATTTTATATCCTGGTAATTTTTCTATTCTATTGGATTGTAGCCCTGAATATCAATTATAAAAATATTGACTCATCAAAATATTGAGATTAAAATATTGTTACCCCATACTTCTAATTTCAGTAACAAAAATGTTGGTTTCAAATATCGTCCTACAAATAAATCCAAGGTTAAAAACTTTATTATACAAATTACATAATAAAATATAATTTCATTTTAAAATTAAAATTAGAATTAACAAAAATATTGCATAATAAAATATAGTGCAACCAATAATACTGATCTAAAAGTATTAAATATATTTAATAAAAATTAATTTTACATTTCAAAAGGTTGTAATGGGTTTTAAAAATATATTTTATACATTATTTTTAATTAGTCTTTAAGGAAAATATGTATTTTAAATTTCAGATAATCATAAAAAATCCATAAATTACATTAAATGTTTTCACAAATACATTTGTCATTTTTTTAACAATGTAAAATCATGTCTTATAAATCTACAAAAATATGAAACAATGTTGTAATAATTTTCGGTTTTACTTATTAAGAAATGAACATACAATTGGGAGTGTGGGATTAGATTTACTATGCCTAATCTAGTTTAAATAAAATTGTGGAAGGCACATCTATTTAAGAGGGGTCAGATTTACCATTCTACCTCCAATCAAACTAGCATTGGAGAAAAGGCTTTTACTTAGTTGGGTCAGATTTACTATTGCAACTACAGTCCAAACAGCATTGGTGGAAATGCATATATATGTGAGTGGGCAGATTTACTATTCCCACTCCCAAGTAATGGAATATTGAGAAAAGTGTTGTACTTGTATTGCAGGTCATATTTGCTACTCCCTCCTCAAACTAGCAGGATAGTAGAAAGATTTGACTCTACAGGGTTCAGATTTAATATTCTAAATCCAAACTATCAAAACTGACAGTGTTGGACTATGACTGGGCAAATTAAGCATTCACTAGACCAAAATAAACATTGTAGAAAATAGTTTTCCCTGTGAGTCACATTTACTGTTCACACACCAAACTAATCAATATTAAAGATAAAAAACAAAAAAAAACAATAAATCTGTATCAATAATGTATTACTAATTGAAAGCAAACGGATCTCAAAATAAAACTAACTAAAAATAAAACCATTATAACTAACAATATTTATATGAATAATAAAAAAATTAAATTATAGTTAAATAAATTGTAGCAATAAATAGTTCAGTAGTTTATTTCTTATATTTTAAAGTTGTAACAACTAAAATTTTAGAAACATTTTTTTAATTAAAAATAAAAATCATAAATTATTTTTGGACGAGAAACAAATGTAGTTTATTTATAATAAAACATGTCAAAAGGTTTTACTAAAAACAAAAAAAAAACACAAAATGGATATTTGAAGCAAACAATTTGAGATATGTAGATTTTCAGATCTTCCCTTCCAAAACACCTGCAAAACCCATCAACCCATAGCATAAACAAATAATACATTTATATTTTAGTAATTAAAAGTGGAAAGAAACGCATTTATATTTTTACATAGTAATTAAAATGCCTTCGATATTCTGCCATCATATTAAGGACTCACACCATTTTAGTTATTTATTTACTTTTGTTTTGTTTTATACAGCACGGAATTGACCGAGGTGTATTTCAGAATGCTGTACAGCAAGAGATTGACTTGATATACTGAAGAGCATACAAACATTCAAAATTCTGTAAGGCGGTATAAACATAAGCTGTTCTGATACTAAACGAGCATATGCAGTTTAATTATCATTAAACAACTTTGTACAAAGTGTTGGTACATCATTTGCAAGAGCAAGGGAAAATGTAAGAGAGAAACAGCAGCCTGTACAATGATTTACATAGGTATAGGATAAAGGCTCAATAAGGTGAAACACGGGTACAGGAAACATCTAAAAAAAATATAGGGCCTGATTACGATGTTGGCGGTCCGACCGCTGGCCCCCAATACAGTGGTGGGGAGGCCCCCACCAGGCCAGCGGCCTCCCCACCTCCATATTATGAGGTTTCTGCCGGGCTGGCTGGCGGAAACAGTGCAACGGCATTGGCTTTGGCTCTCAGAGAGAGCCAAGGCCAATACTGCCACACACAGCACACTCAGAATGCGCACTGTCTGCCATTGCATGGGCAGTGCAGGGACCACCTGTGGCCCAATTTCTGCCTTTCCGCCAGCCTTTTCATGGTGCTGATTCAGTCATGAAAAGGATGGTAGAAGTCGTGATCAGCACTGTGGTGCTGAACTCGGCATCGCCATGGCTGACAATGACTTACCCCACAGCCGTGGCATTGTAATATGGTGGTCCGACTGCCATGGTTGTGGTGGTCCGACCGCCACCGCAGGTACGGCGGTCCATGGACCACCGTACTTGTAACTAGACCCATACACTGTAAGAATAATAGGAAGCCAGTTTCTACATAGTGCTTTTGTGAATTTGCAAGAACATAAATGTCTTCATCTAAACAAATGCAGAGGGCAGTTGATTCTTACATATCTATGTGCTATACGCTCTGTTACATGGGTTTATCTAACATCATAGTATTGTACCTGCTAAACTGCTTTTTCAAGAAATTAGGTATTTGACCGTGTACCGTTTTATGAGAAACTTCTAAAACGGTGACTGAATTGGAATTTCTGATATCATTAGGGAGGAAATTCCAGATTCTAGATTCCTGGTCTGAGAAGGAGCTGTGAAGGGTACACTTCTTCATGCAAGATATGCCAATTAAGAGTTTCTTACTCCTTCTGACAGGTTTTGATCTGCCGGAAAACTTTAATTCTTGTTTTACAAATCGATGGGTATAGCACTTGGTAATGCACAAGAGCCACATGAGAGTTGTGAGGGTGAGTCTACTATTTTCAAATTATTTGGGCTGCAGTATCCAGCATTTCAGGGTGTTTCAACACACTTGAATTGTTTGACTTTGTGTAATTGGAATGTTGCTGATCTAGTGATAGCTTGTATGTCATATCTGAAGGTAGGGTGTTTGTCCAGTAATAAGCCTTGGGGATGTTGCTGTGGTAGCAGTTTTGCGTGTGACATCAGCATCTTTTAAAGGTTTTACTTCATTCGCTTGGAAAAATTATATTTTTTTCTTTTTTTCTTTATCCATACATCACTTTGTTTTGAAATTAAACAAAATATTTAATTAAAAATATTTTAAAAATCAAAAACCTACCTAAACAGTTTATTTCAGAACCTCCCCTTACTGATTGATGAAGTATACAATACACTTACTCCTTCAGTGTCACTATATCCCAAACATAGCCAGTGTGTTCATTTGTTTGGCAAATGGGCAGTATTTTGGAACGTTGTGAACATTACAGTATTGTTTTTACATAGTGTTTAAAGCTGTTAAAACATTACCAAATTGGTCTAAGCCAATTACCCCCCATACTCCTATGCCACAAACCGCCCCCACTCACCTTGAGTGCAGAGCCACCTATGCCGACATCATTCATATGCTGTGGCCTTAAATGCATGATGTGACCGTTGGTCATTTCCTGCACCCAGATCATGTATTACCATGGCCTAATGTTCTTGACCTTCAACTTTGCCTTTAGTAGTGTGCAGTAGCATCTGCTTGCAGGATATGGCCTTCAGGCACATTATTTCTCCTCCCCACTTGGCCATAGAGCCCATTACTCACTGCCAAATGCCCTCTGCAGTGACCTTGAACACAATGTATGGCCTTCATCCACTGCCTGTGTCCTATGCCCGTACCCTCAGAGCATTCTGGAAATCACCTGCAAGCATGCGCCGCAGCTCTGGTCACAGGTAATGATCTCTGGCCATGCCCTAGAACCAGTGATTTGTCCACTGTACCCCCTGTAAATTCAGCCTTTGTTTGTGACCAGCATGCCGTAGTTGTAGGGTTCTTACACCCATATCTTTTGTCCATAGAGTTCACTGCACATGACGTGGGCCAGATAGAAGACATCAGAGAGCCATCATCACTTCAGGGAATCATAGGCTGGTCCATACTGGCAGAAGGAGTATATTTAGAAAAAGAGTGCGATTGAAGACCAAGAGAATGAGCAGAGTCCTAGAATGTTAGCTAGTCTTGATACCAGAAAGGCTTACAACAGGTTGAGAATATAGGAGTATAGTCCTTAAAGTGTATAATTTGAGATCTACTTTCCTGAAATCAGTTAAGTTGCTATACATAGCCCTACTGATGGGGTATGTATCAACATGATGACCTAAGGGCTCACCTCAATATTTGGATGTAAATGACAAAGCAGTTTTCTCTCCCCATTCATCTTCGCATTGGCAGCTGATTGACTGATGTTGAAGCAGATATGCTAATTAGAAAATTATTAATGATGTTTATGTGCTTGAATAATAAAAAGTTTGTAGAGAAATTAATCGTAGAGAAAATAACGTGCACATTTGAAAATGTGCCCTCAGGGCATGACAGCCATGTATACGAAATTGTACTAATATAACTGAAACTGTATGAAATGATGAAAAAATACAAGAATAATGTAGTAATATGTCATATTGAGATGTATAACCTATGTTTTACTTTAACTTATAGTGCTAACTTAGCTGAAACAAGCCTAGTTTTCCTAGGCCTCGCACTCAGAGAACAGAAATAATAACCGCATTTGCAAGAAGCTGCTATGACCCTGAACTGCCCGATGTTAAAGTTGCTTAGCTAGAATTTTCTGCAATGTACCGGCGGACAGGAGATGATGAAGACAATTTGATACAATAATGTGTAGAGTAGGCCTAATGTACTTTCCCAGGACTTGAACAATGGAGGCACTGATTGAAGAGAAACATGCAACAATTTCGATACCTGAAGAGCCGGATGATGAGGACATCATATAGTGGACCAATCCGCATCTTGTGAAAGGACTGATATTAAAATTGGTTGATTTGGTAAACAAATACTATGGGTTAAAGTCATATCTGCTGACTGACTGACCAATTAGGAATTAGGGGGGATGGACTGGGAGACCCTAATAAAAAGTCATGACAAGGGGCTAAAACAGGAGATGCGAGGGGTGAATTGATGACGTCAGGAGACACTGTCCGAGGTTCTGTCATTGGGCACATACTCTGTGAGCCTGATGCATGGCTGACTAATTGATGACTTGAAGACAAAGACTGACTTGTTGCTGATCCAGCCGGGATAGGTAGCAATGAAAATGTGACTGACAATTTGTGCCTTTTCTTCTATGTACCAACTGCGCTGATTATAGAATTCTCACTTAGATAGATCCTTTTCCAAATACATTTTTTCTCTAAATTGTTTTGCATGAAGCCCCACATGCTGATGCTAATCTTGGGTAGGTAGGCTGAGAGGGGTGACGTTGACAGTGACAAATGACTGACGACCTATTTGCTGAACTCTGCTATTAATGATGGTATTCTTTTGGCATATGTAGGTGCATTTAAGGTTATATGTTTTCTTCAAGTTATGTTATGATGTTTTTCCATTAACAAATTAATAATTTAATTGATTGAATAAAGATTAATTAACAGATGATTTAGAATTGTAATCAATAGGGAAATAAAAATAGTTTAACTCTTCACCGAGTTGTGGTTATTCATTAGAAGATGTTCATTCATGGTAGTTTATGCTGATTATTTTTGTCTTCGACAGTCACTACATGACTAGGATACTCCATGTGATCCAAAAGATTCATCGACCTCTATGCATCCCCTTGTAAGTTTACTTACTAAGGACCAGGTGCGCTTGCAGTTTTTGGTAGCAGCTTGATGGTTAGTTCCCTTGAAGAACTAATGTGTGTTGATTATTGGTTATGGTGGTAGTTTAAGTTAGGGTTAGTTGTTCGTATTTTTTTTTTTAATGAGGTTTGAATTTTGTTTTTCTGAAATGGCAATTGTAGCAAAGAGATGTCACTTTAAGCCCAGAAATGAATGTGTATGTTCTTGGCGTTCTTGTGATAGTATGAGAGTGGTAGGTTGCGCTTGCACAGACTTGAGCAAATCGCAGGTGAATTGTGATGTATGTGCGATAAAGTAGGGAGTTTGCATACTCCAGTTTAGGTTAGTATGAGTGTGCATACTCCACAGTATGAGAGTAGGGAAGTAGTTGAACTTCACATGTGTGTAGCGCTTTGTGCTAAAAAATTATCCACATGGTTGTTGGTGATGTACGGACCCTGCGTGGTCTAAGACTCTGGAGTAGATTGACAAGTGTAGGAGACACTTGGTTGTATGTTGTAATCTGTCTCGTCTAGTAGGTTGATTGGGCGTGGTCAACAAGTCAGGTGTGTAAGTTAAATGAGTAAGAGAACATTTCTACTGAGATTTGGCGAGTCCTTGTGCACCAGGACAGACCCATTGATCAGCTGAGAGTGAAATTCGCAGGTCAAATTTTGCTTGCCAATGTGGGAGACTGAGAAAGAGGAATAGCTATATGAGCGAAAGGGCCATTAGTGAAAATCCATAAGGTCTCTGAAACGATTGTGTCCCTTCCTGTAGTAAACCAGCAGGTTTGTTTTAGTTAGTGGTATTTGGTTAAATTGCTCGCAATAATTTGCATTCGTTGTGTGAGTTGAAGTTTAGGAGGACAAGCTGCAAGACTTTGTCAGCCGCAGTGTGTGAGTGTGACGTCAGAGTGTGCCGCGCTGGGATAGGTTGGTTGATAAGAAGTCACAAGCAGATTGGCAGCCGTCCGTAAGAGGCAATTGGTTGAGTAAGCGGGTGAAGGGAATCTTGGGAGTAAAAGACATTTCCTTATTAAATCAAAATAAATACATTAGACAAAATGAAGTCTTTCAAGGTGTTTAGAAGTGCTATGAAGGGTGATTCTTACATTAAGGTGTCAGTGGGGGAGCCAACCCCATCGGAAAATTCTCTGGCTTATATTGTGATGGAGGAGCGAGGTGTCACACCATGTCTTTGGTTAAAGCAGTGGTGCAAGATGACAAAGAAGTTAGGAGCTTTAGCGTTTCCAGAGCATGGGACATTTAATTTGAGAATTTTGGATGAATTGAGACTGGCACTATATGAGACTAAGCCATTACCGAGACCAGCACACTTTGAGGCTTTGGCGGTCTGGGAGCTAGTGGCCAGACAGCAACAAGAGATGAAATTTAAGAGGAGAATAAAGAGAGTGGAGAAATCCTTAGCAGAAGCTAGGTGGGATTGGGAACAGAAAAGGTGGAGAACAGAGACGCTACAGGGAATTAAGTTGTTTCCTGCAATCGCAGAGGAAGATGTGTCAGAGAAAGAAGATACTGCTAAAGGGAGTGAGTGCAGAGACAAATAAAAAGATAAAGCCTATGTAGATGACAAGGACTTAGATGTTGAGGACCTTATTACACAGTTGTTGAGGGATCTACCTCCACCCTATGGGACTCAACCAGGGGGTCCAAGTACTAGTGCACTACAACTGCTCCAGCACAAGCATTGGGAACAGAGGGACCAGTGCAAACAGATAGTGGACAGTTACCAGGGGTAGTACAGAGTACAACTAATGTGGGGACTACTACTGTGGTCCAAGCGCAGATGCATCCACAGATGTGCCAGTCCTTGAGACGATTTCAAACTTTGTGGTGCCATCGGAGCAAGTGCTCCCGAGCCCAATGCTATTTCAGACAGAGCCGACTCCAATGTTATTGCCTCCGGCACAGCCACAGGGTTTGCCGAAGTTTACACCGATAACAGGAACACAGTCAGATGTTACACCAGTAATGAACCAGGCGATGGGGGGTAACTTTTCCACAAGGTGTGAGTGTCAGGGCAGCTCCAGATGTGATATCGCTATCGATTACTGTTGGTCCAGCGATACCTTTATTTGCACAAAAGAAAGCAAGTGCAGGAGATCAGAGTGAAATGTCACAGAGCCTCGTGAGAAGGGGAGTGAGTGATCCTGTGTAGATTATGTCATCTGTGGGTCAGACCTTAAATGGATCTAGACCATTAATGGATCTTAGTCCTCTTGTGGCACTTCCAGATGCAATAAATGGCCCGAATGCGAGTCAAGGTTTGAAACTTTTGATGCCGCAAACTCCAGGTGCAGCGATGCAACAGATACCAGTGCCGAATGCAAGTAACATCTCATTACAGGGATTGTCAGCTCAGCAATTGAGTGAATGGTTGGACAGCCTAAATACACCTCAAAATACATCCAAGGGTGAAGAGTAGATCAATTGTGTGAGGTTAGCTACAGAAGCAACAGAGCTAGTTGAGGGAACAATGGCAGTGAACAGGTTAGAATCCTACACAGAAGAAGAGCTTAGGCATTTGTGCCCCAGAATTACAAGGGAAGTGAGTAAAATACATCAGAAATTGGCAGGAAAACATGACATCAATATTGAGAAAACAAAGCATTTGAAACAAAGTTGCAGGGTAGATTTTGAGGCAAAGGATTTTGAGCATATGAGATCAGCAGGAATGAAGGCTCACTTAAAAGAATTGTTGCAGAATGCTCAGATCTGAGGAGCATTGGAAAAGTGGGAAGGTAGATGGGCAAAGAAGAAGGATAAGCAAAAACGAAATTCACAAGAGGGGTCCGAAGATGTTCAGAAAGAAAGGGAATCAGTGAAGGCGCTTCCGATGAGAGCAATTCCAGGAGGGCAGTTTGTTCATGTCCCATGGCACAGAAGTGATATATTGTCATTCACAAATGATTACTCAAAACTGAGAGACAAACTGGTTGAGTGGTATCAGCAGACAGACAGATGTGTGAAACTCAATGTCTGTGGGAAGACTTAAATACATTATTGGAGATAGGGGTTCCAGCTGATTTGTGGGTCAAATCTAAGAGAGCAGTGGATTGGCCGACAGGTGAACCAGAAAGGGATAGAGTAACGGGTGCACCCTCACCTAAGGTAATGAAACATTACTATAAGGTTTCTGAGTTCCTGAAGACAAGAATTCCTCCCAAAAATATTGAATGGCAGAGAATTGACCGAACAGTTCAAAAGACTAAAGAGTCGAAGCATACCTACTATGAGAGATTGCTGAAAGCGTTTAAAGAGTACAGTGGTAAGGAAGCAAATGAGCCGAAAGACATGTTGCATTTTGTGTTCAGGTTCGTCGAAAGGTTGAGACCAGAAGTAGGACAGATGATTAAGAGCCGTTTGATTTGTTGGCAGGCAAAGCCGATTGATGAGGAGTTGCAACATGCGAAGTACTGTAGTGATGAGAATGAATTGAAGCAGAAAAAGCTGAAGGAAAAAGCAATGGTGATGCAAATAAAGGCATCTCAGACAGGAGTGCAAGGAGCTTTAGTACAACCGATGCCACTGCAGCAGAGAACTATTTTGTTCCAGCCTCAGATGCGAGGTAGAGGTCGTGGAATGGACATGACACATGGTCCGGATTTGGGTACTGTGATAGTTCAGAATGACATGCAGGGGATGAAAACGATGTTACTGTGTCTTTTGTGTCGAAACGTGGGACACTGGAAGCAGGAGTGTTCGTTGATGGCGCAGGATGGTTTTGTTCAGCAAGGTGGTGATGTCAGTACATTTCAAACTGTGAAAGTACCAAGAATGAAAGGATTTATTCCCAATGTTCAGAACCGAGTGCAGAATTTCCAACCCATGCAGCAGGTGCAAGTGCCACGTGCACAACTAACACAGTTGCAATCAATACAGCAGCAGGTTCCCATGGTACCTAGATAGCAAATGCAGATACCTCAAGTCCCGATGGAACAGCAACAGATGATGGTTACTCAGCAGGTCACAGGTCAGAGACAAGACAGAAGTAATGACAGTACACCAATTCCTATTTTACAGTGAGGATGAAATAAACCAAGAAAGGATGAGTGACAGTTCGGATGAAGGACCGTGTATGCTGGCAGCGTCCTTAGAAGTAGATCAGATTTGGTGGACACAGGAGCTACACGCTCTACAGTAAGAAGTGTGGAAGTCCTGTATTTACCTCTTTCAGGCAGAACAGTTCAAGTTGTGGGAGTGGAAAACAGACTGTTGACAAATCCAATCATAGATCCAGTGCAGGTTGAGATTGGTAATTACCAGGGATTGCATAGGTTTGTAGTATGTGACTCGAGTCCAGTATCCCTACTGGGAAGAGACTTAGGGGGTCATTACAACCCTGTCGGACGGTGTTAAAGCTGCAGTAATACCGGAAACAGGCCGGCGGACAAAAAAAGGAAATTATGACCCTGGTGGAAACCGCCACAAAGACAGCCACTTAAACACACCGCCTGCCACGGGTTACAGACAAGCAGCGCGGCGGTCACCGCCAACAGACAGGCGGAAGACAATGTACCGCCCACACCATTACAAGCCGCCAATCCGCCACCTTTTCCAGGGCGGATTCACTGTGGATAAAAACACGGCGGAAACAGCTTTTGCTATGGGAAAACGCTCACCTGAACACATCCCACAAGGAACGACGACTCCATGGACCCGGAACTCCAAATACTACCTGCCCTTGTCTTTCTGCTCGTTTACGACCAACAGCGACGTAGGCGCAGAAGATACCAGTGAGTACTGCATCTACGACACAGGGGAGGGGGGAGGCAAAAGTCAGGGGGACACCCACCAAACACCCCCACCCACGCATTAGACAACATACACACCAATGCAGTCAAAAATATCACATTAACAACCCACAATCCCCCCGGAAGAATGCAAAGACAAAGCGAATTTCGGTCAAACATTGTAATGTGCCAATATACATGTCATACAAAAATAAACTGATATATATCTCTAAATCACTCTTATTTACACATACAATCCGAGAAGTAGTGCAGATATGTACACAACAATGTCCGTGCACCAACAGTCCAAAAATGCATGGGTGAGGCCCACAATAGATACCTGGCCAAAATCGGAGAGAACACTGCCAGGGCATCAGATAGAAACACTACAGGCACCTTAGGGGGAAGGGAAGGGGGGCACCTCAGCCACATGACTGCAAAGCCAGATCCACGACTGGGCTCCATGCCCATTTATGTATCCTGGGGAGTGCAAAGCCACAGTCTCTCAAGTAGATGCAGGTCTCCACTGGTTCTGGAGGGGGACTGGTGCCCAGACTGGATGAGTCTCCCCGTGAAAGTTCCTGTCCTGTCAGTGTCCCAGCTGCACATGGGATAAGGATGCCTGATGTGGCGGTACATTCATTCCTACACGGTGCATGCCCCGTTCAGCGGTGCTTTGCCATGGCGGTCTTTGCCCTGTTCAGCGGTGCTTTGCCATGGCAGTCTTTGCCCTGTTCAGCGGTGCTTTGCCGTGGCGGTTCAGGACTGTTCAGCGGTGCTTTGCCATGGCGGTCTTTGCCCTGTTCAGCGGTGCTTTGACATGGCGGTCTTTGCCCTGTTCAGCGGTGCTTTGACATGGCGGTTCTGATACTGACATTGGTGTGTGGCATGACGATCTCCATACTGGACATTGGTGTGTGGTATGACGATCTCCACACTGGACATTGGTGTGTGGCATGACGATCTCCATACTGGACATTGGTGTGTGGCATGACGATCTCCACACTGGACATTGGTGTTTGGCATGACGTTACATCATTGGCCAGCGGGGCTGTGGCATCCTGTCCCCTCCTGGGCTGTGACTCCGGCGGTGGTCTCCTGACCAGTAACGATTCTTGGGCCCTCCTGGGCTGTGACTCTGGCGGTGGTCTGTGGACCAGTGATGATACTTGTGCCCTCCTGGGCTGTGACTCTGGCGGTGGTCTCTGGACCACTGACGATACTTGTGCCCTCCTGGGCTGTGACTCTGGCGGTGGTCTGTGGACCAGTGACGATACTTGTGCCCTCCTGGGCTGTGACTCTGGCGGTGGTCTGTGGACCAGTGACGATACTTGGGCCCTCCTGGGCTGTGACTCTGGCGGTGGTGTCTGGACCAGTGACAACGGTGCTGGTGGTTGTGTCTGGACCGCCGGAAAGGATGGCGCACTTCTCCACCGTTACACTCACAACAGGCTGGGGAGACTTCCTCTGGACCTTCCCCACCAAGAGAAATTTAATCGTCACCTACAGGTTTGACCGTGCCACAATCCAGCAACTATGTACCCAGTTGGAGCCAGACCTGATGTCACCAATCCGCCATCCGACTGGAATCCCCCCTGACGTGCAGGTGCTGTCAGTGCTCCATTTCCTTGCAAGTGGGTCTTTTCAGACAACAGTGGCCATGAGTTACAGCTGACTCACCAATCGCCTTGGATCCCATTTCACTTGTTGTCCCACCAGGAGTCTTGACACGGTCCCGTCGTCCACTCCCCAATTTCAGAGCCTTTACAGGGGGTGGGCTGCCAGTGCCTTGGCTCCAGGTCCTACTGCCTGCCCTGGTGGACGGTGCACTCCAAAAACCTGGAACACGCACCACTGGTACTGGAGGCTTTTTGGCTGAGGCGCTACGATGGGACTGATGAATTGGAGGGGGGGGTGGGGGCAAAAAGGTCAATTTGGCATAGGGACAGTTTCTGACGGACACTGGGATGGTTAGCTGGAGGGGGTCTGGGAGTCGAGGAAGAGGAGGTGGTTGTAGGAGGTGTCACTTTAGGTGTTTTGGGTGCAGGTGCAGGTACTGGAGGCTGTCCTGAGGTGGATGGATGTTGGGTGAGTGATTGCCGGCGTTTGTGTACTTTGGGAGGGGGCGTCATAGACACAATGGGAGAGGACACAGGGGACGTGTAAATGGCAGTGGAGGTGGTGAGTGCAGGTGAGCGGCTTGTGGTGCTGGGTGTCCTGGTGCGAGTCCTAGTGACTGTAGATGTGGTGCATGCAGGTGTGTGTGTAGATGAGACTGGGAGGAAGGAGGGAGAAGAGGAGGAGAGGGACGCAGTGGAGACAGTGTATGTTGCTGTGTCTGTATGTGGGTGAGGCTTGCACGAGTGCCTATGGTGTGTGTGGTGCCTATGTTTGCTTGAGCTACTTGTGTGTGTTGACTTGTGTGCATGCTGGTCTGTAGGTGTGCTTGGGATGGGCTGGGGTACAGGGGATTGGGTCTGGGTGGAGGAAGTTGGAGGGGGGAGGCTGGACACAGGGACAATGGCTGCCATCAGTGCTGAGGCCAGAGATTGCAGGGTTCGCTGAAGTGCAGCCTGACCAGAATGAATGCCCTCCAGGAATGCATTTTGTTGCAACTCTCGTTCTACACCCTGGATGGCATTCACAATGGTAGACTGCCCAACAGTGAGTGACCTGAGGAGGTCAATGGCCTCCTCACTGAGGGCAGCAGGGGTGACTGGGGCAGGGCCTGAGGTGCCTGGGGCGAAGGTGATGCCCACCCTCCTGGGTGAGCGGGCACGGGGCGAACGCTGAGGGGCTGCTGGGAGGGCGGTGCTGGTAGGGGAGGTGGCGGCTGTACCTGTAGTAGTGGGGCGCACAGATGGTGCCGCCACCACAGGGGAGCTCCCATCGGCAGACGAGTCTGTGTCACTGGTTGGTGATCCGGTGGCCGACGTGAAGCTCCCCTCGCCCTCCGTCCCACTGGTGCATTCAGAGTCTGTGGTGTGGCCCTCCAAGGCCATGTGGGATGCAGCTCCCTCATGCTCCGGTGCCACTGTACCTCCGCCTGATGATGCTGATGTACAAAAGGACAGGGAGAGCAGGAAAAGGGGGGGGGGAGACAGAAGAAAGAGAGTTTCAGTGCATGGCATACCGCTACCGTTGGCGGACAAGACAGACGCAGCAGGCCCATGCATAACGCCCTGCTCCTGGCCTCTGCACATGCAATTTCTAGGATATGGCCTACATGGCAATGGTGGAAATCTGCGCACATGGATGCCACAGGGGCAACTATACCTCAACTTGCCACTCTTCCGAGGTGGTGTAGAGTGCCACATGGCCCACATAATGGAGGGGCCTTGCCTACCTAACTCAACCTGGCCTAGGGACACCCACAGCCCACCTCCCCCACCCAGACCCCTCCACTGCACGCAAAGTCCGCAGAATGAGGTTGTACTCACCCCCTTGTGTCTGCTGTGATGTCCTTAAGCCCCCATCCAAGTCCGGGTAGGCCACCTCCAGGATCCGGAACATCAGGGGGGTCATGGTGCGACGGGCCCCCCTCCCACGTTGGGAGGCCATCCCCAGCTGAGCCTCCGCCGTCTTCTTGCTGCAGCAGCGAATGTCCTCCCATCTCTTCCGGCAGTGGGTGCCCAGTCTCTGGTGGGCCCCCAGGGTCCGGACCTCCTTGGCGATGGCACGCCAAATGTCCCTCTTCTGGTGGGCGCTGACCTACATGACATGCACAAGGGAAGAGGAACAGTCATTACCAACTGTACCGTCATTGTGAGTGGCCCCCTCCCTACTCTGGCCATGTGGCCCATTCATTCCCATGCATTACTGTTCAATGTACTCTGCCCCCTTCCCTCTTCCACCCAGCCCTCTCCACCCAGGCCTAGCCCATACAACGTGCTCCCTGTGTACTAACCTGTTGGTCTGGACGACCGTAGAGTAGCGTGTACTGGGGGAGGACCCCATCCACAAGTTTCTCCAACTCCTGTGCAGTGAAGGCAGGGGCCCTTTCCCCAGACGCAGCAGCCATCGTCGCTTCCAGACCGAGGTCACAGCAGCACTAGCAGTGTAGGTCCTCTCCTGTCGATGGTCAGGTATCTAGTGATTGAACAGATAGAAAATGGCGGTGACGTCCGTGGCGGTGCACATCATCACCGCCGGTGCACCTGTTCATTGGCTCCTGGGACCCATAGGGCCCAATGTTAACCAATGCAGTATTGCGCCGCGGTCTATGACCGCCTACCGCGACAGTGTGCAACGCCAGCGCTGTTACCCCACAATCCCATTGTCCCAGTTTAGAGGTCAGGCAGCCACCATTTCAGGGGCCCACATGGATTCATTTTCAACTGCGTCACACATACCGAGGCCTACACTCAACACACATACAGGAAGGGTTTTGTGTCTGGTGTAGTCTTGTGTGTAACTGTGGGTACATACCTGGAGGAATAGTGACTGGTTCTTCACTGTTGTCCTTCTTAGGCACCGTCAGCTGGGACATATGAGAAGATGGCGGAATCTTCCGGTGTACCGACCGCTGGTGGACCTGTTGACAATGGAAGAGAGAAATTTAATCGTCACCTACAGGTTTGACCGTGCCACAATCCAGCAACTATGTACCCAGTTGGAGCCAGACCTGATGTCACCAATCCGCCATCCGACTGGAATCCCCCCTGACGTGCAGGTGCTGTCAGTGCTCCATTTCCTTGCAAGTGGGTCTTTTCAGACAACAGTGGCCATGGCATCAGGGATGTCCCAGCCTATGTTTTCCAACGTGTTATCCAGAGTGTTGGCTGCCCTGCTGAAACACGTAAGGAGATACATCATTTTCCCTGAGGTGGAGGATTTGCCTACAGTGAAAGGTGACTTCTATGCCCTTGGACATATCCCCAACGTCATAGGTGCCATTGATGGGACCCATGTAGCTCTGGTCCCCCCCGCAGGAGTGAACAGGTGTACAGGAACAGGAAGAGTTATCATTCGACCAATGTCCAGATGGTCTGTTTGGCAGACCAGTACATCTCGCAGGTAAATGCAATGTTCCCTGGCTCTGTGCATGATGCTCACATCCTGCACAATAGTAGCATCCCTGATATGATGGGTGAACTCCAGAGGCACCATGTATGGCTATTGGGGGACTCTGGGTACCCCAACCTGTCATGGCTACTGACTCCAGTGAGGAATCCCAGGACCAGGGCAGAGGAACGCTACAATGAGGCCCATGGGCGGACTAGGAGGGTTATCGAATGCACCTTCGGCCTCCTGAAGGCCAGGTTCAGGTGCCTACATATGACAGGTGGGTCCCTATTCTACTCACCGAAGAAGGTGTGCGACATCATCATCGCCTGCTCCATGCTCCATAATTTGCCATTGCGACGCCAGGTGCCTTTTCTATAGGAGGATGATCCAGATGACGGTGTTGTAGCAGCTGTGGAGCCTGTGGAGCCTGTGGACAGTGATGCGGGTGACGCTGAGGAAGAAGAAAACGACAACAGGGAGTCAGTCATACAGCAATATTTCCAGTGAAACACAGGTGAGTACATTTTCAGGTTTAACATTACATTAACTTTCACACGTCTACCTCTATCCTGTACCGAAAATTCACTCACCATTTGTTAACTGAGTTGTCCCCTTCCATTTCAGTTTCACAAATGTGGTAACCTACGTGTCAACTGCTTGCATCCTTGAAGGGCTTGTGATGTGTGACATTGGTATGTTTGCCTTCCAATGGGTAACCCATTATGACACTGTAATTGATAATACAAAATTACAAACATAGACTGACTCCATTTTGTTTAGTGTTTCAAGGGTGTTTATTTAAGTGTAAAAAAATGAGGGGGGTTGTAAAATGGGGATGGGTGATGGTGGAGGAATGTCCATGGCAGAGTCCAGTCTATTAGTCTCACAGGTGCACTGCCCATCTGGGCATTGGAAGTGGAGCTGGGCTAGTTCTGATTTGGACAGGGTAACAAAGCGGGACAGTGGGGGAACAATCAGGGTGGTCTTATTTCCTGGCGGGGGCCTTACCATCTTGCTCTGTCCTGTTCCTGGATCTCAGGGCCCGCTTTCGTGGTGGTTGTCCGTCTGCAGGGGATGGGGTGCTGGTGTGGTGGTCCTGTGGCGGGGCGTCCTGTCCACTAGCGCCGGCGGAGGTGGTGGGCAGTTCGTCATCCTGCCTAGTGTCAGGGGCCCCTTGGAGTGCCACGGTGTCCCTCAAGGTCTTTTGAATGTCCGTCAGCACCCCTACGATGGTGCCCAGGGCGGAGCCGATGGTCCTGAGTTCCTCCCTGAACCCCAAATACTGCTCCTCCTGTAGACGCAGGGTCTCCTGCAACTTGTCCAGGACCGTCGCCATCGTCTCCTGGGAGTGGTGGTATGCTCCCATGATGGAGGAGAGGGCCTCCTGGAGAGTTGGTTCCCTTGGCCTGTCCTCCCTCTGTCGCACAGCAGCCCTCCCAGTTCCCCTATGTTCCTGTGCCTCCGTCCCCTGGACTGTGTGCCCACTACCACTGCCCCCAGGTCCCTGTTGTTGTTGGGGTGTTGGGTTAGCCTGGGTGCCCTGTAGTGGTGGACACACCGCTGATTGACCTGTCCTGGGTAGGGAGGTATGGGCCCGCTGGGTGGGTGCTGTGCTGGTGTTAACAGAGGGTGGAAGTTCAGTGTTGGTCTGTGGCTGGGCAAGGGGAACCGACTGTCCTGAGGCCCACGATGGTCTGGGCTGGTCATCAAGATCCAGTTGGTCAGAGCTGCTCTCGTCACTGTGGGCCTCTTCTGGGGGTGAAGAGGTGTTGTCTGGACCCTCTGGTGTGGTGAAGTTCCTTCGGGTTCCTGCGGTGGTATGAATACATGATTATTGCATGTGTGTGTTTCATGGTGTGCAATAATGGGTGGGTGTGCGTGAACCTCAGTGCAGGCATTCCTGTGTGGGGGCTTGTGTGCTGATGGTTGGGGGGTGTTCTGGGTATGTGCAGTGGGCATGCTTTAGTGATGAGTGTCCATGCTTAGTTGTGTCATGCAGGTCTTGGGGTTGGGATGTGTAGTTGGTGTTATGGGTACATTAGTGAGGAGTTTGGGTGATAGGGGAGGGTGTGAGGGTGGAGGTGTATGATAGCATGCAGGTAGGGTGGGGGATATGATAGTGAAGATTTGACTTACCAGTGTCCGTTCCTCCAACGACTCCTCCGAGGCCCTCAGGATGCAAGATGGACAAGACTTGCTCCTCCCATGTTGTTAGTTGAGGGGGAAGAGGTGGGGGTCCGTCGCCAGTCCGCTGTACTGTGATGTGGTGCCTGGATACCGTGGAACGCACCTTCCCCCGTAGGTCGTTCCACCTCTTCCTGATGTCCTCCCTATTTCTGGGTGCTGTCCCACTGCGTTGACCCTGTCCACTATTCTTTGCCATAGCTCCATCTTCCTGGCTATGGATGTGTGCTGTACCTGTGAGCCAAATAGCTGTGGCTCTACCCGTAGGATTTCCTCCACCATGACTCTGAGCTCCTCCTCAGAAAACCTGGGGTGTCTTTGGCGTGACATGGGGTGGTGTGGGTGGTGTGATGTGTGGGGTGATGTTTAGGGGGTGTGGTGTTTTGTGCGTGGATGTGTATGTGTGATGGTGTTGTGTGCCTCTGTATGCTGGTGTTGTCTTTGCTTTGCTGTCTCTCTGGCCTTCGTCAAAATCTTTGGTTGTAAGGGGTTGTGGGTAATGTGGGTGTGTGTTTTATATTGTAGGTGTGTGTATTTGGAATTGTCCAATGTGGTTGTGTGCTGTAAATGTGTGTGTATTTTGAGCGTAGCGGTGTGTACTGCCAATGGTTTACCACGGTTGAAAGACTGCCGCGTGGATTCGTGGTGGTGATAGTGTGGGCGTATTCTTGTTGGCGTGACGGTGGAGGTTTTGTTATCGCCAGTTTATCACTGACCTTTGGTGTGGTGAACTTGTGTGGGTGTCTAGATTTTGGCAGTTTCTGAGCTGTGGCTCGTAATAGCTGTAGCGGAATTCCGCCGCCGCCGCGGTGTGTTGGCGGTCTTCTGCATGGCGGTAGGCGGGATTTACCACCAATGTTGTAATGAGGGCCTATATGTTCTACCTTAACCATACACTGCACCCTGCCCTTGGGGCTACCTAGGGCCTACCTTAGGGGTGTCTGACATGTAAGAAAAGGGAAGGTTTAGGCCCGGCAAGTGGGTACAATTGAGAAGTCAAATTTACAGTTAAAACTGCACACACAGACACTGGAGTGGCAGATCTGAGACATGATTACAGAGCTACGTATGTGGGTGGCACAACCAATGCTGCAGGCCCACTAGTAGCATTTGACTCACAGGCCTAGGCACCTCTAGTGCACTGAACTAGGGACTTACTAATAACTCAAATATGCCAATCATGGATAAACCAATTACATACACATTTTGTAACGCACTTGCACTTTAGCACTGATTAGCAATGGTAAAGTGCCCAGAGTGACAAAAGCAGTAAAATCAGAGTCCAGCACACATCAACAACCTAGGGAACAGAGGCAAAAAGTTAAGGGAGACCACGCCATGGATGAAAAGTCTAACACGTGTCCCCCGTCCGCTGAAAGTGGGGAGCAACTACCCAACCTCATGGGAGTTCTCATCACTAAGGCGGAAGAACCTAGACAGACCATCAGCATTGACGTGTGCTGTACCAGGACGGTGTTCCACCATAAAGTCCATCCCCTGTAGGGAAATGGACCACCTCAACAGTTTTGGATTCTCACCCCTCATCTGCATTAACCATCTGAGGGGCCTGCGGTCGGTCTGAACTCGGAAGTGAGTCCCAAACAAGTAGGGTCATAGCTTCTTCAGTGCCCAGACCACAGCAAACGCTTCACATTCTATGGTACTCCACCTACCTTCCCTGGGTAGTAATCTCCTGCTAATCAAGGCTACGGGTTGATCTAGGCCCTCTTCATTAAGTTGTGAGAGTACTGCTCCAATACCATGCTCTGAGGCGTCTGTTAGCAACAACAAACTCCTTGGAGTAATCAGGTGCCTTCAGCACAGGTGCTGTGCACATGGCAGCCTTCAGGGCATCAAAAGCGGTCTGGCAATCATCTATCCAGATCACTTTCCTGGGTTGCTTCTTCTAAGTCAGCTCAGTTAAGGGGGTAACAAAGGTACCATATCCCTTAACAAACCTCCTGTAGTATCCTGTGAGACCTAAAAAGGCTCTCACTTCAGTCTGGGTATTGGGAGGCTCCCAAGCCAGAATTGTGTCACTGAGACTGTAGGGGTGCCACCTGGCCCCTCCCCATCTGGTGTCCTAAGTACTCCACAGAACCCTGTCCTATTTGGCACTTGCTCACCTTAATAGTGAGGCCTGCCTTCTGCAAGGCCTCTAACACTCTCCATAGGTGCTGCAGGTGTTCCTCCCATGTGGAACTAAACACAGCAATGTCATTCAGGTAGGCTGCACTGAACTCATCCAGCCCAGCCAACACATGGTTGACCAACCTCTGAAAGGTGGCAGGGGCATTCTTCATCCCAAATGGCATCGCTTTAAATTGAAAGTTTCCATCTGGGGTAGAGAATGCTGACCTCTCCTTGGCCCCCTCAGTTAAGGCAATCTGCCAATACCCAGATGTTAAATCAAACGTACTGAGGTACTTGGCAGCTCCCAGCTGGTCAATGAGTTCATCAGCTCGGGGATGGGGTGTGCGTCTGTCTTGCTGACCGCATTGAGGCCCCGGTAGTCCACACAGAACCTGAGTTCTGGAGTGGCACCAGGTGCAGCAGCCTTTGGGACCAATACCACTGGGCTGGCCCCCAGACTGCTGGAGTGCTCAATAACCCCTAGGGCAAGCATCTTAGATACCTCATCCTTACTGCATGTCCTGACCCTGTCAGTCACCTTGTAAACCTTCTGTTTAATGGGTGTACTGTTCCCAGTGTCCATACCATGTGTGCACAAGTATGTGACTCCTGGGGTCAGGTAAAACTGTGAGGAAAATTGTCCCAACACGTGGCAACAGTCACCTTGCTGTTCCTCAGTCAGGGAGGGGGAGAGGATCACTCCCTCCACTGACCCATCTTTTTCTCCTGCAGACAGGAGGTCAGGGAGAGGCTCACTCTCCTCCTCTATCCCCTCATCTGTCGCAAGGAGCATTGACAGCTCAGTCCGCTCAAAGTGTGGCTTGAAGCGGTTGACATGCAGGACCCTTAAAGGGTTCCTTGGAGACCGCAAGTCCACCATGTAGGTGACTTCACTCTTGCGCTCCACCACCTCAAATGCCCCAGTCCACTTATCCTGGAGCGCCCTAGGCTCCACTGGTGCCATCACCTATACTTTCTGTCCAGGTTGAAACTCGACCAGAGTGGCATTCTGGTCATACCAGCATTTCATGCCCTTTTGGCTTGCTTCCAGGGTCTCCTGAGCAAGGCTCCTGAAACGGGCAGTCTGGTTTCTCAGAGCTAGCATGTAACTGAATACATCCTGGGGGGGTTTACTGGGAACTTTCTCCAAAGCTTCCTTAACCAGACTCAAAGGAGCCCTCACAGGGTGGCCATAAATTAGCTCAAAGGGACTAAACCCAAGTCCCTTTTGAGTCACCTCCCTGTAGGCGAAAAGAAGGCACCGCAAGAGGATGTCCCACTTCTGCCTCAAGGGCTCTGACAGGCCCATGATCATGCCGTTTAAGATGCGGTTGAATCTCTCAACCAGACCATTACTTTGGGGGTGGTAAGCGGTGGCGAACTTGTAGTTTACACCACACTCCTTCCACAGAGACATCATATACGTGAATATGAATCTGGTACCCCAATCAAATACCACTTCCTTGGGGAACCCCATGCGGGTAAAACCCCCCATCAAAGCACAACCGATCACAGGGGAAGTGATTGATCTCAAAGGAATGGCTTCTGGGTACCGGGTGGCATGGTCCACCAAGACCAGGATAAACCTGTTGCCCAGGGCTGTCTTTGGATCCAAAGGCCCTACAGTGTCAATGCCTAGCCTCTCAAAGGGAGTACTGAAAACAGGCAAAGGTTAGAGGGGAGTCTTACATTTCCCCCCACTCTTGTCACTTGCCTGGCAAGTCTGACAAGACCTGCAATGTGCATCTGAGTGCCTGCGCATTAGGGGCCAGTAAAAGTGGGTGACAAGCATTTCAAAGGTCTTGTCCTGCCCCAAATGTCCAGCTAAAGGCACATCATGAGCCAACCCTTGTAGGAAGGCCCTAAAGCACTGGGGTGCCACCAGCACACGGGCTGACCCAGGCTCAGGAACCTTAGGCTCGCTATACAGGAGGTCATCCTCCCAATAAATCAGGTGTGATCCTGACTCCTTGCCAGCCGCCTGGTCTGCAGTCTGCTGCTGCAAATCCTCCAAAGTAGGGCATGTCTTCTGTGCTACACAGAATGCTTCCCTGGTGGGCCCCCCTTCCTGCTGCCACTTCGACAGCTCAGTGACCTCCTCCTGTTCAGCCACCTGTTCCCCTGTAGGCTCTGGGGTGTCACCCTCAGGCTCTGCCTCCTCCCGGACCGTGGGAACTTCTGGGGCCCGGTTTCCCCTGCCACCTGCCATTCCTCTTCTTGGCGGTCCCCTGGGCCACTGTTTCAGTCTCCAGGGGCTCTTGATTACCTGACGGGCTGCCATTGACCGGGTGGATACGCATACCCACCCAGGCAAACCCAACTTCTCCAAGTGAGACCTGTGTTCCACCTCCTTCCAAGGGGAATCCTCCAGGCCACTGCCTAGCAAACAATCAACAGGTATGGTTGGACTCACAGCTACCTTCAAGGAACCGGAGAGCCCCTCCCCAATTCAAAGGGAACCTGCGCCACTCTGCACAGGCGCTCTGAGTTGTCCACTGCGACTACTTGGTGAAGTACCCGGGGATCAATCTGCTCTTCAGACACCAGCTGACTCCTCACTGTAGTCACGCTGGCTGCTGTGTCTCTCAGAGCCTATACCCTCTGTCCATTAATGGTCACCCACTACCTGTACTTCTAAGTGTTTTCAGGCACTAGGGTTCTCTGGACTATCTCTCTGTCCCCTAGTGAGACAAGGGTCATCTCAGCTGGTTCCCACCCATCTGAAACCAACTCCTCCTCAAGCGCCACACTGGCCAAACCCTGGTACGGCGCACCAGTGGGTGCTGGTGTACTTTTGGGGCATTTGGGGTCCCTCTCACATGACCCACCTGGACACATGCATAGCACTTACATGGGGGACCACCTGCCACTGGCTTCCCTTTGGAGAACCAAGGCTTCTTCTCACTGGGGGCTTGGAAATCCTTACCCTGGGAATCAGTTTGGGGCCCTTTAGAGAACTCCCCCTGTTTACCCTTACCCACCCTTTCTTCGGAGAGGGACCCTGCCCACCCTTGGCGTGGTCTCCCCCATACCTCTTCTGGAGCCTGGTGCTCTCCCAGCGGTCTGCTTCCTGCGCAAGCTTCCTGCGGTCAGTCAGCTTGCTGTCAAATAGATGCTGGCGCAGCTCTGGAAAACATACACTATACAAGTGCTCCCAAGCAATCAGATTGTAAAGCCTCTCATACGTAGTTACCTTACTACCCTTCACCCAACCATCCAGTGACCTGTAATAAGAATCAACACATTCCAACCATGTTTGGGATTCTTCTTGTAGGGCATAAACTTATCCTTGTATTGCTCAGGGGTAAGAGCATACCTTGTAAGCAAGGCATCCTTCATGCCAGAATAGGTGAGATTCTGAGCATCCCCTAGGGCTGTCAGTGTATCCCTCCCCTCTACCTCAAAGTTCTTCCACAGACCCGACCCACCCCCCCCCATGAGCTTCAGGGACCAGATTCATGTGGAGAGCAGACTCATACCCCTTAAACTACAAGTATATGTTGTCCTCCCTTTTATAATCCTTCACAAGATCTTTAGGAATGTGCACCCTCCTTTCAGGCTGCACTGTGATGTGGCTGCCACCATCCCTACTAGACTGGCTCCTCTGATCCATTTGTCTCAAGCTAAGCTCATGAACCAACAACATCTTTTTCTCTTCTAGGGCCATCCTCATTTTCCCTAACTCCCTCTGGTGCTTCCTCGCTGCCTGTCTGTCCTGCAATTCTTCAGGGGCCAGACCCTTAGATGAGACACTGCTACCTACCCTGGAGACCCTCTCCCTGGACATAACCGGCCCACCCACAATACCATTGTGTATGGACTGCAATTCCTCCTCCTTATCTTCCTCATCCTCTGTGTCCCCTCCAGTGCTCTTGGCTGTCACCCAAGCCCTCAGCACCTTTTGCAGCTCCTCCTTCTTGGATGAGCTCTTAATGGGACAGTCAAACCTTTTACATAACGCTTTTAACTGAGCCTTGGTATAGCTATCCAATTTCTCCAGGTCAAAAGGAGCTCCAACTGATGCATCTCCAGATTGGGACAAGATGAAGTCAAAAAATGTGCAAAGTTACAAAAAGCAGAAAAGTTCTGAATGAAGTTCAGAAGTCAAAGGTTACCACAAAAATGGCTGTAGGGAAAAATCCAAGCAAAAGATTAAAACTAAAGATCACCAAACAAGTAGTATGTGGTCACGTAGTGGTCTGCACTCAAAACAGTAGTGTACACTTAATTACTGTACGTCAAGTACAAATACAAGTCCAAATCCCAACCGCTGATCACCAGTGTTGGAAATGGGGTCTTTGGTTGGCAGTCAGGTTACCCCCTGTTCAAGCAAGGACCCTCACTCTAGTCAGGGTAAAAGATAATCACCCTCAGCTAACCACTGTTTACCCCCTTGGTAGCTTGGCAGAGCAGTAGGCTTAACTTCAGAGTACTAGGTGTAAAGTATTTGTACCAACACACACAGTAGCTTAATAAAAACACTACAAAATGACACACCAGTTTAGAAAAATAGAAAATATTTATCTAAACAAAAGAAGGCCAAAACGACAAAAAATACACCATACACAAGCCAAGTTATCAATTAAAAATCAAAAAGAGTCTTTAAGTAGTTTCAAACACACACTAACACTGTTAGCGTGAAAATGTACCTTGGGTGCGTCAAAAATAACCCCGCACGGGCAAGTGTGCGTCAAAAAGGGCTTGCGATGTGTCGATTCCACTCATGAGCTGGACCTTGCGTTGTTTCTCCTTTCGTCGGGTCGGGGTGAGTCGTTCCTTCTCTCCGTAGGAGAGCGATGCGTCGATCCGGTGAGCACTCTCGGGTCCGGGCATGCCTTGCGTTGTTTTTACATGCCCAGCGGTACTTGCGTCGGAAATCCAGCCGCACGATGATCCGAAAACCACGCAGGGTAAGCTCTAAATCAAGCCCTTGGAGAGTTCTCAAGATGGAAGGCACACAAATTCCAGTCTTTGCCCTCTTACTCTGGCAGAAGCAGCAACTGCAGGATAGCTCCACAAAGCATAGTCACAGGAAGGGCAGCTCTTCTTTCTCAGCTCTTCTCCAGGCAGAGGCTCATCTTGGTTTCCAGAAGTGTTCTAAAATCTGTAGTTTTGGGTGCCCTTCTTAGACCCATTTTCTCCTTTGATGTAGGCCTACTTCAAAGTAAAGTCTCTTTTGAATGTGAAATCCTGGCTTGGCCAGGCTCCAGACACTCACCAGGGGGTTGGAGACTGCATTGTGTGAGGGCAGGCACAGCCCTTTCAGGTGTGAGTGACCACTCCACTCCTCCCTCCTAGCACAGATGGCTCATCAGAATATGCAGGCTATATCCCAGCTCCCTTTGTGTGACTGTCTAGTGTGAGGTGCAACCAGCCCAACTGTCAAACTGAGCCAGACAGGGATTCCACAAACAGGCAGAGTCACAAAAATGGTGTAAGCAAGAAAATGCTCACTTTCTAAAATTGGCATTTTCAAACACACAATCTTAAAATCAACTTTACTAAAAGATATATTTTTAAATTGTGAGCTCCGAGACCCCAAACTCCACATGTCCATCCACTCCCAAAGGGAATCTATACTTTAATCATATTGAAAGGTAGCCCCCATATTAACCTATGAGAGGGACAGGCCTTGCAACAGTGAAAAACGAATTTAGCAGTATTTCACTGTCAGGACATATAAAACGCATTACTATATGTCCTACCTTAACCATACACTGCACCCTGCCCTTGGGGCTACCTAGGGCCTACCTTAGGGGTGTCTGTCATGTAATAAAAGGGAAGGTTTGGGCCTGGCAAGTGTGTGCACTTGCCAAGTCAAATTTACAGTTAAAACTGCACACACAGACACTGCAGTGGCAGGTCTGAGACATGATTAAAGAGCTACTTATGCGAGTGGCACAACCAGTGCTGCAGGCCCACTAATAGCATTTGACTTACAGGCCCTGGGCACCTCTAGTGCACTGTACTAGGGACTTACTAATAAATCAAATATGCCAATCATGGATAAGCCAATTACATACACATTTTGTAAAGGAGCACTTGCACTTTAGCACTGGTTAGCAGTGGTAAAGTGCCCAGAGTGACAAAAACAGTAAAATCAGAGTCCAGCACACATCAACAACCTGGGGAACAGAGGCATAAAATTAAGGGAGATAATGCCAAGGATGAAAAGTCTAACAGTACCATAGTCTGCCATTAACATATGGCATAAGCTGTAGTTTGCTACTAACAAGCTTCTATAACCAAGAGTATATGCAATACTTTTAATTCCAACTATGATTTAGTGTTGTCATTAGTTCCTATTATTAGATATTTGAGTAAAATAGCTAAGGAGCATGATATGGTATTAGTTAGAGGCTTCTTTGACCCAACATTAACATTTGGGACCACATACGCACACAGGAATAACTTAATGTGTTTGCTTACACCATTAGAAAAGAGCTTTATCGGGCATACTGATGACAGGAGAAAGGCGCTGAAGGAGAAGTTAGAGAAAGGATTAGAAAAGAGAACTTATAAGAATGATTATGCTTACACTGCTATGAAAACGCAAGGGAAGTTAGCTTTAGATGCATTACATGTAGGGAATCTTTGTGTATATATAGGTCAAAATCACGTACTGACACCATTTGTGGGTGCGAGTGAATGTAGGCATGTGTTAGTGTTTGAGTAAATGGACTTTTATGCTGAATGGTCAGGACCCTGCGATTCTGGGATCTACTATATTTGTGGACTTAATGCTTATTACCGTCTTCCTAGAGGATGGTCTGGGACGTGTTATTTGGGGAGAGTTTTCCCTAAAATTTATCAGATAGACGATTTAAATATGTTTCCAAAAGTGACAATTACATCATAAGCGACAGAGGAGGGAAACCTCTTCTGCAATTGTAGGAGATATTTTTGGTGCAGTTATTCCTTCTGTAGGAGTAATTTTGAATGCAATAAAGATACAGAAGTTGTCTACTATTGTGGATAACATGCTGACAAATTTTACAGGGGCAATACTCCTGTTAGATACTGAATTAGCTGCGGATGGAGCTATGACGCTTCAAAATAGGCTAGCTTTAGACATATGATTAGCGAAAGACGGCGGAGTTTGTAGGATGATTAATGCTAGGCATTGCTGCTCATATATTTCCAATAATGATAAGGAGATAAGTGACTTACTCACTAACTTAACTAATTCAAGTAAGGATTTGAAAGAATTGACGGAACCAAGGGTTTGGGAGAAGGTTGGAAATGGATTTGCTTCAGTGGGTAATTGGTTTAGTCAAATTTGGAATGGGGTATTATTCAAAATTGTACATGGAATATTAATTGTGATTGCTTGTATATTAGGATTATGGTGCATATGTAAATTATGGCAAAGAATAAAATTAAGGCGGTCTAAAAATAATCAGAGGAGGGAAGAACAACCTAGGGAAAGAATCTATAGGGAACATTTAAGAAGAAGACAAAATACAACAGAAACTGAACTATAAAAGTGTTGGTAAAGAAAGGTGGGATGACATTTAGTCATCAGAGGAGGGACGTTTGAAGCAGATATGCTAATTAGACAAATATTAACAATGTTTATGTGCTTGAATAATGAAAAGATTTGTAGAGAAATTAATCGTAGAGAAAAGAATATACTAATATAACTGAAACTGTATGAAATGATGAAAATATACAAGAATAATGTAGTAATATGTCATATTGAGATGTACAACCTATGTTTTGCTTTAATTTATAGTGCTAATTTAGCTGAAACAAGGCCTAGTCTTCCTAGGCATTGCACTCAGAGAGCAGAAATAATAACCGCGTTTGCAAAAAGCTGCTATGACCCTGTACTGCCCGATGTTGAAGTTGCTTGGCTAGAATTTTCTGCAATGTACCGGCGGACAGGAGATGAAAACAATTTGATACAATTATGTGTAGAGTAGGCTAAATGTACTTTCCCAGGACTTGAACAATGGAAGCACTGACTGAAGAGGAACATGCAACAAATTTGATACCTGAAGAGCCGGATGATGAGGACATCGTATAGTGGACCAATCCGCATCTTGTGAAAGGACTGATATTAAAATTGGTAGATTTGGTAAACAAATACTATAGGTTAAAGTCATATCTGTTGACTCACTGACCAATTAGGAATTAGGGGGATGGACAGGGAGACCCTAATAAAAAGTAATGACCAGGGGCTGAAACAGTAGATGCGATGGATGAATTGATGACGTCAGGAGACGCTGTCCAAGGTTCTGTGGTTGGGCTCATACTCTGTGAGCCTGATGTGTGGCTGACTAATTGATGACCTGAAGACGAAGACTGACTTGTTGCTGATCCATTCTGGATAGGTAGCTGTGAAAATGTGACTGACAATTTGTGCCTTTTCTTCTAGGTACCAACTGCGCTGATTATAGAATTCTCACTTAGATAGATCTTTTTCCAAGTTAATGTTTTCTCTAAATTGTTTTGCATGAAGCCCAACTGCTGATGCTAATCTTGGTTAGGTAGGCTGAGAGGGGTGACGTTGACAGTGACAAATGACTGACAAGCTATTTGCTAAACTCTGCTATTAATGATGGTATTCTTTTGGTGTATGTAGGTGCATTTACAGATAGGTTTTCTTCAAGTTATGTTATGATGTTTTTCCATTAACAAATTAATAATTAAGTTGATTGAATAAAGATGAATTATCAGATGATTTAGAATTGTAATCAATAGGAAAATAAAAATTGTTTAACTCTTCACCGAGTTGTGGTTATTCATGAGAAGATGTTCATTAATGTTAGTTTATGCTGATTATTGTTGTCTTCGATAGTCACTACATGACTAGGATACTCCATGCGATCCAAACGGTTAATCGACCTATACGTGTCCCCTTGTAAGTTTACTTATTAGGGACCAGGCGAGGTTGCACTGATGTGTGCTGACTTGGAGGATTGCAACTTTGGGGTTTGATTTTAAAGGAGTTCTACATGTCAGAATTTAAAATGTATAAGATGTACTAGTGTATACTTCAGACCATTTATCAATCGCCATGGTCCTACAAGTGAACGAAGAGATTGAAATGGTATCCGCATTAACAGTTAACTCAGACAAATCGCTGATTTTCATGTTGCCTGGTTGCCAACTGGACAGCCTGCTTGTACTGCTGATACTGACATCTGTTGATCTATTAAAATATCTTGGAATGTAGAAAAGCATCCATACAGAAGAACTGTATAAAGGAAGGGTTATGGAATCTGAAAAAAGTGATGAAATCATTGGAATTCTAATGAGAGTTTCTGATGTCCCTGATGAGCAGAGCCGGCATTGCAATGGATGATCCTACTCTCTGGGATGTTGAATGTGTTGCAGGTGATGCCAATGAATAGACCCAAGAAATACTTTAAAGAAACTGGCAAGATACTTGTATCCTTCGATTGGAAGATGCGCCTGGTTAGAATATCATTGCATAAACTATTTGTGCCATTGTCTAAGGGTGGGTTGAAGGCTCTGTGGTTCATTACCTGTAGTATGTAGCTACTCTACAACATGTAGCTGATTGGCTGTGAAATGTTATGATGGGCTCACTTTCTGAGGTGATAATGGGGTCCATAGGAGTAAATTGTATAATGAATATTCCAGCTATTTTGACTAGGGATTTAAATCAAAGTTTACACCAGCTTAGAGTGCTGCGGGGGGAAGATTATGGGATATGGTCATACCGTAGACCAGAGTAAGTGTTTAGAGAAGAACCTCCTGTTGAAGGCGATTAAGCTTTTGATGGTAATGGGAAATTATCTAGTGATGGGGTTATCAACAGCAATGACGATAGTAATGTTGAATGAAGAGGGAAAGTTATCAGATTTTTGCAAATTCAGGGATCTGTAGGATACCAGAGAAATGGATTTCCTCCAGTTTAGTTTTTTAGCATGACAGGAGGTTGCTAGAAGGAATGGGGACAGTTCACAAATCTCCAGAGAACAGCGTAGTGAATATGGCCTTTAAGTTGCTATACACTGGAGCCAAGAAGATCTGTCCATTGTAGAGTGATGTTGCCTAAAGCAGACATATCAGTAGTTGAACCGCATCAGACACATTACAACTAAAATGATACATATTATGAATCCTGCCTTCTTCCAGATGTGGGAGAACCACTTTCTCAGAATATTTGAAGGTCATTTTATAATTTATTTATAAGATAAACACACACAGAAATGAACATTTATTCTCATTAGATACAAGTGAATTAATAGCTAGACCGGGATTAGAGGGAGCATTAATGACACAGTTACTGTGAACTCTATCTAAAACATACACTTTTAAACCACTGGAAAAGCAAATCATCAATTTTAGCTGAACGTGGAAATCAAGGAAGAAGGGATCTAGCTTCATTACTTGCATGATTTCAGAATCTTGCATTGGATGAAGCTCTTTTTTGTAGAGAAGCAAAAGCTCTTGAACACCTTCCTGGCACAAATAAAGACAATTAATAACCACAGAGAAACCTAGAAAGCAATAAAAACCTGTTTGTTCCTTAACACATGCTCTACAAAACGCAGACTACATGATAAAAAGGGATTTATATATAACCTGCCATCAGCTAATAGGATGCATAGACATAGACGCTCTTATGCATGAAGGTGAATGTACTCCTATTCATCTTCATGCACCAGAGCTAATAAAATCAGGTGAAGCATATCTTTAAATCTCACACTTAGCATCAAATATACATAGTCTACACTACAAACCAGCATTCTTGCCAACATGTATCACAAGCTGAGTAGGTATCTACGTAAAAGTCCAGAATGTGGTGTGGGAGTTTGTGAGGGGTTTGCAGTTGTATACAAATGGCACCATACAACATTTATGCCATACACTGCTAAAGTCAGGAACGCTACTACACTGGGGTCCAACTTTGGCCCTTTAATATCTATCTACAAACTGAGATCACTTAAAAATGGAGGTTCATTTCAAATCAAGACGTTCTAGGTAGAAAGTTCAGCGTTCATAAATTTCTCACCTACATAGGCCTTTAGACAGCAACGTGGGTGGAGTTTTTAATAGTGAGGCAACAAATGACCCCACTGGCTGTAGCAACATCATTTTGCTTGTGTGAGCTATTGACTAATATACCTCTGAATTTCTGTTCCAATTAAAGCCACGTACAGAGAAAATGGACGCCTGTTTTATTCAATAGGAATTAAATAGTATATTAGGTCCATGGTCCCTAATAGCGTTTCCACCATAATTACTGCGCAGTACCCACCTACTGCTCAGGGGCACAAACATGTGTTTTCACAGACGATTTCTGCCTTTATTTCCTTCCCTCAAACAGTAAGAGTTTTTGGAACTAGGGTCTATTCAGGTAGTTTGTCACTTTAAAAAACTTACCGGAACCTTCTAAAAGGTAGACAGTTGATTGAGGTTGGCGAACACCCCCACGCATTGTTGCCTGGTTAAATACATTTAAGTCCTTGAACTTGACATCTAATCCTTTTACATTCTAGCCACCAAATCTTGCTATATTGGGGAAGTTACATTATTTGCTTGAAGCAAGCGAAACTTTATCAAACTGTTCGGCCGTGTGCAAATCATACACTTCTTGTGCCTCTATCCTTAACCCACACTTCAATACAGTTTCATAGTGAAAATGAGCACATAAACCACATTAACAGGACGCATCCTCATCAATTTTCAATCATGCCTGATTATCATTTTGTCATATGCTCATGGAAAAAATAGGGCAGAAGATGTGGCTTTATGGCAAGAGCTGCCGACATTGGCACTAGAGAACCAAGTTCGAATCTTTGCATCAACTTGTTATTCTGTGATTCTGGGCAAAGAATGGAATGTGTCCTTGTGTAATGTAACTGGTGCTGATGTGAAGTGATCCAATACCTTTGGGTGGAGTTTGTGCTATGCAAAACTGCAACAAAAAGTCGGACAGTGGACCACCTATGCAACCATCTTAACCAACTATTTTCAACTTCAGTTTTTGTTCTGACATTATTACTCTAAAATTGTATGGAAATATCAAACTCAACACATCTAGACGGTAGTAGATCGAGTAAAAGATTTCTAAAGTCTGAAATAATTTTCTCCTTTATACGTCTACTGAAATTCAATAATATACGACTGGGGGCTGTAGTACACTATGGTTTTGGGACAGGTCTCAAGTAGCTCTGAGACACTTCATTGGAGGTGTTTAAATTCATGACTAAAAGCATGTGCAAAACTAAATTAAGGTGGTCATTATGAAGTTGGCAGTGTGGCCCGCCATGCCGGCGGTGGCGGGAAAACCCACCAGCCGGCATGGCGGGCCACACCGCCACATAAAGAACACCTTGAGGGCCGCCATCGACAGCTCTCACTCACCGCCAAGCTGCCTCCATCAGGAAGTCTGGCGGTGGTCGGAATCATTAGCCCCTCGGATAATGATCCCTAATCCTCCAGCCTTTCCCTGGCAGTTTTGTGGTGCAGCACCACCGCAAAATATGTTTTAGTATTTTTTAAGCCAAGCAAATTTGATTTGTGTGGGTTTGTGTGGTTTAGTGAATACGAAGTAACGCAATGCAGTGCACAGCACTGCCCTCTAGTATTTTGTATTGGGTAGACATTACATGGGTGGAGCATGGGCATTCCCATGCACCCAGCCATGTATTTTGGCACAAACCCAGATTTACAAAGACTTGTAAACTTGGGTTTGAGCCAAAATGGTGCGCATACCATTGAAGAAGTAACTATGAGAAATATCTTCAGTTTCCCTTGTTACTTCCACTTTCTATGTGTGATGTATTCAGCATCACACACGGAAAGAGGAATATGCCTCTAAGGATTGTTTTGTTGTACACAACGGTATCCATTCCTGCACAGAGCAATCCTGCACATAACGCAGGCACTCTTGCAGCATGGATCAAGGGTGCCATCATTGGTGCTAGGCAGCGAACAGTGTGCTAGGACAAGGAGAGAGCAGAAGAGCATCGTAATTTAGTAGATATTGTGCCTTTCTGCTCTGCATGTTTCATTGCTGTGTTGCGTGAAATATTAGTAAATCTGCTCTATGGTCTTGTCAGTTCGCTTCTCGCTGGGATCTGGCATTTGCCCCCCACAGATGTTAATAAGTAAAAGCGTGACATGGCATATGTTGCCTAACCCAGTAAATCTACTGTAGTATTAACTTGAATATTTTCTAGGCATGACACTATCTTTGGTTCCTGGAAAATCCAGCAGAAATGTTTCTTAGGGGGCCATCAGTGAGCCATTACTCTTGTTTGTACATGTGTTTGTGCTATAAACCACCAGGAGATAATGAAATGTTTTAAGGCAGCTAGGAAATCCCTCATTAGTGGTCCTTGCTGCAGCGCAGATGAAGAGATGACCTTTAATTTCCTACATTTAAGATTCAGAAGCATGTGCCTGTTTAGGTAGCTCAGTGGATTGTCCGTCTGTTGTTGCAATGTGTGCAGCACATTATTGAATCTTGCAGGACTATCTAGCTTTTATTTTAATGCCGCTGTTGAGGTTTAAAAAATGGGTGCAAATTATTTGGATGTTTTTACAATAATATGAGCCATAATAGGTATAATTCAGCAGGTGGTGAATCCTTTGTATGGCATCAAGTTAGTAAACTGGAGCCTGATATGTCCTGCAGAGACACATGTGTAGCAACTTCACTCCATGCAAAGCCAGTTAACGCCTCTGGGCACACACCACCTCCAGTCTCCAATTACATTAATTCAATTGGCTTCCTGTGGGAGGAACACAGCTACACATCTCTGAGAGGTATCAGTGAAGAAATGGAACACAAGTAGCTCTGTGATCTTGGCTGCTGTGGGAACCACAAGTGAGTGGCTTTCCATCTGCCTTCAGGGCATTTCATTATCTCCTTATGGAGTACAGGAAAGAAAACAAATACAGCTGTCTTGTTGCATGTCCACCACTGCTGCCATCAAGGAGTCTATGGCTGCAGGCACCGATGCCCAAAGTGATGACGACCATTTCAAAATGGCTTCCAGACATGCACACTCTGTGAGCGAAGCAATGTGTTAGTCTTGAAACTATATTGAAATTACCTGTTCAGACACCAGTACACTCACACATTTGTGTACGTTTACGATTGTTTGCTCTTCACAAATGTATTTTACTAATAGTTTCTTTACGACTGTGGAGTCTCCGCAAATAAAATGATAGAACTGCCCTGTCTTTGTATGTGCAGAGACTCCGCAGTCATAAAGATACTACTAATAAAATATCTTTGTGAACAGAAAACAATCATAATTTTACACAACAGTGTAAGTTCACCTTTGTGAATCAGGCCCTGTTACAAATAGGGTCTTTGGTTGGGAGTCAGGTTACCCCCTGTCCAAGCAAGGACCCTCACTTTAGTCAGGGTAAAGGAGAATCCCTCTTGGTTGAACCCTGCTCACCCCCTTGGTAAGTTGGCACGGGCAGACAGGCTTAGCTTCAGAAGCAATGTGTAAAGTATTTGTACCAACTCACACAGTAACTCAGTAAAAACACTACAAAATGATACCACAGGTTTAGAAAAATGGGTATTATTTAGCAAAACAAAACAAGACCAAAACACCAAAAATCCAACATACACAAGTCAAGTTACGAATTCAAAAGCAAACAAGTCTTAAATCCTTTAGAAAACTGCGAGCGCACTTAGCTCTCAAAAGTGCCCGGGTAGCATCAGAATAACACCGCACGGGCGAGTGTTTGTCAGAAAAGGCCAGTGATGCGTTGATTTCACACCTGCAAGCAAGACCCGGTGTCGTTCCTCCTCTGGTCAAGTCAGCTTGCGTCGTTTCTTCTCTCCGCAGGAGCCTGAGGCATCGGTCAGAACAGGCACCTCAGGTCAGGGCACGCTTTGTGTTGTTTTTCAGCGCCCAGCGATGTTGCATCGGAAATCCGGCCGCACGGTATCAGAAAACCCCGCTGTGTGGGTTGCGACTTTATCAGCCTCCGTCAGCAGTTGTTGCACGCCGTTCCTCCAGCCGCGTTGTGTCCATCTTCCAGCCGCAATGCAGTTGGAGCGTATATATTTCAGCCGCAAAGCCGGCGGGGTGTCGTTTCTCAGTCGTGTCCCGGAAGGTACGTTGATAATTTCCTAGGACGGCGGTCTGTGCGCTGATTTTAAGTCTTGGTCTGCCAGCTTCGCCTTTGAAGGGCCTAGGAACTGGATAGGGAACCAATTGGCAGGGCAGAAGTCTCAGCAGAGAGTCCTGGTGCTGGCAGGGGAAGTCTTTGATGGTCGTGAGACTTCAATAACAGGAGGCTAGCTCAGTTCAAGCCCTTGGAGATTCTTCACAAGCAGGAATGAACAACAAAGTCCAGTCTTTGTCCCCTTTCACAGGCAGAAGCAGCAAGTGCAGGATAGCTCCACAAAGCACAGTCACAGGCAGGGCAGCACTTTTCCTCAGCTCTTCTTCTTGCCAGAGGTTGCTCTTGACTCCAGAAGTACTCTAATTTTCAGGTGTTTGGGTGCTATTCCTATACCCTTTCCTGTCTTCGAAGTAGGCCTACTTCAAAGGAAAGTCTTGCTAGTTTTTAAAATCCTCCCTTGCCGAGGCCAGGCCCCTGACACACACCAGGGGGTTGGAGACTGCATTGTGTAAGGGCAGGCACGGCCCTTTCAGGTGTAAGTGACCACTCCTCACCTCCCTCCTAGCACAGATGGCTCATCAGGATATGCAGGCTACACCCCAGCTCCCTTTGATTCACTGTCTAAAGAGAGGTGCAAACAGCCCAACTGTCAAACTAACCCAGACAGGGAATCCATAAACAGGCAGAGTCACAGAATGGTTTAAGCAAGAAAATGCCTACTTTTTAAAAGTGGCATTTTCAAACACACAATCTCAAAACCAACTTTACTAAAAGATGTATTTTTAAATTGTGAGTTCAGAGACCCCAAATTCCACACGTCTATCTTCTCCCAAACAGAATCTACGCTTTAATCATATTTAAAGGCAGCCTCTATGCTAACCTATGAGAGAGATAGGCCTTGCAACAGTGAAAACCGAACTTGGCAGCATTTCACTGTCAGGACATATAAAACACATTAGTATATGTCCTACCTTAAAAATACACTGCACCCTGCCCATGGGGCTACCTAGGGCCTACCTTAGGGGTGTCTGACATGTAAGAAAAGGGAAGGTTTAGGCCTGGCAAGTGGGTAAACTTGCCAAGTCGAACTGGCAGTTTAAAACTGCACACATAGACACTGCAGTGGCAGGTCTGAGCCCTGTTTACAGGGCTCCTAATGTGGGTGGCACAACCAGTGCTGCAGGCCCACTAGTAGCATTTGATTTACAGGCCCTGAGCACCTCGAGTGCACTGTACTAGGGCCTTACCAGTAAATCAAATATGCCAGTCACGGATAAACCAATCAACAATACAATTTACACAGAGAGCATATGCACTTTAGCACTGGATAGCAATGGTGAAGTGTTCAGACTCCTAAAGCCAACAAAAACAGGTCAGAAAAATTAGGAGGAAGGAGGCAAAAAGATTGGGGATGACCCTGCAAAAAGGGCCAGGTGCAACAGGCCCTCAGTGTAGTGAGAAATGAGAATAATTACACTAGTGTGCATTGGTATCAGAAAGGTTCAGTTACAGAGCGTTTTCTATAAAATTCTTCAATAATTATTTTTTAGCTCCGACTATAGATAGCTTTAGCTGTTTGCTGGACCCCATATTCCCGAATGACCCTGTAGCGGGTTCTTTATCCCGAGTCGAAAGGATATTGGAATAAGGCGACAGACTCAGGGTTTTAAGGGGTTAGTGTTTTTATTTCTATCTGCTCGGAGGGGACACTAGCTTGTCTCGCAAAGCTTTGGGGTGTTGTCAGAGTCCAGAAACCAATATGAATCCCCTTTCTTCAGGGTCGAGAGTTCCGGGGATGGCGTGGTCCGGTGTGGAGGGAGGCCTTGTTCCCCCGGCGATCAGTGGGACCGGATTCCCCAAAATAAAGAAGAAAGAAAAACAAGGTACAGGTAAGTGGGGAATATAATTTATCTCCTGTTTCTTTTATGGTTAGTAGGAAGTGAGGGACGAGGAAGTGTGGGGGGGGAATAGGTGAAGCTATGCCTCTTAGTTCCTTATAGTGTCCTCCTGGGTGACCCCTGTCTCTTAGCTTTCCTCGCTGGTTCTGGGTTAGGTCGTGGTTGTAGTTATAGGCAGGGTCTGGGGTCCCATTTATACCACCTCCCCCTCTTTGCAGGACCTTAACTCCCTCTCCTGGTTGTCCTTTCGCCCAGTCAGCCACCTGTAGCCCCAATTCCACCCTTGGTACGTCCGTACCTGGTCGGGCCACGCCCCTCCAGGGACGCGGCCGGCTTGCAGGCAGTCTCCCGACTTGTCTTGTACAGGGGCGGGAGGCGTCCTGGGTGTTCCGTTCTTTGTACGTCTTCCTTCTCTCGCGGCAGGGTTATCCTCCGGATGCAGGGGGTTGCGGTGTTCGGAGGTCCTCCTCGCGGTGTCGGCGTCTCTCTCTTCTCTTCTCTCCGTTTCTTGTCCGTCTTCTGGTTTGCGTATTTCTTCCTGACGGATGACGTTAGACGTCATCACGTCAGGAGTTCCTGGGATGCCCCCGGGGTATCCGTCGGCGTCCGTCTTCTCTGACGAAGCCGCGGCGTCCGGAGGCGCCCGGCTACACATCCCCTCACATGAAGGGGGCTGTTCGAGCCCCGCAAGACCCGGGAACCGGGATAAATAGTCAGCCTGACCCATAAGGTCACCAGGGAGATGGCAAACCTGGAAGGAGAAAGGTTGGAGTTCTATGAACCATCTTAATATTCGATTATTGGTATCCTTATATTTTGAGAGCCAGGTAAGGGGTGCATGATCTGTATATAACAGGAAAGGCCGTCCTAAGAGGTAATATTGGAGGCTTTCGATCGCCCATTTAATGGCAAGACACTTCCGCTCTATAATGGGATACCTTTGTTCTCTGGGAAGTAACTTACGACTAATGAAGACAACGGGGTGGCTTATTCCGTCTTCGTCCTTTTGAAAAAGGACGGCACCTACTCCGACGTCGGAGGCATCTGTTTGGAGATGAAAGGGACTATCAAACTCAGGGCACCGTAAAATCGGTTGAGTGGTGAGACACCTTTGTAAAGTATGGTAACTACGCAGTTGGATCGGGTTTAGGATCGTGATGTTGTTTGGTTGTCCTTTCTTTAATAGGTCTGTCAAGGGGGCCGCCAAACTGGAGTAGTGAGGAATAAACCTTCGATAGTACCCCACTAATCCTAAAAAGGAACGAACCTCCTTCTTCGTGGCGGGAGCCTTAGTGTGTAGGATGGCTTCGATTTTATTCATTTGTGGACATAGTATGCCTTTACCAATGTGATATCCCAGGTAGGAGATCTCGTTAAAAACTAGTCGGCTCTTGGCGGGATTGGCCGTTAGTCCAGCCTTCCTTAAAGCCGAGAAGATTCTGTCGAGGTGGACCAAATGTTCTTCCCAAGTCTCACTGAAGATAACGATGTCATCCAGATAGGCTGCCGCGTATCTGTTATGAGGTCGTAATATGGTATCAATGAGACGCTGGAAGGTTGCAGGAGCGCCGTGTAACCCAAAAGGAAGTACCTTAAAGTGATACAACCCTGAGGGAGTAGCGAAAGCCGTTTTTCCCCTATCACCGGGGGCCAACGGAATCTGCCAATACCCTTTGGTCAAGTCGAGGGTGGACATGTATTTGGCTTTTCCTAACCTTTCCAATAATTCGTCTATCCTTGGGAGAGGATAGGTGTCAAACTGGGATATGGAATTGACTTGTCTAAAGTCAATACAAAAGCGTATAGACCCGTCAGGCTTGGGTACCAATACCACTGGTGAACACCAGGGGCTTTGGGAAGGCTCTATGATGTCTAGGTCTAACATTTTTTCTATTTCGTTTTCTACGAGGATTTTCCGAGCTTCAGGGATACGATACGGCCTTAACCGTACTGTTTTCCCTGGGGGGGTGATGATTTGATGGTATACCAATCGGGTCCTACCGGGCATCGATGAGAACACCGGGATATGGTTATAGAGGAGTTTGCCTAACTGTCTATTTTGGTGACAAGAGAGGTCTGTATTTATGACAGGAATTTCCCTTTCGCCAGGCGGATCAGTGGGACACCATCCTATCTCCAACTCCTTAACAGTGTTAACTAGACATCCTGTCCTTGGTTCGGCTGGAGGTTCTTCCCATCGTTTTAACAAATTAACATGGAAGATCTGTGATCTATTAGGATTATCGTTGAGCTGAATTTTGTAGGTTACGGGTGTTACTATGCCTGTTATAAGGTATGGTCCCTGCCATTTTGCTAACAATTTGTTGTCTGAACTGGGGAGAAGGATTAATACTTTCTCTCCTATGGCAAAAGACCTTAATTGGGTATTCCGATCATAATTCCTTTTCTGTTTGTCCTGGGCCCTCTCCATGTGTTCCCTAACGCTTTCCCATACTGTATGTAGGTGAGTTTTTAAGTCTCGGGTATAGTTTAGAAGGGTCTTCTCTCCTCCTTCCTCTTCCCACATTTCCGCGGCCATGTCTAGTAGGGTCCTGGGTTGTCGCCCAAATAACAACTCAAAAGGACTATGGCCTGTAGATGCTTGTTCGTGGGTCCTGATTGCGTATAAGACTAAGGGAAGTTTTCTATCCCAGTCCTTACCTGTCTCTGAGATGGATTTTTTTAGTAGTGTCTTTAGGGTACGATTATATCTCTCCACCAAACCATCGGTTTGTGGATGATAGACCGACGTCCGCAATTGTTTAATCCCTAATAATTGACATATTTGTGTCATCAAGTTGGACATGAATTGGGTGCCTTGATCTGTTAAGATCTCCCGCGGAAACCCAATTCGGGAAAAGAACCCAATCATGGCGTGGGCGACACTCTTGGTGCTAATACTAGAGAGGGGAATAGCCTCAGGGTATCTAGTGGCGTAGTCCACTAATACCAAGATATAACGATAACCTCTGGATGAAGGTAAAAGGGGGCCAACCAGGTCCATCCCTATTCTGGAGAAGGGAACATCAATGATGGGAAGAGGTTGCAAGGGGGCCTTTCTCCGTGAACCTGGATCAATCAATTGGCATTTTGGACATTGTTGGCAGAACCTCCTAATCTGTGAAAAAAACCCCGGCCAATAAAACTTCCTCAACAAATATTCTTCTGTTTTCTCCCTTCCATAATGGCCACCCCCTGGCTGGCTGTGCGCTAAGTGTAGGACTTGTTGTCTGTAAGGTTCGGGAACTATCAACTGCTTTTTTTCTTCTTGGTTCTGATTAGTGACTCGATATAAAAGATCCTTAATTACAGTGAACGAGGGACCCTTGTCTTGTGGGGTCCGTGGTCGTGCGTTTCCCCAGGCGTGAATTAGACTGGGGTCTTCTCTTTGAGAGGTCCGGAAGGGGGGAAGAGTAGTAAGGGCAAAAACCTCTGTTTTTACCCTCGCGGGACTGGGGTTGTCTGAGTTGTAGGTTTTCTTGATCCTTCTTTTTTCCTTCCGGGAGAGTTTGGGTCGCACCGTCGGAGGTGACAGAGGACTGCTGGAAAAAGGAGCATCCTTCCACCAGGTACTCGGTTCTTCGGCCGGGCGAACACTCTCCAAGAGTTTGGGAAACTCCGAAAAGTCAGTTCCTATAATGGCCTCTTCAACCAGCTGCTCTACTAACCCCACCCTTATGGGGTTTTCTTTTCCTTCCCAGATGAGGGTTGTCCAGATCAGGGGGTATTCTCTGGTTTCTCCGTGAATACAGCAGATTGATACCGTAAGTCCTGACGTGTGGAGACTCTTATTAATTAAATCAGCCCTGACTACTGACTGGCTACACCCTGAGTCAATAAGGGCCACCGTGGGTTTCCCATTGATAAGCAGTGTCTTTTTGTAAGGGGTTGCCCTTCTCCCAGTGTAAAAGACCCTTCCCCTCGTGACCCCTATTTCCATGGGTTCTGGTTTCTCTGTTTTCAGGGGGCAACCGCGAGCGATGTGACCCCATTCTCCGCAGCTGAAACACTGAGGTTGTTGTATGTATGGCCTTTCAAGACCCCGTGGCTTCCCGATTAGTCCCTATGGGCCCCAACCACTTGAGACCCAGATCTTTAATCCTAAAGTATAGAGCCCGGGGATTTTCGGAGGGTCCCCATTTAGCCTTTCTAAATCGGACACGATAATGTTCAGAGTCAAATCCCACCCGTTCCAAGATGCTCTTTTTAATATCCTTATATGGGGTTGTTCCCCCGGGGTTTACCGCCTGATACGCGGCTTGGAGTGTTCCCGTTAATAAGGGGGCGATATATTGGCCCCAGCGCTCCGGTGGCCAGGTAGCGGAAGTCGCAACTCGTTCAAAATTGGTGAAAAAGGCATCGGGGTCTTCACCTTCTTGATATCGTTGTAGGACTGAACTAGGCACATTTGGGTGCACGCGAGTAGCGGCTATTGTATCCGTGAGATTTTTAATGGCGGTTTCATGAACCAACTGGTTGTTGGCCATTATAGTAGCCTGGCTTTTAAGTGCGCTTTGTAGTGCCTCTCTTTCCAACTTAGCCTCTTTTTGTTGCTCTTCCCACACTAATTGTAGGTGTCTTTGTCCTGAGGCCAACTGTTGCATCATATCAGACATGCTACACTGTTCCTCCATTTTCCTGGAAGCCCTTGTCGCCAATTCCAATATCCCACTTCTGACACCACTGTAGCGGGTTCTTTATCCCGAGTCGAAAGGATATTGGAATAAGGCGACAGACTCAGGGTTTTAAGGGGTTAGTGTTTTTATTTCTATCTGCTCGGAGGGGACACTAGCTTGTCTCGCAAAGCTTTGGGGTGTTGTCAGAGTCCAGAAACCAATATGAATCCCCTTTCTTCAGGGTCGAGAGTTCCGGGGATGGCGTGGTCCGGTGTGGAGGGAGGCCTTGTTCCCCCGGCGATCAGTGGGACCGGATTCCCCAAAATAAAGAAGAAAGAAAAACAAGGTACAGGTAAGTGGGGAATATAATTTATCTCCTGTTTCTTTTATGGTTAGTAGGAAGTGAGGGACGAGGAAGTGGGGGGGGGGGGGAATAGGTGAAGCTATGCCTCTTAGTTCCTTATAGTGTCCTCCTGGGTGACCCCTGTCTCTTAGCTTTCCTTGCTGGTTCTGGGTTAGGTCGTGGTTGTAGTTATAGGCAGGGTCTGGGGTCCCATTTATACCACCTCCCCCTCTTTGCAGGACCTTAACTCCCTCTCCTGGTTGTCCTTTCGACCAGTCAGCCACCCGTAGCCCCAATTCCACCCTTGGTACGTCCGTACCTGGTCGGGCCACGCCCCTCCAGGGACGCGGCCGGCTTGCAGGCAGTCTCCCGACTTGTCTTGTACAGGGGCGGGAGGCGTCCTGGGTGTTCCGTTCTTTGTACGTCTTCCTTCTCTCGCGGCAGGGTTATCCTCCGGATGCAGGGGGTTGCGGTGTTCGGAGGTCCTCCTCGCGGTGTCGGCGTCTCTCTCTTCTCTTCTCTCCGTTTCTTGTCCGTCTTCTGGTTTGCGTATTTCTTCCTGACGGATGACGTTAGACGTCATCACGTCAGGAGTTCCTGGGATGCCCCCGGGGTATCCGTCGGCGTCCGTCTTCTCTGACGAAGCCGCGGCGTCCGGAGGCGCCCGGCTACAGACCCACAAAAAAATATATGTAAAGAGGCTATGAGTCAGACATCTTCATCCATTAGGTTATGAAAATGTGATTACTATACAATTCTTGAACAATTATTTTTTAGCCCCGACTATAGCTTTTTGCCAGACAACGAACACAAAAAAAAACAGAAAGATAATATGGATCATGCATCTTCATGCATTAGCGTATGTGTTCCAATTTAATTAATCTTGTTTGCTCATGAAACCTGCAGTATACACAGTAAAGTAACAAGAAATGGCAAAGCCAATAGGTCTGGTTTTTAACTGAAAAAATGTAGGCTAAACATATTGGCTTTGATAAAGCTTGTTATTGGTGCTTCAGATCTACGTTTTTTCTTTGTAAGTTCTGATAAACTGCAAAATTGGCATTATTCTCTTGAGAAAGTGAGTGAAGAGATTTCCGACTCACGTTCAATAATGGTAATAAAATGAAGAAACGTTATTTATACTGATCAAAAAAAGGAAAGCAAGCAATCCTCTTGTGAAATAGGGCACAATTATTCTTGTACGCTTTTCAATGGCTCTGTAACTTATTCATCGAAACATGCAAACAATATTATTTGCCACACACTGGTGAAAATAATGAAGTGATTGTAAGGGATGACACGCGTGTGACAGTGTTTTGCTTCCTAATCATGCAAGAGCTGCCAAGATTCACATCTTGAAGAGGAGGGCGAGCCACCAAGCATGTGTAGGGGTCTTTGCAGATGAGTCTGTTGTGTGTAAGATTCTTTCACATTGCAACATTTATTATACATTTTTAAAACACAACCCCTTTACTTTTGCTTCTATAATGTAACTTGCTCTTCATAATATGACCCATGGCCAGGTAGCACCAAGTCACCACGACCTTCCATAACAAAAGTCCTTGCTTCGTTTGAATATTGGGTCTGGTATGTTGCTGCAATGGCATCTCTTACTTGATGTTTTCTGTCTTTTCACCACGGCACTATTGTAAGTTCCTATATCCTGCAGCTTCTTCCTCTTGAGCGTCCTATTCCAGTCACCACCATTCTGAGGTGTACTTAGCTTCTTTACTGAAACAGAAATCGAAAATTATACATTATTTTCTTCAATGGAACAACCACGTCCGTCTGATGCACTGAATGCGCTCAGTCGTTGTATAGTCTTAAGAACTTTTTTTTCTAAATCGAAACAAGCATCAAAAAGTCTTGAAAAGACAGGCGCATGCTAAATTGCATTGACAAAATGTTATAATTGATTGACAAATGTCTCCTAAATGCCAGCACTAACATATGTTCTCTAATATTTCATAAAGCTTCTACTTATGTTGAGTTGCTGAAAACCAGCCTTGGAGAGACCCTATACACTGAGATCAATACGACTTCTCCGGGCGTAATTGAGCAGGTGAGTTTTGGGTAATGTGACCACTTTCAACCTGCTGTCCCGGTGAATCGATACTTGAAATACCTGTATAGTGTACATTTCATACTTGTGTGGTCACAGGCAATATGCATCCTGTTCAGGAGGTGCAAGTTTTAACACGAAGGTGAATAGTTGAGTCTTAGTAAGGTAATAAATTCATAGTGGGCTTATGCTAAAAAATAAACAAACAAGTAGTGGATTCCTTATTGTAAGGAGATTTTTGGGAGTGCTGGTACCTTGTGATGAACTATACTGAAGCTGGCACATACTTACAGATGTGATAGTTACTTCTTAAGCGCACCTTTTTCTTACTTTTACGTATTGTAAGATTATTATTTTTTTAACCACAAGCTCATGAATAATTAAAAGCATAGTTGTCTCGGCTCAAAAATAGTGAGTTCTGTACATACAAAGGCTCAGCTAACACATTTCACACCAGAACGGTTGGCATCGAGCTTTATCAAGACTGCAATCACTGTTATTTACAAGAATACAAACATACAGTATGTATTCACACAGACAAATAGCAAGTTATATAATATGAAAAAACAATATGTGTAGGTTACAAAAACGTGACAAAGAAAATGTACTCATTGAGAAATCTGTTGACATTCGTTCAGCTTTTATTATATGACTTAATATACTCATGAGGTAATTTTGAGTTTCAAAAACACTTATCAAATTCTGCTAAGTGTATGAAAATGTATACTGGGTATTAAAAATATGCCTCATTGGATGCTGTGTAGGTGGCACAATGATGCCGTGTTCGAGTGGTGCTATTATAATTATGAAGTGTAGTCATATTATGCTGCCCTAAAATACTTAATAGTCATAATGTAAGTATAATCATAATTTAGGCTGAGAAACAAATGGCGGAAGGTGAACGTAGGTTTAAATTTTAAAATAGTGAGTTATTAATTTAAAAGAAAAGTGGCATTGTCCACTAATAATGAGTAAGTCATGCATTACGTGTCGGATATCAATGTTAAGTATTAGCAGGCGTCATATTGATATTTTAAAAGAACCACTTACTGTGTATTCTTTTCAACTCCATGGAATACAAAAGATGCACTGTCACTCCATTTTCACGCGTGATAGCAGAGTCCCATAATGTCCACTGAAAATCAATAAGGCAAAGGTAGCTCATGTTTGGGGTAAATTTGTTAAGTAATGTTTCTGTTTAAATTTAAAACATTTGCTTATCTCGTCATAAAACTCCTGAAGTCCACGGATGGACTCAAATTTTTTATGAATGGGTGTGTAGTCTGGTTTTTCTCAATCTGCCATTGTAGTTAAGTACTGCCCTGAATGAAGTCAACATCTGCTGTTGAAAACCTTTTCTTCTGGTTCTGTGATGCCCTGGGTTTAGGCACTCGTTTCTCTTCCAGTGATGGGGCAATTTCAAAAAGGGTGAAAATTATATTTTATCTCATTATAAAAAAAAAGTCAGCTTCATTTACCAGTAGCATTTGCAAAGTTATCCTCAAGCGTTTGACAATATCTACATATTTTCCTTGGAGAGGTGAGAGTGCATGCAAATCTCTTTACCTGTTACCCTCACTATATCTCATGATGTAGGCCTGGCTTCCATAAAGTGTATCATTCCAAAACCAAAATTACCACTGCTGAATAACATTGTCATGTGTGATGTCCTGCAGTGGAGGTAGTAGTTGGATATCCTACCAATTGTAAATTTTAACTGTAGAATTGTTCTAGTAATTTATCTGTGATATTTTTGATCCTGAGAAGTTACTGATCTTGGCATTTAACCATAGTGTTCTTTAATGTAAGTTTTTTTTTTCCAAGAAAATACACAAACACATGCAAGTATGCTTTTTATACGGTACTTTAGCAGCTTTAGCCACGCTGATGCTGTAAGTGCTTTTATGACATGTTTACAATCCATGGTGACACATATGGGTTCTAGCCATTTAAATGAGACAGTTCAGTTGCTAGCTGTGCCTGACCTGTCTGGGTGTTTGGGTTTCTTTCTACGTTCAAGACAATCCTTTATAAGGGCCTATAATTTTACTACCACAATTCTATATTGTTATTTTCATAGTGTCAAATCAAGGAGCAATTGCGTATTGAATGTCTGTGTATGTGAGCAATAGCCCTTCATTTTCATAGACTGTGAGAGCTGAGCTATGAAAGAGTTTACTCAACATTATTTTCAAGATGAAGCAAAGGCAGTCACTACAAAACCCTTCTTCCTAGCATCCCTTTATGCTAAGGACAATAACTTAAAAAGCATTTTACAAGTTTAAAAACATTTTGCAGATTTGAAATACACTGAGATTAAACATATAAAAACTGAAAATGGTTATAAAAATGTCTGTGACTATGGGGGATGCTCGGATGAGAAGTGTAAACTAGGGAGGAATGGAGAGGATAGTGTCTACTTCATAATTTGCAGACTTCGACAGAAATAATTATTTGTATCTCAAATGGATGAGAAGATGCTCAAAATTGTGCTTTTAAGAGGCTATGCGGCTTGAGACAATCTAAAACTGTTATCTTTTCACTTTTCATCTCATGATTGTTGATTTGACAGTTCTATGCTGCCTAAACAGGCAACAGCTGCTGGGATTCATCTTCAGATACTTCCACATTGATTGGGAAAGGGGATCATTCAGAACCAAAAAAACAAAACTTTACATATTCAATAATTATTCATTACTTTTCACAAACATATTTTGTTTCAGCATTCATGAAAACTTTCAAGTGTTCATCATAGACTGTTCTCTGAGGTATCTGAGGAGGGCGCAATGAGTTTAGTGGAATCTAACTCAATCGTCATCTATTTTGGAAGTGTAGAAAAGAGAGCCTGCTTGTGGGACTTGCACATGTAAATATGTAATATACAGAGCTGTTCTGCAGGGCTTTTTCATAACAGAAAAGGGGTTTCCCGGAAGCTCTTGAGTGTAAGCAAATATTAACGCCGAAAGAGAAAAAAAGAGTTTAAAACATAACTTTTTCTTACAACTAGTGGACATACATAGGCTTGTGCATGTCGACTTGAAATTATTTTACTCTGGTAGGTAGAAAACACAGGGTTAGAGAAGTATATCGTGCCACTTTCATTGCCTGGTTGAAAGGCGTGATCAGAGTCAAATTAGTCAGTGGATCTTGTCTTTTTTTAAGGCTGGACTGGTTATATAGAACACAGAGAAAACTCTCAATAGGCTGAAATCACTGGGATGGACTGTGCCCTGCTATTCCTCATGGGTAATACATCGTTTGGCATTCTAACATCCTTTTTTTGACTTGATGTACCAGCATATTGAACACTATGGTGTGGTAGATTGTTAAAGAGCACAAGTTATTGTGTGTTGACCACTAAATATAACGACAAATGGTTAATTCCAATTAACATCTCTGATCTTTAATAAAGACCACAGCAGTATGGCATAAAAAGTGCACTAGTGGCATTAAAGTCTTATGCTATATGTGGACGGCAGTCAGGAGTGGCTCCTTCGCAATGAGGAAGAAGCGTCACCCCCCCCTGACTAAGCCAGGAGATGAAAGATAAAATAATATTTAATTATCGTTTTATCTTCCATCTGCTAACTAAGCCAGCAGTGTGTCCAGGGTGGGGTAGGTATGAGTTGTGGGAGGGGGATGAGGGGAGAGTGCACATGTGTGTTTGGCCGGCTGTTTCAGGCCGGCCAAACACACAAGCACACTTAGGTTTCTATAACCCAAGGTAGGCCAGTGCACAACAGGTCTGAAACAGCAGCTTTCTCTGCCTACGTCCCTGGCCTGAATTCAGGCCAAGCCCATAGGAAGCATAAGCTGCCATTTCAGTCCTTGTTTGTGCACCTGTGTGCACAAACAATGACAACCAAACAGACGAGGGCCTACCTGGGACTTTCCAGGGGGTCCTCCTCTCCTTGTTATCTGACGGCAACGAGTTCCCTTCAGCAGCTGCCTCCCTCTGCTCCAGTGCACACTGCAGCCCAGTTATGGGCCGCGCAGCGCAAGTGCAGACTCTCTGCGCTTGTGCAGCCCATAATGGGTTGCAGCCGCATCAGGTGAGCTCCACTCTGCTGGCGGGCTAGCAGAATTTTTGGGATAACTCCAAGCGGAGCGTGGAGTTCCAAAAACTCTGTTAGCTCTGCCAGCGGAGAGGAGTGGAGCTCCTCGCACAGGACTACAGAATATATAAAAGGAAAGACATGCCCAGTATTTAGACAAGCATGTCCTTCAGTAACTGGATTAAAAGTGATACTTCACTGTACAGGTTCCTGTAGCCTTTCCCATTAGAAATTAAAGTTGTCTTTTTCATAAGCTGGATATTGGAAAGGCTAAGAAAATTATCTGCACTCTGTTTAAATACTTGCAAAGGTTTATAGCCCTGAATCTTTATTAAATATGTCTTAGAAATAAATTTAATAAAAGCTATATATCGCTGGCTACACCCTGGATAGGACCTCCAGTTTCAGTAAATACCCCTCTACTTTGTCCAAGCCTAAAGATGCCTAGAGCAAGGATTTCTGGGATGAATTTACAATAAAGTCAAAGGAAGTTCTGAAAAGGTGTGCTGGTTTCAATGTGCAAATGTTCTAGAAGATAAGGTTATCTCACCAATTACTAGATTGTAAGAAAGGCATCCTTCCACCAGCACTTCAGCACACAACTTGACTTTTACAAGAACAGGTGCAAAGGAACTTGTTGCTGTACAGGTCCAACTGTGTCTGCCTGAAAGAAGACAGGTCTGGGGGCCCTTGTCTTGTACCCAAGAATGGTAAGTGCTACTTAGGTAGATGCATCTGGTGGCCCCTGGACCATAATAGAGAAGGATGGAATCTTTTCTTTAAAGAACCAGCAGACTACTGAGCATTGGGAGTTGGAGTGCTGTTTGACGAAAGTGGATGAGCTTGCCTCCCATTGATGTGGGGGTGGGAGGCCATTATCTGCATAACTCTCTTAGCCCTCAGGATGACAGAACTTGAAAATCTATTTTCTGGGTACATTTTAACATGTCAAGGCGAATGGGGTTCATTCACAAAAAATGTATTACTGGTGCAGCATTTTCCCGAACCTCAACTGAGTTGCCTTCTACTCTGTTAGATGAAATTGGTAACTTGCATTGAAAATTAGATATACGTTTGTCTTAGGAGACTTAACTTTTGGTTGGAATCCTCAGAAAGCACCTAACAGAACTTTTTAAAAGAATTAGAGCTTTATATTCTCTCATTATTCAATCATGACCCCATTAACTTTAGGGCCACCTTCTCGATGTGGCGTTTATCTCATCTGACATGCAGCGTACGGCTTTTCCCTACAGTTTGATGACATAGATGATCATTGTGTGGAGTCCCTTTATCCATGCACATTCCCAAAGAGCATCATACCCCTGTGCAGCAGAGTCCAGCCATTGAGAACTACTTGAGTTCGTTCTACCTAGAATGATCTGAGGAGGCTCTCTCACTTGCTTCAGGTATTCTGCTCTTTCTCTCATTGACATAGGACATAAATGCCTGACAAGCAATGTTTAAACCCAGCCTCACTGAATCCTTCAACAAAGTGGTCCCGTTTAAACCCCAAAAGTGCTCTAATAAATCTATCTCAAACAAATTCTTGATTTAACACTGAATTGCAACTGTTTCAACTTATTGGTAGGAGGGCAGAAATCATTGGCGCATCATTTACTCTTTTGAGTAAAGACAACTGTTCACTCATTCTTTGTCTCTCTACAGCCAGGGGATCAGTTGGCTAAACTGAAATGCTACTCACTACGCATCACTCAAGCTTCCAAATCATCTAGAGCCCAGTTTTAACGTTATTGCCAATCTTGTAGTCCCAAGAGTAAAAAAGGCTAACATCCCTATGGCTTCATTTAGTTTGAAGATTTTTATTGACAAAATATCCAGCATCGGGACACCATAGAAAAAGACACCTTCTCTCATGTAAACTCAACAGTTCTGGTACAACTTTCTCTTGAGGGCATTTCCAAAATTGACCATGTCAACAGTTTCTCCTTGTGTTAAACCTGAGTGTCCAAAGTCATACAGAGAGCAACCAGTTCAAAATCCTTCAGCTCCCCGAGAACATTGCTCACCTCATAATATGAAACCACTTGCTCCATCTAACGCTGTGGATACTATTTCACTTCTTCCTTAAGCAGGCAGGATGCTAGTTTACATAAAGGCAGCCTTGATAAACCCTCTTCCAAAGGAATCTCGGCTTTCCTCCTCAGACCCTACTAATGTTTAACTAATTGTTCTCTTCCAATTACTTGTTGAAGAGTTAGAAAGTTTTAAGCAGTTTCAACATTTTATTGACCCCAGTAACCTTCTTAATCCATTGCATATTGGATTCAGGGATGGACATAGCAAAAAACTGATTGTTACGTCTGTCCTAGATGATCTTAGAGGTGGTGTTGACTAAGTGTAGACAACAGAGTCAGGGGCACCTTCATTTTAAATTGCTTGTCAGCAGCATCTTGGGTCACAGGATAGAGCTATGTTGAAAGTATAAATAAACATAAAGATTACCACATAATAATGTATAAGTACAGTAATATTCTTATTTACCAGTGTCATTAAATATAGGTGGCTTGTTTCTTACCTTATCCTAAGCTGGCAATTCTTTCAACATTCAATAGATATCCAGAAAAAAGGAGCTAATCTGATTCACACCACTTTGGTGTTGTATTTGCTTGCTACCTGAGATACGGTGTTTTCAGGTATGAAAATATTAGCAGTTAGGCATCCATGTACCCATACAGAGACACATCTACCCCTTTGCCTTTTTCCCCGCATCAAAATGCAAATTGATTCTTATAATCTTCTACAGGTATGTCAATCTAATATTGTTAGGAAAACATTAGTCTAAATGTGAGTCTCGTTTTACTTAATAATGTTATGCATCATTGCATCATTGCTAAACACATCCAGTTTAATTTCTAAACTGTAAGATGTTTGCCCTGCCTTCTTTTGTGTACCCCAGACCCCACCAGCCGAGACACGAATAAACATACCATTCACAAGGCCATTCCTTCCTATATACATTAATCGGTTCTAATGGCACGTGCTATTAGTAGCCTTTGTCTTAACCATGCTGAAATGGGCCGCACATCCATCTTCCTAAATGTGTGTATCGATACAGCTGATTTAAAATTAGACAAACTGATCTTCTCAAATGAACAAATCTATGGTATTTAAACACTAATGTCAGTCATAGAGGATGATAAACATTTACAGAAAATGAAAAAGAAAAGAAAATAAAACACTAATTTTTTGACATAATACAATTGGAAAGTACCCAATTAGGACATAAAACCAAGATTCTGAACCACTGAATGTGGTTTGGCCTATGTGCCAGGATGTTTTTCAGTCAGTGTGTGCACTGACACCTAAATGCCTGATTGACTTGCAGTTCACCAATAGCTATTTCACTGTCAGAAGCCTGAATCTGTTATTTTTTTCCAGTTCTTTTTTTTTTTTAAAGCAGATGGCAGCTTTCGAAGCCCTTCTCATCAATGGGAAACCGTTCCGCTTCATCTCAGAGCGGTTAGGGGCAAGAGTTGGACAGGCACTGCTTAGCAGCCAATCCTTCCCCCGAGGCTCCCTGGCAAAGACTATCACCCTCATTACAACCCTGGTGGATGGCGGTAAAATGGAGAAAAGTACTGCCCATAGGCTGGCGGTACTATTCTCCATAATATGACATTGGCGGTTTGGCTCAAGCCAAACCGCCAATGTACCACACCATCCGCCACAGTGGTAACAACCGACGGGCTGGAGATTTCACTCTCCAGCCTGGCGGCCATCACTTGCCTGCCCGCGGGATTATGACCCCGCCAACCGCCATGGTTTTCATGGCATGCTTACCGCCACGAAAACCATGGCGGTAGGCACTATCAGTGACATGGAATCCCCTCCCTGTCACTGATAGGGATTTTCCCCGCCACCCCCACCCCGTCCCCCAGGCCCCCACTCCCTCCCTCCCTCTCCAGACCCCCTCCATGACATAAACGCACCATCGAACACACGCATACACACACTCATACCCACATTCATCAACGCATGCATGCATCCATTCCCACACACCCACACACACAGACACACAACAAAACATACACGCACTCACACATCCATACACACACAGACAACACGCATCACACACCTGCATACATGCATGCACAGACACATATACACACACCCCCACACACACCATACCCCCCACACCCCTCCCTTGTCGGAGCACCTGACTTACCTGATATCAGGGAGTCCTCCAGCAGGAGACTGGACTCTGCTGCTAGCAGCAGCGTCTGCCAGCAGAACATCGCCAGGCTGTATCATGGGTCATGATACAGTCTGCGGCGGTCTACTGGCATGGCGCTGCTGCCTTACTGCCATATGCCACCATGGCCGCAGCCAGATTTCCGCCATCCTTCTGGCGGAAATCCAGCTGCATTCATAGTACGGTGGATGACTGGTAGCCGCGGTGACGGTATTTTGGCGGCTGTCACAGCGGCGGTAGGCGGTATATACTGTCAATATTGTAATGAGGGCCTATTTGCCTGATTTAAATATTGACGGACAAGTTACTCCGTCACAATGGAGACAGACATCCCGTCCACCAATATCTGAATCCCATAGAATATATAATGGGATTTATATATTGGCAGATGGGATATCCATCACTGTTGTGACGGAGTAACTCGTCTGTCAGTATCTAAATCAGGCACTATGGGCCTGATTAAGACTTTGGCAGTCTTTTGGAAAGATGGCTGCGGTGGTGGCTGCCAAAAGACCACCATGTTGGTGGTGATCTGACCGGCGTATTACGGACCTCATTGTGAAGGCTGCCAAACAACAGCCAAAAATCCCAAACCACCAGGACACTGGTGATTCCAGCACTGCCAGCCCAACACAAATCCGCCCACCAGATTACGAGCCACAGATTGTCACAGCGATTCTTCCATGGTGGAAAACCATTGGTGGTGCCAAACGCCGCGGTCAGAAACCACCACTGACAGAACACACCACCACATTGGACAGTTCGAATACCTGACACACATCCACACACTGGACACACACTGCTATATAAAACCCCCCCCACACAACCTACAATCCTTTGCAACAAAACCACAATACTGAGAAAGAGAGAGTAGGCACATACACATCACACGAAGCACACACCAGCAACAAAAACACAATACACACATAATGAGCACACATTCCATGACAACCGACCATCCCTCACACAGCGCACCACCCACTCCCCATCAATCACCCGAACACTGCACCCTTTCATACACACCACCACCCCACACATACTGTCAACACAACACAACCATGTCCCGACAAAAAAAAAACACTATTTACCAACGATGAGTTAAGGGTCATGGTGGATGAAATAATCAGGGTAGAGCCACAACTGTTCGGATCTCAGGTCTAGCAAATATCCATTGCCAGGAAAATGGAGTTATGGCAAGGAATAGTCAATAGGGCCACCTCAGTGGGCAGACACCCACGCACAAGGGAGGGCATCAGGAAGAGGTGGAACGACCTACGGGGGAAGGTGCATTCCATGGCATCGAGACACCAGTCAGCCGTGCAGAAGACTAGCGGTGCCCCCTTTCCTCCTCCACAGTTCACATGTTGGGAGGAAAAGGTCTTGGACATACTGCGTCCTGAGGGCCTGACTGGAATAACTGGGGGACTGAAGTCTGGTAATTACACAGAACGTCCATGTCACACAATTGTCGTGTCCTGCATGCTTCCTCACCACCCAAATACACCCTAATTCACTGAAGGTCCCACTACACCCACCTGCCAATCGCATAATGCCCCTCTCCTGCATGCCACCAACCCCACATAGACCTTGGTAAACGCAGCGATACCACAGGCTAATCCTATCACTACGACTACCACAATGCACCAACCCATCAATGTGAAAACCTGGAAATTGCACATCACGTCACATTTCATGCATGTATGACCATTCCACTACCTACATCAACTAGTCTGTACGACTGAGGGCCAGTACACAGCAATGAAAGCAATGCAGTGGCACACCACAATGGCAAGCAAGGCAAAACACAGCTACAGCTCAGTGGCATTTCAAAATGGCCACTGATCCATATCCCCAAGCCTGCAATGGACTGACCATGGTTTGGAAAGTAAGATGGCAGAATCCATGCACATGCACAACTTCCAGAACCAGGAATTATACCCTAGCATACAAACATGCTGTGTCCCTAAAGGGACATCATGGTGCAATGTGCAGCCACATTGTGTGACGACTAGCAAGCCTGACTACTCACTAGGATAGCAGAGTTGAATAGTCATGTCAACTATTAGATAGTACCAGAGCTCATCAGCAGTGCCATATGTACAAATCATTGATGACAGCACCCAACATGGAGTCTGGTACTCCAGTCACAGACTTGTATGTACTACCAAGGTATGCTATGCAGCATCTGTCATTGTCATTGCAGGGAATCATGGTAAGCCACTGTCTGCATCTCACAAACAGGGAACCAAACACACTTACTGAACTGTACTCTGTGTCTTACTTATCCACAGGTAACCCTGCCATTTCCACCATGGAGAGTATACCAAACCCTGCCAGACCTCCTCAGGATGAAGGCCCCAGTGAGGACAACACGCCTGGATGTTTGGACAGTGACGACCTACCTGGCCCATCCGGGACACCTGGTCAGTCGACGACTCCCAGCCTCACCCTGCCCACATCAATCCCCCCCCACCAGTTGCTACAACATCACAGCCAACCAACATGTGTTCCAAGGACAGTCAAATCTGTTGAGTGCCCCACAGTACAGGGGCCTGAGTTGGGCCTTCACAACCGAGACAACGACGGTCCTGCCAACACAGGCAGTGGGCACACCATGGCAGGGGCACAGGCACCTGGGGGCAGGGTGCGTGGAAGGGATACTGTGGGCCAGAGAATGGGGCACCAAAGGGACTCCACTGACCAGGACACCATCTCCCAAGTTATGGGAGCATGCCAAACTTCTCAGGACAGTCTGGGATAGATCACCATTTTAGGGGAAAATCAAAGGCTGCAGAGGGAATACCACCAGGCGGTCATGCAGCAGTGGCAGGCACACAATGCCGCCATAGCCTCCATAGTAGGGGTGCTGAGGGACATGACCAGCATGCTGCATGCTTTAGCAACCCACCATCAGGCCCCTTCCACTAACAACGTGACATCTGCCCCCTCTAAATCAGCTCCAGCTAGTGGAATGGAGGCAATGCCAGGGGAACCCAAGCCTCAGATAACCCTCCCTCCCTCTGTAGCTGAAGAACCCCCACACAGATGTGGACGCCCATCCAGACATCCGGCTGGAGCAGATGCTGAGTTGTCACCCTTGTGTGCCACTGAGACACCTTGTTGACCTTTCTGAGACAGAACTCCATTTTCCCATGGTACAAGTACACTGGACCTGTGTGATCAACTGTTGTAGCAGCTACTCTCATCAATCCATCTACCATGATTCAACTCATCACCAGGTATGCTATGCTGTTCACCTTTATTTCACGTGTCACTACATTTGAATGAACAATAACCCACTTGAGGCCACAGCTACTGTATATGTGTGATTAATGATACAGCAACAATTCTCCTTCTCCCAAACAGTGGTTTGGTAATTCCCACCTGATTCGAACTGGCAGTGTAATGGCCAACAGACTGAGGCTCCCTCAGCAGGACACACATGACAACAGGAATGTCACTGGACAGATATCACACCAGGGTATAGTCTGTCGTCCCATCTGCAATAAGAGCATGACAGACAGTACCAGCAGGATGGAAGGCATGATGACACAGTAAGGGCAAATACAGTGAATCAACTGTGTGCCTATTGTAGTAGCATCCAATTCATGGGCACCCAGATTGGACCTATACAGTACCAGTCTCAGGCCCTTCCAAGATCCATTTAAGAAGCTAGCTATCATGTACACCTCTCAGAACTGTACTCATTCACCACTGACTACTGACAATGTGTACCTCAGGCCTACGGTAGCAGACCCACAGATGAATCCCACAGCCAGTGGGTGGGAGGAGATGCGAATAGGGGAATGCAAGAAAACTAGCTCAAAAAAAGGCCCTCTACACATACCTGTATGTCACTGGAAGTACAGATCGATGCGCTCAGTCCTACAGTCAGCTGCTCCTTCTTTCTCTGGCTTTTCATCACATGCATTATCACCATGTGCAGCCACAGGTACAGCTGCCGCCCTGTCATCAGCTAACAATGGTGCCCGACGCCTCAGGGCTAAATTGCAGAGCATGCAGCAGGCAACGATGATTTGGCAAACCTTGTGGGACAAGTAGAGGAGAGTACCTCCAGATAGGTCCAGGCATGAGAATTTTGCCTTCAGGAGGCTGAAAGTTTGCTTGATTACACACCTTGTCCTCCCATGGGCCTCATTGAAACATAGTTTGCCTGGTATTGCTAGGTACCTCACTAGTGTCAACAGCCATGGAAGGTTTGGATAGCCTGAGTCACCTGTGAACACAATGATAGAACAATTTAAATTGAAGGTTCGGTGAGTGGCCAGATTGTGATGACAGGTCACATGGCATGCAAACACATAACAATGCATAGTTACCTACCAGCCAGGCCCTCTCTGTGCGTAGTTGTACCGTCAGGTGTGGGACATTGCTGTTCCGCATAATGTAGGAGTCATGCACTGATCCAGGAAACTTGGCTGTCATTTGGGAGATGTACAGGTCTGCCAGACACACCACCTGCATGTTGATAGATTGGTAGTTCTTCTTCCTATACATCTGTTCATTGACACTGGGAGGGACATGGGATACATGGGTGCCATCAATGGCCCCTACCACATGAGGTATCTGTCCCATCTGATAAAGGTCAGTCTTCATATAGGTCATATCCGCTCTTTGGGGAAACCGTTTGTAGCTGTCCAGGTGTTTCAAGAATGCACCAGACTGAACATGGGCTGAGACATCCCTGTTAAGGCAACAGTATTCTGGAAAGACCATGTGGCCAGGAAGTGCAGCACTGAAAATACTTGACCAATAGGAAGTATGCAATATTGATTGCGATAGGCTGGCATCAGATCTTGCTCCAACTGTCTACATAGATCCATGATGGTCTGGCGATTCAGACAATAGGTCTGGATGACAAGCCTGTCCTCCAAGCTTGCCAGGTCTACCAGTGGACGGAACACTGGTGGTTGTCTCATTTCACTCATGACAGGATATCTATGTTTAGAGGAGAGAGTGTACAATAAGTCATGCAGTAGGCACACGTCAGCAGCATGTGGTATAGGGGCAGACAACTAACTTGTGCAGGGGATGCGTAGCATTGCTGACAAACATTACAGAACATGGAAATGCACATCATACACCATCATTGCAGCACATTGGCTGACATGTGAGTAGGATAGGACTGATAGCACATACATAAGTGAAAATGTGTGGGTGACTGTGCAGTCCTGCACTGATCACACGTTAAGCAAGCAACCCATAGTTATCTGACACCTATGTACCTCTGAGTAGCTACACAGTAAAATCCACACATATACCCTCGTCATGTTGTCATGATAGTCCAATTATGTAGCACAACCATGAAGTTAAAACATTGGGTGATACAGATATCTGGACGAATAGGTGTCTGACTCATCATGCTTTGCCATGAGATTTACATGTGGGCATTTTATCTCTGTTCCAATGGGTTGGTTATAGAGGAGGTAAGTGCCTTGGCAGAGCCAGCCTTTTACAATATGCGATGTCAATGGAATGTGTGCAAATGACCTACCAATTCCTTATCAACCTTGGTAATATGCTGCATACATCATTTCTCAATGGTTATTTGGGGGCACAACATGTGGAGTGGGACACTCTGTGGTACCCTTGGCCTAGCTGATGTGACCTGAGGTCCATCTCTGTGGGTCAGGTGAGGATCAGGTATTGCTTCACTCAGGTGATCATGAAGTGATGGTCTTGTTGTACCACTATTTCTAAAGCAGGTATTTGTTGTAATGGGAAATGTTGTAAATGCACTGGCAGTCTTGTACGTCTATATGTAAGTCATGTGTAAATGTAAGTTTTGTATGAAATTTGTACAGTCTGGAGTTTTGCACAGATAATCATGTCAGGTATGGTGTGAGTGATGTTGGTTTACTCATGTTGTCAAGTCCTAGAACAGTAACTGCATGTCAGGTGGAATGGTAGGGGCCCTATGATGTCAAGAGTGGCTGTCTGAAGTGTAGTTGTTGTGACACTGCACTCCGTGATTAACTATGGATGTGTCATGGGTTCCATGTATGCCATTGTAGCTGCACATGCATTAATGAAGTGATGTGGTGTATCTGTGTTTTGTGTGTGCAGATATTCCTCTGTGAATGTGTGAATGTCATGCCATTACTGTTCTCCAGACATGTATTCAACACATCCGTTGTCACCTGTTTGAGAGTCCCACTTGTTGTGGCTTCATCAGTTCAGGTACCTATGGTGCCATCTATGTATAGGGGGTCAGCCAGCAATGTGATATGTATGGCAGGTGCTGTGTGATCTGTGAATTGGGTAGTCTACAGTTTCAACGGACGTTAGTAATTGAGTTGGAATGGTCAGGTGTTGTTTCAGGACAATAATAATAAGTTGTGATCAGTCACCTGCTCTTCCAATAGGTGATAGGAGTATGGAGAGATATGATCTGGAATATGCTTGATATATCTACTTCTGCCTCGGCATGAGTAGCATGCTTGCATGGCTTTACAGGTGTCCAATTGGATTACTCAAGTCGTGCTAACTTACTTAGAATCTGATGTGGGTGTGAGGGATGACAAAGGGGTGGATAGTTGTAACATGTTGTGACGTGATGTAGGATGTGTGTAATGCCAAAAGATATAGCCTAGCCTGGACACGGTTACCTGTAGGTATGCATGTTTACATGTGTGTATGTAAGGAATATGATAACCCTTTCTCTCCCTCTCTCCTTCCCTCTCTCTCCATTTGTGTGCATCAGCATTGGCAGGCAAAGGAGATGGGGCACAGATGAGTGGGGATGCTGCTGGCCACAGGACCTGGAGTGCTGCAAGCAGCGACAGCGAGGAACTCAGTGGTCCTGAGGGCGAGGGGAATGTCACATGGGAGACTGGATCTTGCCGCCATCATCATCTTCAGAATCCTCCTCCAGTGGACACTACTTGGCGGTGGCGGACCCATCTGGGACCACCCTAGCACCATCTTTGCCCACCACCCCCATTACTACCACCGCCCTCCCTGTAGCTCCCCACCCAGCTGTCTATGCCCGCTCACCCAGGAGGTGTCTCCTTCGCCACACTTTGTGCACTGGCTGGCCTACAGAGATCCTTTCAGGCTCTGGCCTCCGCACTGACAGCAGCCAGTCACCCTTTGTCTTCTGTCCCCCTCCATCTTTCTCTTCCCAATCCCACACCCCTCTTCCCTGTCCAAGCCAGAGCACACAGACAGACAAGCATGCATCCACCTCAACATCCAAGGGTACCAAAGTCAAACACAAGCACCACAAGACCCACCACCAGCAAGCACACAGACACACCCACCTGCAGACATACCAACCCCCACTACCTGCACAGACTCCACCACCACCCCCACCTTCTCAGACACTACACCTGACACACCTGCAGACACCAAGTCGACATTAACCAATATAGCCACGACTTGTTCTGGAGGGGGCATTCTGCCCTGTGTGATGCAGCACTTGGGGAGTACAAGGTCACAGTCTCTCACCTGGGTGTCACACCCACAGGATTTGCAGGGTCCAGGATGCACTAAATTCCATGGAGGCAGGACTACACACTGCCCGCCGGCGGTGATGGCTGCTCAGTGGTGATAGTGGCGGGGCTGGTGTTGGGGCTGGCAGTGGTGGGGGGAGGCTCCAGCCCATCTCCTGCAGCCTCGGACAGCTGCCCACTGGGGCTGCTGCTTCTGGCAGTTGTGCTGGTAGCGGTGCTGGCTGTAGTGGGGGGAGGCTCCAGCCCATCCCTGGCAGCCTCGGATGGCTGCCCACTGGAGGTGCTACTGCCGGCGGTGGTGCTGGTGGCGGTGCTGGCAGTGGTGGGGGGAAGCTCCAGTCCATCCCCTGCAGCCTCGGACGGCTGCCCACTCAGGGTGCTGCTGCCGGTGGTGGTGCTGGCAGTGGTGGGGAGGCCCCAGCCCATCCCCTGCAGCCTTGGACAGCTGCCCACTGGGGCGGCTGCTGCTGGTGCCGGAGGTGGGGGGAGAATCCAGCCCATCTCCTGCAGACTCAGACAGCTGTACCACCATGGTTGGTGGTGGAGGCTCAGTATCAGTCCCAGCACTAGGCCTCCTGTCCTTCCTGCCTGCTGGTGCAAGCCCCTTGACCTTCCCTTTGGCAGCTGGTGGTGCCATCCTTGCCCGCCTGCTGGTGCAAGCCCCTTGACCTTCCCTTTGGCAGCTGGTGGTGCCTTCCTTGCCCTTCCCTTTGGCAGCTGGTGGTGCCTCCTTGCCCTTCCCTTTGGCAGCTGGTGGTGCCTTCTTGCCTTTCCTAGACGAACCTGGTGCAGGCACACTTTCAGTGCTGCTGCCTGGTTCCCTGGAGCCTCTCCCACCTGCAGTAGCTGTCAACACTACTGTGGCCGTGGCTTAGGTTCTGACGTGAAGGACGGGGGAGGGAGGGGCAGGGAAGAGGTCAACAGCAGAGAGGAAAAGTTTCTTAGGGACATTGGGGCGGGAAGAGGGTGAAGGTTTGGGAGTGGAGGAAGAGTGAGTGGTTGTAGGAGGTGTCTGTCTTCTGAGTTTGGGTGCAGGTGCATGGGCTGGATGCTGTAGTGAGGTGGATGGCTGTTGGGTGTCTGAGTACTTGTGTTTGGGTATTTTGGGAGGAGGGGGCACAAACAGTGGTAGAGGACACAGGGGACGTGTGCATGGATGTGGGGATGGTGACTGCCAGTGAGGGGTGTGTAGTGATAGGTGTGCTGGTGATGGAGGTAGTGGATGAGGATGTAGTGCATACAGGTGTGAGTGGGGACGCTACTGGGAGGGAGGTGGACACAGAGGAGGCAGCAGGTGTTGGTATGTCTGCATCTGGATGGTGTTTGTGTGAGTGCCTGTGGGATGATGTGTGGTGCTTGTGTTTACCTGAGCCACTCCTGTGTGTTGTCCTGGGTGCATGCTGGTCTGCCTGTGTGGTTGTGATAGGTTGGGGTTGAGGGGAATCGGACTGGGTAGAGGAAGTTGGAAGGCTAGAAACAGGGACAATGGTTGCCATCAGAGAGGAGGCCAGAGCCTGGATTGATCCCTGTTGGGCCACCATGCCCGAGTGAATGCCCTCCAGGAATGCATTTGTTTGTTGCAAATGGGCTGCCAGCCCCTGGATGGCATTCACAATTGTTGACTTCCCAACAGAGATGGATCAGAGGAGGTCAATAGCCTCCTCACTCAGGGCAGCAGGCCTAACTGTGGCAGGGCCTGAGGTGCCTGGTGCGAAGGAGATGCCCACCCTCCTGGGTGAGCGGGCACGGGAAACTCTCTGACGGGCTGCTGGGAGGGCGGTGCTGGTAAGGGGATTGGCTGGCTGTACCTGTAGTTGGGGTGGGTACAGAGGTGTCCGCCACCACCAGGGAGCTTCCATCGGAGGAGGTATCACTCTCATAACTGTCCCCTCCTGTCTCCGCCCTGGTGCTACCCTCACAGTCGGTGGATTCGGCCTCCTGGCCCATGTGGAATACAGCTCCCTCCGTCCCCGGTGCCTCTGCTCCTCTGCCAGATGATGCTAGTGCCCAGATGGACAGGGTGACAAAACAAAAAGGGGGAGAGAAACAAAGGCTACACTTGGTCAATGGTGACAACAACACCACTGTTGGCGTACACCACACACACACACACACACAGGGAACAGCCCTATGCACTAGGCAATGCACTAATAGTTACAATGCTAGTCACCAGCCCATGGACAGGGATAGCTTGTGCCAATTGTAACATACCTGATACCCACAGACCCCTGCCCAGTAGTGGATGCCTAGTAGCTTGGTAAGATGTTGTGTACATCAGACCGTACCCAACATGGGACGTACCCTGCAATGTCCGGCCTGGCCTAGGGGCACCCACAGGCCCACATCCCCCACCCGGAGACCACCCCACTATGCATAGTGGTATACTGGGGAACTGTACTCACCCCCTTGTGGCTGCTGTGATGTCCTCAAGCACGCATCCAGCTCCAGATCGGCCACGACCAGTATGCAGGCCATCAGGGGGGTCAGGGGCGACGGGCACCCCTTCCTCGTTGGGCGGCCATCCCCAGCTGGGCCTCTGCCGTCTTCCTTGCCCAGTGTCTCAGGTCCTCCCACCGTTTGCGACAGTGGGTGCTCTGCCTGCCATAGATCCCCAGGGTCCGTACGTCCTTGGCGATGGTACCCCATATACCCTTTTTCAGATGGGCGCTGTCCTGCAGAAAAATATACATTGAAAAAAGGTATCAGTCAGACCGTCCGGACTGTTACACTCATGTCCCACCACAGCCCTCACATCCCCTTACGCACAAACATTGCCCTAATACATGCAGCATGCTGCCCAGAGCCCTTCCACCAACGCCCGCCACACGAGACCCTCACACACAGCACTCCATGCATTCATGCCCTATGCATCGTGCTCACAGTGTACTCACCTGTTGGTCTGGAGGCCCATACAGCATTCGGTACTGGGTGTTTGACCCCATCCACCAGTCTCTCCAACTCAGCAGTGCTGAAGGCAGGGGCCGTTTTCCCAGTGACTCGAGCCATGTTCAGTTTCAGACACAGGTCACAGCAGCACTTGCAGTGTAGGTCCTCTCCTGTTGAAGGTCAGGTAGCAAGTGAGTGAACAGATAGAAAATAGCAGTCACATCTGCGCGGTGCGTACTGTCACCGCCGGCGTACATCACCATTGGCCACTGTACCCCACAGGGCCCAATGACAACCAATGAGGAGTTGCAGTGCAGTACTCAACCGCCTCCTGCAACGGCGCACAACGTCAGCGGCATTACCTCATTTCTACATGTCCATCCACACAGGACAGGCAGATGCCATTTCAGGGGGTGGGCAGGCCATGGCACCTACTGCGTCACAGTGCACATAGGCACCATTTGGGCCTATCCAACAACATACTGTTACAGTCACAACATGCAATCAGCGTAGTGTTTGGAAATGTGGAATACTGACCAGCTTCTCCCCATTTTGCCCCCTAGATTACAACCGCTGCGGATGAATAGGAGATGGTGACACCCCCCCGTGTACAGACCCCTGGTGGACTTGGCAACAATGGGTGATAGGCACATTATCCTCACCTGTAGACTAGACAGGGCCACAATCACAGAGCTGTGTGCCCAATTGGAGCCTGACCTGCTACCTGCTATCTGTCAGCCCACTGGGATCCCCGCTCTTGTGCAAGTCCTATCTGTGCTCCATTTCTTGGCAACTGGCTCCTTCCAAGTGACAGTGGACTTGGCAGCAGGAATGTCTCAGCCAATGTTCTCAATAGTGCTGACCAGAGTGTTGTCTGCCCTGATTAAACACATGCACAGCTACATCGTTTTACCCCAGGTGGAGAATTTGGCCACAGTGAAAGCAGGCTTCTGTGCAATGAGACATATCCCCAACATAATTAGGGCTATTGATGGTACACATATTGCATTTGTTCCCCCCACCCCCCGGAGAAATGCTTCAGGTATTCTGCTCTTTCTTTCGTTGACATAGGACATAAATGCCTGACAAGCAATGTTTAAACCCAGCCTCACTGAATCCTTCAACAAAGTGGTCCCGTTTAAACCCCAAAAGTGCTCTAATAAATCTATCTTAAACAAATTCTTGATTTAACACTGAATTGCAACTGTTTCAACTTATTGGTAGGAGGGCAGAAATCATTGGCGCATCATTTACTCTTTTGAGTAAAGACAACTGTTCACTCATTCTTTGTCTCTCTACAGCCAGGGGATCAGTTGGCTAAACTGAAATGCTACTCACTACGCATCACTCAAGCTTCCAAATCATCTAGAGCCCAGTTTTAACGTTATTGACAATCTTGTAGTCCCAAGAGTAAAAAAGGCTAACATCCCTATGGCTTCATTTAGTTTGAAGATTTTTATTGACAAAATATCCAGCATCGGGACACCATAGAAAAAGACACCTTCTCTCATGTAAACTCAACAGTTCTGGTACAACTTTCTCTTGAGGGCATTTCCAAAATTGACCATGTCAACAGTTTCTCCTTGTGTTAAACCTGAGTGTCCAAAGTCATACAGAGAGCAACCAGTTCAAAATCCTTCAGCTCCCCGAGGACATTGCTCACCTCATAATATGAAACCACTTGCTCCATCTAACGCTGTGGATACTATTTCACTTCTTCCTTAAGCAGGCAGGATGCTAGTTTACATAAAGGCATCCTTGATAAACCCTCTTCCAAAGGAATCTCGGCTTTCCTCCTCAGACCCTACTAATGTTTAACTAATTGTTCTCTTCCAATTACTTGTTGAAGAGTTAGAAAGTTTTAAGCAGTTTCAACATTTTATTGACCCCAGTAACCTTCTTCATCCATTGCATATTGGATTCAGGGATGGACATAGCAAAAAACTGATTGTTACGTCTGTCCTAGATGATCTTAGAGGTGGTGTTGACTAAGTGTAGACAACAGAGTCAGGGGCACCTTCTTTTTAAATTGCTTGTCAGCAGCATCTTGGGTCACAGGATAGAGCTATGTTGAAAGTATAAATAAACATAAAGATTACCAAATAATAATGTATAAGTACAGTAATATTCTTATTTACCAGTGTCATTAAATATAGGTGGCTTGTTTCTTACCTTATCCTAAGCTGGCAATTCTTTCAACATTCAATAGATATCCAGAAAAAAGGGAGCTAATCTGATTCACACCACTTTGGTGTTGTATTTGCTTGCTACCTGAGATACGATGTTTTCAGGTATGAAAATATTAGCAGTTAGGCATCCATGTACCCATACAGAGACACATCTACCCCTTTGCCTTTTTCCCCGCATCAAAATGCAAATTGATTCTTATAATCTTCTACAGGTATGTCAATCTAATATTGTTAGGAAAACATTAGTCTAAATGTGAGTCTCGTTTTACTTAATAATGTTATGCATTATTGCATCATTGCTAAACACATCCAGTTTAATTTCTAAACTGTAAGATGTTTGCCCTGCCTTCTTTTGTGTACCCCAGACCCCACCAGCCGAGACACGAATAAACATACCATTCACAAGGCCATTCCTTCCTATATACATTAATCGGTTCTAATGGCACGTGCTATTAGTAGCCTTTGTCTTAACCATGCTGAAATGGGCCGCACATCCATCTTCCTAAATGTGTGTATCGATACAGCTGATTTAAAATTAGACAAACTGATCTTCTCAAATGAACAAATCTATGGTATTTAAACACTAATGTCAGTCATAGAGGATGATAAACATTTACAGAAAATGAAAAAGAAAAGAAAATAAAACACTAATTTTTTGACATAATACAATTGGAAAGTACCCAATTAGGACATAAAACCAAGATTCTGAACCACTGAATGTGGTTTGGCCTATGTGCCAGGATGTTTTTCAGTCAGTGTGTGCACTGACACCTAAATGCCTGATTGACTTGCAGTTCACCAATAGCTATTTCACTGTCAGAAGCCTGAATCTGTTATTTTTTTCCAGTTATTTTTTTTTTTAAAGCAGATGGCAGCTTTCGAAGCCCTTCTCATCAATGGGAAACCGTTCCGCTTCATCTCAGAGCGGTTAGGGGCAAGAGTTGGACAGGCACTGCTTAGCAGCCAATCCTTCCCCCGAGGCTCCCTGACAAAGACTATCACCCCCATTACAACCCTGGTGGATGGCGGTAAAATGGAGAAAAGTACTGCCCATAGGCTGGCAGTACTATTCTCCATAATATGACATTGGCGGTTTGGCTCAAGCCAAACCGCCAATGTACCACACCATCCGCCACAGTGGTAACAACCGACGGGCTGGAGATTTCACTCTCCAGCCCGGCGGCCATCACTTGCCTGCCCGCGGGATTATGACCCCGCCTACCGCCATGGTTTTCATGGCATGCTTACCGCCACGAAAACCATGGCGGTAGGCACTATCAGTGACATGGAATCCCCTCCCTGTCACTGATAGGGATTTTCCCCGCCACCCCCACCCCGCCCCCCAGTCCCCCACTCCCTCCCTCCCTCTCCAGACCCCCTCCATGACATACACGCACCATCGAACACACGCATACACACACTCATACCCACATTCATCAACGCATGCATGCATCCATTCCCACACACCCACACACACAGACACACAACAAAACATACACGCACTCACACATCCATACACACACACAGACAACACGCATCACACACCTGCATACATGCATGCACAGACACATATACACACACCCCCACACACACCATACCCCCCACACCCCTCCCTTGTCGGAGCACCTGACTTACCTGATATCAGGGAGTCCTCCAGCAGGAGACTGGACTCTGCTGCTAGCAGCAGCGTCTGCCAGCAGAACATCGCCAGGCTGTATCATGGGTCATGATACAGTCTGCGGCGGTCTACTGGCATGGCGCTGCTGCCTTACTGCCATATGCCACCATGGCCGCAGCCAGATTTCCGCCATCCTTCTGGCGGAAATCCAGCTGCATTCATAGTACGGTGGATGACTGGTAGCCGCGGTGACAGTATTTTGGCGGCTGTCACAGCGGCGGTAGGCGGTATATACTGTCAATATTGTAATGAGGGCCTATTTGCCTGATTTAAATATTGACGGACAAGTTACTCCGTCACAATGGAGACAGACATCCCGTCCACCAATATCTGAATCCCATAGAATATATAATGGGATTTATATATTGGTAGATGGGATATCCATCACTGTTGTGACGGAGTAACTCGTCCGTCAGTATCTAAATCAGGCACTATGGGCCTGATTAAGACTCTGGCAGTCTTTTGGAAAGATGGCTGCAGTGGTGGCTGCCAAAAGACCACCATGTTGGTGGTGATCTGACCGGCGTATTACGGACCACATTGTGAAGGCTGCCAAACAACAGCCAAAAATCCCAAACCACCAGGATACTGGAGGACAGGAAAGAGGTGATTCCAGCACTGCCAGCCCAACACAAATCCGCCCACCAGATTACGAGCCACAGATTGTCACAGCGATTCTTCCATGGTGGAAAACCATTGGTGGTGCCAAACGCCGCGGTCAGAAACCACCACTGACAGAACACACCACCACATTGGACAGTTCGAATACCTGACACACATCCACACACTGGACACACACTGCTATATAAAACCCCCCCCACACAACCTACAATCCTTTGCAACAAAACCAAAATACTGAGAGAGAGTAGGCACATACACATCACACGAAGCCCACACCAGCAACAAAAACACAATACACACATAATGAGCACACATTCCATGACAACCGACCATCCCTCACACAGCGCACCACCCACTCCCCATCAATCACCCGAACACTGCACCCTTTCATACACACCACCCCCCCACACATACTGTCAACACAACACAACCATGTCCCGACAAAAAAAAAACACTATTTACCAACGATGAGTTAAGGGTCATGGTGGATGAAATAATCAGGGTAGAGCCACAACTGTTCGGATCTCAGGTCTAGCAAATATCCATTGCCAGGAAAATGGAGTTATGGCAAGGAATAGTCAATAGGGCCACCTCAGTGGGCAGACACCCACGCACAAGGGAGGGCATCAGGAAGAGGTGGAACGACCTACGGGGGAAGGTGCATTCCATGGCATCGAGACACCAGTCAGCCGTGCAGAAGACTAGCGGTGCCCCCCCTCCTCCTCCACAGTTCACATGTTGGGAGGAAAAGGTCTTGGACATACTGCGTCCTGAGGGCCTGACTGGAATAACTGGGGTACTGAAGTCTGGTAATTACACAGAATGTCCATGTCACACAATTGTCGTGTCCTGCATGCTTCCTCACCACCCAAATACACCCTAATTCACTGAAGGTCCCACTACACCCACCTGCCAATCGCATAATGCCCCTCTCCTGCATGCCACCAACCCCACATAGACCTTGGTAAACGCAGCGATACCACAGGCTAATCCTATCACTACGACTACCACAATGCACCAACCCATCAATGTGAAAACCTGGAAATTGCACATCACGTCACATTTCATGCATGTATGACCATTCCACTACCTACATCAACTAGTCTGTACGACTGAGGACCAGTACACGGCAATGAAAGCAATGCAGTGGCACACCACAATGGCAAGCAAGGCAAAACACAGCTACAGCTCAGTGGCATTTCAAAATGGCCACTGATCCATATCCCCAAGCCTGCAATGGACTGACCATGGTTTGGAAAGTAAGATGGCAGAATCCATGCACATGCACAACTTCCAGAACCAGGAATTATACCCTAGCATACAAACATGCTGTGTCCCTAAAGGGACATCATGGTGCAATGTGCAGCCACATTGTGTGACGACTAGCAAGCCTGACTACTCACTAGGATAGCAGAGTTGAATAGTCATGTCAACTATTAGATAGTACCAGAGCTCATCAGCAGTGCCATATGTACAAATCATTGATGACAGCACCCAACATGGAGTCTGGTACTCCAGTCACAGACTTGTATGTACTACCAAGGTATGCTATGCAGCATCTGTCATTGTCATTGCAGGGAATCATGGTAAGCCACTGTCTGCATCTCACAAACAGGGAACCAAACACACTTACTGAACTGTACTCTGTGTCTTACTTATCCACAGGTAACCCTGCCATTTCCACCATGGAGAGGATACCAAACCCTGCCAGACCTCCTCAGGATGAAGGCCCCAGTGAGGACAACACGCCTGGATGTTTGGACAGTGACGACCTACCTGGCCCATCCGGGACACCTGGTCAGTCGACGACTCCCAGCCTCACCCTGCCCACATCAATCCCCCCCCCACCAGTTGCTACAACATCACAGCCAACCAACATGTGTTCCAAGGACAGTCAAATCTGTTGAGTGCCCCACAGTACAGGGGCCTGAGTTGGGCCTTCACAACCGAGACAATGACGGTCCTGCCAACACAGGGAGTGGGCACACCATGCCAGGGGCACAGGCACCTGGGGGCAGGGTGCGTGGAAGGGATACTGTGGGCCAGAGAATGGGGCACCAAAGGGACTACACTGACCAGGACACCATCTCCCAAGTTATGGGAGCATGCCAAACTTCTCAGGACAGTCTGGGATAGATCACCATTTTAGGGGAAAATCAAAGGCTGGAGAGGGAATACCACCAGGCGGTCATGCAGCAGTGGCAGGCACACAATGCCGCCATAGCCTCCATAGTAGGGGTGCTGAGGGACATGACCAGCATGCTGCATGCTTTAGCAACCCACCATCAGGCCCCTTCCACTAACAACGTGACATCTGCCCCCTCTAAATCAGCTCCAGCTAGTGGAATGGAGGCAATGCCAGGGGAACCCGAAGCCTCAGATAACCCTCCCTCCCTCTGTAGCTGAAGAACCCCCACACAGATGTGGACGCCCATCCAGACATCTGGCTGGAGCAGATGCTGAGTTGTCACCCTTGTGTGCCACTGAGACACCCTGTTGACTGTTCTGAGACAGAACTCAATTTTCCCATGGTACAAGTACACTGGACCTGTGTGATCAACTGTTGTAGCAGCTACTCTCATCAATCCATCTACCATGATTCAACTCATCACCAGGTATGCTATGCTGTTCACCTTTATTTCACGTGTCACTACATTTGCATGAACAATAACCCACTTGAGGCCACAGCTACTGTATATGTGTGATTAATGATACAGCAACAATTCTCCTTCTCCCAAACAGTGGTTTGGTAATTCCCACCTGATTCGAACTGGCAGTGTAATGGCCAACAGACTGAGGCTCCCTCAGCAGGACACACATGACAACAGGAATGTCACTGGACAGATATCACACCAGGGTATAGTCTGTCGTCCCATCTGCAATAAGAGCATGACAGACAGTACCAGCAGGATGGAAGGCATGATGACACAGTAAGGGCAAATACAGTGAATCAACTGCGTGCCTATTGTAGTAGCATCCAATTCATGGGCACCCAGATTGGACCTATACAGTACCAGTCTCAGGCCCTTCCAAGATCCATTTAAGAAGCTAGCTATCATGTACACCTCTCAGAACTGTACTCATTCACCACTGACTACTGACAATGTGTACCTCAGGCCTACGGTAGCAGACCCACAGATGAATCCCACAGCCAGTGGGTGGGAGGAGATGCGAATAGGGGAATGCAAGAAAACTAGCTCAAAAAAAGGCCCTCTACACATACCTGTATGTCACTGGAAGTACAGATCGATGCGCTCAGTCCTACAGTCAGCTGCTCCTTCTTTCTCTGGCTTTTCATCACATGCATTATCACCATGTGCAGCCACAGGTACAGCTGCCGCCCTGTCATCAGCTAACAATGGTGCCCGACGCCTCAGGGCTAAATTGCGGAGCATGCAGCAGGCAACGATGATTTGGCAAACCTTGTGGGACAAGTAGAGGAGAGTACCTCCAGATAGGTCCAGGCATGAGAATTTTGCCTTCAGGAGGCTGAAAGTTTGCTTGATTACACGCCTTGTCCTCCCATGGGCCTCATTGAAACATAGTTTGCCTGGTATTGCTAGGTACCTCACTAGTGTAAACAGCCATGGAAGGTTTGGATAGCCTGAGTCACCTGTGAACACAATGATAGAACAATTTAAATTGAAGGTTCGGCGAGTGGCCAGATTGTGATGACAGGTCACATGGCATGCAAACACATAACAATGCATAGTTACCTACCAGCCAGGCCCTCTCTGTGAGTAGTTGTACCGTCATGTGTGGGACATTGCTGTTCCGCATAATGTAGGAGTCATGCACTGATCCAGGAAACTTGGCTGTCATTTGGGAGATGTACAGGTCTGCCAGACACACCACCTGCACGTTGATAGATTGGTAGTTCTTCTTCCTATACATCTGTTCATTGACACTGGGAGGGACATGGGATACATGGGTGCCATCAATGGCCCCTACCACATGAGGTATCTGTCCCATCTGATAAAGGTCAGTCTTCATATAGGTCATATCCGCTCTTTGGGGAAACCGTTTGTAGCTGTCCAGGTGTTTCAAGAATGCACCAGACTGAACATGGGCTGAGACATCCCTGTTAAGGCAACAGTATTCTGGAAAGACCATGTGGCCAGGAAGTGCAGCACTGAAAATACTTGACCAATAGGAAGTATGCAATATTGATTGCGATAGGCTGGCATCAGATCTTGCTCCAACTGTCTACATAGATCCATGATGGTCTGGCGATTCAGACAATAGGTCTGGATGAAAAGCCTGTCCTCCAAGCTTGCCAGGTCTACCAGTGGACGGAACACTGGTGGTTGTCTCATTTCACTCATGACAGGATATCTATGTTTAGAGGAGAGAGTGTACAATAAGTCATGCAGTAGGCACACGTCAGCAGCACGTGGTATAGGGGCAGACAACTAACTTGTGCAGGGGATGCGTAGCATTGCTGACAAACATTACAGAACATGGAAATGCACATCATACACCATCATTGCAGCACATTGGCTGACATGTGAGTAGGATAGGACTGATAGCACATACATAAGTGAAAATGTGTGGGTGACTGTGCAGTCCTGCACTGATCACACGTTAAGCAAGCAACCCATAGTTATCTGACACCTATGTACCTCTGAGTAGCTACACAGTAAAATCCACACATATACCCTCAACACGTCATGTTGTCATGATAGTCCAATTATGTAGCACAACCATGAAGTTAAAACATTGGGTGATACAGATATCTGGACGAATAGGTGTCTGACTCATCATGCTTTGCCATGAGATTTACATGTGGGCATTTTATCTCTGTTCCAATGGGTTGGTTATAGAGGAGGTAAGTGCCTTGGCAGAGCCAGCCTTTTACAATATGCGATGTCAATGGAATGTGTGCAAATGACCTACCAATTCCTTATCAACCTTGGTAATATGCTGCATACATCATTTCTCAATGGTTACTTGGGGGCACAACATGTGGAGTGGGACACTCTGTGGTACCCTTGGCCTAGCTGATGTGACCTGAGGTCCATCTCTGTGGGTCAGGTGAGGATCAGGTATTGCTTCACTCAGGTGATCATGAAGTGATGGTCTTGTTGTACCACTATTTCTAAAGCAGGTATTTGTTGTAATGGGAAATGTTGTAAATGCACTGGCAGTCTTGTACGTCTATATGTAAGTCATGTGTAAATGTAAGTTTTGTATGAAATTTGTACAGTCTGGAGTTTTGCACAGATAATCATGTCAGGTATGGTGTGAGTGATGTTGGTTTACTCATGTTGTCAAGTCCTAGAACAGTAACTGCATGTCAGGTGGAATGGTAGGGGCCCTATGATGTCAAGAGTGGCTGTCTGAAGTGTAGTTGTTGTGACACTGCACTCCGTGATTAACTATGGATGTGTCATGGGTTCCATGTATGCCATTGTAGCTGCACATGCATTAATGAAGTGATGTGGTGTATCTGTGTTTTGTGTGTGCAGATATTCCTCTGTGAATGTGTGAATGTCATGCCATTACTGTTCTCCAGACATGTATTCAACACATCCGTTGTCACCTGTTTGAGAGTCCCACTTGTTGTGGCTTCATCAGTTCAGGTACCTATGGTGCCATCTATGTATAGGGGGTCAGCCAGCAATGTGATATGTATGGCAGGTGCTGTGTGATCTGTGAATTGGGTAGTCTACAGTTTCAACGGACGTTAGTAATTGAGTTGGAATGGTCAGGTGTTGTTTCAGGACAATAATAATAAGGTGTTGATCAGTCACCTGCTCTTCCAATAGGTGATAGGAGTATGGAGAGATATGATCTGGAATATGCTTGATATATCTACTTCTGCCTCGGCATGAGTAGCATGCTTGCATGGCTTTACAGGTGTCCAATTGGATTACTCAAGTCGTGCTAACTTACTTAGAATCTGATGTGGGTGTGAGGGATGACAAAGGGGTGGATAGTTGTAACATGTTGTGACGTGATGTAGGATGTGTGTAATGCCAAAAGATATAGCCTAGCCTGGACACGGTTACCTGTAGGTATGCATGTTTACATGTGTGTATGTAAGGAATATGATAACCCTTTCTCTCCCTCTCTCCTTCCCTCTCTCTCCATTTGTGTGCATCAGCATTGGCAGGCAAAGGAGATGGGGCACAGATGAGTGGGGATGCTGCTGGCCACAGGACCTGGAGTGCTGTAAGCAGCGACAGCGAGGAACTCAGTGGTCCTGAGGGCGAGGGGAATGTCACATGGGAGACTGGATCTTGCCGCCATCATCATCTTCAGAATCCTCCTCCAGTGGACACTACTTGGCGGTGGCGGACCCATCTGGGACCACCCTAGCACCATCTTTGCCCACCACCCCCATTACTACCACCGCCCTCCCTGTAGCTCCCCACCCAGCAGTCTATGCCCGCTCACCCAGGAGGTGTCTCCTTCGCCACACTTTGTGCACTGGCTGGCCTACAGAGATCCTTTCAGGCTCTGGCCTCCGCACTGACAGCAGCCAGTCACCCTTTGTCTTCTGTCCCCCTCCATCTTTCTCTTCCCAATCCCACACCCCTCTTCCCTGTCCAAGCCAGAGCACACAGACAGACAAGCATGCATCCACCTCAACATCCAAGGGTACCAAAGTCAAACACAAGCACCACAAGACCCACCACCAGCAAGCACACAGACACACCCACCTGCAGACATACCAACCCCCACTACCTGCACAGACTCCACCACCACCCCCACCTTCTCAGACACTACACCTGACACACCTGCAGACACCAAGTCGACATTAACCAATATAGCCACGACTGGATCTGGAGGGGGCATTCTGCCCTGTGTGATGCAGCACTTGGGGAGTACAAGGTCACAGTCTCTCACCTGGGTGTCACACCCACAGGATTTGCAGGGTCCAGGATGCACTAAATCCCAAGGAGGCAGGACTACACACTGCCCGCCGGCGGTGATGGCTGCTCAGTGGTGATAGTGGCGGGGCTGGTGTTGGGGCTGGCAGTGGTGGGGGGAGGCTCCAGCCCATCCCCTGCAGCCTCGGACAGCTGCCCACTGGGGCTGCTGCTTCTGGCAGTTGTGCTGGTAGCGGTGCTGGCTGTGGTGGGGGGAGGCTCCAGCCCATCCCTGGCAGCCTCGGATGGCTGCCCACTGGAGGTGCTACTGCCGGCGGTGGTGCTGGTGGCGGTGCTGGCAGTGGTGGGGGGAAGCTCCAGTCCATCCCCTGCAGCCTCGGACGGCTGCCCACTCAGGGTGCTGCTGCCGGTGGTGGTGCTGGCAGTGGTGGGGAGGCCCCAGCCCATCCCCTGCAGCCTTGGACAGCTGCCCACTGGGGCGGCTGCTGCTGGTGCCGGAGGTGGGGGGAGAATCCAGCCCATCTCCTGCAGACTAAGACAGCTGTACCACCATGGTTGGTGGTGGAGGCTCAGTCCCAGCACTAGGCCTCCTGTCCTTCCTGCCTGCTGGTGCAAGCCCCTTGACCTTCCCTTTGGCAGCTGGTGGTGCCATCCTTGCCCGCCTGCTGGTGCAAGCCCCTTGACCTTCCCTTTGGCAGCTGGTGGTGCCTTCCTTGCCCTTCCCTTTGGCAGCTGGTGGTGCCTCCTTGCCCTTCCCTTTGGCAGCTGGTGGTGCCTTCTTGCCTTTCCTAGACGAACCTGGTGCAGGCACACTTTCAGTGCTGCTGCCTGGTTCCCTGGAGCCTCTCCCACCTGCAGTAGCTGTCAACTCTACTGTGGCCGTGGCTTAGGTTCTGACGTGAAGGACGGGGGAGGGAGGGGCAGGGAAGAGGTCAACAGCAGAGAGGAAAAGTTTCTTAGGGACATTGGGGCGGGAAGAGGGTGAAGGTTTGGGAGTGGAGGAAGAGTGAGTGGTTGTAGGAGGTGTCTGTCTTCTGAGTTTGGGTGCAGGTGCATGGGCTGGATGCTGTAGTGAGGTGGATGGCTGTTGGGTGTCTGAGTACTTGTGTTTGGGTATTTTGGGAGGAGGGGGCACAAACAGTGGGAGAGGACACAGGGGACGTGTGCATGGATGTGGGGATGGTGACTGCCAGTGAGGGGTGTGTAGTGATAGGTGTGCTGGTGATGGAGGTAGTGGGTGAGGATGTAGTGCATGCAGGTGTGAGTGGGGATGCTACTGGGAGGGAGGTGGACACAGAGGAGGCAGCAGGTGTTGGTATGTCTGCATCTGGATGGTGTTTGTGTGAGTGCCTGTGGGATGATGTGTGGTGCTTGTGTTTACCTGAGCCACTCCTGTGTGTTGTCCTGGGTGCATGCTGGTCTGCCTGTGTGGTTGTGATAGGTTGGGGTTGAGGGGAATGGGACTGGGTAGAGGAAGTTGGAAGGCTAGAAACAGGGACAATGGTTGCCATCAGAGAGGAGGCCAGAGCCTGGATTGATCCCTGTTGGGCCACCATGCCAGAGTGAATGCCCTCCAGGAATGCATTTGTTTGTTGCAAATGGGCTGCCAGCCCCTGGATGGCATTCACAATTGTTGACTTCCCAACAGAGATGGATCAGAGGAGGTCAATAGCCTCCTCACTCAGGGCAGCAGGCCTAACTGTGGCAGGGCCTGAGGTGCCTGGGGCGAAGGAGATGCCCACCCTCCTGGGTGAGCGGGCACGGGAAACTCGCTGACGGGCTGCTGGGAGGGCGGTGCTGGTAAGGGGATTGGCGGCTGTACCTGTAGTTGGGGTGGGTACAGAGGTGTCCGCCACCACCAGGGAGCTTCCATCGGAGGAGGTATCACTCTCATAACTGTCCCCTCCTGTCTCCGCCCTGGTGCTACCCTCACAGTCGGTGGATTCGGCCTCCTGGCCCATGTGGAATACAGCTCCCTCCGTCCCCGGTGCCTCTGCTCCTCTGCCAGATGATGCTAGTGCCCAGATGGACAGGGTGACAAAACAAAAAGGGAGAGAGAGACAAAGGCTACACTTGGTCAATGGTGACAACAACACCACTGTTGGCGTACACCACACACACACACACACACAGGGAACAGCCCTATGCACTAGGCAATGCACTAATAGTCACAATGCTAGTCACCAGCCCATGGACAGGGATAGCTTGTGCCAATTGTAACATACCTGATACCCACAGACCCCTGCCCAGTAGTGGATGCCTAGTAGCTTGGTAAGAGGTTGTGTACATCAGACCGTACCCAACATGGGACGTACCCTGCAATGTCCGGCCTGGCCTAGGGGCACCCACAGGCCCACATCCCCCACCCGGAGACCACCCCACTATGCATAGTGGTATACTGGGGAACTGTACTCACCCCCTTGTGGCTGCTGTGATGTCCTCAAGCACGCATCCAGCTCCAGATAGGCCACGACCAGTATGCAGGCCATCAGGGGGGTCAGGGGCGACGGGCACCCCTTCCTCGTTGGGCGGCCATCCCCAGCTGGGCCTCTGCCGTCTTCCTTGCCCAGTGTCTCAGGTCGTCCCACCGTTTGCGACAGTGGGTGCTCTGCCTGCCATAGATCCCCAGGGTCCGTACGTCCTTGGCGATGGTACCCCATATACCCTTTTTCAGATGGGCGCTGTCCTGCAGAAAAATATACATTGAAAAAAGGTATCAGTCAGACCGTCCGGACTGTTACACTCATGTCCCACCACAGCCCTCACATCCCCTTACGCACAAACATTGCCCTAATACATGCAGCATGCTGCCCAGAGCCCTTCCACCAACGCCCGCCACACGAGACCCTCACACACAGCACTCCATGCATTCATGCCCTATGCATCGTGCTCACAGTGTACTCACCTGTTGGTCTGGAGGCCCATACAGCATTCGGTACTGGGTGTTTGACCCCATCCACCAGTCTCTCCAACTCAGCAGTGCTGAAGGCAGGGGCCGTTTTCCCAGTGACTCGAGCCATGTTCAGTTTCAGACACAGGTCACAGCAGCACTTGCAGTGTAGGTCCTCTCCTGTTGAAGGTCAGGTAGCAAGTGAGTGAACAGATAGAAAATAGCAGTCACATCTGCGCGGTGCGTATTGTCGCTGCCGGCGTACATCACCATTGGCCACTGTACCCCACAGGGCCCAATGACAACCAATGAGGAGTTGCAGTGCAGTACTCAACCGCCTCCTGCAACGGCGCACAACGTCAGCGGCATTACCTCATTTCTACATGTCCATCCACACAGGACAGGCAGATGCCATTTCAGGGGGTGGGCAGGCCATGGCACCTACTGCGTCACAGTGCACATAGGCACCATTTGGGCCTATCCAACAACATACTGTTACAGTCACAACATGCAATCAGCGTAGTGTTTGGAAATGTGAAATACTGACCAGCTTCTCCCCATTTTGCCCCCTAGATTACAACCGCTGCGGATGAATAGGAGATGGTGACACCCGCCCGTGTACAGACCCCTGGTGGACTTGGCAACAATGGGTGATAGGCACATTATCCTCACCTATAGACTAGACAGGGCCACAATCACAGAGCTGTGTGCCCAATTGGAGCCTGACCTGCTACCTGCTATCTGTCAGCCCACTGGGATCCCCGCTCTTGTGCAAGTCCTATCTGTGCTCCATTTCTTGGCAACTGGCTCCTTCCAAGTGACAGTGGACTTGGCAGCAGGAATGTCTCAGCCAATGTTCTCAATAGTGCTGACCAGAGTGTTGTCTGCCCTGATTAAACACATGCACAGCTACATCGTTTTACCCCAGGTGGAGAATTTGGCCACAGTGAAAGCAGGCTTCTGTGCAATGAGACATATCCCCAACATAATTAGGGCTATTGATGGTACACATATTGCATTTGTTCCCCCCACCCCCCGGAGAAATGAACAGGTGTTCAGCTTTCACTCCATGAATGTGCAGATAGTGTGCCTGGCGAACCTCCTATGTTGACGAAAAGTATCCTGGCTCTGTGCATGATGCCTTTATCCTGAGGAATAGCAGCATCCCATATGTGATGGCTCAACTCCAGAGGCACGTTGTGTGGCTAATAGGTGAACCCTGGTTCCCACCCAGCATATGTTGGTGTATGGATATGGTGTTGGCCATAATGGTTAGTGTGTGTCCAACAGATATCCCTCAATATTTGCAGGTGACTCTGGTTAGCCCAACCTCTCCTGGCTACTGACCCCAGTGAGGAATCCCAGGACAAGGGCAGAGGAACGTTACAATGAGGCACATGGGCGGACAAGAAGGATTATCAAGAGGACCTTTGGCCTACTGAGGGCCAGGTTTCGTTGCCTCCATCTAACTGATGGATCCCTCTACTACTCACCCAAGAAGGTCTGCCAGATCATTGTGGCATGCTGCATGTTGCATAACCAGGTGTCTTTTCTGCAGGAGGATGAGGCTGGAGATGGCCGTGTGGTAGCAGTGGACCCTGTGGACAGTGAAGAAGAGGAGGCAGAAGATAAGGATGAGAAAAACAGAACAGCAATCATGACAGTACTTCCAGTGACACACAGGTAAGACTGTAACTTCACCTTACATTGACAGTTTTGTGTTGACATTGTACATGGCAGGCAGAGTCTCCCAAATCTACGGCCACTTACTGTACTCTTTGGCATCTCTATTTTCAGACATCTCTGCCCCACTCTGGCTCCTGGTGTGTTGACTGCAGCCAACTACAGGTCATACCTATGTATACATAACTGTACAGTTGTATTGCAATGCTTACAGCTTGTTAAAGGAATACCTAGTTCAATCATTTGACAGACTCTATACTTGTATTTTTTTCCAAGGGAGTTTATTTAAGTACTAATAAGTGGAGGGGGTATTGCATGAGCTGGGGTGATGGCGGAGGTAAGTCCAGAGTAGAGTCCAGTCTATGTATATCACAGGTGCATTGTCCAAGGGGGCATAGGAAGGTGAAAATGGCAGTTCAAGGTGGACAGGGTGACAGAGTGGGACACAAGGGTGTCATTCAGGAGAGTCTTTTTTCCTGGTGGGGGTCTTGGCAATAGTCTCTGGCTTCTGCCTGAATCACAGGGACCATAAGCGGGGTGGTTCTCCTTCTGCAGGGGGAGGGGTGCTGGTGGTCTTTTGGTCCTTTGGCGGGCCTCCTGTCCACTAGTGGCAGCAGAGGTGGAGGGCTGTTCATCAGTGTGGCTAGTGTCAGGGGCCCGTTGGTGTGCCACTGCCTCCCTCATGGTGTTGTCCATGTCTGCCAGCATCCCTGCAATGGTGACCAGGGTGGTGTGGATGTCCTTCTGGTCCTCCCTGATCCCCAGGTACTCTCCCTCCAGCAGCCGCTGGGTCTCATGCAACTTGTACAGTATCTGGCCCATCATCTCCTGGGAATGGTGGTATGCTCCCAGGATGTTGATGAGTGCCTCCTGGAGAGTCAGTTCTGTGGGCCTGTCCTCGCCCTGTCGCACAGCAGTCCTCCCAGCTTCCTGGCTGTCCTGTGCCTCTGTCCCCAGAACCGTGTGCCCACTGCCACTAACCCCAGGTCCCTGATCGTCCTGTGTTTGTGAGGTGTCCTAGGGTCCCTGTAGTGGTGGACACACTGCTGATTGATGTGTCCTGGGGACAGAGGTATGGGCCCGCTGGGTGGGTGCTGTGCTGGTGTTTCCTGAGGGGGAGGCTCTGTGGTGGTATGGTACTGTGCCGTGGGTAACCGACTGTCCATAGGTCCCTGATGGGCCAAGTTCATCATCCAGATCCAGGCGACCAGAGCTGCTGTCATCACTGTGGGCCTCTTCTGGGGGGGTTGGGGGGACTGGATGTTGCTGGCACCTCCTCTCCGGTGACGTTGGCTGGGGGACCTGTGGGGATGCAGATGCAGTGGTATTGTTTCTGCATGGGACATCTTGTGCATGAGTGTGTTGCCCTGTAGCTTTGCCTTGTGTGAGTAGTGATTTGGTGGTCTAGGTGATTGTCTCTAGTGGGCATGCTTTAGTGATAGTTGTCCATGCAGGTCTGTGATGAGTGTCCATGCATTGGTGTTGCATACAGGGCTTGGTTTTGGGAGGGGTCGTTGTGATGGTGAGGTGTGTGGGAGGTGGTGGAGTGAGGGGAGTGAGGGTGAGGGTGGGGGTTTGTGATGGCACACAGGTAGCGGGGCGATAGTAATAGAGATTTGACTTACCAGAGTCCAGTCCTCCTGCTACTCCTGCCAGGCCCTCAGGATGCATGATTGCCAAGAATTGCTCCTCCCATGTTGTTAGTTGTGGAGGAGGAGGTGGGGGTCCACCTCCAGTCCTCTGTACTGCTATCTGGTGTCTTGCTACCACGGAATGTACCTTCCCCATAGGTCATTCCACCTCTTCCTGATGTCATCCCTTGTTCTTGGGTGCTGTCCCACGGTGTTGACCCTGTCCACGATTCTCCACCATAGCTCCATCTTCCTGGCAATGGATGTCTGCTGCACCTGTGATCCGAAAAGCTGTGGCTCTACCCGAATGACTTCCTCCACCATGACCCTTAGCTCCTACTCAGAGAACCTGGGTGTCTTTGTGTTCCATGGGTGTAGTTTGAGTGGTGTGTGTGAGGGTGATGTGTTGGGGTGTGTGCTGTAAGGTGGGTGGATGATGTATGGGTGATGGTGTTCTGTAGCTCTGGTTCTGTGGGTGCTTTTGGTGTCTCTCAGTTGTCAATATTTTTTAGTCGTAAAGGGTTGTGGGTAATGTGGGTGTGTGTTTTATAGTGGCGTGGGTGTGGTGTGTTTATGTGTGTCAGGTGTGTGTAGTTTGAATTGTCCAATGTAGTGTAGTTTTGTATGAGTGTGTGTATTTTGAGCACGGCGTTATGAACCGCCAATGGTTTACCACAGTTGAATGTCCGCCGCGGTTATTCGTGGGTCATAATGCTGTGGGAGTAGTTCTGTTGGCATAACGGTGTGGGCTTTGCTACCGCCAGTTTATCACTGACCTTTGGGCTGGCGAACTAGTGTGTGTGGCTGTATAGTGACTGATTGCTATGAGTGTGTCATAATATGGGTAGTGGTAATCCGCCGGGCCGGTGGTATGTTGGTGGCAGTCAGCATGGCAGTAAGTGGAACTTACCACCAATGTCATAATGAGGGCCATAATCTGGAACGGCTCTACAAAACGCGACAACACGCAGGATATACTGAGAACTTCCCATTGCACTCAAAGGTGTGTTTAGCAAAAGTGGCTTTGTTAAAGCAATCGCTTCTTTCCCAGCAGAAGCTCTTCCTTTGCCAAATGCACAAGAAATGCTGCCAACGCTAAACCTTGGTGCATATCTTGCAGAAATTTCTGCAGAGATAAAAAGGCGATTTTCTCAAATCAGAGCCCTCACCCTTCCGTTCCGGCTGGTTGAAAACCCCTGGATGTGAAAGTATGATTTCCACAATGGGACTGTTGAAGAGTAAACTCAGAAATAAGCTAACAGACTTACATCTGGATAAACTCTTAAGGCTTGCTGTTTCAGACATAGTACTAGATTACAGGACAGTAATAGGAGACATGAAGTGTAAAATAAGTTCTTTGTATATCTTTCTTTGACGTACCTATTTTTCGGTCTCAGTTAAACCTGTGCTGAACATCCACTTAGTGAGGATTATTAATAATTTTTTCAGGCTGTCAGTGGGATTGATTTTGGATTTATGCAACAATTCCTATGGGCTAGAGGAGGCTTATTATACACAACAGATAAAATATTAATCATTGCAGAAAATCATACTTGATTTTGTGATAAAGGGTAAGTAGGTGTGAGACTTTTCTGTTCCTGGCCGTGGCCATTTGACCTTACTGACCTTAGATAGTTTTGACTTTTAAGGAAAATAATAGGAATTACTGTTTTTGCTTATTCATTTAGGGTAATCATTAATTGTGAATTGGACACATTGGAATGAAAAGCAAAAAAGTTTTCATTATTTGGTGTTGTGAGGGTAAACTGTCTTTATTGAGGGATTATTCTCTACTGTTCACCTAAGCATTGCACTGCTGAGTAAGAAGACCGATTCAAATTCTTTTGGTTCATTTTAGGTGCTACCTGAGAAAAATATGACTTGTGTCCTGATGATGACCATTTAATGATTGGTTCTTTTTGTGGGGTTGAAACGTCAACATTAATTCTTGTGGATTATTCTTGACTGGAATGAGTGACTTCCGGACACCTAGATTGAAGGGGTCTTTGTGAAGATCACTCCTTATACATTTTTAACAACAATTTGTATATATTGTATGTAAAACTTGGCACATATTTATTTCACTAATCACGTTTCACTGCGCGTTATCCTGGGAGCACCTAAATATGTTGATTCATGTTAATAATTGAATAAAATGCTATTCAAATAACATTCTTTCAAACTTGAGGGTACACAGGGTTTTAAAAGAAATTGTTTGCTGTGGGAGTTAAAGGCTACTTTTCCCCCTTGGGGCCAGATATTTCATATTATACGAACAAAGATTGTAGCACTAGGCACGACCAGCACCAAAGCCAGCCCTGGGCTGACCAGAACATTTTCTGGCAGGCCTGTCAACTGTGAGACACTTATGCTGGAAGATGGCTCAGTGGCCCTCATTACAACTTTGTTGGTAAATGCTGCCTACTGCTGTGCTGACAGCCGCCAACATACCGTGACCGCGGCGCATACCGCTACGGATATTATGACCCACACAGAGAAAACTGCCACTATACAGACACCCACACAAGTTCGCCAAACCAAAGGTCAGTGATAAACTGGTGGTACCAAAACCCACACCATTACGCCAACAGAAATACGCCCACAGTATCAGGACCCATTAATCATCGCGGCGGTCATTCAACTGCGGTAAACCATTGGCGGTACACACCACTGCGCTCAAAATACATACACACTATCAAAACTATATCACACTGTACAATTCAAACTACACACACCTGACACACATACCCACACTACACCCACATCACCATAAAACATACACCCACATTACCCACAACCCTTTCTATGAAAAAAAAGATTGCTAACAGAGAGAGATAGAGAGAGAGAGAGACAAGCCAGGAGCACCCACTCCGTCTGAGCCACACAACACCATCACACATACACCATCCACACATCTCACAGCACACACCATAACACATCACCCCACACATCCTCACACATACTACTCATATCACATCCAAAGCACCCCAAAGACACCCCATGTTTTCAGAGGAGGAGCTAAGGGTCATGGTGGAGGAAATCATCCGGGTAGAGCCACAGCTATTCGGATCACAGGTGCAGCAGACGTCCATTGCAAGGAAGATGGAGCTATGGTGGAGGATCATGGACAGGGTCAACGCCGTGGGACAGCACCCCAGAACAAAAGATGACATCAGGAAGAGGTGGAACGACCTATGGGGGAAGGTGCGTTCCATGGTTGCAAGACACCAGGTAGCTGTACAGAGGACTGCGGTGTACCCCCACCTCCTCCCCCACAACTAACAACATGGGAGGAACAAGTCTTGGCGATCATGCATCCTGAGGGCCTGGCAGGAGTAGCAGGAGGACCGGACTCTGGTAAGTCATCTTTTTACTACTATATCCCCCACCCTACCTGCATGCCATCACAAACTCCTTCCCCTGCCCTGACCCCAAGCACTCCACCACCTCACATATGCCCCACCATCACAACCCACCCACCCCAATACCAAGCCCTGAATGCAACACCATTGCATGGACCCCATCACAGACCTTCATGGACACCCATCACTGAAGCATGCCCATTAGAGAGAAACACCTAGCCCACAAAATCACCACACACACACAAGGCAAAGCTGTCAGGGCTATCACAACCATACTGGGAAACACACCCATGCACATGATGGTACACACAGATAAAATAACACTGCATTTACATCCACAGAGGTCCCCCACTCAACATCACCGGACAGGAGGTGCCACCAACATCTAGTCCCCCCACAGAAGAGGCCCAGAGTGATGACAGCAGCTCTGCACGCCTGGATCACGATGACCAACCTGGCCCATCAGGGACCTCTGGACAGTCGGTTACCCTTCCACAGCCACAGAGCCTCCCCCCTCAGGAAACACCAGCAGAGCACCCACCCAGCGGGCTCATACCACTGTCCCCAGGACACACCAATCAGCAGTGTGTCCACCACTACAGGGACCCCAGGCAACCCCACAAATCCAAAGCAATCAGGGACCTGGGGTCAGTGGCAGTGGGCACACGGTTCAGGGGACAGAGGCACAGGACAACAGGGAAGCTGGGAGGACTCCTGTGCGACAGGGGGAGGACAGGCCCAGGAAACCCACTCTCCACGAGGCACTTGCAGGGATCGTAGGGGCATACAACTATTCCCAGGAGACCTTGGGCCACATACTGGCCAAGTTGCAGGAGACCCAGCGGCTGCAGGAGGGACAGTACCTGGGGATCAGGGACGGCGTCAAACACATCCACACCATCCTGGTCACCACTGCAGGGGTGCTGGCTGACATGGCCAACACCATGAGGGAGGCAGTGGCACACCAACAGGCCCTGACACTAGCCACACCGAAGAACAGCCCTCCACCTCCGCCGGCGCTAGTGGACAGGAGGCACCGCCACTGGAACAACAGGCCACCATCACCCCCCCCCTGCAGAAGGAGAACCACCCTGCAAACGGTCCCTGCGATCCAGGCAGATGCCAGAGAACATTGCCAAGACCCCCACCTGGAAATAAAACTCTCCTGATTGTCACCCTTCTGTCCCACTGTCACCCTGTCCACCTTGAACTGCCATTGCTCCCCTTCCTATGCCCTATTGGACAATGCACCTGTGATACAAATAGGCTGGACTCTACCCTGGACTTTCCTCCATCAGCAACCCAGCCCATTGCAATACCCCCTCCACTTATTTGCAAATAAATAAACACCCTTGGAACAAATACAATTCTGGAGTCTGTCATTAGATTGAAATATGTATTAGTTCAACAATCTGTAAATATTGCAATTCATATGTACAGTTATATATACATTGGTATGACCTGTAGTGGGCACAGTAAAAACACCAGGTGCCAGATTGGGGCACAGAGATCTGGAAATAGAGATGCCAAAGGGTACAGTAAGTGGCCATAGAAATAGGTAAAACATGATACCATTTCCAATGTTCAACAGAAAACTGAAATGTAAAGTGAAGTTACAGTATCTCACTGAAAGTACTGCTGTATGAGAGAACATCTGTTGTCCACATCTTCGTCCTCTGCCTCCTGTTCCTCACTGGATCCACCGCTGCCACAAGACCATCTCCAGGCTCATCCTCCTGCAGAAAAGGCACCTGGCGTCTAAAGGCCAGGTTGAGCAACATGCAACGATGATCTGGCACACCTCTCTGGCACACCTTCTTGGGTGAGTAGTACAGGGATCCACCTGTCAGATAGAGGCATCTGAACCTGGCCTTCAGGAGGCCAGAGGGTTCTCTCAATTATCCTCCTTGTTCGCCCATGTGCCTCATTGTAACGTTCCTCTGCCCTTGTCCTGCCATTCCTCACTGGGGTCAGTAGCCATCAGAGGTTGCGGTAACCAACCTTCAAATATCGAGGGATACCTGTTAGCCAGACCCTCACCCTTAGGGCCAACCCCATACACCAACATATACTGTTTGGGGACCTGGGCTCACCTATTAGCCACACCCTGTGCCTCTGGAGTTGAGCCATCACATAAGGAATGCTGCTGTTCCTCGAGATAAAGGCTTCATGCACAGAGCCAGGATACTTAGTATCGACATGGGAGATGTACTGGTCCGCCAAACACACCATCTACACGTTCAGAGAGTGATAGCATTTTCTATTGTGCGCCTCTGCGATAGGCGGTTGATGACCGCCGCCCAACTTCGCATTGGTTATCGTTTTGGGCCCTATGGGTTTCAGGAACCAATGGCGATGTACGCCGGCGGGGACAGTGCGCACCGCCACGGACGTGACTGCCATTTTCTATCTATTCACTCACTTGCTACCTGACCTTCAACAGGAAAGGATCTACACTGCAAGTGCTGCTGTGACCTGTGTCTGGAACCGACAATGGCTCATGTGTCTGGGGAAAGGGCCCCCGCTTTCACTGCGGAGGAGTTGGAGAGACTGGTGGATGGGGTTCTAACCCAGTCCTTCCCCAGTACACTTCACTCTATGGTCCTCCAGACAAATAGTTGAGTACACTGAGCATGATGCGTGGGCCATGAATGTATGGAGTGCTGTGTCTGTAAGCCACATGTAGGGGGGCTGAGGGCTCCTGGGCAGAGTGCTGCATGTATGGTGGTCAATGTATGTGCGTTAGGGGATGGGAGGGATATGGTGGGCCATGAGTGTGACGGTCCGGATGGTAGGACTAATCCCTTTTCTACTGTATTTTTCCTGCAGGTTAGCACTCATCAGAAAAAGGGTATTTGGCATGTCATCACCAACGAGGTGCGGGCCCTGGGGATCTTTGACAGGCGGAGCACCCACTGCTGCAAACGGTGGGAGGACCTGCGCCGCTGGGCAAGGAAGATGGCGGAGGCCCACCTGGGGCTGGCCTCCCAACGAGGAAGGCGTGCCCGTCGTACCCTGACCCTTCTGATGTTCCGCATCCTGGCGATGGCCTATCCGGAGTTGGATGGGCACTTGAGGGCATCACAGAAGCCACAAGGGGGTGAGTACAAATTCAGATTCATGACTTTGCACCTGGGTTGGGATGTGGACTGTGGGTGCCACTGGGCCAGGGCAAACATGGCAGGGTAGGTCACTTGTTGGGCAGGCTCTGAAGTACTCCAACCCCAATGGTGTTAGTGGGCATCTACTACTGGTCAGGGCCCTCTTTGTTTCAGGTATGCAGTTGATGGTGTTATGCTATGTACCCCATGGGCTGGTGACTAGCACTGTAACTGGTAGTGCATGTGTGTTGTGTACGCCAATGGTAGTGTTGTTGCTAGCATTGACAAAGTGTATCCTCTGTCTCTCCCCCACCCTTTTTGTTTTGTCACCCTGTCCTTGTGTGCATTATCATCATCTGGCGGAGGAGCAGAGGCACTGGCGATGGAGGGAGCTGCATCCCACATGGGCCTGGAGGCCGAATCCACTGAGGGTGAGGGCACTAGTGGGATGGAGAGCCAGGGGAGCACCACGACGGAGACAGGAGGAGACACTACAGACAGAGACTCCTCCTCCGATGGAAGCTCCCTGGCAGTGGCGGACACCTCTGTACCCACCCCAAAAACAGGTACAGCCACCACCCCTCCTACCAGCACCGCCCTCCCAACAGCCCCTCAGCGTGTATCCCGTGCCGGCTCAGGCAGGAGGGTGGGTATCTCCTTTGCCCCAGGCATCTCAGGCCCTGCCCCAGTCAGCCCTGCTGCCCTTAGTGAGGAGGCTATTGACCTCCTGAGAACCCTCACTGTTGGGCAGTCAACCATTCTGAATGCCATCCAGGGTGTCGAGAGGCATTTGCAACAAACAAATGCATACCTGAAGGGCATTCACTCTGGTGTGGTGGCCCAACAGAGAGCATTTCAGGCTCTGGCCTCCGCACTGATGGCAGCAATTGTTCCTGTCTCTACCCTCCCCTCTCCAACTTCCTCTACCCAGTCCCAATCCCCTCGACCCCAGTCTATCCCAAGCACACCTTCAGAACAACATTCAGCCAAATCATCACACAGAAGTGGCTCAGGCAAACACAAGCACCACACTTCATCTCACAGGCACTCACACAAGCACCATCCCCATGCAGACACACCAACATCCACTGCCTCCACTGTGTCCCCCTCCTCCTCCTCCTCATCTGTAGGAGGCTGGCCTGGCTTATAGTGGGTACCTGATGGTACTTACACCTTGTGCCAGGTCCAGTTATCCCTTATTAGTAGATTACTAGTGTTCTAGCAGCTTAGGCTGATAGAGGTAGCTATAACAGAGCAGCTTAGGCTGAACTAGGAGACATGCAAAGCTCCTACTAAACCACTTATATCATACAGCACTATATCATAAAAAACACAATACTCAGAGTTACAAAAACTAAAGGTACTTTATTTTAGTGACAATGTGCCAAAAATATCTCAGAGGATATACTCCCTTAGGAGGTATGTACAATACACAAAATATACACACAAACCAAAATCAGGTAAGTAAACAGTTAGCAAACACTGTAGAATACAATCGGATGCAATAAGCCTAGAGGCAACACAAACCATATACTCCAAAAGTGGAATGCAAATCGATCCTTGGCGAAAGTCAAAGAGAGAGATGCAGAGGAACTCTGGTGAGCTCTTGCATTCGTTATCTGACGAGAATCCGGAAGGAGAGACCCTAAATAGCCCTCAGAGGAGGATTGGTCACCTAACCAGGTGAACACCTATCAGGAGGAGTCTCTGACGTCACCTGCTGGCACTGGCCACTCAGAAGCCTCCACTGTGCCGTCACACGTTGCATTCAAGATGGCAGAGGTCTAGGACACACTTAAGGAGCTCTGGACACCACCCCTGGGGTGGTGATGGACAGGGGAGTGGTCACTCCCCTTTCCTTTGTCCAGTTTCGTGCCAGAAATGGGGGATCCTTGAACCGTGTAGACTGGTTTATGCAAGGAGTGCACCATCTGTGCACTTCAAAGCATTCCCAGAGACCAGGAAAGGTTACTCCTCTCAGGTCCTTAACACCTATTTCCAAAGGGAGAGGGTGTAACACCCTCTCTCAGAGGAAGTCCTTTGTTCTGCCTTCCTGGGACTGGGCTGCTCAGACCCCAGGAGGGCAGAAACCTGTCTGAGGGTTGGCAGCAGTGGTAGCTACAGAGAAAACCCCAGAGACCTAGTTTGGCAGTACCCGGGCTCTATGCTGGAGCCTCGGGATGCATGGGATTGGCACCATAATACCAGATTTGGCATAGGGGGGCAATTCCATGATCTTAGACATGTTACATGGCCATATTCAGAGTTACCATTGTGAAGCTACATATAGGTATTGACCTATGTGTAGTGCACGCATGTGATGGTGTCCCCGCACTCACAAAGTCCGGGGAAATTGCCCTGAACAATGTGGGGGTACCTTGGCTAGTGCCCGAGTGCCCTCACACTTAGTAACTTTGCACCTAACCTTCACCAAGTGAGGATTAGACATATAGGTTACTTATGAATTACTTAAGTGCAGTGTAAATTGGCTGTGAAATAACGTGGACATTATTTCACTCAGGCTGCAGTGGCAGTCCTGTGTAAGAATTGTCTGAGCTCCCTATGGGTGGCAAAAGAAATGCTGCAGCCTATAGGGATCTCCTGAAACCTCAATACCCTGGGTACCTAGGTACCATATACTAGGGAATTATAAGGGTGTTCCAGTGTGCCAATCAGAATTGGTAAAAATGGTCACTAACCTGCAGTGACAATTTAAAAGACAGGGAGAGCATAAGCACTGAGGTTCTGGTGAGTAGAGCATCATTGACACAGTTAGGCATCACACAGGGAACATATTTAGGCCACAAACTATGAGCACTGGGGTCCTGGATAGCAGGATCCCAGTGAGACAGGCAAAAACAAACTGACACACAAGTAAAAATGGGGGTAACATGCCACGCATGATGGTACTTTCCTACATCGTCTACCTCCCTCCCAGTAGCATCTCCACTCACACCTGCATGCACTACATCCTCATACACTACCTCCATCACCAGCACACCCATCACTAGACACCCCTCACTGGCAGTCACCACCCCCACATCCATGCATTCATCCCGTGTCCTCGCCTACTGTGTCCTCCCAAAGTACACAAACGCAAGCACACACCCACCCAACAGCCACCTATCTCACAACAGCATCCAGTTAATGCACCTGGACCCAAACACAGCAGACTGGCACCTCCTACAACTACTCCCTATTTCGCCACTCCAAAACCTTTACCCTCTTCCCGCCCCAATGTCCCTAAGAAGCTTTTCCTGGCAAACATTGAACTCTTCCCTACCACTCCCCCCTGTCCTTCTACTCGGCCCAGGTGGCGAGAACCCAGCCCAGCACCTTAGCCACCAAGTCCACATCCACTGTGGTTCCTGCAGCTGTCAGAGGCTCAAAGGGGCACACGTCAGCCCAGCTAATGTGTGCCACCAACCCCTGCCATTGCAAGGAATATTTCGCCACCTGGCAAGGTGAAGAAGGGGACAGCATCCAGCAAGGGGAAGGAGCCACAACCACCCACTAAGGCCACCTCAAAGACTCCAGCTGCCAGACCCCAGGTGACACCACCATCTGCCAAGGGCACCCACTTGTGAGACTTGAGAGACTGTGGCCTTGCACTCCCCAGGACATCGCTGTGGGCATGGAGCACCCTCCAGGAGCAGTGGTGTTGTCCCATCTTCCGATTGAGGTGCCCCTCCTTCCCCCTGAGGTGCCTGTGTGTTTTCAAACTGATGCCCCTGCAGTGTTCTCTCCGTATTGAGGCAGGAGTCAAGTGTGGGCTTGGCCTATGTATTTTGGCCCAGTGGGCCACAGACATTTGTGAGTGGACATTGTCCCGCCTTTGTACATATTGTATATTTTGAGGATACTGTTTTTTAAATATTAACGTATTTCTAAGTCTTACTTCTATTACACTCTTTTGACTCCATTCCTTTTGCCCTTGCATTATTCCAGAGGGTTACTGGGTACATATGTGATGTTGTTGCATGTGTTTGTGTGTATGGTGTTATGGGTGAAGGTGGGGGTGAGGGTGTTGCGTGTGTGTGTCACTCTCTTTTTCCTCCCTCCCGCCCCTATGTGCTAGGTGCAGTACTCACCGTGGTCGCCGTCGGTACTCCTGGTATATGAGAAGGTACACCAGCATGGGGAGGACCTGCAGATTGGGCTCCATGGCTTCCTGGTTCTTCCTTGAGTGTCGAGAGGTGAGTGGTTTCCCTTCAAAGTACTGTTTATGCCGTGCTTTTGATGGCATTGCTACAACCACGGAAAAGCCAAAGGATGGGCGGGTTGTAATGGGGTGGGCGGTACATTGTCTTCCGCCTCTTTGTTGGCAGTTACTGCTGCGGTGTTTGTTGCTACCGCTGTGGCAGTCGGACTGTTAAAGTGGCTGTCTGTGCTGGCGGTTTCCGCCGTGGGCATGATTCCATTTTTGTTGCCTCCGGCCTGCTGGCAGTATTACCGCCGGTTTAATACCGACCGCCAGGGTTGTAATGAGGGCCAATGTATTTAAAGTAAAACGCAACCACTATTTTGATATGTTTTCAATCTAATTATGGTGGTGAACCACTTGGTGGAGAATCTGCATGTGCTGCCCCTGGCTTAGAACTCAATGAGAGGTAGGGAGCGGGAAAGCTCTTTAAGACACAGCCCCGCTTCCTGCTCTGCTCTGCTCTACCACAGGGACTCCCCTTTTTCTCAGTTGAATTCATAATGTAAGACTCCCACTTAGAGAATGGGCAAATAAGTCTGCTTTCAGCTGCAGATGAATAATAAAGTTGAAAACAGGTGATAGCGCGTCAGACCTTAATAAGTAAACTTACAAGGAGACGCAAATTGGTCGATGGACCTTTTGACCAGCGCTTGAGATGTTCCCACAATATAGGCTCGTACCATCACAATTCAGCAATTAATTATCAATTCTAATCAACTATAATCAACAATAATCAATATCATTAGTGATCAATAGGAGTCAGTAATTACCGCACCATGATCTTTCGGTCATGAATAACCACACCTGTAGTTTAAAGTTGGAATATTTATTTCCCTATTTTAACAATGCTAAGGTCACATAGGTTAGTCTCAAAATCAAATGATAAACCTAGAGAAACAATACTGGCGGTCCGAAATGTTTAAAGAAACGCAATCTAATGGAGACTTGAGCTACTACACATTCTGATATTATGGTACAAATTAATAGCAAGAATATCTGCGCAAATGATATCCTATACATTTAGATTCATCAAAGTCAAGACCTCAATTGTTGTTTCACATAGCAAGCTTCATTAGTGAGCGCCTTAACTAACACCAGATTAGCATCAGCATGTTGGGCTTCATGCAAAACAATTTAGTCAACACAAATTTGGAAAACATCTAACTATGGCTCTATAAAATATTGCAGTGGGTACCTAGAAAGAAAAAGAAGCATGAATGACAAAAATCATTACATCCATATACCTAATCCTTAGCGGATCAGGAGGAGGTGTCCGTATTCGTCCTCATTACATCAGTTGGTCAGCATCAGGCAAAGCTCAGAAAGGACAAAAGTCTTTTAAGCATTAAAGTTAAGCACGTCTCTTCTCAACATGCAATTAGGCAAATACTAGAGCCAAAGTGACTCGTTGGGCAGTTCTTAAAGATTGGGGATTGCAGATGGCAAAATGACAAATGGCTGAGTCCTTCTCAGTGCAGTGCGGCTAAGTTAGATTTCCTAAAACTACTCCCCAAAACTCCTTTTGGTCAAGGGATCACATGTTAGCACTTTGTCCAATAAAACTAAAATCACAAATCTAAAGATTCTTCCAGTTCTCGGTTTACATGTTTAGGATTGGTAAATTTAGTAATGTCCTAATCATCCGGCTCGTCAGGTAACAATATTGTTGCAGCTTATACTCCAGTCAGTGTAGTTATTGTTCACCTCTGGGAAAGTCAGTCTTACACGTTACATTTCTTATGTTGCAAGTTGCAAGAACAGCATCTCCTAGTAAGCAGTTCTCATGAGAAAACTTTTAGCTACGAGCACATTATGATAGCCCAGTGGAAATTCACAGTTTAATTCTTTAGGCAGACATTTATTAGACGGTTTTAAGAAATGCATCTTGACTTGAGGCTGTGCAACTAGGCCAAGATCTCCTCTAAGTTAAGGCTTTCCATTAATAATGCTAGTACATAATGCATAACCCTAAATATGACATACTACTACTTTAATAAAACAAATGCTCAATATTTCATATCAATATTAACATTGGTGACCACTCTTTGTGGTTACAATTTCAAATGCCTGTATTATTTTTCCAACGTTATTACATCTTCTAAGCAATTTCATCACTCAGAATACATGAATATTCATTAATAATTCTCTTTTAAAACATCTGCTTCAGCAATCCCTCCTCTGATGACTAAATGTGTCATCTCACTAAGCCTTCCCACATAAATTTTTGCATCAGCTAAAATGTTTCCAGCTCAATTTCTGCATACTTTCGTTCCCTTTTCTAATTTTTCCTAAACACTTTTTCCCTTTTCTTTTCTTCCCTCCTCTTATTATTCTTTGTCTTCTTTAATTTAACTAGTTTGCACAATTTACATATTTCCCATATTCCAATCAAGCAAATCACAGCACTTAATATTCCTTGTATTATTTTTCATAATATCCCATTCAAAACGTTACTGAGCCAATTTCCCACCGAAGCAAAACCTTTGCCAACTTTCTCCCAAACACCTGGTTCTTTTAATTCTTTCAAATCAGCACTATCGTTAGTCAAATTAGTAAGTATGCTTCTAATTTCTTTACTATTATCAAGAATGTACAAGCAAAAATGCCTAGAATCAAGCATTCTACAAACTCCACCATCCTTCGCTAAAAGAATGTCTAAAGCAAGGTGATTTTGAAGAGTCACAGCTCTTTCAGCAGCAAGTTGAGTACCTATCAGAGTACGGCCCCTGAAAAATTTGTCAACATGTTATCAACAATAGTAGACAACTTTAGAATCTTTATTGAATTCAGAACAACTCCTGCCGAAGGAATTATTGCTTCAAATATATCTCCCACTATACCAGAAGGAGACTCCCTCCTCTGTCTCATGTGATGTAATGGAGTCATTTTTGGAAACCTTTTCAAGTTATCCAATTGAAAAATCTTTGGGAAAACTATTCTCAAATAGCATGTGCCATACCATCCTCTTGGAAGAGGATACTAAGCATTAGGACCAAGGATGTAATATATCCCAGGAATTGTTGGATCCTGTCCATTCAGCATAAATGTCCACTTACTCTGAAACAAAAACACATGTCTACATTCACTCATTCTCACAAATAAAGTATCAGTGGAAGATTAAGGCCTATATACACAAAGTTTTCCTACGAGTTGCGCATCTAGATCTAATTTCCCTTGTGTTTTAGTTGCACTATAAGAATAATCATTCTTGTAAGTCCTTTTCTCTAAGCCTTTCTCTAACTTCTACTTCAACGCCTTTCTTCTGCCATCTGTATGATTTAAGAAACTTTTTTCTAAAGGTGTAAGCAAGCATGTTAGGTTGTTGCGGTGTGCATAAGCCGTATCAAATGTCAATGTAGGCTCAAAGAAACCGCTAACTAATACTATGTCATTATCTTTAGCTACTCTACTCAAATACCTAATTATAGGAACAAACGAAAACACAACATCATTGTTTGAGTAGAAGTACTGAATGTACTCCTGGTTATAGAACCTTGTTAGTAACAAACTACAACTTATTCCATAGGCGAGGGGCAAACTATGATGTGTAACTCCTTCTTGAAATGATGAAGGAATCTGTGTACACACAAAACAATTCTTCACATCCATTGTCTCAACATACTCACTCAATAAGTGATAGAAGACAATAGAAGAAAGTTCCCAATTTGCATTAGTACCCTTATGAAGATAATTCTCATCTAATTTAAACATTTCTATAGCTGTTAGTGCAGTAGTCGTTTCCAAAGCAGAAGTATGGTTAGTTTTGCTCTTGTCAAGAACAATCATACCCACAATCAACACCACAAACAATATCCCACACACAATTGTCAAACCAATGCTCATGTATTTACAGCGCCTATTTTTCCTACCATGCTGGCTAATGTTACTCATGATCTGTAAAGAATCAGAAAGCAGAAGGGGGAATTTAGAAAATTGCAGCAAAAATAAAAAACAAAATCTTCTTTCAGCAGTTATATACAGCTTTCAGTCTCACTTCCAGGATCCTTTGTCAAAAGTTGGTTTAGCAGCTTTGTCAAAATAAGATTCAAAAGTCAAATTGGGTTGTCAAAGTCTTATCCGGTTACTTTCAACAGTCTCTTTTTCTCTTTGCACTTTTCTCAGATTGTTTCAACAGTTCAGTTCATTAGCTTCCTTTAAGTACCTAAATAGGGACCTGGAACTTCTCAATCAAAACAAAAAGACAAAGGGGGTGATTCTGAACTCCGGGGCCAGGGTCGGCGGGAGCACCGCCAACAGGCTGGCGGTGCCCCGCAGGGCATTCTGACTGCGGCGGTTTGGCCGCGGTCAGAACAGGAAAACCGGCGGTCTCCCGCCGGTTTTCCGCTGCCCACATGAATCCTCCATGGCGGCGCAGCTTGCTGCGCCGCCATGGGGATTCAGACACCCCATACCGCCATCCTGTTCCTGGCGGTTCACCCGCCAGGAACAGGATGGCGGTATGGGGTGTCGTGGGGCCCCTGGGGGCCCCTGCAGTGCCCATGCCAATGGCATGGGCACTGCAGGGGCCCCCGTAAGAGGGCCCCACAAAGAATTTCAGTGTCTGCCATGCAGACACTGAAATTCGCGACGGGTGCAACTGCACCCGTCGCACCTTCCCACTCCGCCGGCTCCATTCAGAGCCGGCTTCCTCGTGGGAAGGGGGTTTCCCGCTGGGCTGGCGGGCGGCCTTCTGGCGGTCACCCGCCAGCCCAGCGGGAAACACAGAATAACCGCAGCGGTCTAATGACCGCGGTGCGGTATTCTGGAGGGGGGAACTCTGGCGGGCGGCCTCCGCCGCCCGCCAGAGTTAGAATGACCCCCAAAAACTCTTTCTGCCAATCACTTGTAGTTGCATACGCCAATTCAGGACCTGCGTATCTTCGACTTGCTATTCTCTTTCGGTTCAACTTTCGATCGCCTTGCAACTCTCCTTCACTCAGATCTTCCTTCCTTGTTGTGCCTACTTCTTCTTCGATTGTTGTCTCGACAACCACTTCCTTTCTCTTTGCTTGTGACTTTGTCCACTTTTCTCCTTTCAGTGGACCTTTGGCAAATGCTCTTTTCAGGACTGAGCTCGAATCTTCTTCTTCTTGCTCTATGGTGTTTTCTCTTGACGGACCTGCAACTGGTACAGGAGGAGTTAGACCACTTTGGCTTTGATCCACCTCAACTCCTTCCCCCTCGGGGTCTAGCAAATGCTCTTTTTGTCTCTCAAAATCGTCTGCTTCTGGGAAAGCCCTCCTCTGATTAGGCTCTCCTGCTGCCTCAATTGAGATAGGTTCACCGTCACCCCCTTGGATGTTTTCTCCTTCGTCTCTCACAAGTGTGACTAAACCGTCCTCAATGGCCTCAGATCAGGATCAGTTCCTCTTTCTTCTTCTTCCGGTCCTAAGACTTGTCCTGTCATTGTTGGGCCTTTCAACAACTCAGCGTCTTCACTGTTTAAAGGACATGTCACTTTCTTTGTGTGACTGGTGTGGATCCAGTTCGGAACTCCAACGCACTTCACAGCTGTGGTTGTCAGGACCACCTGGAACGGGCCCTTCCAATGAGGTTCTATACACGTTTTCCTCATGTGTTTCCGGACCTTAGACTGTGCCCTGGGTCATGGATTGATGGCAATGTGGTGACTTCCACCTGGTGAGAGAAAGAGCAGACCACGTCAGCCAGACCTTTGTAGTAGTCCAACTCCATATCATCTGTAATGTTGACAAGTGCATTTGCAGGCACCGCTGGCAACCTCATCCCATAAGGATCTCATGCGGCGAAAATCCTGTCTTCCGGTCGGGTGTGTTTCTCATTGTCATCAGAACTAAAGGCAATGCATCAGGCCATTTCAAATTTGTGAATGCACACATTTTGGCAACTCTTGACTTCAGGGTACCATTCATCTGTTTCACTAGACCTGATGCTTCTGGGCGGTAACTACAATGCAACTCCGCTCAATTTTCAATGCTGTGCACAATAATTTAATTAGTTCATTGTTGAAGTGACTACTCCTATCTGATTCTAAAGAGATCGGAAACCCGAAACGTGGTATCAGTTCCATAAGCAGTATTTTCTCCACTGTGAGGCTGTCATTTCTTCGTGTAGGGTAAGCTTCAATCCAGTGACTGAAAATGCAAACAATCACCAGCACATATCTCAAACTTCCACAAACAGGCATCTCAATAAAATCAACTTGCATTCTGCTGAATGAACCTCCTGCTCTTCCAATGTGGCTCAAATTAACCACTGTCTCTTTCCCACATTCATTTGATGGCAAATGATGCAACAATGGCAAACTGCTTCAGCAACCTGTCTAAATTTTGGATTGAACAAATCATGCTTGAACAACCGAATTATAGCATCCCTCCCAACAAGTACTTGACCATGATAATACCTAGCCATCTGAGACAACAGACTATTAGGCAAAACCATTTTTGCTTCTTCTAAAACCCACAATTTATCTTGTCTTTGTACACACTGCATTTTGCACAATGAACGCTTTTCCTCCCTGCCAACATTATTCTGCAACATTTTCAATTCTTCCATTGTATCAATCAATTTTAATGCATAACTTTAACATGTCTCATCTTCCTCAGGTAGAAGTTCCCATTTATCCTTGAACGATATACAGTTCAATGCGTAAAACCTTGTTTCTTGATCCGCATATCCATTACCACGAAGTCCTGTGACTTCAGATGTGCACTGCATTTCACCACGGCAATTTCTTCAGGCATTTGGATAGCTCGTAGCAATTCTTTAATTCTCTCACCATTTCTCACTGGTGTACCAGAAGAGGTCATGAAACCTCTCTTTGACCACTGGCCAAAATCATGAAGTATTCCGAATCCATATTGGCTATCCATATAGATGGTAACTTTTATCTGAGCAGATACATGGCACGCTCTAGTAAGGGCTACCAGTTCCACTGCTTGTGCAGAATACACTCCTTTAAGGCAGGACGCTTCCAGGATACCAGAAATTGTGCACACAGCATATCCTGCTCTCAGTAACCCTGCATTGTCTCTTAGACAGGAACCATCAACAAAAACAATTTGGTCATTTTCTTCCAATCGAGTATCTCTAATGTTAGGTCTCGGTTTTGTGCACAACTCAGTTACCTCAAGACAATCATGCTCAATGTCTTCTAACTTTTCAATTTCAACATTTTTACTTGGAAGTAAATTTGCCAGGTTCAGCATTGTACATCTTTTCAGCGACCCATTTGGTGATCCTAAAATACTTGTCTCATAACGAGTCAATCTTGCACCTGTCAAACATTGACTCTTGGTGTGGATAAGGAGAACTTCAACTGACTAAGGGACCATTATTGCCAAAGAATAGGATGTCCCATCACCATACCTTCACACGATGTGAGGCTGTGTCCAACCGCTGCAACTACACACAGACAACCTGCTAAGGTTGCTGCAACCGGGTCCAAAGTAGCTGAAAAATATGCTACTGGCCGGTTTACACCTCCATGGACCTGTGTCAAGACAGACAAAGAACATGCATCACCCTCATGACAAAACAATTTGAATGGTTTTGTGTAGTCAGGCATACCTAAAGCTGGAGCTCTGCACATGCATTCTCGCAACTCAGTAAATGCTTTCATACCATCCTGGTCCAACGCTGTGGGATTGGTGACTTCTTTATGGGTCAGCTTCTGCAATGGATTTGAAATGACTGAAAAATTGGGAATCCATTGGTGGCAGTCACCTACCATCCCTAAGAACATTCTGACATCCCTCTGTGTGGTCGGTGGATTCATCTGTAATATGGTCGTAACTCTCTCCTAGGATATTTTCCTTAATCCTTTCTCAATCTAGTGACCCAAATATTTCACTTCCTTCTGACAATACTGCAATTTCAGCTGGACACTTTGGGGGTGATTCCAACCCTGGCGGTCGGTGATAAAGCGTCGGCCAACCCGCCAACAGGAAGGTGGTAAAAAAAAATTAATTCTGACCCTGGCGGGAACCGCCAACACAGCCCGCCACTTTAACACTCAGACCGCCACGGCGGGACAGACAAACAGCGCGGCGGTCACGGCCAACAGGCAGGCGGCAGACAAAGTACCGCCCACCCTATCACAACTCACCAATCCGCCACCTTTTCCGGGGCGGGAGCCCCGCCAATAAAAACACGGCGGAAACAGACTACGAACGGGAAAACGCTTACCTCTACACACTCCACGAGGACGGAGGACAGCATGGAACCCGAATTGAACATCCTACCAGCTATTGTCTACCTGCTCATCTACCACGAGTACGAACGCCGGCGCAGACGACAACGGTGAGTACTGCACCTACGACACAGGGGAGGGGGGACGAGAAAAGGTTACGGGCACACACATACGCGACACACCCACCCCCCCCAACTATCTACACACCAATGCAGAGCAACAACTCAGAGTGACACCCCCCAAACCCCCTGGAAAAATGCAAAGACATAATTAAAATGATAATTTAAATTTATGTATAAAATAGGTTCATTGAAGTCATGGAAAATTATCTTAATGAAATCTAAAATAAAAAAATATGAACAGTGCGAAAGCTATATACATAGTCAATAAGTCCTGCTCAGTTTGTCAAAGTACCACAGTCCGTGGGCCAATGTCCACAAACACATGGGCAAAGCCCACACAGGAGACCAGATTCCGTTGGAGAGAACACTGCTGGGGCATCAGATGAGAAAAGTACAGGCACCTCAGGGGGAAGGGAAGGGGGGGCCCCTCAGCCACATGAGTCCACGACGCCAGATCCACGAGGGGCCTCCATGCCCACTGTACCATCCTGGGGAGTGCAAAGCCACAGTCTCACAAGTCTCTACAGTGGGTGGATTGCCCACTGTGCCATCCTGGGGAGTGCAAAGCCACAGTCTCACAAGTCTCTACAGTGGGTGGATTGCCCACTGTGCCATCCTGGGGAGTGCAAAGCCACAGTCTCACAAGTCTCTACAGTGGGTGGATTGCCCACTGTGCCATCCTGGGGAGTGTAAAGCCACAGTCCATCGAATGGATACCCGACTCCACTGGTATTGGAGGAGGCAGGGTGCCCAGAGTGCAGCGTGAACACCAGCTCGACACAGACCCGGTACTGTCAATGGGCCAGCGGTGCTTGACAGGAAGGGCCCAGCGGAGCGGTGCTTGACAGGAAGGGCCCAGCGGAGCGGTACTTGACAGGAAGGGCCCAGCGGAGCGGTACATGACAGGAAGGGCCCAGCGGAGCGGTGCTTGAGACGGCGGGGCCCAGCGGAGCGGTGCTTGAGACGGCGGGGCCCAGCGGAGCGGTGCTTGAGACGGCGGGGCCCAGCAGAGCGGTGCTTGAGACGGCGGGGCCCAGCAGAGCGGTGCTTGACAGGAAGGGCCCAGCGGAGCGGTGCTTGACAGGAAGGGCCCAGCGGAGCGGTGCTTGACAGGAAGGGCCCAGCGGAGCGGTGCTTGACAGGAAGGGCCCAGCGGAGCGGTGCTTGACAGGAAGGGCCCAGCGGAGCGGTGCTTGAGACGGCAGGGCCCAGCGGAGCGGTGCTTGACAGGAAGGGCCCAGCGGGGCGGTGCTTGAGACGGCGGGGCCCAGCGGAGCGGTGCTTGACAGGAAGGGCCCAGCGGAGCGGTGCTTGACAGGAAGGGCCCAGCGGAGCGGTGCTTGACAGGAAGGGCCCTGTTCAGCGGTGCCTTTCTTCACGGCGGGGCCCTGTTCAGCGGTGCCTTTCTTCACGGCGGGGCCCTGTTCAGCGGTGCCTTTCTTCACGGCGGGGCCCTGTTCAGCGGTGCCTTTCTTCACGGCGGGGCCCTGTTCAGCGGTGCCTGTCTTCACGGCGGGGCCCTGTTCAGCGGTGCTTGTCCTGTCTTTCAAGGGAGCCAGGCCTGGCCAGGACTCCCTGCTTAGTCGCCCTCCGAGCATGCGGTTGCTGGCCCCTCCTGTGATGGAGTCCTGGGCCCGTGGGTGTCCTCCGTCACACCCGGTATGGGGCTGGTGGGGCCCTCCTGCTCTGCGAGCCTGCTGGCTGACTTCTCCGCCCTGCTGCCCTTGCCCTCCTTCGATGAGGCACTCTGGCCCTTGCCTCCCCTTGATGTTGTGGCAGGTGACGGCCCACGACTTTGCTCCTTGGTGGCAGCCGTGTCAGCCTTCTCGCGCCGGCCCTTTATTTTTTTCGGGTTCTCTTCCCAGGGGGTGGGCTGGCTGTCCCCATGCTGCTGGCCGATGTATCTGCAATGGGAAAAGGTGGACTCCAATACCCGTGCACAATGTTCGCCCTCGATGCAGGGCTGGTGGTGGCTGAGGTGCTCTTAGGACTCTTACCAGATGGAGGGGGTGGGTCAGTGGTTGGAAAGAGGTCAAGGTTGGAAAGGAAAATCAATTTGGAAAGACAGGGACGGGTAGGTGTAGTGGTAATCGGAGTGGAGGAAGAGGATGTGGTTGTAGGAGAGTCAGGTGTGGTGTCTTTGGGTGCAGGTGCGTGTGACGTAGGCTGTCGTGAGGTGGATGGCTGTTGGGTGGGTGGCTGCCTGCGTTTGTGTGGTTTGGAAGAAGGGGTGACAGACACACTGGGAGAGGACCGAGGGGACGTGTAAATGGCAGTGGGGGTGGTGACTGCATGTGTGCGGACTGTACTGGAGGGTGTGCTGGTGATGGAAGTACTGGCTGATGGTGGTGTGCATGCAGGTGTGAGTGGAGACGTCACAGGGAGGGAGGAGGGAGACGAGGAGGAGGGGGACACAGAGGTGGTAGTGACTGTTGCCATGTCTGCATCTGGATGTTGCTTGGGTGAATGCTTGTGGGATCTGTCGTGCTTATGTCTGGATGAGCTGCCCTTGGGTGTTGAGGTGTGTGCAGGCTGGTCAGATGGTGTGGATGGGATAGGCTGAGGAACAGGAGACTGGGACTGGGTGGAGGCAGTTAGAAGAGGGAGGCTGGAAACAGGGACAATGGCTGCCGTCAGTGCGGAGGCCAGAGCATTGAACGATCGTTGATGGGCAGCCTGACCCGAATGAATGCCCTCCAGGTATGCATTGCTCCGATGCACCTCGCTTTCCACACCCTGGATGGCATTCAAAAGGGTAGACTGCCCAACAATGAGTGTCCTCAGGAGGTCAATGACCTCCTCTCTGAGGGCAGCAGGGGTAACTGGGGCAGGGCCTGAGGTGCCTGGGGCGAAGGAGATGCCCGCTTTCTTGGGCGAGCGGGCACGGAGCGAAGGCCGAGGGGCTGCTGGGAGGGCGGGGCTGGTGCGCTGGGTGGCGGCTGTACCTGTTGTGGCGGGGGGCACGGATGTTGCCGCCACCGCAAGGGAGCTCCCTTCCGAGGACGTGTCAGTGTCGTTGACGTCTCCACGGGTCCCCGTTGTGGAGCTCCCCTCGCTCTCCGTATCACTGGTGACCTCGGTGTTTGTAGCATGGCCCACCGGGGCCATGTGAGTTGCAGCTCCCTCGTGCTCCGATGCCAATTCTCCTCCGCCTGATGATGCTAATGCACACATGCACAAGATGATAAAGAACAAGGGTGGGGGGAGAAATAAAGACAGGTTGAGTGCATGCATTGTCAACACCGTTGTCGGAGAGGACAGACACAGAAGCCTCCTGCACTACGCCGCGCAATCGGGGTACACTACTCAGTACTTGTGACTAGGCCTACAGGTCTATGGACAACAAATGCACACATGGATGATGCTGGACCATGGATAGCTGTACTTGGCACCCTACAGAGGTGGGGGGCGGGGGCACAGGGCCATGCCTAAAGGAGGGGACTAGACTACAGAAAGCGCCCTGGCCTAAAGTCACCCACAGCCCTCCTCCCCAACCCAGAAACCTCCACTGCGCGCAAATATAGCAGAATGTGCTGAAAGCCGCAAACGACATCTCCACCATCCTCGCCTGGAACCCTACCACCACCGAGGAAACCACCCGCGTCATGAACTCGATCCACTCGGGATCACCCTCCGACCCCTGTCCTCACCACATTTACAACAAGGCTGACAACATCATCGCACCCCACCTCCGAGACGTCATCAACGCCTCCCTCACCACTGCTACCTTCCCTGAAAGCTGGAAACACGCAGAACTCAACGCCCTCTTAAAGAAACCTACAGCAGACCCCCGGGAACTCAAAAACTTCCGGCCTATCTCCCTCCTACCGTTCCCCGCCAAAGTGATTGAGAAAATCGTCAACGCTCAACTCACCGCCACCCTGGAAACCTCCGACTCCCTCGACTCCACTCAGTTCGGATTCAGGGCCAACCACAGCACCGAAACCGCCCTCATCGCAGCCACGGACGACATCCGAGCCCTGACCGACAAGGGTGAAACCGTGGCCCTCATTCTCCTGGATCTCTCTGCAGCCTTCGACACAGTCTGCCACTGCACCCTGATAGACCGCCTTTGCAGCGCCGGCATCAGAGGCAAGGCCCTGGAATGGGTCATCTCCTTCCTCTCCGGAAGGACCCAGAGAGTCCGCCTCCCCCCCTTCAGATCCGCAGCCACAGAGATCATCTGCGGCGTACCCCAAGGATCCTCCCTCAGCCCCACCCTATTCAACGTCTACATGACCCCCCTGGCAAACATCGCACGCAAACACGGACTCGACATCATATCCTACGCCGACGACACCCAGCTCATCTTATCCCTCACCAACAACCCCACATCAGCAAGGACCAGACTGCACGACGGCATGAAGGAAGTAGCGACCTGGATGACAGACAGCCGACTGAAACTGAACACAGATAAAACGGAGGTCCTCATCCTCGGCCCTACCCCCTCCGCATGGGACGACTCCTGGTGGCCCCCCGCCCTAGGCAGCACTCCCCAACCGACCAACCACGCACGCAACCTCGGCTTCATCCTGGACTCCTCCCTCTCGATGACCAGACAGGTCAACTCGGTGACCTCAGCGTGCTTCAACACCCTCCGCATGCTCCGCAAGATCTTCCGCTGGATCCCCATCGACACCAGGAAGACCGTCACCCACGCCCTCGTCACCAGCCGCCTGGACTACGGGAACACTCTGTACGCCGGCATCACCACCAAGCTGCAGAGGAAACTTCAACGGATCCAGAACGCCGCAGCACGACTCATCCTGGACATACCTCGCCACCACCACATCTCCGGACACCTGAGAAAACTCCATTGGCTCCCGGTCAACAAGAGGATCACCTTCAGACTCCTCACCCACGCACACAAAGCCCTCTACAACCTCGGACCCAAACTCATCAACTCCCGCGTCTCCTTCTACACCCCTCCGCGCACTCTGCGCTCCACCGGTCAGGCCTTGGCAGCCGTTCCCCGCATCCGCAAAACCACCGCCGGAGGAAAATCCTTCTCTTTTCTGGCAGCGAAGACCTGGAACTCCCTGCCCAGTCACCTTCGCGCCATACCCGAACACCTCCCCTTCAGAAGGCAGCTCAAGACCTGGCTCTTCGAGCACTGACCCCCTCCCCCCCAGCGCCTTGAGACCCTTATGGGTGAGTAGCGCGCTTTATAAATGTGATTGATTGATTGATTGATTGATACTCACCCCCTTGTGTCTGCTGTGATGTCCTCACGCGCCCATCCAAATCGGGGTAGGCCACTGCCAGGATCCGGGACATCAGGGGGGTCAAGGTACGACTGGCACCCCTCCTACGTTGGAAGGCCATCCCCAGCAGTGACTCGGCGGTCTTCCTGGTCCCGCGGCGGATGTCCTCCCACCTCTTTCGGCAGTGGTTGCCCCGTCTGTTGTGGACCCCCAGGGCCCGGACGTCCTTGGCGATGGCACGCCAAATGTCGACTTTCTGATGGGCGCTGACCTATTTGACATGTACAGGGTGGGAAAGGAAATATCATCAGTTTTCTGCATGTTAGATGTGATTGGCCCCCCCCTCCCCAACCTTGCCATGTGGCACATGCTCTCATCTGTCGTGCGTTGCCCTCCTCATTCGCTCCCCTCCCCACCATCTTACATCCACCCTACCCAACACAGGCATAGCCCATTCAACGTGCACCCAGTGTACTTACCTGTTGGTCTGGAGGACCGTAGAGTAGCGCATACTGGGGGAGGACCCCATCCACAAGTTCCTCCAACTCTTCAGAAGTGAAAGCAGGGGCCCTTTCCCCAGTCGCAGCAGCCATTGTATCTTCCAGACCGAGGTCACAGCAGCACTTGCAGTATAGGTCCTCTCCTGTGGATGATCAGGTCTCGAGTGATTAAGCAGCTAGAAAATGGCGGTCACGCCCGCGGTGGTGCGTACCGCCGCGGTGCATACCGAGACCGCCGGCGCACATCGTCATTGGCTAATGAAACCCATAGGGTTCAATGTTAACCAATGCGCCTTCACACCGCGGTCTTCGACCGCCTACCGCCACGGTGTGCCACGCCAGCGCATTGACCTCACATCCCACTGTCACACTTCTCAGGTCAGGCAGCCGCCATTTCAAGGGCCCACATGGCTTAATTTCTACTGCGTCACACAGGCCTAGGCCTTGCATTGCCACACATACAAGCCAGACCTGATGTCCCCCATCCGCCAACCCACAGGGATTCCCCCTCTGGTGCAGGTTCTGTCAGTACTCCATTTTTTGGCAAGTGGGTCTTTTCAGACAACAGTGGCCATGTCATCAGGGATGTCTCAGCCTATGTTTTCTAAGGTTTTATCCAGAGTGTTGTCTGCCCTGATGAAATACATGCGGAGCTACATTGTTTTCCCTGAGGAGGATGATTTGGCTACAGTGAAGGGTGATTTCTATGCCCTTGGACATATCCCCAACATCATTGGTGCCATTGATGGGACCCATGTGGCTTTGGTTCCCCCCAAAGACAGTGAGCAGGTGTACAGAAACAGAAAAAGTTATCATTCGAGGTGATCTGTTTGGCTGACCAGTACATCTCCCATGTAAATGCCAAGTTCCCTGGGTCAGTGCATGACGCGTATGTTATGCAAAATAGCAGCATCCCTTATGTGATGGAACAGCTACAGAGACACCGTGTGTGGTTATTAGGTGACTCTGGTTACCCCAACCTCTCCTGGCTATTGACCCCAGTGAGGAATCCCCGGACCAGGGCATAGGAATGGTACAATGAGGCCCATGGGCGAACTAGGAGGATAATAGAAAGGACCTTCGGGCTCCTGAAGGCCAGGTTTAGGTGCCTGCATATGACAGGTGGATCCCTAATGTACTCACCAAAGAAGGTGTGCCATATCATCGTGGCCTGCTGTATGCTTCACAATCTTGCATTGCGACGCCAGGTGCCTTTCCTGCATGAGGATGGTCTGGATGGTGGTGTTGTAGCAGCTGTGGAGCCTGTGGAGAGTGAAGAGGAGGAAGACGACGGGGACGACACGGACAACAGGGACACAGTTATTCAACAGTATTTTCAGTAGCACACAGGTAAGAATCACCCACGCCATTTTACATTTACTTCAGGCCTCCTGCATCTCTACTTTCTGTGTTCCCCACCATTTCCTCTTAACTGAATTGTGACTTTCCATTCACTTTTCAGAGCTGTTTGACCAACTGCGTGACTTCTGATTTGTTTGCCCATGGACTACACCTTGTTGTCATTGGTATGTTGTCATCACAATGTCACAGAACATAATAGCACCGTTATGGGTGATACATAATAGTAAAATATGAGCAGACTCCTGTTATTGTACGTGCAATAAGTGATTTATTTAAAGTGCTACATATAGGTACATGATAGTAAAACGGTGATGGGTTGGGGTGGAGTAATGTCCATGGCAGAGTCCAGTTTTCAGTCTCACAGGTGCATTGTCCATATGCCTGTGGAAGGATGGAGCAGGGGCAGTTTAAGGTTGGACAGGGTGACAATGTGGGACAGTGGGATGACATCAGGGGGTATCTTATGCTGGCGGGGGTCTTGCAATCCTACTCTGTCTTCTTGTGAGATCTCAGGTTCCGCTTGCGGGGTGGTTGTTCTTCAGCAGGAGGTGGGGTTCTGGTGGCCTGTCGTTGTGTGGGGGCCTCCTGTCCACTAGCGCTGGCGGAGGTGGTAGGCTGTTCGTGGTCCAGGCTAGTGACGGGCCCTTTGAGGTGCCACATGGTCCTGCAATGTGGTGACTATCTGGTTGGGGGCCAGGACTATGGTCCCCATTGCGGAACTAATGTTCCTGAGTTCGTCTCTGAACCCCATGTACCGTTCCTCCTGCTGTGCCTGGATCTCCTGGAACCTGGCCAGTACCGTCGCTATCGTCTCCTGGGAGTGGTGGTATGCTCCCATGATGGTGGTGAGGGCCTCTTGGAGAGTGGGTTCCCTGGGCCTGTCCCCCCCCCGTCGCACAGCAGCCCTCCCAGTTCCCCTGTTTCCCTGGGCCTCTGTCCCCTGGACGGTGCGCCCACTACCACTGCCCCCAGGTCCCTGTTGTTGTTGGGGTGGTGGGTCAACCTGGGTGCCCTGTAGTGGCGGACACACCGCTGATTGACGTGTCCTGGAGACAGAGGCATGGGCCCGCTGGGTGGGAGCTGTGCTGGTGTTCCCAGAGGGGGTTCGTTCTGCTGTAGCCTGTGGCTGTGTGTGGGGAACCCACTGTCCAGAGGTCCCCGATGGGCCGGGCTGGTCATCTGGGTCCAGGTCGACAGAGCTGCTGTCATCGCTGGGGGCCTCTTCTGGGGGTGGGATGGACATCTCTGTACCCTCTGTGGCGGTGTGGTGGCGTTCGGGTCCTGCAGGGGTATAAGGGTATGGTTATTGTTTCTGTTTGTGGCATATCGTGTGATGGGTGGGTGTCCGTGTACCCAAGTGCAGGCATTCCCTTGTGGGGGCTTTTGTGAGGGTGGCTTGTGGGGGTGATGTGTGTGTGCAGTGGGCATGCTTTGGTGATGGGTGTCCATGCTTTGTGGTCGCATGCAGGTCTAGGTGTTGGGATGGGTGGGTTGTGATGGTGGGACATTTGCAAGGAGTTGTTGTGATGGGGGTGGGGGTGAGGGTGGGGGTATGTGCTGGCATGCAGGTGGGGTGGGGGTGGGAAGTAGTAGTTAAGATTTGACTTACCAGAGTCCATTCCTCCGCGTACTCCTGCGAGGCCCTCAGGATGCAGGATGTTTAAGACTTCCTCCTCCCATGCTGTGAAATCTGGGGGAGTAGGTGGGGGTCCGCCGCCAGTCTTCTGCACCGCAATGTTGGGCCTTGATACCATGGAACGCACCTTCCCCCGTAGGTCATTCCATCTCTTCTTGATGTCATCCCGATTGCGTGGATGCTATCCCACCGCGTTGACCCTGTCGACTATCCTTTGCCATAGCTCCATCTTCCTAGCAATTGTGGTGTGCTGCACCTGTGCCCCAAATAGCTGGGGCTCTACACGTACTATTTCCTCCACCATGACCCTGAGTTCTGCGTCAGAGAACCTGGGGTGTCTTTGGGGTGCCATGGGGTGGTGTGGATGAGGTGAGGGATGTTGTATGTGTTGTGGAGTGTGATGTGTGTGGTGGTGTATGGTGTTTTGTGCGTTGTAATTGTGTGGGTGATGTTGTGTTTAGCCTCTGTGTTATGGTCTACTCTAAGCTGTTCAGTCTCTCTCTGGCCTTCAGTCGCAATTGTGGTAGTAAGGGTTTGTGGGTGATGTGGGTGTGTGTTTAAATTGTAATGGGTGTGTGGGTGTGGTGTGTGTATGTGTATCAGGTGTGTGTATTTCAAATTGTCCAATGTGGTTGTGTTTTGTAAGTGTGTGTGTATTTTGAGCGCGGCGGTGTGTACCGCCAATGGAATACCGCGGTTGAAAGACCACCGCGTGGATTCGTGGGTCGGAATGGTATGGGCGTATTTCTGTTGGCGTGACGGTGGAGGTTTGCTCATCGCCATTTTTTTGCTGACCTTTGGTGTGGCGGACTTGTGTGGATGTCGGGTTTTTGGCGGTTTGCCAGTTGCGGGTCATAATGACCGTGGCGGTTTACCGCTACCGCGGCGGTGTTGTGGCGGTCTTCTGACCGGCGGTAAGTGCCTTTTACCGCCGAGGTCAGAATGACCCCCTTTATGTCCATTCTTTCCCAAATGGTTCAACAGGGCAATCAAGTCATACTTACGCTTGTTCCTTGTTCAGTGTACTGTACCAAGGTCGATTGGAAAGGCAATTCCAACGACTCCAAATTCTTTTTCAAGATCTGATTGAATATAGAAGGTGATTCTGAAAACAAGACAAAAGAGGGGGGCGGGACCGGGAGGTTAGTGGTCCAGTGTACAGCTCCCAATGTCGTTAATCACAAAAACAGAAAGGTACACTGTTCCAAAAAATAGAGAAACTCAGGGGGGCCTGATTCTTAAGGAGCAAGAGCCCTCACGCATCTCTATTCGCTCCCAAATAGAGTTTTTGGGTGATTCCGAAAAAGCCTTGATGGATTCGACACCAATTGTAAACTCAGTCCAAAAGTTTTAAACAAAAGAGAAATTGTCTGTCCTCGTGAAGAAGCACAGAAAAGAAAGCTTGCGACAAATCAATGACTGTGAACCACTCAGAATCACATGGTATCTGAAACATTATCACAGCTGGGTTTGGCACAACGGGGCAACAGTTGATCACAATATCATTTATTTTTCTCAAATCCTGAACAATTCGAACTTTCCCACAGGGCTTTTTCAATCCCAATTTTTGGTGAATTACATGGATTGCTCAATACTTCTTTCAAAACTCCTTTGATTCACAAAGTCTGCAATTATTTGGGCAACCTTCATAAGGATATCTTGTGGCATGTGGTACTGGGGAATCTGGGGAAAAACTGCAAATGGCTTCACAGAAACTTTAATCGGCTCAACTCCTATTATCAAACCAATCTCTTTCCCTATCAGATCCCACACTTTCTCCTTAACTGTTCCCTGTATATCAGGGTGACGCTCTTTTACTGTGAACATCAGGAAATAAATCAATTAGAGGATATTTCCCATTTACTGTCTCATACTCTGTCTCTGGGGATTGGCCATCTTCATCGTCACTATTTGTCTGAATCTTGATTCCATCATTTAAACAGGTAATCAAGCACCTTGTGTCTTCCCAATAGGGATACTGGACTTGAATCACAAATCTATGCATTCCTGTAAAGTTGCCAATTTTAACCTGAACTGGTTCTGTGATTGGATTGGTCAAACACTGATTCGCTACTCCTACAACCTAGACCGTCTTTCCTGAAAGGGGCAAGTTTGGAACTTCTTCACTTCTCACTCTAGAGTGTGTAGCTCCTGTGTCATCTAGGAATTAAATTCTGTGACCCACGACTTTTCCCTTTACATAGGGACCCCTTTGATCTACTTCCAATGAAGCTGCAAGCAAACATTCTTCTTCCTCTGAACTCTCACTCACCCAATCATCGTTCATTCCAATCTTACTCTGGCCAGGCCTCTGACCTGTGACCTGTTCAGGAGGCATCACGTGCTGCTGCTCCATTGGGGCTTGAGGTATTTGGATTTGCTGTCTAGGTACCATGGGAACCGGCTGTTGCATAGGCTGCAACTGTGTCATTTAGACATGTGGCATTTGCACCTGCTGCATGGGTTGACAATTCTGCATTGGATTCACATTATTTTGGAAATTTGGATTTGGACCTTTCATTCTCGGTCCTCTCATGTTCTGGAATTTATTGACATCATTAGTTTGCTGAACATTACCTTCCTGCATCAACATCGGACACTCCCATTTCCAATGTCTGACGGCTCCGCAAGTATGACAAGGCAACAATTTCTTCATTTCCTGCACATCATTCTGAACTACTACAGTACCCAAGTCTGGACCACGATTCATATTACCTCCGTGGCCTCTACCTCTCACCTGGGTCTGAAGCACCATATTTACCTGCTGCTGCTGTGGCAGCTGTTGCTGAAAATTTCCCTGTATGCCTGTCTGGGACACTCTAATCTGCATCACCATCGCCTTTTCTTTTAGCTTTTTCTGCTTCATTTCAATGTCATTACTACAGTATTTTGCATACTGCAATACCTCATCAATCAGTTTTGCCTGCCAGCAAATCAAATGACTCATAATCATCTGGCTAATTAAAGGTTTCAATCCTTTCACTAATCTGAACACAAAATGAATCATGTCCTTTGCCTCAATTGTCTCTGTACCACTGTAATGCTTTAACACCTGCAACAATCTCTCATACTACGCATGTATAGACTCTTTTGCTTCCTGAGCTGTCCTGTCAATTCTCTGCCTATCAATGTTTTTGGGCAAAATTCTTGTCTTCAGGAATTCAATCACCATGTAATATTTCATTACTTCAGGAGATGGTGCACCTGTGTTTTTATCTCTCTCTGGTTCCTTTGTCAGCCAATCTATACTCCTTTTACACTCTATCCATAGATCAGCTGGAACCACAATCTCTAAGAGAGTGTTCAAATCTTCCCAAAGGCATTTTGCAAGCTTCATGAACCTGTCTGACTGCTGATACCATTCTATCGGCTTTTCTCTCAATCTGGGGTAATCATTCGTAAATGACAAAATGTCACCTCTGCTCCAAGCGACATGAACAAAATTCCCTCCCGGAATCTCCCTCATTGGTAACATCTTTATTGTTTCCTTATCCTGCTGCACATTGGCAGTCAGCTCTTCCGAATCTCCTTTTTTCTTATCTCTTTTCTTTACCCATTTGCCTTCCCATTTGTCTAATGCTCCCCAAAGCTGAGCACCTTGAAGCAACTCTCTAAGGTGTGCTTTCGTTCCCGCAGATCTCATGTGTTCAAAATCTTTAGATTCAAAATCTAACCTGTAGCTCCTTTTCAAATGCTTTGTTTTCTCTATTTCTATGCCGTATTTTTCTGCCAGGTCTGCTAACTTTTGATGTACATTGCTCACTTCCTTTGTAATCTTCAGGCACAGATATCTCAATTCTACTTTGGTGTAGGATTCTAACCTATTCACACCCATAATTCCCTCAATAAACTCTACTGCTTCCATGCTTAACCTAACGTAATTCAAGTACTCCTCTCCCTTCAGAGCACTCTCTGGGGTATTCAGTTTATCTAACCATTCAATCAACTGCTGAACTGTCAACCCTTGCAACAAGATATTGCTGGCTTGGACAGGTGATACCTGCTGCACAGCTTCATTTTAGGGTCTGCGGTGTCAGTAGTTTCAAACTCTGATTAATGTTTGACCCTTCCATGGTATCCTGAGGTACTCCGAATGGGCTAAGATCCAGCAAAGACCTCAATCCATCAAAGATCTGTCCCACAGGAGAGACTACTTGAGCGTTCTCAGTACGCCCTCCGCCCATTGCATTTTGTGTCGTTACTCCCTGTTCACATACAATAGGTTTCTTTTGTGCAAATAGGGGTAAAGCCGGACTAACAGTAATAGGTAGCAATATAGCATCTGGGGTTGGTCTGGTACCTAAGTTCTGTGGGAGACTAACTTCCATATTCTGATTCATCATTGATGACATATCTGACTGTGTCGCTGCTACTGGAGTGAATCTCGGCATGGCTTGTGGCTGCACTTGGGGTAGCAAAAGTGGAGTTGGTTCTGTCTGAACCAAAATTGGTCTCGCATAAGTCTGTCCCGCTGGCACTATCAGGTTGGTGGGCGTTTCTAAAATAGGCACATCAGGGTAAATTCTCCGGACCGGAGGCGGTTGCACCTGATTTTGTACTACTGGAGTAGTAGGCGCGATAAGACTACTCTGCATCGGACCCTGTGTCGGGACAGGATTAACCTACACCAGACTTGCTAACCCACTAACTTGTGTTGGGGCTAAAGGATCAGCACTGGTACTTGGACCACTCATGGGCTGCATATGGTGGTGGAGGATTCCTTAAAGGTGTAAAAAAATTCATCATCGTCTGACTCTTCCTCCACTGTTTAAGATTTACTAGCCTCCCTACTCTCAGAAGGGCTTCTGTCTGTCTTTTTTGTAGATTTCCTTCCTTCTCTCTCAATGTCGTGTGTGATCACTGGAAACAACTTAATTCCCTGTAGTGTTTCAATCCTCCAAATCCTCTGCGAATCGTCCCATCTCACCTCTGTAAATGTTTTTCTGCTTTTCTCATTCTCCTCTCGAATTTCTGTTGTTGTTGCTGTCGGGCTACTAGCTCCCAGGTCGATAAAGCCTCAAACTGTGCTGGCCTCGGCAAAGGCTTTGCCTTGTACAGCATCATCCTTAGATTCCCTAAAATATTCAAATTGAAAGTCCAGTTTTGAGGAAATGCTAAATTTCTCTCTTTCTCTGTCACTTTGCACCATTGCTTTAGCCAAAGACATGGCGCAACACCCTTTTCTTTCATTACATTGTAAGCTGGTGTACCCTCGGGGTGCAATCTCCCCTATGCTTGCTGGAATGTATGTATCTCCCCTCAAGGCACTTTTTAAAGCCATGAAAAATATCATCTTTTCACTTTTATTATGTTCAAAAATTAAATCAGGAAGTGACTTTTAATCCCAGAGTTCTCTTTACCTAACTTCTCAACCAATTGCGCCTCAAGGACGGCTTCCAATCCATGCATGACCCTTCTCACTAACCAACCTATCCCAGCAAGGCTCCAATGATGTCACACTCACATGTACTATGGCCTACAAATTATCACAGCTTGTCCTCCCAACTCAATTTTTCACACAAACTAATGCAAAATACTGCAAGCACTAACCAAATACCAAAACCCCAATTTGCTGGTTTACTACAGGAAAGGTAATGCAGTTGCTTCGGATCTTTACAGATTTTTTGATGATGGCTCTCGCTCTTGCAGCTACTCCTTTCTTCTCAGATTCCCTGATTCTCAAGCTAAATTCGACCCGCAAATTTGACTCTCAACTTACCACTTGGTCTGTCCAGGTGCACATAGGATTCGCCAATGTCTCAGTCGGAAATTTCTTTCACTCACTTTAACTCACAATCTGACTTGTCGACCACGCCTGATCAACCTATTAAATCAGACAAATTACAACATAAAACCAAGTGTCTCATACACTTTTCCATGTACTCCAGTGTCTTAGACCACGCAGGGTCCGTACATCAACAACCATGTGGACAATTTTTTAGCACAAAGCGCCACACACATATGAAGTTCAATGACTTTCCTACTCTCACACTGCGGAGTACGCCCACTCCTTCTACAACTTCATTTGGAGTATGCAAACTCCCAAAACCCTCACAAACCTCACAATTCACCTGCAATTTGCATAAGCTGTGCAAGAGCAAAACCTACTTCATTCACACTATCACTATAACGCCAAGAACATCCTCAAACAACTATTGGTGGGATCCGAGATTCTTGGAAAGTCATTTCAGGGACCTAGGGACACATTTTCTCTCCAATTTGTATCATCAAAAAATAAATCCAAACCTACTCTGAATATCTATGATGGGCTCTTAAGGAGACAAGCCTTCAAGCTGTTACTATCTTTGTGGGCATCTGCAACTTCTCAATACAAAACCTGAGCTTCTGCGATGGGCTCGTGAGGAGACACACCATCAGTCTGCTACCATCTCCTGATTGCGAGTCGGACCTTAATAAGTAAACTTACAAGGGGGCACAAATTTATCGATGGACCTTTTGAATAACGCGTGAGATGTTCCCACCATATAGGCTCGTACCATCACAAATCAGCAATCAATTATCAATTCTTATCAACAATAATCAATATCATTAGTGATCAATAGGAGTCAGTAATTAACGCACCATGATCTTTCAGTCATGAATAACCACACCTGTAGTTTAAAGTTAGAATATTTCTTTCCCTTTATTAACGATGCTAAGGTCACGTAGGTTAGTCTCAAAATCAAATAATAAGCATACAGAAACAATACTGGCGGTCCAAAACGTCCAAAGAAACGCAATCTAATTAAGGCTTGAACTACTACACATTCTGATATTACGGTACAAATTTATAGCAAGAATATCTGCTCAAACGATATCCTATACATTTAAATTCAGCAAAATAAAGACCTCAATCGATATTTTATATAGCAGTCTTCATTAGAGAGCTCCTTAACTGACATCAGATTAGCATCATGATGCTGGGCTTCATGCAAAACAATTTAGTCAGCACAGATTTGGAAAACATCTAACTGTAGCTCTATAAAATATTGGGGTTGGTACCTAGAAAGAAAAAGAAGCATGAATGACACACATTACATCCATATACCTAATCCTTAGCAGATCAGCAAGAGGTGTCAGTCATCGTCCCCAGGGCATCAGTTGATCAGGGAGGCATCAGGCAAAGTTCTGAAAGGACAAAAGTCTTTTAAGCATTAAAGTTAAGCACGTCTCTTCTCAAGACGCGATTAGTCAAATACTGGAGCCAAAGTGACTCGTTGAGCAGTTCGTAAAGAATGGCGGTAGCAAATGGCAAAATGACAAATGGCTGAGTTCTCCTCAGTGTAGTGCGGCTAAGTTAGATTTCCTAAAACTACTCCCCATAACCCTATTGGTCAAGGGATCACATATTAGCACTTTGTCCAATAAAACTAAAATCACAAATCTAAAGATTCTTCCAGTTCTCGGTTCACATGTTTAGGATGGATCCATTTAGTAATGTCCTCATCATCCGGTTTGTCAGGTAACAATATTGTTGCAGCTTATACTCCAGTCCGTGTAGTTATTGTTCTCCTCTGGGAAAGTCAGTCTTACACATGTTACATTTGTTATGTTGCAAGTTGCAAGAACAGCATCTTCTAGTGAGCAGTTCTCATGAGAAAACTTTTAGCTACGAACACACTATGACAGTACAGTGGAAATTCACAGTTTAATTGTCTAGGCATTTATTTTAGATGGGTGTTAAGAAATGCAGCTTGACATGAGGCCGTGCAACTATGCCAAGTTAAGGCTTTCAATTAATACGACTAATACATAAGCCATAACCTTAAATATGACATAAAACTACATTAATTAAACATAGGCTCAATATTTCATTTTAGTAAGCCATTAATAAGTACACTGGCGGCCACTCTTCATGGTTACATTTTCAAGTGCGTGCATTACTTTTCCTACGTTATTACATTTTGTACACAATTTCATCACTCAGAATAAATGAATATTCATTAATAATTCTTGTTGAAACATCTGCTTCAGCACCACTCTTTGCCTGTCAAAGACTCTCATTCACTCAGCCTTCTCTCTGAGGCTATGATATAAGAACTCCATGTCATGGGGTTGAGCACCATGTCCCAGTAATGATCATCCCTTTACTAGACCAGTGCCTTCTGGGAGAAAGAGGCACACATCAGTTGAACCAAGTAAACTAAAGTTCTACATTTTAGTGGTCCGTTGAAGGAAAACATGGACTGCAAATATTTTCCCAGTGGAATGGAGTTATCTACAGTCCTGGCATGATATATCTTTACAGGGAGTGCTAAGTCGTCAATGAGTGCGAGAAAAGCTTTGACTGTCATTTTTAGAGGAACATTCCTTTCTGAAAATGTCTTTAATTTTCTGGCTACTCCCTTGGATTGACATTTAGGTGCAATCCTCGAGACACTCCAATGGCCTGTGTTGTGGGGCTATCAAGGTTGGAGATGCTCCTTCCGGGACGGTCTGCTTCCTGGATAATGGACAGAACATATGAGTGGGCACTTCAAAGGAAGCAACACCCACCCCACAGATTCCCAAGAGAAAGGGAGTGAACCCCATCTGTGTCTTTAAATTGATTAAAAAAAGGGGAGCTTGAATTTCCCAAACGGTACACTTTCAAGTAGCCAGCTGAGACTGTACATCAACATAGAGAAGCTCAGCAAGGCTTTTGCCTTTTTTGATCAGGGCTGGAGACCAACGTCTACTAGTTGGGTAAAAGGACATCACCCAGAAGAATCAAGATCATTTACCAAGGAGTGTAGAATGCCAGCATCGGCCTTCCTGCCAGGATCTGAGGACTCTGTGAGGAGGGGGAGAGTACCTGGATAGAGCAAGGGCCAGTGGGTTTCCGGTTGAGTGGGCAACTGAAGCGGCGGGAGAGATTTATGGTTGTGAGGGACTGCCGCACGATTGGGCCATCAGGCCTTTGCGGGTCAAATCTACAGGGGCTGCCAAGAAGAAAGGCATTGCCACAATAATTGGGCCATCTACCTGTGTGCGGCCTAAGTCAGCAACTCCGTATGGCAGAAGGGACCGCAGTAAAGATGAGTGTTGCAGCACCAATCTCCCCTTTCACCCATTCAATTTGGCAACCCTGTTTCCAAGGGGGCCACAGTGAAGAAAAGTGCCTCACCGATCTGGCTGCCCACCCAAGTTAGTGACCCCATATGGTAGAGGGGGCCATGGAGAAGTCAAAGCATTAACACACCAATAAGGCCATTTGCCCTAGTGCCATACTAGACAGCGACCCCAAATGCCAGAGGGGACTGCTGTGAAGAGCAAGGACCATCACCCTGACACACCGCTGCAAAGCATGAGGGCCGTCCGTCAGGTGCAGTGTGTGACAATGAAGAGCGGAGGTTTCTCACCTGCACGCCCAGAGCATTGACTTGAGCAATGGAGACCAAGTAACTGCCCAAGACCTGCTTTCAGGATCTGAGAAACCTACAGCATCACCACTGTGGATGCCAGGTGCCTTGCCAGCAGCGAAGAAGCCACAGCTCTTCAGCAGCATCTGATCCAGTCTACTGTGACGCTAGACTGCTTAAAGCTTCTGGGGTCTCGCATATTGCAACAGCAGTGGACGCGGGTAAGACTAATCGTTGGGCTGCAGACCTCTGGGAATCTTGCTCTGACTAATAAGGCTATGGCACTGTGGCACTTTGACTTCTAGAAAGCCAGTATGGAACTTCTAAGAATCCTACTCTAGTGGGGCCTAGTGTGAATGTTGCCTCACATAAATGAGTAACAACTATTACCAGGACAGTACGAGAATTCCAATCTTAAGAAGACTGTTCATATTGTTTGTCTCCCCATATTTTACCTTGTGTTCATTTATAAATACTACTTATGTCATACAAGTGAGTATCTAATTGACTATCTGGATGTACATTAATTTATTGGGGTTGCTGGAGGTATTCAGAGTTATATACTTAGGTACACTTTGCCCTTACGTCCCCCCAAGAAGCCTTGGAGTGCCTGACCCAGAATACCACTGAGAGTTAAGTGATGATGTGGTAGTTCTTGGCTCAGTTGTTCAGGACCCATAGTAGATTTTTTAATCAAAAGAATGCTTAACCCATCCAAACAATGTTATATTCCGGTAGTTTCGCTTCCATTGGTCACAGTGCATCCTGACAAGACAATCAGCTTTATTTCATTAAGAGTGAACTTTAGGGTTTTCACTATGAACACTGGGGTCCTTGATAGCAGGATCCCAGTGAGACAGTAAAAACACCCTGACATATACTCACAAACAGGCCAAAAGTGAGGGTAACAAGGCTAGAAAGAGCCTACCTTCCTACAACAATGGACCCAGGCCCTGCAATAAGTCAAGGGTTATCTCACAACCCATGCTTTCAAAATACCCAATTGAACTATCTCCATCAAATGTACCTCACACCATGACACATAGCGCGCATGTACCCGGCTGCCCATTCTGGGTGCCCCAGATGTGGGGTGTTGGAAGCAGACTTTCTTCATATGGTGTGTGTGTGTGCTGGTGATTGGGCAGGTGTGGGACGAGGTTGTGCGAACTGCCTCCACACTGGATGAGGGTGTGGTGGTGTCCACTCCGGAATCGTGCTTGTTGGGCGTTAGTCCATGTTGGACCTGGCCCTTTTTGCATGGTCGTTCCCAAATGTTTTTCCTCCTTCCTCCTATTTTTTCTGACCTCTTTTTGTTGGCTTTAGGACTCTGGGCACTTTACCACTGCTAACCAGTGCTAAAGTGCATATGCTCTCTGTGCAAATTGTATGTGTAATTGGCTTTTCCATGATTAGCATATTTGATTTACTAGTAAGTCCCTAGTAAAGTGCACTAGAGGTGCCCAGGGCCTGTAAATTAAATGTTGATAGTGGGCCTGCAGGACTGATTGTGCCACCCGCGAGTAGCCCTGTAAACATGGCTTAGAACTGCCACTTCAGTGACTGTGTGTGCAGTCTTAAACTGCCAATTCGACCTGGCAAGTGTCCCCACTTGCCAGGCCCAAACCTTCCCATTTTTGTACATGTAAGGCACCCCGAAGGCAGGGCCTAGGTAGCCCCTGGGCAGGGTGCGTTGTATGTTAAAGGTAGGACATGTGCTGGTTTGTTTTTGCATGTCCTAACAGTAAAATACTGTCAAATTGGGTTTTCACTGTTGCAAGGTCTATCTCTCTCACAGGTTAACATGGGGGATGCCTTTAAATAACGTTTAATGTTAGTTTCCCTTTGGGAGCAGATAGAGATTGGAGTTTGGGGTCTCTTACCTCACAATTTAAAAATACAGTTGTTTTTTAGATTGTAAGTTTGAAAGTTCCACTTTTAAAAGGGAGGCATTTTCTTGTATAAACCATTCTGTTTGTGGATTCCTTGTCTGGGTCAGACTGACATTTGGGCTGTTTGTGCATCTCCACTAGACAGTGACACAAAGCATGCCGGGGTGTAACCTACATATCCTGATGGGCCATCTGGGTTTGGCTGGAGGGAGGAGTGGTCACTTACACCTGAAAGGGCTGTGCCTGCCCTCACACAATGCAGTCTCCAACCCCCCGGTGTGTGTCTGGTTCCTGGCTTGGGCAAGGCAAGGTCTTGTGAACAAAGTAGACTTCCCTTTGAAGTTTGCCCACTACAAAGGTAGAAAGGGGTGTAAGTAGTGGACCCCAAACCCCAGATTTTTAGATTACTTCTGGACTCAGGAGGAACCTCTGCCAAGGAGAAGAGCTGACGAGCTGGAGGAGGAGTACTGTCCCTTTGCCTGTGACTATGCTTTGCAGGGTTGGCTTGCAGTTGCTGCTTCTGCCTGAATGAGGACAAAGACTGGACTTTGTGATATATTCCTGGTTGAGAGGTATCTCCAAGGGCTTGGACTGAGCTCGCCTCCTATTTTGAAGTCTCAAGGACAGCAAAGACTTCACCAACCAGTCTCTGAGTTCACTGGCTGTGGACTTTAGCTTGCCAAGTGGTGCCATTCCAGTTCCTGGACCCCTGGAAGTGAAAACTGGTAAAAATCCCAGTGAAATGACATTGGACGACACTGAGCGACTTCGCAATGACTCCGCTGCACGAAACCTTTGACGCCACCTACACCTGAATCTGTGGACCTTGCTGAAGCACGACACCCTCACGACAACGCAGGCCACAAATGGCTGTAGCCGCTGATGTCCTGAGGACTCGTGAGATCGGAGTGTCATATCACCGACGTTCGTGACACCCAACTCCACTGTAGCGCTTGTGTTCCTGTGACGTGATCACGACCCCATGAGGTTGACCCACAGTGTCTTGACCCCGTTGGACATTGACCCTGCTGGAGATGTAAAGGACCAACACCTTGCTCCGACGCCACCTCACCCCCACGGCTCTGCAGCAAGGACCGGACACCTCTCACAGACACCTCTGCTCCTTCAGCCCGCAGCACTGGAATTGACGCTGCATCGGATCCAGTGACGCCTCGCTCCTCAACTTCGTGCACTGGCCTGTTTTTTCACTGTTGCGTAAGGTACTGTACCTAGGGGTCTGTGCGACTCAGTAACCCGCACCAGTGGTGTCGCATTGTGAGAAATGACTCCGTCACACTATCATTACACCAAATTGCAGCATTTGTGCCTCCAGGCATTATTTTTGTGTTTAATCTTGAAAAATTCATATCTTTACCAGTATATGTTGAAGTTTTATTGTATTGGTCTTCTTTTGCTTAGATAAATATTAACTATTTTTCTAAACGTAGGATCTGTCCATTTTGTAGTGTTTTCACTGTATTAGTGTGTGTTGGTACAAATACTTTACACATGACTATGAGATAAGCCTGACTGTAGGAAAGTACCATCTTGCCTGGCATGTTACCCCCATTTTTACGTGTATGTTAGTTTATTTTTGCCTGTCTCACTGGAATCCTGCTAGCCAGGACCCCAGTGCTCATAGTTTGTGGCCTGAATGTCTGTACTTGTGTAGTGACTAACTATGTCACTGAGGCACTGCTAACCAGAGCATCATTGCTTATGCTCTCTCTGCCTTTAAAATTGTCACTATAGGCTAGTGACCATTTTCACCAATTCTAATTAGCACACTGGAACACCCTTATAATTCCCTAGTATATGGTACTGAGGTACCCAGGGTATTGGGGTTCCAGGAGAACCCAACGGGCTGCAGCATTTATTTTGCCACCCATTGGGGGCTCAGAAAAAATCTTACACAGGACTGCCACTGCAGCCTGAGTGAAATAACGCACACGTTATTTCACAGCCATTTTACACTGCACTTCAGTAACTTATAAGTCACCTATATTTTAACCCTCCCTTAGTGAAGGTTAGGTGCAAAGTTACTAAGTGTGAGGGCACCCTTGCACTAGCAAAGGTGCCCCCACATAGTTCAGGGCAATTTCCCGGACTTTGTGAGTGCGGGGACACCATTACACGTGTGCACTACATATAAGTCAATACCTATATGTAGCTTCACAGTGGTAACCCTGAATATGGCCACGTAACATGTCTAAGATCATGGAATTGTCCGCCCATGCCAAATCTGGTATTGAGGTGCGAATCCCATGCATCCATGGGCTCCACTGTGGACCCCGGGTACTGCCAAACCAGCTCTCTGGGGTTTTCTCTGCAGCTACCGCTGCTGCCACCCCACATACAGGGTTCTGCCCTCCTGGGGTCTGGGCAGCCCAGTCCCAGGAAGGCAGAAGAAAGGATTTCCTCTGAGAGAGGGTGTTACACCCTCTCCCTTTGGAAATAGGTGTTAAGGGCTGGGGAGGAGTAGCCTCTCCCAGCCCCTGGAAATGCTTTGAAGGGCACAGATGGTGCCCTCCTTGCATAAGCCGCTCTACACCGATTCAGGGAACCCCCAGTCCCTGCTCTGGTGTGAACCTGGACAAAGGAAAGGGGAGTGACCACTCCCCTGTCCATCATCACCCCAGGGGTGGTGCCCAGAGCTCCTCCAGTGTGTCCCAGACCTCTGCCATCTTGAATCCAGAGGTGAGGGCACAGTGGAGGCCTCTGAGTGGCCAGTGCCTGCAGGTGACGTCAGAGACCCCTCCTGATAGGTGCTTACCTGACTAGGTGGCCAATCCTCCTCTGAGGGCTATTTAGGGTCTCTCCTTTGGGCTTTTCCTCAGATAACGACTTGCAAGAATTCACCAGAGTTCCTCTGCACCTCTCTCTACAACTTCTGCCAAGGATCGACTGCTGACTGCTCCAGGATGCTTGCAAAACTGCAATGAAGTAGCAAAAAGACTACCAGCGACATTGTAGCGCCTAATCCTGCCGGCTTTCTCAACTGTTTCCTGGTGGTGCATGCTCTTAGGGCTGTCTGCCTTCACCCTGCACTGGAAGCCATGAAGAAATCTTCCGTGGGTTGACGGAATCTTCCCACCGCTCCAGCAGGCACCAAACTTTGGCATCACCGGTACTGTGGGACCCCTCTCATCGTGACGAGCGTGGCCCCTGGAACACGGGTGGTGGACCTAAGTGACCCAGACTGTCCAGTGGTCCAACTGCCCAAATTTGGAGGAGGTAAGTCCTTGCCTTCCCTCTCCAGACAGTAATCCTGTGCACAGCGTGAACTACAGCTGCTGGGGCTTCTGTTCACTTTTGCAAGGAATCCTTTGTGCACAGCCTAGCCCAGGTCCCCAGCACTCCATCCTGCATTGCTCAACTCTCTGAATTGACCTCCAACTTCGTGGGACCCTCTTTTGTAGTGTTGAGATGACCAATGTGCTCAGTCTTCTTGAAGCGGTGTTCAAGGACTTCTTTTGCATGGACTCTCTGCATTGCTGAGGGCCCCCTCTGTCTCCTCTCCTAAGTGGCGACGTCCTGGTCCTTTCTGGGCCCAGGCAGCACCCTTTTTCTTCAACTGTGACCTTTGCAGCTAGCAAGGTTTGTTTGTGGTCTTTCTCCAAAGAAACAACTCTGCATCCTCCAGCACTCCACAGGACATCTTCTTTACAAAGGAGAAAATCCTAGCACCTTTTGTTGTTGCAGAATCTTCAGCTTCTTCCATCCAGAGGCATCCATTTTGCACCTTCATCCGGGGTTTAGTGGGCTCCTGCCCCCACATAGACACTTTCACGACTCTTGCACTTGGTCCCCTTCCTTTGCAGGTCCTCAGATCCAGGAATCCATCTTCAGTGCCTTACAGTCTGTTGTGGTCTTTGCAGAATCCTCTATCATGAGTTTAGTGTGTTTCTGGGGAAGTAGTATCACTTTACTCCTACTTTTCAGGGTCTTGGGGTGGGGTATCTTGGACACCCTTAGTGTTTTCTTACACTCCTAGTGACCCTCTACACTAGCCTAGGGGTCCATTTGTGGTTCGCATTCCACTTTCTTAGTATATGGTTTGTGATGCCCCTAGGCCCATTGCATCCTGTTGTATTCTACAGTGTTGCACTACTTTCTGACTGTTTTACTAACCTGATTTTGGTTTGTCTGTATATTTTGTTCATTTTAGTTACCTCCTAAGGGAATATATCCTCTGAGATATTTTGGCACATTGTCACTAAAATAAAGTAACTTTATTTTTAGCAACCCTCAGTATTGTGTTTCTCATGATATAGTACCTATAAGATATAAGTGGTATAGTAGAAGCTTTGTATGTCTCCTAGTTCAGCCTAAGCTGCTCTTCTATAGCTACCTCTATCAGCCTAAGATGCTAGAAGACTACTAATCTACTAATAAGGGATAACTGGACCTGGCACAAGGTGTAAGTACCATCAGGTACCCACTATAACCCAAGCTAGCCTCTTACACTGACTGCTTGTGCCAATCTACCAAGAGGGTGAGCAGAGGTTATCTGAGGGGTGTACCTCCCTTACCGTGACAAGAGTGAAGGTCCCTGCTTGGACAGAGTACAAACTGACTGCCAACCGGAGACTCCATTTCTAACAGTCCATGTGCCAAGGGTAATAAATACCTTCACAGGTTCTTTGATTTGGCATTTATACTGTACAACAGACAAATTGCTATGGCCTGGAAGTCACCGGATGCCCCGGAGATAAAGGGTTGGCTCCTTATAATTTTAAAGTGACCAAAGGCTGAATCTGATGTTCCAGCGAAGACCCATAGAAGGTGTGGCTCTATGCAGGAGTTGGTGTGCTGAGACCACTACCTCATCTTGTAGGCGAAAAACAACCAAAGAACCCCTCCCCACGAGATGAGGCTCTAGAAACTGCAGCAGAGCGATCAGCTACGTATTAGGATGGAGGCACACTGGACTTCTGTGTTGTTTTTGCTACTATTGTGCGAGTGCCTCCTTGATGGTTGCTGGACAGCATTGTCCTTATGCTTTGTTCACCTTCCCCTGGGTGCGGGATAATGTCACATATTGGGGTGTTGTTGAAAAGCATTTTGTTATGCAGTCATTCTTCATTTCAAATTTGGACTCTGAGGGCACAGTGGGTGTGTTTGGGGACCTCCGGTATGTTAATACTGTGTACCGGGCTGGGTTTTGGCCCGCTGCTATTAATGTGTTTAAATTGTGAAACCAATAAAGAAATGTAAGAAAACAAAAAGTTTAAACAGAAATCATTAATGGTTAAAGCTATATAAACATGGATTTAAAAAATTGATAATTTGGTTGTTATTAATGCACAGTACAAGCTCTATGAGGTTGTAGAATGATACTTCTGAACCAAAGGATAGTCACCTTCAGGTATGCACCTGTAAAGAAACATTATGTACAAAATAAGTGGCCTAGGCAAATAGCCATTTTGGAGTGTGTAAAGTAGTGCTCCTTTTTTATATACTGTTTTTTTTTAATTCACACCCAAACATCTGCAGTGGGAATAAAATGAGGATATTGATGGAATATTCATATACAATTTGTACGAAAGGAGAGTTCCCTTGTTTGACTCTTACTAATAGAGAGTTAAATGTTTCAAAGTCAAATCATAAAAGCATGTTAGGGCACATAAGAGAACACTCACAGTGTAACTTCCTAGTATTCATAAGTACTTTGAGAATCAGCCCTGAAATATTTATCAACTAGGGGCCTGATTTAGAGTTTGGCAGGGGTTACTTCCTCACAAATGTGACTGATATCCCGTCCGCCATAATACAAGTTCCAAAGGCTATAATGGAATTATAATTCGGCAGACGTTTGTGACGGAGTAACCCCCTCCGCCAAACTTTAAATCAGGCCCTAAGTCTTAGTGGCTGATTTAGATGTTGATGGACAGTTACTCCATTACAACGATGATGAATATCCCATCCGCTGAAATCCAAATCCCATATGAAATAATGGAATTTAGATTTCGGTGGACAGGATATACGTCACCACTATGACAAAGTAATCCAGCCACCAATATCTAAATCAGGACCTAAATCAACGGAGCTTCAAAGAAGGAGCATGGCCTATTGTCTGAACTTTTTGATGACTGGTTTGATTTATTCCTTCATTGCCATGCGGACACACTTTGCCACTATGTACATAGGACTGTACCTTAAAAACATTGGCATTGTTATGTTATGTTCTTGTATTTTATATAGCGCCAAACTACCCGGAGGCTTCGTATCACCAAGAAGGAGACTGGCCTCATAGCAAGCAGGAAAATACTGGATCATCAAGAATAATAGTTGGAATTAAATACTAAATTAGAATTAGAAAAGCCAGATTTTAATGGCCTTCTGAAATTCCAACTCCTTCCTAATCACCCGGATGCTAAGGTAAAGCAAATTCCACAATTTGGCTCCCTGATATTTCAGCGATCTACCACCCCATCTTGATTTTTTTACTTTGGGGAGCACGACTATGGCTTTGGAAGAAGATCTTAGAGCTCTCGTAGAGACATAAAATGAAACTAAAGTTTTCAATTGATGTGGGCCTCTATTATATAGGGCTCTGTGAAAAACACACAAAGATTTAAACTTAATTCTTTTCCCTACTTGCTGCCAATGCAAGGTGGTCAAAACTTGCTTTGCCGATGTATACTTTGGCATGTTAAACAGTAACCGAGCAGCTGCATTTTTTACTGTTTGCAGTTTCTTGATCACATATTCCTGTGAGCCCAGAAAAAGACTATTACCATAGTCCAGCCTAGATAAAATAAGGGCCTGTAGCGTAAGTCTTCTGGCCAGGGGAGGAAGCAAACCAATAACCTTTCGAAGTAACCTCAATAATCCAAAACAGGAGGCGGAGAGCATCCTAGCTTGGTACTCTAGTGTTAGTTTGGAATCTAAGCAACTTGCTAGGGCTTTAATATGATCCTTCGGATGGGGTAGATGTTCCAGCTGTATAGCCGGCAGAATATTCTTCGCCGGGTTGGAAAGCTTTCCCAGGAACATTATATCTGTCTTTTCTTTGTTAAGTTGGAGCCTGATATCAGTCATCAAACTCGAGACAGCTTGCAAGCAAGCTGGCAAATCTGAGTTGTCTGCAGCCTTGACCGGAGAAAAGGACACCACCAACTGCGTGTCGTCGGCATAGGATATCAGGGACAAACCAAAGGGTTCCACTAAATCTGCTAGTAGAGCCATATAAATATTAAAAAGAGTAGGACTCAACGATGAGCCCTGGGGTACCCCACAATGTGATCTAAACTGTTCCGTTAAAAAGAGCGATCTAAAACCTGAAAGGATCTATTTTGAAGAAAAGATCTCATCCATTTAAGTGCCTGGCCTTTAATTCCAGCTTTTTCCATTCTTTGGATCAAGAGACCATGATTAACGGTATCAAATGCGGCACTTGAATCCAGCATTATGATAGCTGTTACCAGACCCTGATCCATCCGTTTTCTAGCTTCTTCTGTAACAGCTGTCATGGCCGATTCAGTGCTGTGGGCTGGTCTAAAGCCCATTTGCGTGGGATGCAGGATGTTATGATCTTCAAGAAAGCTGGAAATTTGCGTATTGACATGTTTGTCAATTATTTTTGTCATAGTTGGAAGAAGTGATATCGGCCTATACAGTAGTTGTTGAATTCTGCCCCATCTAGGTTAGTTTTTTTTAGCAGGGGTTTGACCACTGCATGCGTCCATTGTTCAGGGACCCTGCCACTTTGTGAGGAGCTATTCAAAAGCCCAGTTATAACAGATGTTGTGGCAGGTGCTCCAAGAGTTAGTATGTGAGGGAGAGCTGGCTCTAAAGGAGAACCAGATTTCAGTTTGCTCAGAAGCAAAGCAGTGCTTTCTTCCGAGATAGGTGAGAAACACTGTAAAATGGCAGAGCCATCATTACTCTCACTGGTCTGATCAGACATTGTCACCTCCTTCCCCTGGGAAATTCTTATAGATATCCTCAATCTTCTGTAAGAAGAATGTGGCCAAGTTGTTACTATGTTCCTCTGATGCTACCGTTGCTTCAGGACAAGTAGGACAGTAAAGCATCTCCTTTAACACCCGAAAGATTTCTTTCGGGGATCCCGAAACCTGTTTAATCTTATCCCCATAATAGGTGGCTTGCGCTAGCCTTATATCTCCATGGTAATGCCTGATTGCTTGTCTATACCCTTCCCTGTCTTCCTGTTTTAAGGATTTCATCCATTTCCTCTCTAGATGCCTACATTTCCTCTTCAGAGTTGTCAAATGATGGGAAAACCACATTGGCTCCTCTCAAAGAGAGAGAGAATATATATGTATTTGTGTTGGTGTGTGTGGGGCTACTTTATACAAAACGCATTTCACTGATGGCACTTTGATTATTCATTTTTAATTCTGAAATACTGATTGAACTTCACTCTTCTGTTGTCTGCCCCTGTTGGACTTTTATGCTTATGCAGGGTCATCCTCAATCTTTTTGCCTCCTGCCTCCTATTTTTTCTGAACTGTTGCTGTTGGCTTTTGAACTCTGGGCACTTTACCACTGCTAACCAGTGTAAATTGCATATGCTCTCTCTGTAAAATGTGTATGTGATTGGTTTATCCGTGATTGGCATATTTGATTTACTAGTAAGTCCCTAGTAAAGTGCACTAGAGGTGCCAGGGCCTGTAAATCAAATGCTACTAGTGGGCCTGCAGCACTGGTTGTGCCACCTACATAAGTAGCTCTGTAATCATGTCTCAGACCTGCCACTGCAGTGCCTGTGTGTGTATTTTTAAACTGTAAATTCGACTTGGCAAGTGTACCCACTTGCCAGGCCTAAACCTTCCTTTTTCTTACATGTAAGGCACCCCTAAGGTAGGCCGTAGGTAGCCCCAAGGGCAGGGTGCAGTGTATGGATCAGGTAGGACATATAGTAATATGGTTTATATGTCCTGACAGTGAAATACTGCCAACTTTGTTTTTCACTGTTGCAAGGCCTGTCTCTCTCATAGGATAACATGGGGGCTACCTTTAAATATGATTAAAGTGTAGATTCCCCTAGAGAGTAGATGGACATGTGGAGTTTGGGGTCCCTGAACTCACAATTTAAAAATACATCTTTTAGTAAAGTTGGTTTTAAGATTGTGGTTTGAAAATGCTACTTTTAGAAAGTGAGCATTTTCCTGCTTAAACCATTCTGTGACTCTGCCGTGTTTGTGGATTCCCTGTCTGGGTCAGGTTGACAGTTGGGTTGTTTTTCATCTCACACTAGACAGTGACGCAAAGGGAGCTGGGGTGTAACCTGCATTTCATGATTAGCCATCTCTGCTAGGAGGGAGGGGTGGAGTGGTCACTCTCCTCTGAAAGGACTGTGCCTGCCTCTGACAATGCAGGCTCCAACCCCCTGGTGTGTGTCTGAGGCCTTGCCTGGGCAAGGCAGGATTTCACAAGTAGGTGTGAGTCCCCTTTGAAGAAAGGTGACTTCAAAGACTAAAATGGGTATAAGAAGGGCACCCAAATCTACAGACTTTAGAAACACTTCTGGAACCAAGAGGAACCTCTGCCTGGAGAAGAGCTGATAGCTGAGGAAGAAGTGCTGCCCTGCCTGTGACTGTGCTTTGTGGAGCTTTCCTGCAGTGCTGCTTCTGCCAGAGTAAGAGGGCAAAGACTGGACTTTGTGTGCCTTCCATCTTGTGAAGAAATCTCCAAGGGCTTGAGTTAGAGCTTGCCTCCTGTTATTTGAAGTCTCAGGGACAGCAAAGACTTCTCTCTGCCAGCACCCGGAGTCTCTGGAGGGACTCCTACCCCGACAAGTGGTGCCCTATCCAGTTCCTGGGCCCTTGAAAGGAAAGCTGGTGGAAATCCAAAGAAATCGACTTCGGACGACTCCGGACCGACGCCGCTGCTGAATCCGGTAACGCCGCCTGCACCTGACGCCGTTACCTTTGCTGGAACGCGACGCTCTTCGCAGGCCCGACGCCGCAGCAGCCCCGCTGAAGCCCGCGACTCCGTGGAAGTCGCCGCACCACGTCGTGACTGACGCTGCTCGAAGTGCACGGATTCAACGTTTCACACAGACGCCGCGATCCCCGAATTTGCGCATCGGCTTGTTTTCATTCTTCACCAATGGTACTGTACTTGGGGGTCTACACGACTCCATGTCCTGCGCCGCTGGTGTCGGCTTGTTGGGAACGAACTCCGTCACAACGCCGTGTTAACATCTGATCGAAGCATAAAAGTTTCTAAGTGCTATTTTTGAGTTTAATCTCTAAAAATTCATAACTTGACTTGTGTATGTCGGATTTTTGTCGTTTTGGTCTTGTTTTGTTTAGATAAATATTTCCTATTTTCCTAAACTGGTGTTGTCATTTTTTAGTGTTTTCATTAAGTTACTGTGTGTGTTGGTACAAATACTTTACACCTAGCACTCTGAGGTTAAGCCTACTGCTCTGCCAAGCTACCAAGGGGGTAAGCAGGGGTTAGCTGAGGGTGATTCTCTTTTACCCTGACTAGAGTGAGGGTCCTTGCTTGAACAGGGCGTAACCTGACAGTCAACCAAAGACCCCATTTCTAACAGCCCCTAATTACTAATCACCATGAATCAATTTTATGCCAATACCAGTTGTTATGCAAAAGACGTGATTTTGTAAATGTATGTCCATTTATTTGTATGTGTTGTATACATATTAATGATAAAGATAAATTATGAGCATCTCTGTATAGGGCTGTTTATACAAAAACTAACTAAAGATAAACTGTCAAAGGATAACTGAGTAAATGTTTTGAACCACATAGATTGCAATGCACCTATTTAGGGTGGCTTTCTAGTATATCAGTACTTCAACCAGATTAATTCTGCCTACCACTGCTTCATCCCCCTTACTTCTAACCACCATTATCAATATCCATCATTACTTCGATTCCCTCCTTATCATTGTTATGACCTTTACTTCAATCCATTATATGCTCTGGCCATTCCTTCAACTCCTTTATCTTTTCCCTTTAAGTGCCCTTTTCATGTCCATCACTTCAACCTGCACCTCCATCTGACAGTAACGTAAGCCTGACTGTCAGACCAAGGTTAAAACTAAACCTTAGGCTGTCAAAATAAATTACATAATGATTTGAAGTTAAGGTTGGATATCTACCACTAAACAATGCCACAGCAAGCCTTGTATTTAAATTCTGATGGATTAATGGACTAATGTACCTTGTGTAGGGATCTGTACTTGAACAAATGGTCAAAGGTTCGAATCTTCGTGAGTCCACCAAACCATTCATCCTTCTAAGATCTATGAAATAAATATTATTGATACATTGAATAGGTTGAAAAATAAATAACAGCACAATGCTTTACAATTATGCTTGTATGGTATGACATTACTGGTTACATTAAAGTTGATATGTATAAGCATTGCGAGGAACCCTAGCAAAACAATTGTGGATGTTCACAAAGCAAGTAAAGAATGGAATGAAGTAACTTCCAGGGGATTTTAAACAATTTGTTTTACTTTACTTGTATCTAATTATTTATAACAAATTCAGTTCCTGGTGAAGATGAACACACTCATCTGTTTTATGTTCACCTTGAGGTTTGAGCTTGTTGCCACATGTTCATCAGTCAAAATAAACCAATGAATGTTACAGAAATACCAGAAACTGTGTAGTAAAAAGTTTTGAAAGGTGACGGTGTTAGAAATGGGGTTTATGGTTGGTTAGGGTATGCACCTAAGCCAGGCAGAACCCATCCACTCTAGTCAGGGCAAGGGAGCTACACGTCCAAGATAACCCCTGCTCACCCCCTTGGTAGCTTGGCACGAGCAGTTAGGCCTAACCTGGAGACAATGTGTAAAGCATTGGCACAACACACACAACACACGTGACGCAAAATGTACACCACAAAGTAAACACAACACTGAGCTACGTAGAAATAAACTGTATTGCAGAAAACATAATTAGACCAAACATTACACGTCAGTAATACCCTGCTACCTTAGCAGTTGGCAGAAAGTTACACAAGTTACTAATACTCTGCAAGAATAAGCAGTTGCCACATTAGAACACGTAAGTACTCAGGATTCTGCAACATAAGCAGTAGTCAGGAAAATCAGTAAATAAAGGTATGCACTTGTCATAAACACATCCTAGGAACATTATAGCACATATGGCAAGTAATCATCACAAACCAACATGTCTGTACCTTAAAAGGCACATCCGTACATGTATGGCACGGAAAAACACAGGTTATCTTAATCCATTCAAAAGGCCCATACTAGGAACATTAGACTCATTATGAGCGGTCCGAAAAGTACCTGGTTTATCATGCCAAGGCACCTCTAGTGCTGTGATGTGGATAGGCAGGGGGGGTCCCCGGCGGCTCCCTGCGCCAAACGGGGGCAGTGTGTTGCTCATGTGGGAGAGGGGCAGTCTGCGCCCTCTCCGATTCTTCGATGGGAGCCCCTCTTGGGTCCCGTGGTACTTTGGGTTCCCTCCTAGGCCGCTAGGGGCCCTCCAACAAGGGAGGAAAGGGAAAACAGAGGACAACCCCCGTTCACAAAGGGGGAACCGAGGGATCCTGCGGTGCGGGGGACTCTCCGATGAGGCTTTCACCCACCCGCGGTTCTCGAGTGGTAAAACAAATGGGGCGGGGTGGAGAGCCTCCGTTGAGGCCTCCTTCTCCACCCTGAAGTCCTGGATGTCATTGGGGCCTGGTGGAGCGGGGGCCTCAGGTGAGGCTTCCCACCCACTCTACCTGATGTGCAAGATGTGGTACCCCAGCATTTCTCGAGGCCTTCTCCCCGGGCCGCTGCCATGACGAGTCTCACAAACATGAGCCTGGTGGTGCTCCGGGGGTGCTCCTTAGAGCGATCCTGATCTCAGGGGCACCGATAGGAGCTCGCTTGTTCCAGTTTCCTTTCTCTGTGCCCCGGGGGCACTAGGGAGCGCGTGACGCTCGCGCTTCTCAGAGTTGGAACACCCGGGTTGCGGCGGTGATTTTTGGCAACCAGGATGTGCTTGTAAAAGCGCACAGAGGTCACACAGGATCACTCTCCAAGCGCTAAGCCATCAAAGCAGCACTCCTTGTGCTGCAGTAAGTTACAGGAGCCAGGACCCACTACACCCTTCCTCTGGAGACAAAAATAAAGAAGGGGCACATGGCTGGCGAACCCAGCCACAGGCCAGCGCAACAAGTGGATGGAAGCAGTGGCAATTCCTCCTAGTGACCAGGCAGGTCACAGATCAGCACAGCAGCAGCAGTCCACAGTGGGCCCTGGTGAGTCCATTCAGCAGCGTCCAGTGTCCAGCTTCAGGTAAGCTTCTTCAAGGTTCAAGAATGTCTAAATTGTGGGGAAAATTCCCCTGTACTTATACTAATTTTACAGTGTGTTTTACAAGGAGGAGTAGAAGGGGTTCCAACCAGTTCCAACTGGTTCTAGGAGTGCCCCTTCTCTCCTCCAGCATAGGCTCCAAACATCAGTGGGGGGTAAACAACCCTATTGTGTGAGGCAAGGGCACAGCCTTTACAAATGCAGGTGTGCCCGCCTCTCCCTTCTCTCAGCCCAGGAAGACTATACAATATGTAGATGCACCTCTGTGACACCTCCACCCTCCCTGTGTACAGGCTGTCTGAAAAGTACGCACAAAACCTGAACTGTCAGTCTGCCCAGACGTGGATTGGAGTCAAGATGCAAAAAGCCCAGAGTCATAATCACAGATAAATGCATGCTTTCTAGAAGTGGCATTTCTGTAATAGTAATACAAATTAAACCTACACCAGCAGGCAGCATTTTTTTAACACTATCACAACCATAACAAACATGCCTACGCTACCCCTCATAAATCAGACAATGGGGCTGATTCTAACCCTGGCGGTCGGTGATAAAGCGGCGGCCAACCCGCCAACAGGCTGGCGGTCCAAAAAATGGAATTCTGACCCTGGCGGGAACCGCCAACACAGCCCGCCACTTTAACACTCCGACCGCCACGGCGGTACAAACAAACAGCGCGGCGGTCACCGCCAACAGGCAGGCGGAAGACAATGTACCGCCCACAGTATTACAACTCACCAATCCGCCACCTTTTCCGGGGCGGGAGCACCGCCGATAAAAACACGGCGGAAAATAGACTACAAACGGGAAAACGCTCACCTCTACGCACTCCACGAAGAAGGAGGACAGCATGGAACCCGAATTGAACATCATACCTGCTCTCGTCTACCTGCTCATCTACCACGAGTACGAACTCCGGCGCAGACGTCAACGGTGAGTACTGCACCTACGACACACGGGAGGGGGGAGGACGAAAGGTTACGGGCACACACATATGCGACCCCCACCCCCTCCCAATATGTACACACCAATGCAGAGCAACAAGTCACAGTGACACCACCCAAACCCCCGTAAAAAATGCAATGACAGAATCAAATTGGGAATAAAAATTTATGTACAAAATAGCCTCTGATAAGTATTGGTCAACTAGCAAAAATATTTACATTTTAAAAAGTCTATATACACAGCAGTGGATAACCGAAGCAATTAGTCCTGCACATGTTACCAATTTCGAATTGTCCGTGGGCCAAAGTGTAGCGACACAAGGGCAAAGCCCACACAGGAGACCTGAGTCCTTTGGAGAGAACACTGCAGGGGCATCTGGTGACAAAACTACAGGCACCTCAGGGGGAAGGGAAGGGGGGGCACCACAGCCACATGAGTCCACGACGCCAGATCCACGAAGGGCCCACCATGCCCACTGTACCATCCTGGGGATTGCAAAGCCACAGTCTCTCAATGTCTCTACAGTGGGTGGCTTGCCCACTGTACCATCCTGGGGAGTGCAAAGCCACAGTCTCTCAATGTCTCTACAGTGGGTGGCTTGCCCACTGTACCATCCTGGGGAGTGCAAAGCCACAGTCCATCAGGTGGATAAATTTCTCCACTGGTCAAGGAGGATGCATGGTGGGCACAGTGAACCGTGAACAGTGCTTGCAGGAAGGGCCCGGCGGAGCGGTGCTTGAGATGAAGGGCCCAGCGGAGCGGTGCTTGAGAGGAAGGGCCCAGCGGAGCGGTGCTTGACAGGAGGGCCCAGCGGAGCGGTGCTTGAGATGAAGGGCCCAGCGGAGCGGTGCTTGAGAGGAAGGGCCCAGCGGAGCGGTGCTTGAGACGGCGGGGCCCAGCAGAGCGGTGCTTGAGATGAGGGGCCCAGCAGAGCGGTGCTTGAGATGAAGGGCCCAGCGGAGCGGTGCTTGAGAGGAAGGGCCCAGCGGAGCGGTGCTTGAGAGGAAGGGCCCAGCGGAGCGGTGCTTGAGACGGCGGGGCCCAGCGGAGCGGTGCCTGTCTTCACGGCGGGGCCCTGTTCAGCGGTGCTCTTCTGCATGGCGGGCCCTGTTCAGCGGTGCTCTTCTGCACGGCGGGGCCCTGTTCAGCGGTGCCTGTCTTCACGGCGGGGCCCTGTTCAGCGGTGCTCTTCTGCACAGCGGGGCCCTGTTCAGCGGTGCCTGTCTTCACGGCGGGGCCCTGTTCAGCGGTGCCTGTCTTCACGGCGGGGCCCTGTTCAGCGGTGCTCTTCTGCACGGCGGGGCCCTGTTCAGCGGTGCCTGTCTTCACGGCGGGGCCCTGTTCAGCGGTGCTCTTCTGCACGGCGTGGCCCTGTTCAGCGGTGCCTGTCTTCACGGCGGGGCCCTGTTCAGCGGTGCCTGTCTTCACGGCGGGGCCCTGTTCAGCGGTGCTCTTCCAGTAAGTCTAGGGAGCCAGACCTGGCCTGGACACCCTGCTCACTCGCCCTCCGACCGTGCAGTGGCAGGCCCCTTCGGGGACGGAGTCCTGGGCCCTTTGGTGTCGTCCCTTGCAGCCGGGATGGGGCTTGTGGGGCCCTCCTGCTCCGCGCTCCTGCTGGCTGACCTCTCCGCCCTGCTGCCCTTTCGCTCCTTAGATGGTGCTCTCAGGCCCTTGCCTCCCCTGGATGTTGTGGCAGGTGAAGTGGCCGTAGTTAGCTCCTTGGGGGCAGCCGTGACAGTCCTCTCACGGCGGCCCTTTAGTTTCCGGGTCCTCTTGCCTGGGGGGGGGCTGGCTGTCCCCTTGCTGCTGACTGAAGTGTCACTGCCGCCAAAGGGTGGACTCCATAACCCATGCACCACTTTGACACTCGAAGCTGGGCTGGTGGTGGCTGAGGTGCTCTTGGGACTCTTAGCAGATGGAGGGGGTGGGTCAGGGGAGGGAAAGAGGTTAAGGTTAGAGAGGTAAACTTTTTTAGGACCAAGGTAAAAGGTAGGAGTAGTGGTGATGGGAGTGGAGGAAGAGGATGTGGTTGTAGGAGAGTCAGGTGTGCTGTCCTTGGGTGCAGGTGAGTGTGACGTAGGCTGGCGTGACTTGGATGCCTGTTGTTTGGGTGTCTGCCTGCGTTTGTGTGTCTTGGAAGAGGGGGTGACAGACACAGTGGGAGAGGACACCGGAGACGTGTAAATGGCAGTGGGGGTGGTGACAGCAAGTGTGCGGACTGTAGTGGAGGGTGTGCTGGTGATGGAAGCACTGGCTGATGGTGGTGTGCATGCAGGTGTGACTGTAGACGTCACAGGGAGGGAGGAGGGAGACGAGGAGGAGGGGGACACAGAGGAGGTAGTGACTGTTGGAATGTCTGCATCTGGGTGTTGCTTGGGTGAGTGTTTGTGGGATCGGTGGTGCTTGTGTCTGGATGAGCTGCTCTTGGGTGTTGAGGTGTGTGCAGGCTGGTCTGATGGTGTGGATGGGATAGGCTGACGAACAGGAGACAGAGAAAGGGTGGAGGCAGTTAGAAGAGGGAGACTGGAGACAGGGACAATGGCTGCCGTCAGTGCTGAGGCCAGAGCATTGAACGATCGTTGATGGGCAGCCTGACCCGAATGAATGCCCTCCAGGTAGGCATTGCTCCGATGTACCTCCCTTTCCACCCCCTGGATGGCATTCAAAAGGGTAGTCTGCCCAACAATGATGGTCTGAAGGAGGTCAATGACCTCTTCACTGAGGGCAGCAGGGGTAACAGGGGCAGGGGCTGAGGTGCCAGGGGCAAAGGAGACGCCTGCCTTCCTGGGCGAGCGGGCACGGAGCGAAGGCTGAGGGGCTGCTGGGAGGGCGGTGCTGGTGCGCTGGGTGGCGGCTGTACCTGTAGAGGCGGGGGCCCGGATGTTGCCGCCACCGCTAGGGAGCTCCCAACCGAGGACGTGTCCGTGTCGCTGGTGTCTTCACGGGTCCCCGTTGTGGTGCTCCCCTCGCCCTCCGGATCACTGGTGCCCTCGGTGTCTGTTCCAGTGCCCACCGGGGCCTTGTGACTTGCAGCTCCCTCGTGCTCCGATGCCAAATCTCCTCCGCCTGATGATGCTAATGCACACATGTACAAGATTTTGAAGAAAAAGGGTGGGGGGAGAAATAAAAACAGGTTGAGTGCATGCCTTTTGTACACCGTTGGCGGAGAGGACAGACACAGGTGCCTCATTGTAGGAGGCTGGACTGGCTTGTAGTGAGTACCAAGGGGTACTTGCACCTTGCACCAGGCCCAGTTATCCCTTATTAGTGTATAGGGTGTCTAGCAGCATAGGCTGATAGATAATGGTAGCTTAGCAGAGCAGCTTAGGCTGAACTAGGAGACGTGTGAAGCTACTACAGTACCACAAGTGTCACTTGCACAATCTCATAAGAAAACACAATACACAGATATACTAAAAATAAAGGTACTTTATTTTTATGCCAATATGCCAAAGTATCTCAGTGAGTACCCTCAGTATGAGGATAGCAATTATACACAAGTTATATGTACACAATACCAAAAATATGCAGTATAGTCTTAGAAAACAGTGCAAACAATGTATAGTTACAATAGGATGCAATGGGGACACATAAGGATAGGGGCAACACAAACCATATACTCCAAAAGTGGAATGTGAACCACGAATGGACCCCAAACCGATGTGACCTTGTAGAGGGTCGCTGGGACTATTAGAAAATAGTGAGAGTTAGGAAAATAGCCCTCCCCAAGACCCTGAAAAGTGAGTGCAAAGTGCACTAAAGTTCCCCAAAAGACAAAGAAGTCGTGATAAAGGAATTATGCAGGAAAGACACCAACCAACAATGCAACAACTGTGGATTTCCAATCTAGGGTACCTGTGGAACAAGGGGACCAAGTCCAAAAGTCACAAGCAAGTCGGAGATGGGCAGATGCCCAGGAAATGCCAGCTGCGGGTGCAAAGAAGCTTCTACTGGACAGAAGAAGCTGCAGTTTCTGCAGGAACGAAAAGGGCTAGAGACTTCCCCTTTGGAGGACGGATCCCTCTTGCCGTGTAAAGTTGTGTAGAAGTGTTTTCCCGCCAAAAGAACGCCAACAAGCCTTGCTAGCTGCAAATTGTGTGATTAGAGTTTTTGGATGCTGCTGTGGCCCAGGAGGGACCAGGAGGTCGCAAATTGGACCAGGAAAGAGAGGGGACGTCAAGCAAGAAAGGAAGCCCTCTCTGAAGTAGGTAGCACCCGGAGAAGTGCCAGAAACAGGCACTACAAGGATGCGTGAAATGGTGCTCACCGAAGTTGCACAAAGGAGTCCCACGTCGCCGGAGACCAAATTAGAAAGTCGTGCAATGCAGGTTAAAGTGCCGTGGACCCAGGCTTGGCTGTGCACAAAGGATTTCTGCCGGAAGTGCACAGGGGCCGGAGTAGCTGCAAAAGTCGCGGTTCCCAGCAATGCAGCCCAGCGAGGTGAGGCAAGGACTTACCTCCACCAAACTTGGACTGAAGAGTCACTAGACTGTGGGGGTCACTTGGACAGAGTTGCTGGATTCGAGGGACCTCGCTCGTCGTGCTGAGAGGAGACCCAAGGGACCGGTAATGCAGCTTTTTGGTGCCTGCGGTTGCAGGGGGAAGTTTCCGTCGACCCACGGGAGATTTCTTCGGAGCTTCTGGTGCAGAGAGGAGGCAGACTACCCCCACTACATGCACAAGCAGGAAAACAGTCGAGAAGGCGGCAGGATCAGCGTTACAGAGTTGCAGTAGTCGTCTTAGCTACTTTGTTGCAGTTTTGCAGGCTTCCAGCGCGGTCAGCAGTCGATTCCTTATCAGAAGGTGAAGAGAGAGATGCAGAGGAACTCTGATGAGCTCTTGCATTCGTTATCTAAAGTTTCCCCAGAGACAGAGACCCTAAATAGCCAGAAAAGAAGGTTTGGCTACTTAGGAGAGAGGATAGGCTACTAACACCTGAAGGAGCCTATCAAAAGGAGTCTCTGACGTCACCTGGTGGCACTGGCCACTCAGAGCAGTCCAGTGTGCTGGCAGCACCTCTGTTTCCAAGATGGCAGAGGTCTGGAGCACACTGGAGGAGCTCTGGACACCTCCCAGGGGAGGTGCAGGTCAGGGGAGTGGTCACTCCCCTTTCCTTTGTCCAGTTTCGCGCCAGAGCAGGGGCTAAGGGGTCCCTGAACCGGTGTAGACTGGCTTATGCAGAATTGGGCACATCTGTGCCCAAGAAAGCATTCCCAGAGGCTGGGGGAGGCTACTCCTCCCCTGCCTTCACACCATTTTCCAAAGGGAGAGGGTGTAACACCCTCTCTCAGAAGAAGTCCTTTGTTCTGCCATCCTGGGACAAGCCTGGCTTGACCCCAGGGGGGCAGAAACCTGTCTGAGGGGTTGGCAGCAGCAGCAGCTGCAGTGAAACCCCAGAAAAGGCAGTTTGGCAGTACCAGGGTCTGTGCTACAGGCCACTGGGATCATCGAATTGTGCCAACAATGCCAGGATGGCATAGAGGGGGCAATTCCATGATCTTAGACATGTTACATGGCCATATTCGGAGTTACCATTGTGAAGCTACATATAGGTATTGACCTATATGTAGTGCACGCGTGTAATGGTGTCCCCGCACTCACAAAGTTCAGGGAATTGGCTCTGAACAATGTGGGGGCACCTTGGCTAGTGCCAGGGTGCCCTCACACTTAGTAACTTTGCACCTAACCTTTACCAGGTAAAGGTTAGACATATAGGTGACTTATAAGTTACTTAAGTGCAGTGTAAAATGGCTGTGAAATAACGTGGACGTTATTTCACCAGGTTGCAGTGGCAGGCCTGTGTAAGAATTGTCAGAGCTCCCTATGGGTGGCAAAAGAAATGCTGCAGCCCATAGGGATCTCCTGGAACCCCAATACCCTGGGTACCTCAGTACCATATACTAGGGAATTATAAGGGTGTTCCAGTAAGCCAATGTAAATTGGTAAAATTGGTCCCTAGCCTGTTAGTGACAATTTAGAAAGAAATGAGAGAGCATAACCACTGAGGTTCTGATTAGCAGAGCCTCAGTGAGACAGTTAGTCACTACACAGGTAACACATTCAGGCACACTTATGAGCACTGGGGCCCTGGTGAACAGGGTCCCAGTGACACATACAACTAAAACAACATATATACAGTGAAAAATGGGGGTAACATGCCAGGCAAGATGGTACTTTCCTACACTCATGCACTAAGCCGCGCAATCGGGGTACACTACTCAGTACTTCTGACTGAGCCAACAGGTCTAGGGACAACAAACGCGCACATGTGTGATGCAGGACTATGGATAGCTGTACTTGGCACCCTACAGAGGTGGGGGGCGGGGGCACAGGGCCATGTCTAAGGGAGGGGACTACACTACAGAAAGCGCCCTGGCCTACTGTCACCCACAGCCCTCCTCCCCCACCCAGACGCCTCAACTGCGCGTAAAGATAGCAGAATGTGCAGATACTCACCCCCTTGTGTCTGCTGTGATGTCCTCAAGCGCCCATCCAAATCAGGGTAGGCCACCGCCAGGATCCGGGACATCAGGGGGGTCAGGGTACGACTGGCACCCCTCCTAGGTCGGGAGGCCATCCCCAGCAGTGACTCGGCGGTCTTTCTGGTTCCGCGGCGGATGTCCTCCTACCTCTTGCGGCAGTGGGTGCCCCGTCTGGTGTAGACCCCCAGGGCCCGGACTTCCTTGGCGATGGCACGCCAAATGTCGATTTTCTGATGGGCGCTGACCTGTTTGACATGTACAGGGTGGGAAAGAAAAAACGTCATTTTTCTGCATGTTAGATGTGAATGCCCCCCCCTCCCCAACCTTGCCATGTGGCACATTCTCTCATCTGCCGTGCGTTGCACTCCTCATTTTCTCCCCACCCCACCAACTTACATCCACGCCACTCCACACAGGCATAACCCATTCAATGTGCACTCAGTGTACTTACCTGTTGGTCTGGAGGACCGTAGAGTAGCGCATACTGGGGGAGGACCCCATCCACAAGTTTCTCCAACTCTTCAGACGTGAAGGCAGGGGCCCTTTCCCCAGTCGCAGCAGCCATTGTCACTTCCAGACCGAGTTCACAGCAGCACTTGCAGTATAGGTCCTCTCCTGTGGATGATCAGGTCTCGAGTGATTAAGCAGATAGAAAATGGCGGTCACGTCCGCGGCGGTGCGTACCGCGGCGGTGCGTACCGCGACCGCCGGCGCACATCGTCATTGGCTCATGAAACCCATAGGGATCATTGTTAACCAATGCGTCTTCGCACAGCGGTCTTCAGCCGCCTACTGCCACGGTGTGCCACGCCAGCACAGTGACCTCACATCCCATTGTCCCACTTCACAGGTCAGGCAGCCGCCATTTCAAGGGCCCACATGGCTTAATTTCAACTGCGTCACACAGGCCTAGGCCTTGCATTGCCACACATACAAGCATAGCAATCCATACATTATCGTGTACTGTGCAAGCTGTGGTGAACGTACCTGTGAGTTGATTGACTCTGTGCTCCATATTCTCCTTCCTAGGCACCGTCCGCTGGGACTTGCGATGAGAAGGAGGAATCCTCGCGTGTACCGGCCGCTGGTGGACCTGTCGACAATGGAAGAACGCCATATTATACTCCGATACCGACTTGACCGAACCACTATCCATGAACTGTGTGCCCAGCTGGAGCCAGCCCTGATGTCCCTCATCCGCCAACCCACAGGAATTCCCCCTCTAGTGCAGGTTCAGTCTGTGCTCCATTTTTTGGCAAGTGGCTCATTCCAGACAACAGTGGCCATGTCATCTGGAATGTCTCAGCCTATGTTTTCCAAGATTTTGTCCAGAGTGTTGTCTGCCCTGATGAAACTCATGCAGAGCTACATCATTTTCCCAGAGGAGGGTGATTTGCCTACAGTGAAGGCTGATTTCTATGCCCTTGGACATATCCCCAACATCATTGGTGCCATTGATGGGACGCATGTGGCTTTAGTACCCCCAAATGACGATGAGCAGGTGTACAGAAACAGGAAAAATTACCATTCTATGAATGTCCAGGTGGTCTGTTTGGCAGACCAGTACATCTCCCATGTAAATGCCAAGTTCCCTGGGTAAGTGCGTGACGCGTATATCATGCGTAATAGCAGCATCCCTTATGTGATGGAACAGCTACACAGACAGCATGTGTGGCTAATAGGTGACTCTGGTTAACCCAACCTGCCGTGGCTACTGACCCCAGTGAGGAATCCCAGGACAAGGGCAGAGGAACGGTACAATGATGCCCATGGGCGTACTAGGAGGGTGATCGAGCGGACCTTCGGCCTCCTGAAGGCCAGGTTTAGGTGCCTGCATATGACAGGTGGATCCCTAATGTACTCACCAAAGAAGGTGTGCCATATCATCGTGGCCTGCTGTATGCTGCACAACCTGGCTTTGCGACGCCAGGTGCCTTTCCTGCAGGAGGATGGTCCAGATGGTGGTGTTGTAGAAGCCGTGGAGCCTGTGGAGAGTGAAGAGGAGGAAGACGACGGGGAGAACACAGACAACAGGGAAACTGTTATACAACAGTATTTTCAGTAGCCCACAGGTAAGAATCATCCACGCCATTTCACATTTACTTAGAGCCTCCTGCATCTCTACTTTCTCTATTTCCCCCCAGCTCTTTTTAACTAATTTTTGATTTTCCCTTCCCTTCTCAGTGCTGTGTGACTCAGTGCGTGACTTCTGCTTGGTTTGCCCATGAACTACAGCGTATTGACATTGGTATGTTGTCATCACCAATTGACAGAACACAAATTGAACTGTAATGTGTACTACTTTTGTAAATAATACAGCATGACTCCAAACTGATTTCTGTGAAATAAGTGATTTATTTTTAGTGCTAGATATTGGTCCATGATAGTAAGACGGTGATGGGTGGGGGTGGAGTAATGTCCATGGCAGAGTCCAGTTCTCAGTCTCACAGGTGCATTGTCCATATGCCGGTGGAAGGATGGAGCAGGGGCAGTTCAAGGTTGGACAGGGTGGCAATGTGGGACAGTGGGATGACTTCAGGGGGTATCTCATGCTGGCGGGGGTCTTGGCATCCTACTCTGTCTTTTTTTTTTATCTCAGGCTCCTCTTGCGGGGTGGTTGTTCTTCAGCAGGAGGTGGGGTTCTGGTGGCCTGACGTTGTGTGGGGTGTGGGGACCTCCTGTCCACTAGCGCCGGCGGAGGTGGTAGGCTGTTCCTGGTCCGGGCTAGTGACAGGGGCCCTGTGTGGTGCCACATGGTCCCGCAACGTGTCTTCTATCCGGTTGAGGGCCAGGACGATGGTCCCCATTGCGGTCCCGATGTTCCTAAGCTCGTCTCTGATCCCCATGTAGCGTTCCTCCTGCTGTGCCTGGATCTCCGTGAACCTGGCCAGTACCGTCGCCATCGTCTCTTGGGAGTGGTGGTAGGCTCCCATGATGGTGGTGAGGGCCTCTAGGAGAGTGGGTTCCCTGGGCCTTTCCTCCCCCCCCTGTCGCACAGCAGCCCTCCGAGTTGCCTGGTTTCCCCCGGCCTCTGTCCCCTGGACGGTGTGCCCACTACCACTGCCCCCAGGTCCCTGTTGTTGTTGGGGTGGTGGGTTAGCCTGGGTGCCCTGTAGTGGCAGACACACCGCTGATTGACCTGTCCTAGAGACAGAGGCATGGGCCCGCTGGGTGGGAGCTGTGCTGGTGTTCCCAGAGGGGGTTGGGTCTGCTGTGGCCTGTGTCTGTGTGTGGGGAACCCACTGCCCAGAGGTCCCTGATGGTCCGGGCTGGTCATCAGGTTCAAGGTCGACAGAGCTGCTGTCATCACTGGGGGCCTGTTCCGGGGGTGGGATGGACATTTCTGGACCCTCCTGACCGGTGTGTTGGCGTTCGGGTCCTGCATGGGGTAAGAGAGTATGGTTATTGTTTCTGTGTGTGCAATTGCGTACGATTTATGGGTGCCCTTGTCCCCCAGTGCTGGCATTCCCTTGGGGGAGGTGTTGTGAGGGTGGTTTGTGGGGGGGGGATGGGTATGTGCAGTGGTCATGCTTAGGTGATGGGTGTCCATAGTTTGTGGTGGCATGCAGGGGTTGGTGTTGGGTTGGGTGGGTTGTGCTGGAGAGACATTCTCAGGGAGGATGTGTGATGGGGGGTTGGGGGTGAGGGTGTGGGTTGGCATGCTGGTGGGTGGGGGGGATGAAGTAGTTGAGATTCGACTTACCAGAGTCCATTCCTCCGGCTACTCCAGCGAGGCCCTCAGGATGCAGGATGTTCAAGACCTCTTGCTCCCATGCTGTGAATTCTGGTGGGGTGGGTGGGGGTCCGCCGCCAGTCTTCTGCACCGCGATGTTGTGCCTTGACACCATCGAGCGCACCTTCCCCCGTAGGTCGTTCCAGCGTTTGCGGATGTCCTCCCGATTTCTGGGATGCTGTCCCACCGCGTTGACCCTGTTCACGATCCGCTGCCATAGCTCCGCCTTCCTGGCTATAGTGGTGTGCTGCACCTGTGAGCCGAAGAGCTGGGGTTCAACTCTTATAATTTCCTCCACCTTCTTGGTCCGAAAACCGTGGGTGCCTTTGGGGTGCCATGGGGTGGTGTGGATGAGGTGTGGGGTGGTGTATGTGGTGATGAGTGTGTTGGTGTGTGGTGCTTTGTGCTTCTATGTGGTGTGTGTGATGGTGTAGTGTGCCTCTGTGTGTATAGCTCTATATTCTATGATGTGTCTCTCTCTCCTTCGTCTCTGATCTTTGGTTGTAGGGGTTTGTGGGTGATGTGGGTGTGTGTTTTATATCGTATTGATTGTGTGGGAGTGGTGTGTGTATGTGTTTCAGGTGTGTGTATTTCAAATTGTCCAATGTGGCTGTGTTTTGGTGCTGGGTGTGTATTTTGACCGCGGCGGTGTGTACGGCCAATGGAATACCGCGTTTGAAAGACCGCCGCGTGGATTCGTGGGTCGTAATGGCATGGGCGTATTTCTGTTGGCGTGGCGGTGGAGGTTTGGTCATCTCCAGTTTACCACTGACCGCTGATGTGGCGGACTGCAGTGGAGTTCGGATTTTTGGAGGTTTGGCAGTTGTGGGTCAGAATGACCGTAGCGGCATACCGCCGCCGCGGCGGTATTATGGCGGTCTTCTGACCGGCGGTAAGCGCCTTTTACCGCTGAGGTCAGAATGACCCCCAATACCCCTTACACATAAGGCAGGGATTTCTAATGCAATTCTATGACAAGCCAGCACTCACAACAGTGAGACACCAAGTTAGGCTGTTTGTCACTACCAGGACAGGCCACGCAACCTGGCGCATGTCCTGCCTTCCACATGCATGGCACCCTGCCCATAGGGCTAGCTAGGACGTACCTTAGGGGTGACTTACATGTAGTAAAAGGGGAGTTCTGGGCCTGGCAAGTAAATTTAGATGCCAGGTCCCTGTTGCAGAAAACTGCGCACACAGGTCCTGCACGAGCAGGCCTGAGATAGGTTTGAAAGGCTACCTCAGTGGGTGGTGCAAGCAGCTTTGCAGGTCCACTAGTAGCATTTAATTTACAGGCCCTAGGTATAGGGATACCACATTACAAGGGACCTCTAGGTAAATTAGATATGCTTATGAGGTATAAGGCATTCGTACCAATTTTCCAAGGAGCAGTGAAAAAGTGATCAGAGTCATAACGTCAGCCAACAAAGGTCAGAAAAATAAGGAGGCAAAAAGTCTGTGGAATGACCCTGTAAAAGGGCCAGGTCCAACATGACCCCCTATCAGCCTAAAGCCAGGGGAGACCAATCAATACCTTGATGGACTTTCCTGCTTGGGGCGATAGAACCAGGACCCTGGCCCACAACTGCAGGGGCATGATCCAGTTCTATGCCAATCTGAACCCAGTTGAATCCCTCAGTCTATGCTCTCCAGACAATCTAAGCTAACCCATGAAGGCGTCTTAGTTGTCTGTGGCCAGAGCCAGGTCCCAGGCCATCCCGGGGCCTCTGGTCTCTGAAACCTTTCTGAGTGGGGGGTCGGGACCCCCAGGTGCTTGGCATTCTCTCTAGCATTCTCTCTCCACTCTCCTTCCCACACGTTTAGGAGTTACCCCCCGCCACTGGTCTTCTAGGCTATGGACTGGTCCCATAACCTGAACATTGGTCAGGGGAGAGTCTCTCCTATTGGCCCTCCTTCTAGGGTTACGCCTCCTACAAGAAGGATTGGCACCCCCAGAATCCAGAACTGCCAGGGAGCTGGTGTCAGTCGTCCTGGTCAGCTCACCCACCAGTTCAGAGGTGCCCCCCTGTAACTGGTCTCCCAACCCAGGGTCCCTCCCCTCTGGCTGAGCTGGGGTCAGGAAAGAGCTTTTCCTCCTCCAGCCCATCCTTTTAGAGTTTCAGCCCTGAAATGTTTATCAACAAGGGGCCTGATTTAGAGTTTGGCAGAGGGGTTACTCTGTCACAAACGTGACTGATATCCCATCTGCCATAATACAAGTTCCATAGACTATAATTGAATTGTAATATGGCAGACGGGATAGCGGACGTTTGTAACGGAGTAACCCGCTCCGCCAAACTCTAAATCCGGCCCTAAATGTTAGTGGCTGATTTAGCTATTGGTGGACGGATTACTCCTTCACAACGATGAAGAATATCCCATCTGCCAAAATCTAAATCCCATAGGAAATTATGGGATTTAGAGTTTAGTGGACGGGATATCTGTCACCAATGTGACGGAGTAATCCAGCCACCAATATCTAAATCAAACCAAATCAGCACAGCTGCAAAGAAGGAGAATGGTCTGTTGTAGAAACCTTTTGATGTCTGCTTTGATTTGCCCCTTCACTGCCATACACACACATACTTTGCCACCATGAACAGAGCACTGTACCTTAAGAAAAAAAGAAGAACATCTGATACACTGTTGTTTTTTTTAGTTCTGTGAAGTTGCGTCGTGCACTGGAAATGGCTCCTCTCAAAGAGAGGGAGAATATGTGTCTTTGTGTTAGTGTGTGTGTGTTGGAAAATGGGTTATTGGTAGGGCAGGTAGGTACCTACACCTAGCAACAAGCCACAAACCTCCACAAAAGTACAGTTAGGTCTCAGTAAATTAATCCCAGCTCTACCCTTGGTAGCTTGGCATCGAGCATAAAGGCTTAACTTAGGAGACAAAGTGTAAAGCATTCAAATATCACACAACAGTAATTAAATAAAACACAGGAAACAGTTTAAAAATCCAAAACCAATTTATAAAAATAGCTTATATTTTTATCTTTAAAATGACACAAAAACGATTAAAATCGGTTCAGGGGAACCGGAGATATGAATTTTTAAAGTATTATTATTTTCTAGCGCATAGAAACAAAAAGCGCCAATCGGGTCATCTGGTTGCACCAGGACCGGGACAAAGTCAAACTTTCAGGCCGACCGCGATGGAGCCCTGCTCGGCTACAGGTCGCGGGAAGCCTCGGTTAAAAAGTTACCTTCTGACTTAGTCTTTATTTTGAAGTTTTTCTTCACCGGGACGAACCTGCCAGTTGGATCCGACCTCCTGGAGCCCTTGTCCGGATACGCGAAGTCGGTTTCCTCGGTGGTGATTTTTACCTTCGGACTTAGTCGTTTTTTCGAGATGAAAATCCTTCGACCGGGGTAAACCTGGATCTTGATCCGACGTCCGTGGAGCCCTTCTCGGATACGATGGCTGGAAGGTCCCGGTCAACTTTTTACGTTCGGACTTAGTCTCTTTTTTGGATGTTTTTCTTTACCGGGACGAACCACGAAGTCAGGCCGGGTCGCGGTTGAGGCAAGCCGGCTAGAATTTCCGCGTCGGGTCGGTCACTTTATGGAGCTTTTTTCCAAAATTTCTCCAATCTTTTCCAAACTTCTGGGGCTTCACCCAGATGTTCTTTTAAGGTTCTTTTGGGGTCCACAGCTCACCCCAAGGGTCCAGAAGTTCTGTGATGGTCCTTGGGAAGTGCGGACTTCAACTCCCAGAATGCACCTGGCACAAACTCCTTTTTGGCCACTGGACAGTGGTCAGCTGGTCACTTTTTCGGGAGTTGGTGCAGGGGACTCTGGTTAGCAATTTTTCACCTGTAGCAAACAGGGAGTCCCTCCTTGAACCAGTGGAAGCCAGGCAAAGTCCTTCTTGTGGTGAAGCCCAAGTGTGCAGCTGGTGCAGTCTTTCTGAGTGCAGGGTCCAGGTGCAGGCCAGGGGTCCAGCAGGGCAGTCCTTCTTCTCCTTGTAGTTCTTTCTTCTTGAAATTTGGTGGGGATCTGAGGCGTGGGTGCAGGTCTGCCAGTTTTATCCTTGCTCCTGGGTGAAAAGCAGGGGGGCCCTGGTCCTCCAATCAGGGACAGGGTCGTCCCCCTGTGATGACCACTTCCTGGGAAGTGTGGCAAAAATCCATCCCAGAAGGCAACAGTCTCTAAAAATCCAAAATGGATGAATCTGATTTTTGGAGGAGAGATCTGGCTGAGCCCACCCACTGGTGTGGCTAAAAATCATAAACACACCCCTCTCCTGCCCTCTCCTAATCTAATCAAGGGGGCACCTAGCTGTCTGGGGTTGCAGGATGTGGGGGTGTTGCTGGGTGCTCCAGATGTCCTTCTCTGCCTTTGAAGACCAGTTTGGCAGCCCTCCCCCTTCCTGCTTCCCCATCTGCTGAGGGGAGATTATCTCCCCCAAGCACATTCCTTTGTGTGAAGTCAGGCCACTTCACACCTCATTAAAGTAGCCTGGCAGAAGCTGCTGCAGGCTGGCCAATCAGAGCACAGCAGCAAAAACAATGCAGAGCTGAAATTGGCAACTTTTTGGGTAAAGTCTAAACTTTTTACCTGCACTAGTTATATTAAATCCAACAACTGGAAGTTGTGGGATTTATTATAACAATCAATTTGATACCAAATTCTTGGTATGTAACACTTAAGGAGACTTTAAAATTTTAAATAAAGTCTGCCCAATCTAGCCTATGAAGGCCATTTACTTCAATGAGGGAAAAACGAATTTGGCTGTTTTTACCTCACCAGGGCTTATAAATCTATTTTTATAAAGTCCCTGCTTATAGTTACATGGCACCCAGCCATAGGGGCACATAGGGCACACCTTAGGGGTGACTTATATGTAAAAATAAGGTAGTTTAAGACTTTGGAAGTACCTTTAATTCCAAAGTCGAATTTGCATATAACTTTAATTTAAAAGCAGCCAGCAAGGCAGGCCTGCTTTTAAAATGACACTGGGCACCTCAGCAATGCACCTAGGTGTGCACCACCTATGCTGTGGTCCCTAAACCTACATGCCCTACCATATACTAGGGACTTATAGGTAGGTTTACTTAGCCAATTATAATTAGCCTAATTTGCATATCCATTTTATACAGAGCACAGGCCCTGGGACTGGTTAGCAGTACCCAGGGCACCATCAGAGTCAGGAAAACACCAGCATAAAGTGGAAAATGGGGGCAAAAAGTTAGGGGGCCTCTGCAATCAGCCCCAGTTTCTCACAGTGTGGCTACTTTATATAAAATGCATTTCACTGAAGGCAATTTGATTATTCATTTTTAATTCTGAAATACTGATTGGACTTCACTATTCCATTGCCTGCCCCTAATGACTAATCACCATTGTTAAAAATGGGGTTTCTGGTTGGCTAGGGTATGCGCCTAAGCCGTGCAAAACCCTCCCACTCTAGTTAGGGCAAGGGAGTTACACATCCGAGATAACACCCCTGCTCACCCTCTTGGTAGCTTGGCACGAGCAGTCAGGCCAAACCTGGAGGCAATGTGTGAAGCGTTTGCACAACACACGTAACGCAGTATGTACACCACAAAGTAAACACAATACTGAGCTATGTAAAAATAAACTGTATTGCACAAAACATAATAAGACCAAACATTACACGTCAGTAATACCCTGCTACCTTAGCAGTTGTCAGAATGTTACACAAGCTACTAATAGTCTGCAAGGATAAGCAGTTATCACATTAGAACATGTAAGTACTCAGGATTCTGCAACATAAGCAGTAGTCAGGAATCACAGTCAATAAATGCACTTGTCATAGAAAATATCATAAAGGCCTATATCAGGAACATTATAAAATTTTATGGCAAGACGTGAAAAAAAAAACATACATGAGCGTAGCATACCCGCAACAGGACATTGTAGCAAATATATGTCCTTAGAAACATAAACCTGGAGCATACCACCCTCCCAGTGTCCTCAAAAGTACCTGATTCTGTAGAACAAGGCCCTCCTAGTGCCTGGAAGGATAAGGTTGGGTCTCCGGCGCCCCTGTGCACTCAAGGGGGGCCAAGTTCGGCTCCTGCGGGAGAGGAGCGGTCAGCACCCTCTCTAATTTACTTAACGGGCCCCTTGTGGGGCCCGCGAGTTCAGAGACCCCCACCCTCCACTGGCCCTACCACCAAGGGGGGGCCATCAAACAATGCCAGGTAAGTTACGGGTTGATTGTGCCCCTAAGGCAGTGGCTGGGGGGGAATGGAACTCCCTTTCTGCTTCCTGCGGCCTGCGGCCTGCGTCTTGCAACAAGATGAACTGCCTCTCGGGAGGAAGAACCTCCCAAGGCTGGAAACCCCTTCCGTCAAGAGGGAAAGGAGAAGGTGTGCACCGCAATTTCTTCAGAGCCTGTGCTTCACTCCGCTCTGGGAGCATACGCACCCTACGTGGTGCGCGTACTGCTCCTGAACTCTTTCTGGGCCGCCGCGGTGAAAGCGCAACCAAAAGTGATGCCAGTCTGTGCCTCGGGAGCACCACTAGACTTGCTCCTGCGCTCCAGGGGTACTGTTGGGAGCTCGGTTGCTCCAATCTGCACTGTGTTGTGCCCCAGGGGCACGGGAAGATGCGCGTTTCAGACGCCCTTGAGTAATCCGGGTTGCAGTGGTGATTCTCCCTCCAAGGACCCTTAGAAACACTCCTCCAGGCGCGCTTTGTGGAAAAACGACAGGGCACTTCTTCTGGCGCGTTTGGAGGACTCAGCAAGGCGCTTCTCCAGGTGCCCAAAAGGGGTTCAAATAGAAAAAGTGCTCCTTGTGCGCTCTGTAATCAGGGCACAGCGCTCCTTTGCGCTGAAGAGCAAGGTGGGAAGGGAGGCAGGGGCACAGCACCCAGTCCCTGGGAGACACAACGTAGAGCACAGGACAGTGGGGCCCAGCAACAGGCCAGCACAAAGTGAATGCACGCAGTGGCAGTTCCTCCTGTGGGTCACAGGTCAGCACAACAGCAGCAGTCCATGGCGGTTCCTGGTGAGCCCTCCCAGCAGCCTTTTGTTCAGTTCCAAGAATGTCCAAATTGTGGGGAAAATTCCCCTGTACTTATACTCAGTTTGCAGTGTCTCTTACAATGAGGAGAGGGGGTTCCAACCAGTTACAACTGGTACTGGGAGTGCCCTTTCTCTCCTCCAGCACAGGCTCCAAACATCAGTGGGGGGTAAATTACCCTATTGTGCGAGGCCAGTGCACAGGCTTTACAAATGCAGGTTCCCCACCTCTCCCTTCTCTCAGCCCAGGAAGACCATACAATATGTAGATGCACCTCTGTGACACCTCTACCCTCCCTGTGTACAGGCTATCTGAAAAGTATGCACAAAGCCCCAACTCTCAGTCTACCCAGACGTGGATTGGAGTCAAGCTCAAAACACCAGAGTCATAAGCACAGAGAAATACTCACTTTCTAGAAGTGGCATTTCTGTAATAGTAATAAAAGATACATCTACACCAGTAAACAGCATTTCTTACCACCATTACCACCATACCTAACATGCCTACGCTCCCCCTCATAAATCAGACAATACCCCTTACACATAAGGCAGGACATTTCTAATGCAATCCTATAAGAAGGCAGCACTCACAGCAGTGAGACATCACGCTAGGCTGTTTGTCACTACCAGGACAGGCCACGCAACCTGGCACATGTCCTGCTTTCTGCATACATGGCACCCTGCACATAGGGCTAGCTAGGGCGTACCTTAGGCGTGACTTACATGTAGTAAAAGGGGAGTTCTGGGCCTGGCAAGTACATTTAGATGCCAGGTCTCTGTGGCACAAAACTGCGCACACAGGCCCTGCGCTAGCAGGCCTGAGACAGGTTTGAAAGGCTACTTCAGTGGGTGGCGCAAGCAGCACTGCAGGCCCACTAGTAGCATTTAATTTGCAGGCCATGGGTATAGGGATACCACTTTACAAGGGATTTATAGGTAAATAGATATGCTAATGAGGTATAAGCCAATCATACCAATTTTCCAAGGGAGAGCACATGCACATTAGCACTGGTTAGCAGTGAAAAAGTGCTCAGAGTCATAACATCAGCCAACAAAAGTCAGAGAAATAAGGAGGCAAAAGGCAAAAAGTCTGGGGAATAACCCTGTAAAAGGGCCAGGTCCAACAACCATGAATCATTTTTATGCCAATACCAGTTTTTATGCAAAAGACGTGATGTTGTAAATGTATGTGTAAATATTTGAACGTGTTGTATACATATTAATAATAAAGATAAATTATGAAAGTCTCTGTATAGGGCTGTTTATACAAAAACTAGCTATAAAAAAACTTTCAAAAGATAACTGAGTAAACGGGTAAAACCACATAGATTGCAAGGCACCTACCTATGGTAGTTTTATACTATAGAAGTACTTCAACCTGACTAATTCTACCTACCATTGCTTCATCCCATTTACTTCTAACGCCATCATCAATATTTATCATTACTTCGACTCTGTCTTTATCAGTGTTATGACCTTTACTTCAACCCCTTTATCTTTGCCCTTTAAGTGCCCTTTTCTTCAAGTCCATCACTTGAGCCGGCTCCTCCATCTGACAGTAACTTACGCCTGACTGTCAGACCAAGGTTAAAACTAAACCTTAGGCTGTCAAACTAAATTACATTTTGATTTGAAGTTAAGGTTAGATGTCTACCACTAAACGATGCCACAGCAAGCTTCCTATTTCAATTCTGATGGGTTATTGGACTAATGTTCCTTGTGTAGGAGTTGGTACTTGAACAAATGGTCAAAGGTTCGAATCTTAGTGAGTCCACCAAACCTTTCATCCTTCTGAGATCCATGAAATAAATATTATTGATACATTGAATGGGTTGAAAAATAAATAATAGCACAATGCTTTACAATTATGCTTGTATAGTATGGCATTACTGGTTACATTAAAGCTGATATTTATAAGCATCATGAGGAACCCTAACAAAACAATTGTGGATGTTCACAAAGCAAGTATAGAACCTTTCAGGGGATTTTTAAACAAGTGTTTTTACTTTACTTCTATGTAATTAATCATAACGAATTCAGTTCTGGTGAAGATAAACACACTGATCTGTTTTAAGTTCACTATGAGGTTTGAGCTTGTTGCCACATGTTCAGTAGTCAAAATAAACCAATGAATGTTACAGAAATACCAGAAGCTGTGTAGTAAAAAGTTTTGAAAGGTGACGGGAAATAATAATTGCATTTTCTTTTGTTTTAGGACAGGTATCACTTGGAGGATTACCCTATGAACCTGCAAAAAGGAAAGTTAACGGAGACGACTGTCTATCAGAATATCCAGTCGCATCCCAAACGGACATCTACTGAAGCCAGCAAGAGGGAGGTTTATTGAAAAAGAGTGATTGGGATTGTGCATTGGGCTGTTAGAACCGACATGCAGTTGGAGGCAGAATGTGCACTGTCACATTCTTTTTACATGTTTTAACTTTATCCTGCCAGTAGGGTCTGGGCAGCAACAGTTTTCCAAAGTTAGAACTTAAATTACTTCACTATTTCCTGTCCCTTCTTAAAGAAAACACAATGAATAAAAAAATGGCAGAAATACGGGTATGTTATTTAACCACATATTGCCTATTATAAGGGTATACAAGTTTTTTTTACCAGTCTGTTCCGATTTGCAGCATTATTCGTATCAGTACTGCACATATGGTTTGTGTAACTGGCCCCAAACACTGTATCTATAAAAGTCTGTGACTAAAAAAGATTCACTAGTCCCCTCTAAAAATCATCTAAAAGCAAGTCTATTTCTCTTGCTAAAACTATCTTGGTGATATTTCTCACAAAAGACAGTCTGCAGAGGATCTCAGTAAAATGGACTGTGTGGAAGATCTCATCAAAACACCACTCATCTTCAATTGTTTTCTTGATTTACTGGTCATGGACATTTCAGCACAATGCTAAGCAAAAGAGTAGGTTGTACTGCAAAAGTACCACTCTCCTAGTGTATTTGTGTAAAGAAACTCTACTTTACTTTTCTTTCTACAAGATTGGTCAGATCTGCACGGCATTCTGTGAATAAAATGTTTAATTGATCCTATTATATTGGTGCGAGTTGGCCATCTACACCTAATTATGACTACTCTTCACTGTCCAACTGTTGGCACTGAACCAGACTCCTTGACTGCAAAAGCGCAAATGCAGTGTTGCTACTCCACTGTTGTTCAGTGGTCCAAATCGTATTAATAAAGCATTTTCCTTGTTGGATGGAATTCGACATCTTTCACGTGTAACTCCCACAGAATAGTTCATTTAAACTAACACGTTTTGTTTTGAACGTTCCTTATGGCCAATAAGTGACACTGGAAGTGACATGTGTTGATTAAAATTAACAATTCCTCGAAAATGTCTATGTTTCACATAATGCAAGTAAGAATCAAATTGAATTTGTTGTTATTTCATCATGCTTTACTTTTGGCGTTCAGTGGCTGATGTAAGGTTTTAAAACTTGAACCAGTCATGTCATAGGCCTTCCAATCCAATGATGTTCAAGCACTTTCAATCAAATGATGTCCAGTTTTATTGAGGTGCAGTAGGGGGTATACTGAGATTGGGAGAAACTCTATATAAGGAATTGATTGTGTTAAGGAGTTGAAAAAACATTCACAATCCCCAGGACCTTCACAGTACCAATGACTGCAGTTCAGAAAATAACTAGACTTATATACTGATGCTCTTGGCGAGGTGCTATCAGGTAAAAAATAAAATGATTAGATTCAAGGGATTGGAAAAGTCAAATCAGGAAGAAAGATTATTTGCAGACTTAATTGCTACCTATATTTGAGATGGGTGTGGTAATAAGGAATAAAATGATCTCATATTTGCATCTGATGTTATTTGAATGCTGAACAAAGGAAGTGAACATCGCTTAACTACATTACATCTCTCGCACTTGAAATAATTTTGGGGAATCTGTTTGTTCCATTCCTTATTCAACCAATAGCACAGATGGTGCAAAATTGTGCAGCTCTGTTTCCGCACAGTTGACAAAGCTCATGGAAAATGGTCCATGGAGACATATAAAGGTAACTTCATGAGAAATGGGAAGCTCTAAAGGCTTCCGTCATGATAGTGATGCCATGGAGTTTCAAGTAAGAGAACCACATTTTAAGAGACATTTATCAAGGAAATGTTTAAAAAAGAATGAACAACGTCTGTTAGCGTTTAGATTAAGCCTCACTAAACCATTGGCTGATCTTTGGGTGGTGATCAAGGCCAGACTGGCCACCGGGTACCACGTGTTTCCCCAGGAGGCTGGAAGGGTGGGGAGGCATTTTTGTTACTGGGAGCCGGTTTTGGAGCAGTACAGCAGTTTTAAAAACAGTGCAGAGTTTTTTGTGTATCCAACGGGTCTTTAGGCAACAATAAATGTGCCAAGATACTCTGGTCTGATTAATGCACCTACTGGAGAGAGATCAGAATTTTGTCTAGTGGCAGTTTTTACTCATGCAAGGTAGCAAAGAGGGTTAATATGCCTGCTGCAAAGAATGTGCACTATGCAGGTCACAGAACAGTATTGTATGTGCAATTCTGAATGGAATACTGCTTCTTTCACAGAAATCCTTGTGTTACTGTGCAGTTTCATAAGTTACAATCATATTCCAGCACAGTGAGCTAAGAACTGTGATTGAAGAGCTGCATGCAAACTGCATTGTACAGGTTAGAAAGTTATGTGTTTTATCCCTGTCTTTGATTATCCTAATTTTGCTAAAAAGGGCTTGTTTGGGTAGAAATAAATTGTTAGTAAACTCAACTATAACCAATGTGTTACATTCTGAATCCCGAGTTTATGCTTCCCCAGAACAAGCACTCTTAAAAAATGCCTACCAGTAGGGTTGATGTGAATCCTACATCTTGAAGTCCCCTTTGTCTTATGTAACATTTTCTATACAGTGATTTACAAATGTATGATTCAATGTCTCTGTATGTGCGTGTGATGTAAAGTGCTCCAACACCTTACACTGGTAAGAGAGGCACTAGAAAACAGATGAAATACATGTGAGAGAGGGGCTATGGAGAAAAGAGAGAAGCACCAATAGAGGGTGGTGGTGAGGGATTAATTGAAGATCCCCAATAAAGAATGTGGTATCCTGATGCACTCTAAGGTCATCATTTACTGTGTTTTAAAAACTAACACAGTTGAATATTTAATGAAAATGTGTTGCAGAAGTCACAGTTTTTGCCATTTTTTCCCCAAATTTTCTTGGTGGGGCAGAACCCCCTCAAGCCCCATTGTAGTGGTCAAGCTCATTCGCTATGCACCCCATAGGGGCTATTCTGACAAATTTTGCCAGGGCTGCTTTGGGTTCCCAGTCTGGCCTTGGTGATGATGTAGGTCATTTATTGTTCTCTTCCTTAATATATTCATGCTTCATCAGAAGCTCACTTAGATAATTGAAATGGTGAACTCAAGACCAATTCTACTGTAGCATCCTGTCCAGTCCTGGTTTAAACCCTGTGGAGGCCCCTAGGCAGTCGAAATTTCTGAGCCCCCGTTGCAAATTATCTCCTAATACATTTTTAATTTTACTAACCAACAATTTTAATAAACCAATTTATCATAATGTCTATGGTTATGTACTTTAAGTTGTTAATAGGTACATTGCATTAATACAGTATTTTCTCTATAGAGTCTTTAATGTAAAGTTTTCATTTCTTTGAGTCAATTCATTTTTTTCTATGTTTTGGAAACAATCTTAGAAAACTTGATTGTAATCCAGCACTGATTTGTTTCAGCGGACCTAGTTGGAAAACGTTTGAAACAAGCTATTGTGATTTTTTAACAGGTACATATTTTATAAATGAATAAGAATGTATGTAAGAGAGCTGAGGACCTGGCATTTCTACATATTAAAGTGTTCCTTTTTAGCAAATAACTTAGCGTTTTCTTTCAAAACAAGGGTTCAGTATTTCGAGAGAAGACTTCTTTGTTTTCTGATGTGTGACAGAAATGAAAGAGTAGAGTTGTAGAGCTTTTAAATGTGACCTACATTTTTGAAGTATTTTATAATTAACTACGTTGCTAAAAAATAATGGACAATTAAAAAATTCAAATCACACTGCTAGCACAGTTTCACTTAATGTAGCTTTGTTTGTTTTTGTGTGCAGTTATGTGATACCCACTGTGAGGTTTTAAAGACAATTATATGTGTTACGTTCTTTTTTAGGTCGAGCCTAGGCAGCACGCATGCGCTGTCTCTCAGACTGATGTAATTGCTCTATGGGCTCTATGCCCAGCTCTTGGCTTCTTATTGGCTGTGTGCTTGTCATAATTGTATTCTTTGTTTGCTATTGGTTTCGGGCATGCAGTTATCATGCCTCCTTTTGTGTTTATCCCTCCCAAAGTGCAGCGACCAAGTACAATCTTCACACACAGGTTTCCTTTTTATATGTTTGTGGAACTTTTTTTTTTTTTGTATTTGTAGTTGCACTGTGGCAATCAGTATGTTTAGAGCCGGTTTAAATTTTTTTATATTTTTGGTGCTCTGCGTGCGTTGCCTTTAACTTGTGTTTGCACAGCTTTGGTTAATATTTTTTTTTAACGTGCTTTAAGATAGTGCGCGCCTTGCTTTATTGTTATTTAATGTTTGCACAGTTTTGGTTAATAATTATATTTATTTAATGTTTGCACAGTTGCGGTTATTAATTACTCTGCAGCGATATCATGCAAAGTTTCCATGCTGTTACATTGGTCCTCATGACACATACATGCTTTCTCACACATACATGCTCTCACGCACATACACACACATCTTTTCTCCCACACAGAAGTGCACTCTCTTACACACTCGTACTCTGTCTCACACACATCACTCACAGAAACATTCAGATCAATTTTATTTTACATTTACACCATGTCAGGTCAACATCGCAGTGTGCTCTTTGCTTTTCATCTCGTGTTTTCAGTTTTTTCATTTAGTAATTTTTAAAACGTACTTAAATATAGCACTGCGCGCATCAGTTTAATCTGGTGTTTGCAGTGTTACTTTGGTTAGTAATTTTCAAAACGTGCTTAAATATAGCAGGGCGTGCTTTTGAATTCATCGTGTTTGCACAGTTTTGATTATTAATTAGTTTGCAGCTATTATTGAAAGTTTCACATGCTCTCTCACATATGCATGTTCTCACGGACATACACACATCCTCTCTCCCACACAATCGTATTTTCTCTCTCTCTCACACACACACACAAACGCTTTTTCTTTTTTTGTCTCTTTCCCACTTTCTCATTCCCACAGCACTCTCTCTTTCTCTCTATCTCGTTTCCTCTGGTATGCACATATGGACATGGACCTCAGGTGGCACACGCTCCTTAACATATCCATGAGGGCATGTGAAATCAGCCTGTGTGGCACATCCTGGCCTCATGGCTATCATATAAATCAAGGCACATCAATAATGCCTTGACCTACTCTGTGTCATGTGTGTGACTTGCAGGGTGCTTTGACAGCCAACACACATGGATATCCAGGATGAGTAAAGTAACTTTTAGTATTAAAACATGGAGTAGCATAAAAGGAAAATGCCGTCATCCAATCTGACACCAACTTCCATCAAAGTCAACTATGCAGCTTCATGTACATAAACCATACATGGTTTCGTTTGGCATGTACCATGTGTGCTGCATGTTGCCACACACACTGTAAATTGTAAGACAACCATGTTTTAAAAAGATTCACCTTGTTATGGCTCTTCTGTGGATATTGGGCCCCACACCAGGTTCATGTGATCTTAAGGACCTAGGTCAGTGTCAAACTCCATGAGTCTGTCTGTCAACACACACTGCAACACACATACCACACTGCCTTGATACCAACTCAAGCTGTGCTTCATGCTTTCTTGCCTTACCCAATGATCATGAGGTCATGCACAGTTGTAGATGTTTGCTTTGCATTACACAAACAGTATGAGTCAGAGTCCTGTGCATCACAACAGTCAAGAAAGGAAGTTATCTGTGGGGCAGGTTCCTTCTATTTGAACAGCATAGTGTCAAGAAATTAGAACATTCCAGCCTCAGTCGCTTACCATTTTGTGGTACCATTGCACCACTGCTGTTATGTATCCATTAACCAAAAAGTCCACATTCAATCCAGAAGCCAGGGAAGTGGCAATCTGACACCCCTTGTATGTGCCTAAAATAAATTGATCCAAATCTGAATCCAGTGATGAAGTGCATTACATTGCGTTCAGAAATGTGTTCCATGTGGAGAACGATCATGCATCCACCCATGGATTTCAGGCAATAACTGATTATATAAGGTATGTAACCCATGGATTGAAACTTTACCAGTGCATCACTGAGGATGGTATGACCATGAGAGAAATATGCCTGTGACATTGGGCCTCATTATGACCCTGACGGTCACCAGACCACCAGGGTCATGGTTGTGGTAGGACTGCCACCAAAGTGGCGGTCCGACCGCAACATTACAACCATGGCAGATCCCCCACGGTCGGAATGCCGACACGCCAGGTTTCTGCCAGCAAACAGCCTGGTGGTCTCAGCAGTTGGAATCCTCCAAGTTCCCTTTCCGCCAGTCTTTGCATGGCGGTAGCCCCACCATGCAAAGGCTGGCAGAACGAGGGTGCCGGGGGCACATGGGGCCCCTGCACTGCCTTTGCACTAGGCATGGGCAGTGCAAGGGCCCCATGGACAGCCCAGTTGCGCTTTCCACTGCCCAAATTATGGGCAGTGGAAAGTGCGACGGGTGCTGCTGCACACGCCGCACCGCCACATTGGCGTCGGCTCCATTACAAACCGGCATCAATATTAAGGCCCTGTTCACTGCAGGGCCGGCAGGCGGAAACGATGTTTCCACCCTCCGGCCCTGCGGTGAACTCCTAATAGGGCCGAAGGTGTTCAAGCCGCACAGGCAGCCTGATGGAGGTACGAGTTTGGCGTGCAGCCTCCACCGCCCTCCAAACTCGTACTGAGAGCCATTGTCATTGACTAGTTCCATGTGAATGGTATTATGCAGCACACAAAGGTAAAAAGAAACAACTTAATTTAATGTTTTTGTGCAGGAAGGGGTCCCTTCCACCACATAAACAATTGTGCAAACAGCACAGACAGCCTTGCACCGTGCTGCAAGGTTGTCTGCGTTGGTGCTAGTCTTCCTGCACTGCATCAGTGCAAGAAGACCCAGGCAAATCATTTCCTCTTCATGTTCATGATAGATTTATGCCCTCTCCATACCACAAAATGCAGTGCATCAACTTGCCTTGCTTTACTGCATAGCGATAATGATTAGTCTGAAAGTTGATCTCTGTAGCACATGAAATGGCAGTTCGGTGCAGCCTGCACAGTGCAACTTGGAGCCGTTGTGAAAAAATTATCCATGTAATACTTCATTGTGCAGCCACCAGGACAATGCAACTCCGCCCCAAACCTAGCCTTAGTGCAAAATTTAAATTGTGTGCATTTTCAGACTTAGTACAGCTTGCACCTCTTGTAAGCTGTGTTACATAAATAGATGAAATGTCCACTATAGGTAGTGGCTCACCAGTGATACAATTAGTCACACATATAGGCACTCTCAACATGCACATCTAACACATTCATATACAACAAGAATGCCCTCCCATTAGTCCTATGCAATACACTGATATATGTACTCGTTTATATGCATTTCAACAAAGATTACACATTAAAAAAAAAGATGCAATCGTGTAATGCTGTGATGCTTGAATTTTTGCAGCTATTGCATCAGGTGGATGTGATGCTCCCCAAATGATGCATCAGAATGACCGCATGGTGCCTTTTCAGGTGATGTGTAATTCATGCATTGGCTATATATCAATTGCAAGCATCAAAAAAATGACGCATTAGCTAAAAGTGTGACGTATCCACCCAGGAAATGAAGCAATGGCTCTGGCCTGCTGCAAACCAGAAACTATTAAGTTACTTTCACTTTGCCCCACAATCTTTCTGTCTGTGCTTGGTACTGGTTGTGTTTTGGCTATGCTAGAGAGTGCCTTGGTGTCTTTTTTGCAATTGTTGTAGTGTGTGCTGTTCCTTTACTGTCTCTAAAGTTTAATTTGTGTTTTGTATTTGTTTAATGTATTGTTTTGCACCGTGTATTTTCGGGTGTATGTCTTTTGGGGTTTTATTGTTCTTAGGTAGTTGTGGGTTTTGTGGGTATTTTAGGATTTTGGGGGGTCAGACTGTTGTTGAGGAAGGACATGTCTGGGAAGGGCACAGAATATGATTGCCCAGGAGTTTAGAGGCTTCCTGTAGCTCATAACCCACTATCTCCCCAACATTATAGCTTGTGGTGGATGGGTGATCCAAGGATACGACATGCAGGAGTGGAAGACCTGGTGGGGGAAGGTACAGCAACATATGATTAATCTGTTCCACAGTGAGTAGACAATCCACCAACTACAACATCGCTGGTGGATGTGGTCAACTATATGAGTTCGTTAAGTGAACAGAGACATGAAAGTTAGCTACCCTTGTGACATTTTGTAGTAGTTAGGTATTAGATCTGTTCCACAATCTGGCCACCAGATGCATGCTTTGGCTCCTCATATGTGTGTGTACACTTCAGCCTGTCTTACAGATATGTGTCATTAAGGCATGTCAACTGTGCCTTTTTTGTTTCATTCTAACCTGAAGAGTTACATAGCCAATTGCTATTCATATGTACTGTGCTTCACTTGCCGACAGTATATGCATTCTACATTTACAGTGCAATGTATCATGTTATGTCTTGTAGGTAGACCAGACCCATAAACAGTCAGAGAGGTGGAGAGCTTCAATGATCCAAATATTACCAGTGAGCTTCATCCGGTAAGCTTATTGAATAGTACAAGGATTGTGTGTGATGTAGGATACTGTATACAATGCCATGTTCAATGTGCATCCCTAACACAAAGGAAACATAAGTCATATAAAGGATAGTTCAGGAAGCTAGATTTGAATTGTAGCATGTCCAGTTGCCTCTGACTAATGTCAAGGTAAATATATTGCCAGGCGTAAATGGACCACATGATAGATGGGCTGACAGAGGAGCCATGGCCAAAATGCCAAAGTCTGTGAAAATATGTGATAGTGGATTCATAGATGACCATGGCTGGGGATGATAAACCTGCCAAATGCATTTCAGGTGCACAGTTCTACTGTAGTTGCTGACATTGCATTCTCTGTCCAACTTTTTATGGCCAGTCCACACAGGAGGGGTGGAATCACACAACAGTGAAGACAGAAAGACCATGGGCTATAGTTACAAGGACATGAAAAGCCATGCAAGGTGGCTCTATGTGGGCTTGTAGATTTGGCTGTTAGATCAGGCATCCTTGCCTAATCCAGTCCCTGGGCCCTTGAAAGGAGAAGCTGGTGAAAAACCAAGAAAAACCAAGTGCACGGACCTCGGACGCCACCCAGACTGACGTCCCTGTTGGATCCAGTGACGCCGCCTGCTACTGAAGCCGTGGTTCCCCTTCTGGAGTGACATGACCCGGGAGACCTGACGCCACGGCAGCCTTGCCGAAGTCCACGACTCAGTGAGTTCTGAAGTGATGTGTCACCGATGTACGTGACACCCGCTTCTGCCACGGCTCCTACAGTCTTGTGTCATGACCACAACCCTGTGAGGTCACCGCACCATGTCACAAACGACGGATATCGACCCTGCCGGAAGTGCAAGGATCTTACGCTTCGCACCAATGCTGCTGCACCTCCACAGCAAGGACCTGATACCTTGCACCGACGCCTCCACTTCTTTGCTCCGCAGCACCGGAACAGATGCCGCACCGGATACAGCAATGCCTCAATCCCCGACTCTGTGCACTGGCTTGTTTCCTCATTTTCACAAGGTACTGTATCTGGGGGTCCATGCAACTCCTTGACCAGTGCCAATGGCGTCAAATTGGTGGGAACAACTCCATCACGATGCCATGATATCACCAATTTGAAGCATTTGTGTTTCTAAGCACCATATTGAAGTTTAATCTCTAAAAAATCATAACTTTGCTTTTGTATGTTGGAATTATTTTCATTTTGGTCTTGTTTTACTCAGATAAATATTGGCTATTTTTCTACACTGCTTTTGTGGTGTTTTCACTGTGTTACTGTGTGCGATAGTACAAATACTTTACACATTGCCTTTGAGATAAGCCTGACTGATTGTGCCAAGCTACCAAGGGGGTTATCCTAGGTGTTTCTCCCTTACCCTGACTAGAGTGAGGGTCCCTGCTTGGGCAGAGTGTAAACTGACTGCCAGAGACCACATTTCTAACAATGGCCTTGCTATGTGCGCCACAGAACTGTCATTAAACATAACTTTCAGTGGTTCCCAAACTTTTTCGATCCCCGACTCCTTTGACCTAATGGCCGTGTTGGCCATGGCTCCCCATTATGTTACTTTTTTTTGGCAGGTGGGGGAACGTAATTCCAGCCTCGGGAGTACTACCATTTTTAGCCTGGAAATTAATGGAGTCGAAACTCATGAGGGCATTAGAGAGCTTTAGAAGAGCACCAGATGACACTACATAGGGTCAGGCTTTTTTTTTTTAAATAGGCACTGATGAGATTAAGTAATTTGCACAGAATCAAAGGATGGTAGCCGACGCCAGGACTCCAGCCTGGTTCCCCAGTTCTAAAGTCAACAGCTCTAACTGCTAGGCCACATCTCCTCCTTTGACAAAACTGGTGACTGGTGACTGGTGGCGGCTGCTTCTGACATCTCCTTCCTGTGCTAGAATGGGTCAGTTATTATTTTTCAGTTTTTCTTGGATATTCTCTTTTCTTCTCAGACACCTTCATACATTATGGGCCTCATCCTGACCCTGGCGGACGGCGGAGGCCGTCCGCCAGGGTACCGCCGCTGAATGACCGCACCGCGGTCAAAAGACCGCGGCGGCCATTCAGACATTTCCTCTGGGCCGGCGGGCGCTCTCCAAAAGAGCGCCCGCCGGCCCAGAGGAAATGCCCCTGCAACGAGGACGCCGGCTCAGAATTGAGCCGGCGTAGTTGCAGGGGTGCGACGGGTGCAGTTGCACCCGTCGCGTATTTCAGTGTCTGCTAAGCAGACACTGAAATACTTTTCGGGGCCCTCTTACGGGGGCCCCGCGGCACCCCCTACGGGCCATCCTGTTCATGGCGGGTTTCCCGCCATGAACAGGATGGCGGTAGGGGGTGTCAGAATCCCCATGGCGGTGGAGCGCGCTCCGCCGCCATGGAGGATTCCCCCGAGCAGCGGAAAGTCGGCGGGAGACCGCCGACTTTCTGCTTCTGACCGCGGCTGAACCGCCGCGGTCAGAATGCTCGTGGGAGCACCGCCAGCCTGTTGGCAGTGCTCCCGTGGTCGGTGGCCCTGGCGGCCACCGGCCGCCAGGGTCAGAATAACCCCCTATGTCTTTCTGGTATCCATCTTGCTTTGTCAGCTCCAGAGAAATGAACTCTGGTTTCATTGTTCCCACATTCAGATTTTTCACAGAGGCTGGGCGCTCTGGAGTCTCATGTCTTTCTCTATTTACCTGTTCCTACACTATTTACAGTTTGTCTTCTTTATTCTCTAGTTCAGGTTGCTGAAAATCATTTATTGGAAACTATTTTTGTTCTTTTGTCATAGGGATATTATTAATGGTACTTTGGCGTCCTCTGCTGGTCACAATAGTTAATGCAGGGTGTTCTGTTTACAATAAATACCATGATGAAAGCTACCGATTCAAAGCACCTCCAAGTGGTTCCCAAACTGTGTGCGGCGCCCCTGGCTAGTTTTGACGACGCACCAGGGAGCCGCAGCGCACAGATTGGGAACCACTTTGTTAGGCTGTTTTTTCACCCAATATACTCCCTGATGGCAGATTAAAATTTGATCTGCATTGGGTCTTTTTATGTGTCCTTTTTTCCTCCTGCTTTGCTTGTCTCTAGCATTCTGCCTGTATCGTTTTTCGAAAATGGTATAGCAAGCCAGCATTACGACTTGAAATGGATTTGTTGATTAATCCTCTGAAAAGAGTTTGCTTAAGGAAAAAACTGTTTCAAGTTAACTTGATTACCTACGAAGGGTTTTGATTGAGTTGGAGCTTTTAACATCTGATAAACTAGCTTGAGTTGCCATATTTACTCCAGGTTTGCTTTTCCCTGAGTCATTGGACATTGTAGCATGGGGGTAGGTACCTGAACCATGACCAACAGATGGTTCTGGCCAAACCGCAGGGTTTTCTCTATTATTGGATTAGTCAGTGGCAAAAGATTACTTGAGGACATTTAGAGCAGGAGAAGGCGCTCATAGAAAATGATCTGAATTGTGTTGTCTTTTCAGCGGTTTGAGGATTGATTTGTGTATTCCCAGAAATGCTCGGAGACTTCCGAATGTTTGACATATTCACCTAGGTTGCAGAAAGAGCCCTCTAAGCATTGATCAGGACTACCCGAGAGGTCCTGATCTTTTGATGGATTACTGCTTAGCATGCTGTTAAACAGCTCTAAAGTACCTCTGTTAGTACCAGATGTTATATTTGGGGAGGACTGAGGCAGCATTACTATAACATCTGGGAGAGTATCATCCAAAGGAAGTAAGGTTTTTGATTCTGATCCTTTGTGTTTCTTCCATAAAAGGGGGGAATTCATTTTCTCCCTGTTTATTTGATTCAGTTGCATTTATTGTCTCAGTAGCATTCAAATACCCAGTCTTTGTAATCAAATCAAATTCCAGTGGGGTATCCTGAACCGAATCATAAAGGGGAACTACCCCTTCTAGTTAATCTTTCAGAACTCTACATTCTCAAAAAAGGATGAATAGAGAAAGCCTCCCTTAGGGAACCAATCTGTAGGGACCTCTTTCTTGGGCTCAGCCCCTGCTGGCATCATTGCTATTTTTGGAAGACTTTTCCTGGTACACAGTTACTTTATGGTCATTATTCGAAGAGACTTACCACTTGTTTCCTGGTGAGAATGTATAACAGATGTTAGTGGTCAGTGTATTATTGCATATTACTAAAATCAGACATGTGAGCATAGCTCGTATTCGCTGAATATTTGTAATCACAAATAAATCACCCTTCACAATCGTCATCTTTGCTTTAAAAGTAAAAATCAAAGCAATGATTTGCGGATTTTGACCATTCCATACGGTAAAATCTGTTAATTCTCTCATTCATTTTATCTCCCTCCCTTGATTATTTTCTTCTGTATTTATGTATTAACCTATCTTGCTAGATAGTGAATTGAGACTCTGCTTAGAAATGGGTTAAATGCAAGGCAAGAAAAGACAGAGGAATGGTATATCAAGACAACTGAAGCAGAGGTGGAAGGAAGGTAGAGAGATAGACGATGTAGAGGAGCATGTTAAAGAGAGAAAGGTACACTAGCCACAAATACTTCTAAACTATAAAGAGGGAGACTGAGATACGGAAAAAGAGGTGGAGAGATAGGTACGATTTTAGAGTAAGGCAGAAAGGTAGCAAGAGATAGAGTTAGAGAGAACCATACATAGCGGGAGACAGAGAGGTAGCTTACACTGACGGGTGAGGCAGAGTGCGAGAGCTAAGGTAGAATGCATTGTGAGTTACAGATAGACAGTGGTAGACAGGCAGCTGGGGTGGTGTTATTGGTATTTCAGTGATTGGGCTTGTAAGAGTTGTGGGTCATGATTTATGTTTCAATAACGTTGCCAGGGGCCACATGGAAGATGGAGGTACAGGGCCATTGACCACTTTGAGCATAGCTTAAAGCAGCTCTTCTGTAAATGGTTAGCATCAAATTGAAGGCATTGTGTGAAAGGTAGTCAATCAACATAGCAGAAGGTTTTGTGATAAAAAAATAAATAATGAGACAGTATTTTTGGGAAAGTGTATATAGTTGATGTATGAAATTGGGTTTTTGATTGAGGTGGGTGAGAACCTTTCTCAAGCAACAACCACAATGTGTCAGGGTGAACTACAAAAGTGGCTAAATTAACCTGTACTTAACCCCATAGTAGCTTGGTGCAAAAGCAATCAGGCTTAACTTAGTGGTAAAGTGTAAAGTATTTATCCGGCACACTAACAGTAACAAAGTGAAAACACAACACAAGAAATATCCCACGCTAAATTAGAACAGGAGAGTAAAATTTAATAAATAAAATTAGCCAAAACAACATAAGTCCAATAAGTGGAAACGGAGATGTGCAAATTTAAAGGTTTAAGCAAAAATAGCACCATGAAGCAGAAAGCACTGATGGATTCTGGTCACGCTTAACCAGGACAAAGTCACAAGGTTAGGTCAACCACAATGTAGTGCGGGCTAGATACAGGAACCAAGTTAGTCTTAGTTAAAAAGTTACTGTAGGAAAGTGCCTCTTTACGTATGGTCACCACCACGTTTTGTCCAAATGCTGTTGTGTATGACTCTGTTAGTGAACTGGAAGCCTGCTAACTAGGCCCCAGTGGTTTTGCTCTCTCCCTTAATTGTTTTGTCGACTTGGTAATTCCCTGATTGGCAAGCAATTTGCCCTCTTATCCACTCCTGGTAAATGGTACCCAGGGTATGCAGGGCAGAGGTGGTAAAGGGGTCCCCAGGTCTGCAGCACGAGTTTGTGCTACCGAAGGTGACCCACACAAATTGCTGATTGTGGAAGTGCCATTGCAGACTGCCAGAGCAGTGCAAATTGCTTGAGTTCAACTGTGCCCACACCATGAGTGGCACAGTCCAATGCACTGCCTTACATATATGTCAGACACCCCAAAGGAAGGCCTCTGCAGCCCAGGAGGCATGGTGCATTATTTTTAAGGTGCAGGCATGTAAGCAGAAGCCGAAATGCCTCCATAGTGTTCTTTCCATTCAAGGACACGAGATGTGCAGGCTGGTTCATAGGTTAACATGAGCCTTAAGCTGACTCGGGTCGATAGCGCCATTAAGGTACTGCTTAGATTCATCAATTTTGGTGTCAAACAACATGATTTCTCTACCCCAACACGAATCTGGTGTCAAGGGAGGGCTGGCATGCACCCAGGTGGCACACTTGAAGTTGCCCATCAGTTTGCCCACCTTCTTTGTGCTTTGGATGGTCAGCCCACACTTGCTGCCACAAGGACAGGCTCCTGACCTCATGCCAGGTAGTGTGTGCACTCCCAGGTAGTCAGAGACAAAGGTTGAGGCAGGAAGGAGGTCACATCTCCCCCCCACCACTGCCAGGTTAGTGAATAGGCACATCAGGGCAGTGAGCTTCAAAGGCTTCACCACCTCTGATAGCCATCTGTGCTGTCCCCAGTGGAGGAAACAGCCCTCCCCCTCCCCCGGGCACATTTGCTTGTGGTCAGGAGGGAAATTAGGTATGCAGGATAGTGCACAACCCCCGCAGGCTGACCACACCTCTAGGGTAAGCAGCTCAGTCTGTACACTACATTTTAATTTCTGCCATATTAGGAGTGGCAGAATGCATGGTTTTGGGTAGGAAAATGTGACCTAAACCACCGGATGTGGTCACCTCAGGGTCCGATTAGCTGTAGGAGCTAGCTGCCCATTGGCCACTAGTCTCCACACCCCTAACTCCCCTAAATCCAGGATTTAAGGGACACCCCTCACACCAGAGCCTCAGACCTGATCGACCAACTTCAAGGAAGGACCAGACTTTGCCTACTGCAACAAAGCAAAAGAGGGATACTCTGTCCCTGAGGCAAAAGGCAGGGAACAGCATGAACACCCTTATCCTTGGCTGAAACTCAACACTCCTGGCCAGATTGACACCTGTGGAAGCTGAAAACACCCTCAGTCTCCCTTCGACTAGTGGCACTAGTCCCTTGCAAACTGCGGGTAAAAACGCGCACAGGATCCGAAGAGTCATAGGCTATCGGGCCTGCCATGGGATTGATGAAAGCCAGGTGGTCCAGTGTCTTCTGGGAGTTGTAGTATTGCCTGTCCTCAAGTTAGAGGCCGATGCGTTGCTCCACCGGACCCTGTGAAATTCCCAAAGCTTTTCTGCTCCTTTACTGCTACCAAGGCTTGTGGTTGCTAGTCCGGTAACCCCCACACTCAACGCTGCAAGTGCAGGGCACATCGTGCAGCCTTGATCCAACATCTGCAACCCAACCCCAGCTGAGACTTTGCATCCCTTTGTTAGCACTGCAGGGTGAGTGGTAAAATCAGCACCACCGTGAATCCCGGTAAGCACCACAGACAGCCTGGACAACTCTTCACCTGTACACCACAGGCCAAGTAAAACTGAACTGACTGTCATGATCTGGTCCTAGGAAATGCACAACCTTTACCCTGCAAAGGTTCCATGTAACTCGTTCCTTAAGGACTGTTTTGCAGACAGTGGTGTTTTCTCCATGGATTTCAATGCAACATTTAAATGCCATTTTTGCTGTGACTTAATTTTACTTCTAAAAAATCAAAATTATACTTATGCAATTCTGTTTGTTTTGTTGTCTAAATTAAGATAAAAATAAGCTCTATTTTTATAAACTGGTGACAGATTTTTTTCTAGTCATGTCAATGACTTATTGTCCAGATTGGTGCTCTAAAATGCTTAACACATGTTCCTCTAAGTCAGTTGTCTTCAAATGTTTCTATGCTCCAATGGGTAAAAAAACGCATCATGGCCCCCACCAATTTTTTTACAATTGTTCCAAATGAATTGCCAATGTTTACATATGAAGAGACTTATTTAAACATTGCAGTTGTTCTTTTACTCTTTTAAAAATGCAATCAAATACATGATGCTACACATACTATTCTGGCTAGGCAGGCCCCACTAGTGTGTAAAAGTATTCACAGTGTTCAAGATTATTAGAAGTGATGGCTGGGATTTTGAAGAGTATTTAGAGTCCCTTCCCTTTTGGCATATACTCCGAGCTTGGATACAAATAACAAAACATGTTAGTGATGGCCCATTACCAAACGGTTTACTGCTGGCCATGTTTTAGCTTAAAACAAAGCCCTGGTATCAGCATAATGCTTCTTTTGGATAGAACCTGGCACCCCCACTGGGATCATATGCAGTCCCCCCAGTTTAACGACCCCTGCCCTAGGTAAAGCTTGACTGCTCTTTGATACGCTATCAGGACTTAGGGAAGGATTTACTAGTGTGAATCTAAGGACCACCTTTGGGGTATTGTGAGAATATTACATGGTGAGAACTAACCCCCACACCACATAATACTCCACTTTCCTACAACTACCATCTCAAAGTCTTGCACACATAGTTCAAAACTTCATGATTTCATAGGAGGAGCACAACTGATGCAAGCCAAGGATCTGGGAGGCACCTCCCTCTTGGGGATTAGGAACTCACTCCCGTAAAGGGCAACAGGGCATAGACAGGTCCATTTGCATGTCTTGGCAGGTAGAGTTGCAAGTCCAGGCTGGGCCAGTTGTACTAGGTCAGTTGGGCAGTACAGGGATGCATCTGCAGCCTGTTGTGTCCCTCTAGCTCAGAACAGGAGGTCAGCCAAATGACACTTGAAGTCACTCAGGTTGCTCAGGAAAGAAGAGAATGGGTCCACTCTGCCTTCTCAGAAAGCAGACAAACACAAATGATGGACCGAATGTGGAACCAATCAAACATTCACCCCAAATCACAGATCTGGGTTTAATCCATCAATTCTTTTGCTGATATGCAAATCAGTCTTGACCCTGTTCCCCATGGGAACAGTCCAGCCTGAACTGTCAGGCCAAGTCCTCCCTGGACCGGAAACAAGCATCCTGGGATCAGTTTCAGGGTATCTCCTTTCATCTCAGAAAGCAGGGAGGATCTCAAGCAGCAGGGCGGTCCCTTGAAGAACAAAGTCAGCCTCAAGCAGCAGAGCCGTCCTCTGGGGAACAAGGCTGGCCTCAAGAAGCATGGCAGTCCCCTCACAGCAGCAGAGCAGCCCTCTGAAGACAAAGCAGACCTCCAGCAGCAGGGAAGTCCTCTAGGGAAAAATGCAGTCCTTCTTTTGTAATGTCCACAGATCCAGGAGTGTAATGATGAGTGGCTTAGGAGGTCCAACATTTATACCTTTATACCTGGTGCTACCCTTTGAAGTCGGATTACTTCTAGTCCACCTCCACAAATTGTTCTGGAAAGTTCTTTGCTTCCCCTTTCCTACCCTGCCCAGGCTCCAACAAGTCTAGGTTGACCAAAGCTGATGTCAAATTATTTTGTGGGAGTGCTGGAGGCAGCCCTTTGAAATGTAAGTGGGGCAGGGACAGCTCTGCCCCTCCCATCCTGGCAGATTGGACCTCTCCCAGATATGCCCAGGTCTAATTGTTTGCTGTCAGGGCCCAATACACATTCCTGACAGGGGAGCAATTAACAGGCCCAGGCAGCTGGACACTCAAAGAAGACCTCAAAAGTTTAGAGTATGGAAATGGCAACTTTCTAAAAGTGACATTTTCAAAGTTGTAATGTAAAATCCGATTTCACGATTAAATGTTAAATTACAATTCATTTGAATACAAATACAAAATTTCAACCTGCTCCCAATCAAAAGTTAGCACTTATTAAATGTAATAAGGTAACCCAATGTTAGCCTATAGGAGAGGTAGACCTTACAGTTGTGAAAAAAAATGTAGTAGTTTCTCACCACCAGGATTTTTTAAAACCTAAAAACATGTGTCCTGCTTCTTAAATGCAGTGAACCATGCCCTGTGGTCAGTCTAGGGCTACTCCAGGGGTGGCTTATATGTGTTAAAAAGGAAAGTTTAGGCCTGGCAAAAGGTTTATTTCGCCAGGTAAAATTGGATGTTTGCAATTGTGCCACCAGTTGAAATTGCAGGTCTGAGATATGTTTTAAAAGGCTTCTTTTATTGTGTGGCACAATGAGTGCTGCTACTTACCAGTAGCATTTAAGTCACAGGCCCTGGGTACCCATGGTACCATATATGAGGGACTTAAATTAAATGCATCAGTCATGTGTAAGCTAATTGTGCCATGTTTTAGGGGGACAGTATAAGCATTTTATCACTAGTTAGCAAGGGTAAAGTGCAAAGGCATTTATATTTTCATAGAAACCAATTTATAGAATGTCTTTTTAGTTGAAATTGGCTCTTGAATTCTTATTGTCTAAGTGTAAATGCAATAGTTGCAAATCTTACTTTCAGGAAGAATGTTGTTGCAGAACTTTATTTCAAGGCTTTACTTCATTATTGCATATTTACACCTTTTACGTTGTTAAACAGTTACTATGAAAGCTTATAACTTGCTGACACTTCACCACCCATAAACACCATCCATCGCTGACCCCTCACAACCCCTAAGAACTAGCAATCCCGGCCCCTTAAAGCCCTTTCCCACATCTAAACTACAATCATCCCTGAAGCATAAAAGTCCATTCTACCCCAAAAATCCACATTCCTTGAACCATAAAATCACTTGCTACCATAATTCCCCCCACTTATTAATCATAAATATCCCTTTCTTCGCCTAAACCCCACTCATCCCATACTTCTTAAAAGACATCAGCACACCCAAATTCCACTGATTCCTTAATCCTTAAAAACTCTCCCCGCCCTTAAAACCCTCTATCCATGGCCCAAAAGAAATCCTAATCACTCTAAACTACTCATCCCTGAACTCAAAAAACCCCTCCTACATCTAAACTTCACCCATCCTTGGATCATAATCAGGCGCAGCTCCTCCGTTATGGCGGAGGAGCGTTGCCCCCCCCGCCAGCCAGCAGCTGCAAAATGTTTACAATAAAATGATAATAAACTATGTTTCTTATCATTTTATTATGAAAGGGGAAGGGCCAAGGGCTATAGCGAGCACAGAGGGGGAGTGTACAGCACTCCCCTCAGTGCGCATGTAGGTTTGGCCAGCCGTCTCGGGCCGGCCAAACACACATGCGCAGGGTGCTGTCTCCAATCCAACACTGTGTTGCCGGGTTGGTGACAGCAAGCAGAGACTCCCACTCTGCCTCAGCGCACCCTGGCTTTAGCACTCCGGCTAATACAAATGCTGCTGTCATGCTGCCAGTGCATTGACAGCAGCATTCGGATTGGCCACAGGTCAGGCTGGGAGCCTGTGCCTGCAGCTGCAGTGGAGGCAGAGGAGCGGCACGGTGGTGGCAGCGGCGGGGAATCAGGTAAATGTTTTTTATTATTTTTTCTCCACCCGCTGCGCACCGCCCACCCCATCAACTCACCACGAGCCACTCCTGATTGTAGTACAATCATTCACCACCCTAAACTCCACCATATCCTGAACCCAAAAAACTCTTCACCACCCCAGCTGCTACTCATAAATAAACCTTAAAAATCCTCACCAACCCTAAACTCTGCCCATCCATGAACCCTAAGACCCCTCATCAGCCTTTCACTCCACCCATCCCTGAAAGCAAAAACACATCAAACACCTAAACACTACTCATCTGGGAGCCCTAAAAAAATCCCACCACCTCAACACTCCATCCAATTTCTGATCCCTAAAATGCCTTTAAATGCCAGAACTTCAATTATTCCTGACCTCTAAAAAACCCTCATTAACTTAAACATTACCTATCCCTGATCCCAAAAACCCAGCAGTAGTCCTAAACAGTAAACACCCAAGTTTAATGTAATTTTGGATTTCTCCTTAAAAGTATCTTCCCTTTAAATGTTTCCTTTAATTTTGTATTCCTTTTATTTCTTTAAAATTGCCTTTTCTTAAAATTGATTTCCATGATTTGGCTTCTTCCAATGTGGTTTCTCAGTCTTCAAGTTCCATTAAGCACACACATCATCAGAAAACATGAAGGGTGAAGGTAAAATGTTTGAGTGTGATCATGCAGAGATGGCCAAGTCAACAATCGAAGCTTGTAAGAATGAAGGGGGTCTTTACGACCTCTGCGGTCTTCCTTGAAGACCGCCGAGGCCGCGGGAGACAGAATACCGCAATTGCCGGCGGTATTCCTGCCTCCCTATTATGACATTTCCGCTGGCCCAGCGGAAATGTCACATCAACATTGCTGCCGGCTCGTAATAGAGCAGGCGGCAATGCTGATGTGCAGCGGGTGCAGTAGCACCCGTCGCACATTTCACTGCCCGAAATTCAGGCAGTGAAATGTGCGATGGGGCTATGCCTGGGGGCCCCTGCACTGCCCATGCCAAGTGCATGGGCAGTGCAGGGGCCCCCAGGGGCACCCCAAGTCCCCTTACCGTCAGCCTTTCCATGGCAGTGTTTACCGCCACGGACAGGCTGGCGGTAGGGGACTGATAATCCCCAGGGCAGCGGTGCTTGCACCGCTGCCCTAGGGATTATGACCGCCAGGCGGAGACCTGGCGGTAAAGTGGAGGGGCCGGTGGTATGGCCGTGGCTTTTGCGCCACAGTCATAATAGCTGGCGGGACACCCCCAGCCTGTTGGCGGTGTGCCCGCCACCTTACCGCTGGCTGCCAGGGTCAAAATGACCCCCGAAGTCTGTAGCTGGATGTTTTAAACTCTCACCAAGGTTGCATGGGAGAGAGCAAAAAGAAGGCAGTCCAGGAGTTAAATTGAAGATGGTGAAACATGGAGTATGTGAATACAACTGGCCGAACAGTACTTGCAAGAGGTGCATTTCTAGATATGTTTTAACAAGAAATTGTAAGTGGAATCAAATAGACAAGAAGGGCAACGTGCGGCATCTTAGTTTCATTTTGATTTTAAATCAATTATAGCAAAAAGAGGCATATTTAAAGGCCCAGGTTGAATATTACTGGTTTTAGAATGGCTGCATTAAATCCAGGATCACATGCAAAAAAAAACAAGTAGTAGTAGTCGTAGTACTATTACTACTACTACTACCTATAATAATACTAATAGCAAAAAAAGCTAAAAACCAGTGGTGGCTGGTGGCTTTTGAAAGTAGTTGGGCATAAAAGTGACCTTTAACTGTCACCAAGTGAGCAAAGCGAGTGACACCACTGGACCCGAGGGGGTTCCGTGGGTAACGGACACTGTCTCCACATTCACTGGGCAGGCCACTGTATGCAGACATGCTTCACATTAACATGATGCCAAAACATGATTCTGATCGGGTAGGAAGGCAAGTTCTAATGTGCCACACGAAATATTCAGTTCCCATTTAGCAAGTGGTGAAAAAATGTGAACATGTTGAGAGGGCGTTTCTCAAGATGCCTTTTTCACACACTGTGTTTTTTTCTTAAAAGGCAGTCCAACTCAGCTAATGTTTATTAGCAGGATGCACACCCATCTCACATCTTGGCTATTTCATTTGAAATAACAACACTAATGTGTACTTGTCTGGTATGTTGGCAGAAGCTCTTTACTTGTCTGCAGTGTGTGTCACCACGTAGCAGCACTAGGAGAAAAGAAAGCAAAGTTTGCCCATGTTTTTGGGACGCCCGCCACATGGACAGTTCTGCTGTCAGCAAGGATTTCTGAGGTCCGTGCACATACTTCCTGAAGGAAGCCCAGAAGGGGATGACAAAAATCACATTGGCTAATCACTGTTTGCTTTAAAATAAAGAAGCTTAATAATTGGCCATGTTGTGTACGCTTCCTGCCCCTGCACTGTTGGATGTGGCGTGCCCAAGTTGGAGCTTCCTGAGGTCCAAAGAGCCAAGGCCGATGTAGCTCTCATGCTATTTAATTCATTAAATAGCAACAAAACGGGGCTGAGATTAGATGGACAAGGCAATAAGGCCCCCTACTGAAGAAACAGAAAGCTGCGTTAGCTGGCCTGTTCCCTGCTGTCTAAGCAGAGTGAATTTAGAAGCTGAGAAGCCTGAAGTACGCATTTCAGGCTGGCCGAGTGCAGAAACCGGTCAGTCTGTCATGTGCACTTTTTGCTCTTTATGACAGGCATACCTCTCCCCTTCTTAATGGGATTACCAATACAAATAACTGCAGCCCCACCAAACACGAATATTTAAAATCACCAAAAATTTGAATTAACAGTTAACAGTAGATATTTTTCTTTCCAGGGTGGATTGTGGAAGAAAGCAGTGGGTCAATGCCCTTCCGCTCCTTAAAAGGAGCTGGCACCTGTGACTGAATATGTGCCTCAGTGTGTGCTGGGTATATGTGCTTTAACGCCCTTTGTCCGTTGGGCTGGGTTCTTATATGTGTGTTGTCCACTTGTGCATCCAGAAATGTAACTCAGCATAGACACCTGAAATAACCCACACTTATTTTTTGTGCCAGTGCACATTTTTTGTTCGTTTGCATGCGCCCACTAGTCCAAGCATGCAGCTACCAGGCTGCACACTCATCTTAATGTGTGTGGCATTCCCTGCACACCTTATTTTTTTACCATTCCAAACCACACTGGATCGGTAAAATAATAAAGTATGATGAACAGCATTCCAGGATGGTTACCCAAATGTGTGCATGCATATGTAGAGGCTCACTATTACTATAAAAATGTCGACCCATACATGTCCATGCAAGGGAGACCTCTAGGAATGTTTTTTACAGTGCTTTATATTTCTTCAGCTTTCCAAGATGACTGGCGTACCTTCAATTATTGTTACGACTCTCAAGTTCCAACGTATGATTCGTTGTTGTGTGAAGTGAACTACCTTATTTTGCTGTGTACATATCCTGAGATTGTTATGTTTTGAGAAGAAACCACGTTTGGCTTTGCTGTAACATTTGTTTAATTGTTTAGTTATTTTTTTGTCATTTTCGGTTGACACGAGTGATGCCTAGAGGTCTGCAGATGTAGCATTTTCCTATTTAGCTCTAGAGATATGTGCTATTTTACTGTTGTGTATTCATAAAATTAAAAAGATCAGCTCATTATGTTTACATAAATGTGCCTGGTCGGTCTCAGCAACTGTTTTCCCACCCTTTTTCATCTCTTAAAAGTACATACATCAATCTTCAAGAGTATAATGTCGAAAGAACGGAATCAAATATCTCCAACAGAGAAACACTGGCTAATTACAATATCTTTTTTGTTTTAAAACAAGTCTATTCAATTTTCAATATAAATAAGGCATGAATATCTAAATGGAAATAAATAAAGAGTTGTTGGAATGCCGCTGTTACGTAGTCGCCATGTTAACACAAAACACATTGATTAAAATGAAAATACTTATTATTAAATATGTATCTGATAGAGACTTCTGGTTGCAGATTCCTTACCTTAGAATTTTCCCCCAGGTGTCAGACTGGATCTGGAGATTTTTCTTCGAGCAATACCCTTGCACGTCGGTAGGTGGCGTTGGTCACTCTGCAGGCTTCGTAGGCGTTGTGGTCACTGTGATGATGTCAGGAGTAGTAAATAGACGCCGCCCTCGCACAGTGACGTCAGTTCTTTTCTTTCCGCGCCACGCGCTAATCCGGAGAAGAGCTACCCTAGGCTGTTTTTGGGCCGAATTTGACCGTTTTGTCGAAGATTTTTGTCTGTGAATTTGGTGCGTCGAGATGTCCACGAAGACCGGGTTCAAGCCTTGTGAGGACTGCCATCGGACGGTGCCAGTGACGGACCATCATCGCGTTTGTCTGTGGTACCTCTGGCGTGACCACGACCCAAAGTCGTGCTCCGAGTGTCAGGCCATGCACCCAAAGGCTTTGATGGAGCGGTCCCTAAAGCTAATGGCAGCCCAGCACTCAACTCCGTGTAGGTCCCGGTCTCGCGCGAGAGGAAGGTCACGAGATCGGTTGCGGAGTCATCACCACTCGTCTTCTTCTAAATCCTCGGGTCAAGGTAAGAAGAAGTTGAAGTCCCATCACTCTCCGACTTTGCCCCTTCAATCGGCCGAGGTGACACGGGAAGAGCATCCACGCACTAGGCCTCCATCCTCCGAGTTTCCCGGAGCCCGAGCAACCCCCGTCCAACTAAAAGAGTTTTACGAGGCCTTGTGCCTCATATTTGGGTGGGCCGACCCCGATATGGTGCCTTTGGGCCCAAGGGGTTCGGCAGAGGGGCCTTCGGGTTCCGTGCCACAGAGGCCACCTCCGGATCCGTGTGCGGATCCGCACCGGCGCCGGTCGCGCCCTCGAGACCTTCCCCGGCGCCGGATCGATTATTGACAAGAACGACCGGACCCAAGTCATCTTGGTGGCCCAGGACTGGGCTCGAACAGTGTGGTATCCAGAGCTATTGAGCATGTCCATCGATCCTCCACTCAGACTGCCTCTTCGGGTGGGTCTTCTGTCGCAGCAACAGGGGACGGTTCTTCACCCGAACTGTCCAACCTCCACCTTCATGCATGGAGATTGAGCGGCAACAGTTGACGGCTTTTGCCCTTCCACCCGAAGTCTGCAATGTTATCTTGCCAGCCAGGCGTCCATCAACTAAAACTGTATACGCCTGTTGTTGGAATAAATTTGTGGCATGGTGTACCAACAAATCTGTTGATCCCCTTTCTGCCCCTCTGTCAGAGGTTCTTCTATTCATTCTTTCTTTAGCTCAGTAGGGCTCTGCTTTGGGCACCCTTAAAGGGTATTTATCTGCCATTTCCGCCTTTCTTAGGCTACCTGATCAGCCCTCACTCTTTAAATCTCCTATTGTGAGTAGGTTCTTAAAAGGGCTAACCCACTTATTGTCTCCCACTCCATTTATCATGCCGCAGTGGGACCTTAATCTTGTACTTACTTATTTGATGTGTACCCCCTTTGAGCCAATGCATAATTGTCCCTAGCGGCTCCTCACATTCAAAACTGTCTTTCTGGTTGCTATCACCTCTGCTCGCAGAGTGAGTGAGCTTGAAGCCTTCTCCTCAAAACCCCCGTACTTGTCTGTACATGCTGACAAAGTAGTGTTACGCAATAGAGCTTCCTTCCTTCCTAAGGAGGTTACACCATTTCATGTAGGCCAGTCCATCACAGTCCATCACTTTGCCTACCTTCTACACACCCCCACATCCTTCCCATGAGGAGGAGAGATTCCACCGTCTGGACCCAAAAAGAGTGTTGGGGTTCTACCTCAATTGTACTAAAGATTTCCGGGTGGACAATCAACTCTTCGTTGGCTATGTGGGTGCGAAAAAAAGGGAAGGCAGTGAAAAAGCGTACCATCTCTCGATGGGTGCTTCTTTGCATCAAAATGTGCTACGCTTTGGCCAAGAGGCAACCTCCTGAAGGCTTGCGTTCTCAGTCTGCCAGAGAAACTGCTGCTTCCACTGCGTTAGCATGCGGAGTTCCTATCCTGGATATCTGCCAGGCAGCTACGTGGGCATCCCTGCACATGTTTGCTAAGCACTACTGCTTGGACAGTCGAGACGGCTATTTTGGTCGCTCAGTCCTACAGGACTTTCTAGTATGATCTTGGTTTGCAGCCCACCACCGAGGATGGCATTGCTTCAGTATCTATTCTAAGGTAAGGAATCTGCAACTAGAAATCTCTATCAGATGTACAAGTTACTTACCTTCGGTAACTAAATATCTGACAGAGACAAAGGTGGTCATTCTGACCTCGGCGGTAAAAGGCGCCTACCGCCGGTCAGAAATCCTCCATAATCCCGCCGCGGTCGCGGAAACCCGCCACGGTCATTCTGACCCGCAGAAGGCAAACCTCCGAAAATCCGACAGCCACAACAGACCGCCAGACCAGCGGTCGGCGGAAAAGTGGAGGTGACAAAACCTCCACCGTCACGCCAACAGAAATACGCCCATGCCATTACGACCCACGAATCCACGCGGCGGTCTTTCAAACGCGGTATTCCATTGGCGGGACACACCGCCGCGGTCAGAATACACACAAACGAACAAAACTCAGCCACATTGGCCGATTTGAATTCCACACACCTGATACACATACACACACCACTCCCACACACACAATACAATATAAAACACACACCCACATCACCCACAAACCCCTACGACCAAAAATTCTGAAAGAAGGCCAGAGCGAGACACCACCATCCACAAACTAGCAGCCACAGCCACTCAACACCATCACCCACACACTATCCACACACAAAACAACACACACCACCACACTCAACACACTTAACTACACATACTCCACCCCACACATCATACACACCACCCCATGGCACCCCAAAGACACCCCCGCTTCTCAGACGAAGAACTCAGGGTCATGGTGGAGGAAATCGTTCGGGTAGAGCCCCAGCTGTTCGGCACACAGATCCAATACACCAGCATTGCCCGGAGGACGGAGCTATGGCAGAGGATTGTCGACAGGGTCAACGCTGTGGGACAGCACCCCAGAAATCGGGAAGACATCAGGAAGCGATGGAACGACCTACGGGGGAAGGTGCGTTCCATGGTATCCAGGCACAACATCGCCGTGCAGAAGACTGGCGGAGGACCCCCACCTCAACCCCCACAATTTACAACATGGGAGGAGGAAGTCTTGAACATCCTGCATCCTGACGGCCTCGCAGGAGTCGGCGGAGGAATGGATACTGGTAAGTTGAAGCTTCAATACTGCTTCCCCCCCACCTGCATGCCAAATCATACCCCAACCCTCACCCCCATCCTCGAACCCCACCCTCACCCCCACCCCCATCCTCACCCCCACCCTCACCCCCACCACCATCCTCACCCCCACCACCATCCTCAACCCCACCCCCAGCACACCTATTCCCTGCCAATGTCTCACCATCACAACCCACACATCCAAAAACCTAGGCCTGCATGCGTCCACTAAGCATGGACACCCATCACCAAAGCATGCCCAATGCATATACACATCCCCCCCACAAGCCACCCTCACCAAAGCCCCCACACACGAATGCCAGCACTTGGGGACACGGGAAGCCACAGATACACCCATATGCCACACATTGAAACTATAACCATACCTCTATACCCCTGCAGGACCCGACCGTCAACACACCGCCGCGGAGGGCCCAGAATTCTCCACCCCCCCCCACCCAAGAGGCCGTCAGCGATGACAGCAGCTCTGTCGACCTGGACACCGATGACCAGCCCGGACCATCGGGGACCTCTGGACAGTCGGTTCCCCTCACACAGGCCCAGGCCACTACAGACCCAAACCCCTCTGGGAACACCAGCACAGCTCCCACCCAGCGGGCCCATGCCTCTGTCTCCATGGCGCGTCAATCTGCGGTGTGTCTACCACTACAGGGCACCCAGGATAACCCACCACCCCAACAACAACAGGGACCTGGGGGCAGTGGTAGTGGGCACACCGGCCAGGGGGCAGAGGCCCAGGGAAACAGGGCAACTCGGAGGGCAGCTGTGCGACAGGGGGGGGACGGGCCCAGGGAACCCACTCTCCACGAGGCCCTCACCACCATCATGGGAGCATACAACCGCTCCCAGGAGACGATGGCGACGGTACTGGCCCGGTTCCAGGAGATCCAGGTACTGCAGGAGGAACACTATCGGGGGTACAGGGAGGACATCAGAGCCCTCACCTCCACCCTGGTTACCATGGTAGGGCTGCTGCAGGACCTCATCAACACCAGGACGGACACTCAACAACACCAAAGGGCCCCTGCCACTAGCCTGGACCAAGAACAGCCAACCACCTCCGCCGGCGCTAGTGGACAGGAGGCCCCCGCACAGCAGCAGCCCACCAGACCCCCACCTCCTGCAGGAGAAGAACCACCCCGCAAGAGGGCCCTGAGATCTCGCAAGAAGACAGAGTAGGATGTCAAGACCCCCGCCAGCAAAGGATACCACCTGATGTCATCCCACTGTCCCACATTGTCACCCTGTCCATCCTTGAACTGCCCATGCTCCATCTCTCCACAGGCCTCTGGACAATGCACCTGTGTGACTGTTACTCTGGACTCTGCCATGGACATTCCTTCACCATAGCCCCCACCCACTTGAAACCACCCATCCCATTTTGAGCACTTAAATAAACACCTATTTTGCACAAAACTATCTGGAGTCTGGCTGTGATTTCAAAATATTGTAATTGACATGACAGTGCAAATATGTCCTTGTACATAGTGAAGTCAACAAACAGCTGCCACAAAGCTGTAGTCCATGGGGAAACGAAGCACAGGACTCATAGTGGGGACCCCAGATCTGAAATAGGGAGGGAAAAGCCACAACTCAGTCATCATACACTGGGGCAAATAGACAGGCAGCAGAGATGCAGGAGAGTAGTTCACATTTACTAAATTATCTTTGAATTGTTACCTGTGTCCTATTGGAAGTACTGTTCAATGATTCTGTCCCTGTTGTCTGTTTCAGCCCCGCCGTCTTCCTCCTCGTCACTCTCCTCAGGTTCCACCGCTGCCACAACACCACCGTCTCGACCATCCTCCTGCAGGAAAGGCACCTGGCGGCGCAAAGCCAGGTTGTGAAGCATGCAGCAGGCCACGATGATGTGACACACCTTCTTAGGTGAGTACATTAGGGATCCACCTGTCATACGCAGGCACCGAAACCTGGCCTTTAGGAGGCCAAAGGTGCGTTCGATCACCCTCCTAGTACGCCCATGGGCCTCATTGTACCGTTCCTCTGCCCTGGTCCGGGGATTCCTTACTGGGGTCAGTAGCCACGACAGGTTGGGGTACCCAGAGTCCCCCAATAGCCATACACGGTGTCTCTCTAGCTGTTCCATCACGTAAGGGATGCTGCTATTCCTCAGGATGTAGGCGTCATGCACTGACCCTGGGAATTTGGCATTTACATGCGAGATGTACTGGTCAGCCAAACACACCACCTGGATGTTCATTGAATGGTAACTTTTTCTGTTCCTGTACACCTGCTCCCTGTCTCTTGGGGGAACCAAAGCCACATGGGTCCCATCAATGGCACCAATGACGTTGGGAATATGTCCAAGGGCATAGAAATCACCTTTCACTGCAGCCAATTCGCCCACCTCAGGGAAAAGGATGTAGCTCCTCACGTATTTCATCAGGGCAGACAACACTCTGGATAACACCTTCGAAAACATGGGCTGAGACACCCCAGAAGCAATTCCCACTGTTGTCTGAAATGACCCACTTGCCAAGAAATGGAGTACTGACAGGACCTGCACCAGAGGGGGAATCCCTGTGGGTTGGCGGATGGGGGACATCAGGTCGGGCTCCAGCTGGGCACACAGTTCATGTATAGTGGCACGGTTAAGACGGTAGGTCAGGATAATGTGGCGTTCTTCCATTGTCGACAGGTCCACCAGCGGTCGGTACACGGGAGGATTCATCCGTCTCCTCGCCAAACCCAGCGGACGGTGCCTAGGAAGGACAACATGGAGCACACAGTCAAGCAACCCACAGGTACGTACTCACAGCTAGCACAGTAAACGATTCTCTATGCAGTGAATGGCGTGTCTGAGTGGCTATGCAAGGCCTAGGCCTGTGTGACGCAGTTGAAATTGAGCCATGTGGACCCTCGAAATGGCGGCTGCCTGATCTGTGAAGTGTGACAATGGGATGTGAGGTCAATGCGCTGGCGTGGCACACCGCGGCGGGCGGCGGGCGAAGACCGCAGCGCGAAGCCGCATTGGTTAACATTGAAGCCTATGGGTTTCAGGAGCCAATGGTGAAGGGCACCGGCGGTGGCGGGACGCACCGCCGTGGTACGCACCGCCGCGGACGTGACCACCATTTTCTATCTACTTATCCACTTGCAACTTGAACTTTCACAGGAGAGGACCTATACTGCATGTGTTGCTGTGACCTCGGTCTGGAAGGGACAATGGCTGCTGCGCCTGGGGAAAGGGCCCCTGCCTTCACTGGAGAGGAGTTGGAGAAACTTGTGGATGGGGTCCTCCCCCAGTATGCGCTACTCTACGGTCCTCCAGACCAACAAGTGAGTTTAATTCAATCTGGATTTGGGGCCACTGGCTGGCTTGGGGGCCTGGCGGGGGGCCTGGCGGGGATGGGGGGGCATGTTGGGGCTGGCGGGGGGCCTGGCGGGGATGGGGGGCATGTTGGGCCTGGTGGGGGGCATGGCGGGGGGCCTGGCGGGGATGGGGGGGGCATGTTGGGGCTGGCGGGGGGCCTGGCGGGGGGCATGGCGGGGGGCCTGGCGGGGATGGGGGGCATGTTGGGGCTGGCGGGGGGCCTGGCGGGGGGCCTGGCAGGGATGGGGGGCATGTTGGGGCTGGCGGGGGGCCTGGCGGGGATGGGGGCATGTTGGGGCTGGCGGGGGGCATGGCGGGGGGCCTGGTGGGGATGGGGGGCATGTTGGGGCTGGCGGGGGGCCTAGCGGGGATGGGGGGCATGTTGGGGCTAGCGGGGGGCCTGGCGGGGATGGGGGGCATGTTGGGGCTGGCGGGAGGCCTGGCGGGGATGGGGGGCATGTTGGGGCTGGCGGGGGGCATGGCGGGGGGCCTGGCGGGGATGGGGGGCGTTGGGCCACTGGCAACGAAAATGCAGACAAACTTGAACGTGGTATTTCTCCCTCCCTGTACGTGTCACATAGGTCCGCGCCCATGAGAAGATCGGGATTTGGCGTGCCATCGCCAAGGAAGTCCGGACCCTGGGGGTCCACCATGGACGGGGCACCCACTGCCGCAAGAGGTGGGAGGACATCCGCCGCGGGACCAAGAAGACCGCCGAGTCTCTGCTGGGGATGGCCTCCCAACGTAGGCGGGGTGCCTGCCGTCAACTGACCCCCCTGATGTTCCGGATCCTGGCGGTGGCCTACCCTGATTTGGATGGGCGCGTGAGGGCAGCACAGCAGACACAAGGGGGTGAGTACAAGCATTATCTACTCTGTTGTCGAGCAGTGGAGGTGTCTGGGTGGGGGAGGAGGGCTGTGGGTCCCCCTAGGCCAGGGCGATATCTGTAGGCTGGGCACCCCCGTAAGCCCCTGTGTCCCCAGCCACCACCCTCAGTAGTTTGTCAGTACAGCCATCCCTGGGCCGTGTCATCCATGGGTGCAGTTGTCAACTCTAGGCGTGTAGGGCATGTTCCACGGAATGCGTAGCGGACCCCAAGTGCGCAACTTAGTGCAGGGGGCATCTGTGTCTGTCATGTCCGCTAACTGTACCGGAGATCCATGTACTCAATATCCCTTTATTTCTCTCTCCCCCCCCTTTTTGTTTGTCTTTCTGTGCTTGTGTGCATCAGCATCATCAGGCGGAGGAGAAGTGGCATCGGGGCAGGAGGGAGCTGCATCTCACATGGCCCAGGAGGGCCATGCCACAGAGTCTGACTGGACCAGTGAGACGGAGGGCGAGGGGAGCTCCTCAACGGGGACGACTGGAGCCTGCAGCGACACGGACACGTCCTCGGAAGGGAGCTCCCTTGCGGGGGTGGCACCATCCGTGCCCCCCGCCATTACAGGTACAGCCGCCACCCAGCGCACCATCTCCGCCCTCCCAGCAGCCCTTCAGCGTTCGCCCCGTGCCCGCTCTGCCAGGAAGCCGGGCATCTCCTTCGCCCCAGGCACCTCAGGCCCTGCCCCTGTTACCCCCGCTGCCCTCAGTGAGGAGGTCATTGACCTCCTCCGAACGCTCATTGTTGGGCAGACTACCCTTTTGAATGCCATCCAGGGGGTGGAGAGGGAGGTTCATCGCAGCAATGCGTACCTGGAGGGCATTCATTCGGGTCAGGCTGCCCATCAGCGATCGTTCCAGGCTCTGGCCTCAGCACTAACGGCAGCCATTGTCCCTGTCTCCTGCCTCCCTCTACTAACTCCCTCCTCCCAGTCTCCTGTTCCTCTGCCTGTCCCACCCACACCATCAGACCAGCCTGCACACACCTCAACACCCAAGAGAAGCTCATCCAAACATAAGCACCACAGATCACGCAGACATTCACACACGCAACATTCCGATGCAGACATGCCAACAGTCACTACCACCTCTGTGACCCCCACCTCCTCGTCTCCCTCCTCCCTCCCTGTGACGTCTACACTCACACCTCCATTCACCTCACCATCAGCCAGTGTTTCCATCACCAGCACACCCTCCACTCCAGTCCGCACACGTGCAGTCACCACCCCCACTGCCATTTACACGTCCCCTGTGTCCTCTCCCACTGTGTCTGTCACCCCCTCTTCCACACCACACAAACGCAGCCACCCACCCACCCAACAGCCATCCACCTCACGACAGCCTATCCCTCCTGCACCTGCACCCAAAGACAGCAAACGTGACTCACCTACAACCACATCCTCTCCCTCCACTCCCATTCCCACTGTACCTACCACTCTCCATTGTCCCAAGAAACTCTTCCTCGCCACTGCTAACTTCTTTCCTGACCCTGAGCCCCCCCCTCCTTCTCGTCGGGGTAAGAAGAGCACCTCAGCCACCACCAGCCCTGCAGCCCCCTTGACAAGGGTGCAGGGGTATTGGAGCCCACCAGCCCGCATGTCTGGATCTTCGCCCAGCAGCAAGGGGACAGCCAGCCCACCCCCTGGGAAGAGGAGCAGAAGGCGGAAGGGGCGCCGCAGGAGCCCGGCTTCTACATCCCCCCCGGACACCACCCAGACACAGTCACCAGCCACAGCTCCAAAGGGAGGAAAGGGCCACAGACTCCCGACTAAGGAGGGCAAGGGCAGCAAGTCGGAGAGGTCAGGCTGCAGGCCTGCTGCCCAGGAGGAGCCCACCACCCCTATAGCCGCTGCCCAGGGAGGACCCAGCCCAGCTGGCCAGGAGGGCCCCACCACCCACAGCCCAGGTGGGCATTGAAGGAGCACCATCCCCGCTGCCCAGGAGGGCACCACCAGGCAATGAGCAGTTGGCCATAGACCGGCCGCCGTCTCAAGCACCGCTGAACTGGGCCCCGCCGTCTCCAGCACCGCTCCGCTGGGGACCGCCGTCTCAAGAACCGCTGAACTGGGCCCCGCCGTCTCAAGAACCGCTGAACTGGGCCCCGCCGTCTCAAGCACCGCTGAACTGGGCCCCGCCGTCTCAAGCACCGCTGAACTGGGCCCCGCCGTCTCCAGCACCGCTCCGCTGGGGACCGCCGTCTCAAGAACCGCTGAACTGGGCCCCGCCGTCTCAAGCACCGCTGAACTGGGCCCCGCCGTCTCAAGCACCGCTGAACTGGGCCCCGCCGTCTCAAGCACCGCTGAACTGGGCCCCGCCGTCTCCAGCACCGCTCCGCTGGGGACCGCCGTCTCAAGAACCGCTGAACTGGGCCCCGCCGTCTCAAGCACCGCTGAACTGGGCCCCGCCGTCTCAAGCACCGCTGAACTGGGCCCCGCCGTCTCAAGCACCGCTGAACTGGGCCCCGCCGTCTCCAGCACCGCTCCGCTGGGGACCGCCGTCTCAAGAACCGCTCCGCTGGGGACCGCCGTCTCAAGAACCGCTGAACTGGGCCCCGCCGTCTCAAGCACCGCTGAACTGGGCCCCGCCGTCTCAAGCACCGCTGAACTGGGCCCTGCCGTCTCAAGCACCGCTGAACTGGGCCCCGCCGTCTCCAGCACCGCTCCGCTGGGGACCGCCGTCTCAAGCACCGCTGAACTGGGCCCTTCAAGGCAAGACCCGCTGAACTGGGCCCTTCAAGGCAAGAAGCGCTGAACTGGGCCCTTCAAGGCAAGAAGCGCTGAACTGGGCCCTTCCAGGCAAGAACCGCTGGCCCTTTGGCAGACGTGGCAGGGCAGGATCTGTCTCGGGCAGGGCTGCAGGATGTCCTCTGGCCAACATGCCTCTTCCAGTGGCAGTGGAGTCTGTTATGGACTGTTTGGACTGTGGCTTTGCTCTCCCCAGGATGGCCCAGTGGGCAGGCCACCCACTGTATGGACTGTATGGACTGTGGGACTGTATGGACTGTGGCTTTGCACTCCCCAGGATGGCCCAGTGGGCAGGCCACCCACTGTATGGACTGTATAGACTGTGGCTTTGCACTCCCCAGGATGGCCCAGTGGGCAGGCCACCCACTGTATGGACTGTATGGACTGTGGCTTTGCACTCCCCAGGATGGCCCAGTGGGCAGGCCACCCACTGTATGGACTGTATGGACTGTGGCTTTGCACTCCCCAGGATGGCCCAGTGGGCAGGCCACCCACTGTATGGACTGTGGCTTTGCACTCCCCAGGATGGCCCAGTGGGCAGGCCACCCACTGTATGGACTGTATGGACTGTGGCTTTGCACTCCCCAGGATGGCCCAGTGGGCAGGCCACCCACTGTATGGACTGTATGGACTGTGGCTTTGCTCTCCCCAGGATGGGCCAGTGGTCATGGAGTCCCCTCGTGGATCTGGCGTTGTGTACTCAAGTGGCTGAGGTGCCCCCCCTTCGCTTCCCCCTGAGGTGCCTGTCCTATTTTCTTTCTGATGCCCCTGCAGTGTTCTCTCCGTGGAGTTCTTGTCGTGGGACTGGGCCTTGCCCCTTTGCACAGGACCCCTGTGGTCCACGGACAGTGGTTGGACTACATTTAGTAGCTGTATATATTTTGTACATAGTTTATTTATTTATTGGGATTACTGGTGTCCATATTTCAATATATCTGCCCGTTTATGATCTCTTCTTTTGGTCTTTGCATTATTTCGGAGGGGGGGGTTTGTGGGTTGTGACAGTGATCTGTGGGAATGCATTGATGTGTGTGTTGTAGTGGGTATGGGTGGGTGGGTGTGTGCCGGTAATCTTTTCCCTCCCCTGTGTCGTAGGTGCAGTACTCACCGATGTCTTCCGCGCCGCCTGGCGTGCTCCTGGTACAGGAGCAGGTATAGGAGTGCGGGGATGACCTGCAACTCGGGTTCCATACTGCCGGAATCTCGCGTGGAGTGCGTAGAGGTGAGCGTTTTCCCGTTCGTAGTCTGTTTCCGCCGTGTTTTTATCGGCGGTGCTCCCGCCCCGGAAAAGGTGGCGGATTGGTGGGTCGTGATAGGGTGGGCGGTACATTGTCTGCCGCCTGGCTGTTGGCGGGGACCTCCGCGCTGTTTGTTTGTTCCGCCGTGGCGGGCGGAGTGTTAATGCGGCGGGCTGTGTTGGCGGTTCCCGCCAGGGTCAGAATTGCATATTTTGGACCGCCGGCCTGTTGGCGGCTTGGCCGCCGCATTATCACCGACCGCCAGGGTCAGAATGAGGGCCATAGTCTAGTTGCAGATTCCTTACCGCCCACCCATCCACTCCGCTTGCGAACTGCTTTCTAGGGACATGTCCTTAGCTCTGGCGCACCAATCTCAGTGTTCTTAGCGGTTCTGCGCTCTGGCGTGGAAAGTCGTTAAAAGAAACTGACATCACGTTGCAAGGGAGGCGTCTATGTACTACTCCCAACGTCATCACGGTGGCCGCAACGCCTACGGAGTCGACTGACGCCACCTACCGATGCGCAAGGGTATTGCTTGAAGAAATATCTCTGGATCCAGTCTGACGCCTGGTGGAAAATTCTAAGGTAAGGAATCTGCAACTAGAATATGTCTCTACCAGATATTTCGTTACTGAAGGTAAGTAACTTGTACATTAATAATGAAAAACGAAAAATAAACAATCTCTTAATAAGTGTTGGGTCCTCTGGAGTATAGGGTAGGGGGGGTACCCTACTCGTGACTCGGTCACAAACCACACGTACGCAGTGGGATGTTAGTGATAATTGCCTTTAGCACGAAACCACTGGCCATTTTATTAAATTGGCCCCTTACGGCAGGGGCATGCAATATGCTGCTCAGGAAAAACAGTCAGCTAGGAGAGGGCAAGGACCCCTCATAGTGGTACAGCCCGAACATAACAATAAGGACACACCACGTCCTCAAACAAAACTGACGAACCAGCGTCTAGGCTCAGTGTTAGCTCATATACCAGTGACACTGGGCAGATCACTTGACTTCCCTGTGCCATGTAAAATGTCCTTCTGTAATGTAACTAGTGCTCATTGAAAGGACTTCGATGCCTTAGAGATGCCTACGAAAAAAACTAACGTTGTTCGTTTGCCAGAGCTTTCCTGACGTCATGCTGCCATCTGGTGGGCTACAAACATATCGCACCAACTTCAGTCATTGTTTTGTTCGAAGATTCCTTAACGGCAGAGATCAAACAGGCAGTGTCAGTCACCAGGAGTGACAGCATCTTTCCTCTTGAAGTAGCTGGAGACTGTGTTTGCACCATGCAAAGTCTAGGTTCTAATTCAAGTACAAGTTGCACTCAAGTGGATGGACCTTTTTGTCGATTTGAGGCATAACAGCAACCATTCAACAATATATGCATGACAGTGAAGCGCGTTTTGCCCCATAAGCACAGTAGAAAGTAGTATGTTTTCAAACCATGAAGGTTTATGAGCAGATTAGCAAAGCCACAAACACAAATCAGTCACGTTAGTCATAAAACAATAATCATTTGGTTACAAGTTAGTCTGATTAATCCAAAGCTGGTCAAAATAGCAAATACAAAGACAAGGTAATTAAAAATAGCCATATGAAAATTTAATAATATTTGGGTGTCCTGAAGGGAAACTACCTAAAACTAAGCTAAAGCTCAAAGAAGGGTTGGGGAATTTTAAGCAGCAGGTGTCAGCAAACAAAGGGGCTCATTTACAAGTCCCTTGAGCCACCGGAGCGTCACTTTTTGTGACGCTCTGGTGGAGCTCTATCCTGCTCCATATTTACAAGGCGGCATTAAGCCACTTTTCATGGCTTAACAAGGTCTTGTAAATATGGGACGCCCTAATGCATTTTTTTGCTACAAAGGGGTGTGCAATGGGTGTGCTGTTGGCATATCCATGGAACACCCATTGCTTTTTGACACTGCCCCAGATTTACAAGGAAACGTACATCTGAGGCAGTGCCAAAAACTAACACCTCCTTAGGGGTGGTGTTGAAGTGGTGCAACGAGGATAAATACTTTTATTTCTCCTTGTTTTTTGCTCTTTCTATGTGTGCTGCATTCTATAGCACTCGTAGAAGGAGCAAATCACCCTTAATGATTGTATTTGGGCAGGAAGGTGTCCCTTCCTGCACATAAACAATCACCCTTGCAACGCAGGCATCCTTGCACCAAGGTTCAAGTGCAGCTCCATTAGCACTAGGTCCATAATTTAGCACCAGCGAAGAGGAAAACACAAGCAAGCACCTTATTCTGGTAAATATGACTCATCCCTGCATTTTGGAAACTACACAGCTCAGCGCAGCAAAATTGCTTGTGGCACCATGCTGCACCATTTCCTCGTAAATGAGGTCCAAAGTCTCTAAAAGATGGAACAAATGAATGTTCAATAATGCAAAAAAGAATAGATTTGCTTGAAAGATAGACTCTATGAGTAGGGCAAAATCAGCATAGAGTTTCATGAGGGAAGTGGCATCTGATCTCAGAAGAATAGATAGGAGCATTTACATTCAAAAGGGGACAAGGTCAATCCGAATCAAACTAACCCAACAAAGCTAAATTAAACAGACAATTTCTAAAGTGAAATACAAATCCTTACAGGCCCCTACAGTCAGGAATTAATCAAAGTCTAGCATTTCGCTATAAAGCGTCTTTGTTCTCCTTTGCAGGCATCACACAAAGAAAGCTCACACCTGCATGGACTTCACAAGATATCCTGTACTGGCTGGTACATCCTGGTCATACTGTTCTTGTCACAGGTGCATGAAACCATTTATTCAGGTTCATTACCATTCAAATTCCATGTTGTCATACAAATCAATGTATTCACTATTCAAACTACTTCAGTTAGTTTGGTCCCTGAAACAAGAATAAAAGTGAGCTAACACACAAGAGCCAAAACCACATTTTCAATGTTCAGCCATAATTGTTAAATTAGGCCTACTTTTACTGTGGACAACTTAATGTTAACTTACTTTACATATGGTTAACTATAACTAAAGAATCACTAACTATAATCAAACTTAACATAAAGACACACTTCACATATAAGTAATTATAATATGTGTTATTACATGTGCTAAGCAACACAAAAAATAGTGATGTAGTCCTGTTCGCAATCTTCCACAAGGCATTACACCCTTTGGATCCTCCCCCTCTCAGGGAGTTTTGAAACATCTATAATCTCTCTCAAAATGCATAATATTACACTGATCTGGCACAGGTGCAATATTTGAGGATCACCCCAAGGCATGCTTGCGCCCAACAGTTCAGCTAAAGTTCCTCTGCAGATCTTGATTTGCAGTTAGTCTCTCATTCTGAATGTTGAGTGGTCCCACTCTTGTGGTACAGCCTGTACTGTTGTGGATGTAGCTTCACTCAGAACTTGCAACTTTGCATTTGCATTGTAGCGGCTTCTACAGCAGCAATCATCACCAACGTTGGGTGCCTACCTATGCCAAGTGTAGAGGGGACGCTTCTACGATAAATGCAACCTCCGGACTAATGTTGATCTTAAGATGTTCTTTGACAATTGTGGTTCATCAGGTCTCCAACATTGGCATTGAATGAGCTATCTGACTCAGACTTTGGCAGCGGAAGCACCAGTCTCTCAGTCGTGGCAGACTGCCACTTTCATATGATGCTTAAGATCGACAGAAGTCTTGTGGCTATTCAGATATAAAATGTTTCAGAAAGGCTGATGGGCCCTTCTATATTGGATCATTCTTATCTTCACTCCCTTATAGTCAGTCATTTACTCTGGTTGATCCCCATCCAAGAATACTCGGGCCTTCTTCACCTGGGTAGTCTCTACTCCTGCCAGGTCAGCTCCTTGCCTCCCTCAGCAGGCAGGCTTCTAGGCTCTGGGTAGAGTCGCAGCTCAGCAGAAAAAACATATTTCTCGTCTTGTGCTCTCACATTGGTACATTGGCAATCACACAGACACCACTAGTACTAACACTGCAATTACTTCAGTGATCTGTAGATCTCTCCCATCCTTGGTTAGAAAAAACTAGGAACTAAAGCGAAGTGGAGTCATTCCGATTGCACGCTCCAAACAGTGGATTTGGAACCATGGCCTAAGGTTTCAGAACTCATTTGGGGTGCTTCTCTTTCAAATGTGATTATCTGCCTGCTCCTCAGACACAGCCTTAGTGTCGACTGCAAGCCGGATTATTCAAAACAAGTACACAATGAAGTATGATATCTCACCTAGCTGATATCAATCTTTGTTATGCAATAATCAGGGACAGAAAAAAGGACCGATTCAACCTAGAAACGTCTTCAATGTGAACAACACAAACTGTAGTCTCATGCTTCACCCTGAACATCTACCAAATGGCAATACTAAAAAATAACTAATCAGCACCTTTTTGCTACCAAGGTCCACTTTCAATTTCTAAGTTGAGCCTTGTCTCAGCCCTCCCTCACTTCAGAGTATGGGTCTCCACCCTCCAATCAAGGAATGCATTCAATACACTTCCACTGTCTGTATAGGGTTTGTCCACCATCTATCTTTTGCCATGCTAAACCAGGGGCCATTCAAAATGTATCGCACTGGTCCCAGTACCCAGACTCTCAATGGACACAGGGGGAGTCATTACAACCCTGGCGGACGGTGTTAAAGCTGCTAAAAGACCGCAAACAGGCCGGCGGAAAAAAAGGTAATTATGACCGTGGCGGAAACCACCAACAAAGACAGCCACTTTAACACTCCGACCGCCACGGCGGTACAGACAAGCAGCGTGGCGGTCACCGCCAACAGACAGGCCGGAGACAAAGTACCGCCCACAGTATCACAACCTACCAATCCGCCACCTTTTCCGGGGCGGATTCACTGTGGATAAAAACACGGCGGAAACAGCCATTTCAATGGGAAAACGCTCACCTCTACACACTCCACGAGGAACGAGGGCACCATGGAGCCGGAACTCCAAATACTCCCTGCGATAGTCTTCCTGCTTCTGTACGATCATCAGCACCACCAGCGCCGAATACAACGACATAGGGAAGGGGGGAGTGAAAAGTCAGGGACACATACACGCAACACCCCCACCCGACCCTCACCCACTACAACACACACACCAATGCATATCCAAACAGAACAGTAACAACCCCAAAACCCCCCGGAAGAATGCAAAGACAAAAGGAAATGAGTGCAACCATTGTAATGTAGCAAAATACAGTAAGCTAATATATACAGATATATATAGACATTCAACAAAATATACATCACGATTAGTAGTGCAGGTATGCACCATTTAATGTCCGTGGACCACTGGGCCCAAAATGCATGGGCGAGGCCCACACACGATACCTGAGCAAAACGGAGAGAACACTGCAGGGGCATCAGATCGAAATACAACAGGCACCTCAGGGGGAAGGGAAGGGGGTGAACCTCAGCCGGATGACAGCACAACGCCAGATCCACGAGTGGAGTCCATGCCCATTGATGTATCCTGGGGAGTGCAAAGCCACAGTCTCTCAAGTCTCTACAGTGGGTGGGTTGCCCACTGTACCATCCTGGGGAGTGAAAAGCCAGTCTCTCAAGTCTCTGCAGTGGGTGGGTTGCCCACTGTACCATCCTGGGGAGTGCAAAGCCACTGTCTCTCAAGTCTCTGCAGTGGGTGGGTTGCCCACTGTACCATCCTGGGGAGTGCAAAGCCACTGTCTCTCAAGTCTCTGCAGTGGGTGGGTTGCGCACAGTACCATCCTGGGGAGTGCAAAGCCACTGTCTCTCAAGTCTCTACAGTGGGTGGGTTGCCCACTGTACCATCCTGGGGAGTGCAAAGCCACAGTCTCTCAAGTCTCTGCAGTGGGTGGGTTGCCCACTGTACCATCCTGGGGAGTGCAAAGCCACAGTCTCTCAAGTCTCTACAGTGGGTGGGTTGCCCACTATACCATCCTGGGGAGAGCAAAGCCACAGTCTCTCAACTCTCTACAGTGGATGGGTTGCCCACTGTACCATCCTGGGGGTGCAAAGCCACAGTCTCTCAAGTCTCTACAGTGGGTGGTTTGCCCACTGCTTTATCCTGGGGAGTGCAAAGCCACAGTCTCTCAAGTGGATGACAGTCTCCACTGGTTCTGGAGGGGGACTGGTGCCCAGAGTGCTTCATCCTGTTAAGGACTGAGGTAGTGGATGCTGTTCTCCACTATTTCTGGAGGGGGACTGGTGCCCAGAGTGCTTCATCCTGTTAAAGACAGATGGAGTGGATGCTGTTCTCCACTGGTTCTGGAGGAGGACTGGTTGTAGGAAAGTACCATCTTCCCTGGCATGTTACCCCCATATTTCACTGTATATATGTTGTTTTAGTTGTATGTGTCACTGGGACCCTGCCAGCCAGGGCCCCAGTGCTCATAAGTGTGCCCTGTATGTGTTACCTGTGTTATGACTAACTGTCTCACTGAGGCTCTGCTAACCAGAACCTCAGTGGTTATGCTCTCTCATTTCTTTCCAAATTGTCACTATCAGGCTAGTGACCAATTTCACCAATTTACATTGGCATACTGGAACACCCTTATAATTCCCTAGTATATGGTACTGAGGTACCCAGGGTATTGGGGTTCCTGGAGATCCCTATGGGCTGCAGCATTTCTTCTGCCACCCATAGGGAGCTCTGACAATTCTTACACAGGCCTGCCATTGCAGCCTGAGTGAAATAACGTCCACGTTATTTCACAGCCATTTACCACTGCACTTAAGTAACTTATAAGTCACCTATATGTCTAACCTTTACCTGGTAAAGGTTGGGTGCTAAGTTACTTAGTGTGTGGGCACCCTGGCACTAGCCAAGGTACCCCCACATTGTTCAGGGCAAATTTCCCGGACTTTGTGAGTGCGGGGACACCATTAAACGCGTGCACTATATATATGTCACCACATATGTATGGCATCACAATGGAAACTCCGAACATGGCCATGTAGCATGTCTAAGATCATGGAATTGCCACCCCAATGCCAGACAACTCCATGATCCCCAGAGTCTCTAGCACAGACCCGGGTACTGCCAAACTGCCTTTCCCGGGGTTTCCCTGCAGCTGCTGCTGCTGCAAACCCCTCAGACAGGTTTCTGCCCTCCTGGGGTCCAGCCAGGCTTGGCCCAGGAAGGCAGAACAAAGGACTTACTCAGAGAGAGGGTGTTACACCCTCTCCCTTTGGAGAAAGGTGTTAGGGCTGGGGAGGAGTAGCCTCCCCCAGCCTCTGGAAATGCTTTCAAGGGCACAGATGGTGCCCATTTCTGCATAAGCCAGTCTACACCGGTTCAGGGATCCCCCAGCCCTGCTCTGGCGCGAAACTGGACAAAGGAAAGGGGAGTGACCACTCCCCTTACCTGCACCTCCCCTGGGAGGTGCCCAGAGCTCCTCCAGTGTGCTCCAGACCTCTGCCATCTTGGAAACAGAGGTGCTGCTGGCACACTGGACTGCTCTGAGTGGCCAGTGCCAGCAGGTGACGTCAGAGACTCCTTCTGATAGGCTCCTACAGGTGTTGCTAGCCTATCCTCTCTCCTAAGTAGCCAAACCTCCTTTTCTGGCTATTTAGGGTCTCTGCTTTGGGGAATTCGTTAGATAACGAATGCAAGAGCTCATCAGAGGAATCGACCGCTGACTGCTCTGGAAGCCTGCAAAACTGCAACAAAGTAGTTAAGACGACTACTGCAACCTTGTACCGCTGATCCGGCCGCCTTCTCGACTGTTTTCCTGGTGGTGCATGCTGTGGGGGTAGTCTGCCTCCTCTCTGCACTAGAAGCTCTGAAGAAATCTCCCGTGGGTCGACGGAATCTTCCCCCTGCAACCGCAGGCACCAAAAGACTGCATCACCGGTCCTCTGGGTCTTCTCTCAGCACGACGAGCGAGGTCCCTGGAACTCAGCAACTCTGTCCAAGTGACTCCCACAGTCCAGTGACTCTTCAGTCCAAGTTTGGTGGAGGTAAGTCCTTGCCTCCCCACGCTAGACTGCATTGCTGGGTACCGTGTGATTTGCAGCTGCTCTGGCTCCTGTGCAGTCTTCCCGGATTTCCTTTGTGCACAGCTAAGCCTGGGTTCCCAACACTCTAACCTGCAGTGCACGACCTCCTGAGTTGTCCTCCGGCGTCGTGGGACCTTCTTTTGTGACTTCGGGTGAGCTCCAGTTCACTCCTCTTCGTAGTGCCTGTTCCGGCACTTCTGTGGGTGCTGCTTGCTTCTGAGTGGGCTCTTTGTCTTGCTGTACGCCCCCTCTGTCTCCTCACGCAATTGGCGACATTATGGTCCCTCCTGGGCCACAGCAGCATCCAAAAACCCTAACCACGACCCTTGCAGCTAGCAAGCTCTGCACAGAAACACCTCTGCTAGCTTCTTTACGACGTGGGACATCCATCCTCCAAAGGGAAAGTTCCTAGTCCTCTTCGTTCTTTGAGAATCCACAGCTTCTACCATCCAGTGGCAGCTTCTTTGCACCCACAGCTGGCATTTCCTGGGCATCTGCCCACTCCCGACTTGAGTGTGACTCTCGGACTTGGTCCCCTTGTTCCACAGGTTCTTTCATCAGGAAATCCATCGTTGTTGCATTGCTGGTGTTGGTCTTCCTTGCAGAATTCCCCTATCACGACTTCTGTGCTCTCTGGGGAACTTAGGTGCACTTTGCACCCACTTTTCAGGGTCTTGGGGGGGGGGCTATTTTTCTAACCCTCACTGTTTTCTTACAGTCCCAGCGACCCTCTACAAAGTTAAATAGGTTTGGGGTCCATTCGTGGTTCGCATTCCACTTCTAGAGTATATGGTTTGTGTTGCCCCTGTACCTATGTGCTCTCAATGCAACCTATGGTGACTATACATTGCTTGCACTGTTTTCTATTGCTATTACTGCATATTTTTGGTATTGTGTACATATATCTTGTGTATGTTTGCTATCCTCATACTGAGGGTACTCACCGAGATACTTTTGGCATATTGTCATAAAAATAAAGTACCTTTATTTTTAGTATATCTGTGTATTGTGTTTTCTTATGATATTGTGCATATGACACCAGTGGTATAGTAGGAGCTTTACACGCCTCCTAGTTCAGCCTAAGCTGCTCTGCTAAGCTACCTTTTCTATCAGCCTAAGCTTCTAGACACCCCTCTACACTAATAAGGGATACCTGGACCTGGTGCAAAGTGTACACCCACTACAAGCCAGGCCAGCCTCCTACACTGGTGGCCAGAGTGCTTTATCCTGTTAAGGACTGAGGTAGTGGATGCTGTTCTCTACTGGTTCTGGAGGGGGACTGGTGCCCAGAGTGCTTCATCCTGTTAAGGACTGAGGTAGTGGATGCTGTTCTCCACTGGTTCTGGAGGAAGACTGGTGCCCAGAGTGCATCACTCTCCCCGTGACGGTCCCAGTTCCGTCACTGCCCCTGCCGCACATGGGCTAGCGGTGCTTGAGTTGGCGGTGCTTGCCCTGTTCAGCGGTGCTGGACTTTGCAGTTTCTGACCTGTTCAGCAGTGCTTGCCATGGCGGTCTTTGCCCTGTTCAGCGGTGCTGGACTTTGCAGTTTCTGACCTGTTCATCAGTGCTTGCCATGGCGGTCTTTGCCCTGTTCAGCGGTGCTTTCCCTGTACAGCGGTGCTTGACTTTGCTGTCTCTGACCTGTGCAGCGGTGTTTGCCATGGCGGTCCCTCATTGCCCAGCAGGGCTGCGGCTGCCGGGGCCCTCCTGGGCACGGACTCTGTGGGTGGTCTCCAGACCAGTGATGATGGGACTGCCCTCCTGGGCACTGACTCTGGCGGTGGTCTCCTGACCACTGACGATGGGACTGCCCTCCTGGGCACTGACTCTGGCGGTGGTCTCCTGACCAGTGACGATGGGACTGCCCTCCTGGGCACTGACTCTGGCGGTGGTCTCCTGACCAGTGACGATGGGACTGCCCTCCTGGGCACTGACTCTGGCGGTGACCTCCTGGCCACTGACGATCGGGCTGGCGGTGGCCTCCTGGGCAGCGGGAATGATGGCAGCCTTCTCCGCCGTGCTGCTCTTCCCAGACTTTGGCACTTTCTTCTGCCCCTTCCCCACCTTGAGAGGAGTCACAGCTGACTCGACACTCCCCCCGGGACCCTTGTGAGCGGCTTTGCCGGCTGGTGTCTTCCCCCTATCCCGTCGGGCACTGTCCAACTTCTGGTGCTTCACAGGGGGGGGGACTGGCTGTGCTTTGGCTCCGTGTCACACTGGCTGCCCTGGTGCCCGGTGCACTCCACATACCTCTAACAGGCACCACTGGTACCAGAGATTTTTTGGCTGAGGTGCTAGTGCGGGACCTATGAATTGGAGGGGGGGTGGTGGGAAAGAGGTCAACGTTGCTCAGGAAAAGTTTCTTAGGAACACTGGTACGGGTAGCTGGAGGGGGTCTGGGAGTGGAGGAAGAGGAGGTGGTTGTAGGAGGTGTAACTTTTGATGATTTGGGTGCAGGTGCATGTTCTGGAGGCTGTCGTGAGGTGGATGGATGTTGGGTGTGTGCGTGCCCGCATTTGTGTACTTTGGGAGGGGACGTCACAGACACACTGGGAGAGTACATAGGGGACGTGTAAATGGTAGTGGCGGTGGTGAGTGCAGGTGAGCGGGGTGTGGTGGTGGGTGTGCTGGTGCGGGTCCTAGTGGCTGTAGTGGTAGTGCATGCAGGTGAGTGTGTAGACGACACTGGGAGGGAGGAGGGAGACGAGGAGGAGGGGGACACAGTGGAGGCAGTGGATGTTGCTGTGTCTGTATGTGGGTGATGCTTGTGTGAGTGCCTGTGGGATGTGTGGTGCCTATGTTTGCCTGAGCTTCCCTTGTGTGTTGACGTGTGTGCAGGCTGGTCTGATGGTGTGCTTGGGATAGGCAGAGGTACAGAGGATTGGGTCTGGCTGGAGGATGTTGGAGGGGGGAGGCTAGAGACAGGGACAATGGCTGCCATCAGTGCTGAGGCCAGAGATTGCAGGGTTCGATGATGGGCAGCCTGACCAGAATGAATGCCCCCCAGGAATGCATTAGTTTGTTGCAACTCCCTTTCTACACCCTGGGTGGAATTCACAATGGTAAACTGCCCAACAGTGAGTGACCTGAGGAGGTCAATGGGCTCCTCACTGAGGGCAGCAGAGGTGACAGGGGCAGGGGATGAGGTGCCTGGGGCGAAGGTGATGCCCACCCTCCTGGGTGAGCGGGCACGGGGCGAAGGCTGAGGGACTTCTGGGAGAGCGGTGCTGGTAGGGGGGGTGGCGGCTGTACCTGTAGAAGTGGGGGACACAGATTTTGCCACCACCACAAGGGAGCGCCCATCGGAGGACGAGTCCGTGTTGCTGGTTGCTGATCCGGTGACCGCCGTGAAGCTCCCCTCGCCCTCCGTCCCACTGGTGCATTCAGAGTCCATGGTGGGGCCCTCCATGGCCATGTGGGATGGAGCTCCCTCGTGCTCCGGTGCCACTGTACCTCTGCCTGATGATGCTGAGGGGGGGGGAATGACAGAAGAAAGACAGGTTTAGTGCATGGCTTACCGCTACCGTTGGCGGTCAATACAGACAAAGCAGCCCCCAGCACTACGCCGCGCTGTTGGGCTCTACTGGTGCAGTTCCTGGGATCTGGCCTACATGGCTATGGTGGACATCAGCACACATAGATGACACAGGGCCATGTATACCTGTAGTTGGCACTCTACAGAGGTGGGGTGGAGTGCCACATGGCCTGCGTTACAGAGGGGCCTAGCCTACGGAACTCGCCCTGGCCTAGGGAAACCCACAGGCCTCCTCCCCCACCCAGACACCTTCACTGCGCGCAAAGTCCACAGAATGATGTTGTACTCACTCCTTGTGTCTGCTGTGATGCCCTCAAGCGACAATCCAACTCAGGGTAGGCCACCGCCAGGATCCTGAACATCAGGGGGGGGTCATGGTGCAACAGGCACCCATCACACGTTGGGAGACCATCCCCAGCTGAGCCTACGCCGTCTTCTTGCTCCAGCGGCGAATGTCCTCCCATCTTTTCCGGCAGTGGGTGCTCAGTCTCTGGTGGACCTCCAGGGCCGGACGTCCTTGGCGATGGCACGCCAAATATCCTTCTTCTGGTGGGCGCTGACTTAAATGACATGTGCAGGGGAAGAAGAGAAGTCATTACCAACTGCACCTTCGAAGTGAGTGGCCCCCATCCCTGCCCTTGCCATGTGGCACATGCATTCACAGTCCTTCATGCTCGCACAACTGTGCCCCCTTCCTTCTTACAACCAGCCCTCTCCACCCAGGCATAGCCCATACAACTTGCACCCTATGTACTCACCTGTTGGTCTGGAGGACCGTAGAGTAGCGTGTACTGGGGGAGGACCCCGTCCATGAGCTTCTCCAACTCCTGTGCAGTGAAGGCTGGGGCCCTTTCCCAAGACGCACGAGCCATTGTCTCTTCCAGACCGAGGTCACAGCAGCACTTGCAGTATAGGTCCTCTCCTGTCGAAGATCAGGTATCGAGTGATTGAAGAGATATAAAATGTCGGTCACGTCCGCGGCTGTGACGTCCACGGCGGTGCGTATCATCACCGCCGGGGCACTTCGTCATTGGCTCCTGGGACCCATAGGGTCCAATGTTAACCAATGCAGCATTGCTCAGCGGTCTTCGACCGCCTACCGCGACTGTGTACAACGCCAGCGCAGTTACCTCGCATCCCATTGTCCCAGTTTAGAGGTCAGGCAGCCGCCATTTCAGGGGCCCACATGGCTTCATTTTCAACTGTGTCACACATACCTAGGCCTGGACTCACCACACTTACAGACAACTTTTTGGATTATGTTTTGTGTTCTGTGTAGCTGTGGGTACATACCTCTGAGTTGCTTGACTCTGTGGTCGCTGTTGTCCTTCCTAGGCACCGTCAGCTGGGACATGTGAGGAGATGGCAGAATCCTCTGGTGCACCGACCGCTGGTGGACCTGTTGACAATGGAGGAGCGACATTTAATCATCACCTACAGGTTTGACCGTGCCACAATCCATGAACTGTGTACCCAGTTGGAGCCTGACCTGATGTCAGCAATCCGCCATCCCACAGAAATCCCCCCTCAAGTGCAGGTGCTGTCAGTGCTCCATTTCCTTGCAAGTGGGTCTTTTCAAACAACAGTGGCCATGGCATCAGCGATGTCCCAGCTTATGTTTTCTAACGTGTTGTCCAGAGTGTTGTCTGCCCTGCCGAAACACATGAGGAGCTACATAGTTTTCCCTCAGATGGAGGATTTGGCTACTGTTAAAGGTGACTTCTATGCCCTTGGACATATCCCCAACATCATAGGTGCCATTGATGGGGCCCATGTAGCTCTGGTCACCCCCCCCCCCCCACAGGAGTGAACAGGTGTAAAGGAACCGGCAGAGTTATCATTCCATGAATGTACAGATGGTATGTTTGGCAGACCAGTACATCTCCCAGGTAAATGCTATGTTCCCTGGCTCTGTGCATGACGCCTACATCCTGCGGAATAGCAGCATCCCATATGTGATGGGTCAACTCCAGAGGCACCGGGTGTGGCTATTAGGGGACTCTGGTTACCCCAACCTGTCATGGCTACTGACCCCAGTGAGGAATCCCAGGACCAGGGTTGAGGAATGCTACAATGAGGCCCATGGGTGGACTAGGAGGATGATCGAACGCACCTTCGGCCTCCTGAAGGCCAGGTTCAGGTGCCTCCATATGACAGGTGGTTCCCTATTCTACTCACCAAGGAAGGTGTGCCAGATCATCATCGCCTGCTGTATGCTTCACAATCTTGCTTTGCGATGCCAGGTGCCTTTTCTGCAGGAGGATGGTCCAGATGACGGTGTTGTGGCAGCTGTGGAGCCTGTGGACAGTGATGAGGAGGAAGCAGAGGAAGAAGACATTGACAACAGGGACTCAGTCATCCAGCAATATTTCCAGTGACACACAGGTGAGAACACTTTCTTGCCTACTACAAGTACTTTCACACTTCTACCTTTATCCTGTCTGTCAATTTCAAGCAGTATTTGGTAACTGAGTTGTACATTTCCATTACGGTTTCACAGGTGTGGTTACCAACGTGTGTCATCTGCTTGCATCCTTCATGGACTTGTGATGTGTGACATAGGTATGTTGACATTACATTTGAAAACGCATTTTGTCACTGTCATAGCTAATACACATTTTCAAAATCACAGACTGACTCCAGATTGTTTTGTGCTTTAAGGGTGTTTATTGAAGTGTTAATTATTGTAGGGGGTGGTAAAATGGTGATTGGTGATGGTGGAGGAATGTCCATGGCAGAGTCCAGTCTATTAGTCTCACAGGTGCATTGCCCATATGGGCATAGGAAGTGGAGCTGGGGCAGTTCCAATATGGACAGGGTTACAAAGTGGGACAGTGGGATGACAATCAGGGTGGTCTCATTTCTTGGCGGGGGTCTTGCCATCGTGCTCTGTCGTGTTCCTGGATCGCAGGGACCGCTTGCAGGGTGGTTCTCCGTATGCAGGGGGTGGGGTGCTGGTCCTGTGGCGGGGCGTCCTGTCCACTAGCGCGGGCGGAGATGGTGGGCAGTTCATCATCCACGCTAGTGTCAGGGGCCCCTTGGAGTGCCACGGTATCCCTCATGGTGTTCTGTATGTCCTTCAGCACCCCTATGATGGTGCCCAGGGCAGAGCTGATGGTTCTGAGTTCCTCCCTGAAGCCCAAATACTGTTCCTCCTGCAGGCGCTGGGTCTCCTGAAACTTGGCCAGGACCGTAGCCATCGTCTCCTGGGAGTGGTGGTATGCTCCATGATGGAGGTGAGGGCCTCGTGGAGAGTGGGTTCCCTTGGCCTGTCCGCCCCCTGTCGCACAGCAGCCCTCCCAGTTCCCTTGTGTTCCTGTGCCTCCGTCCCCTGGACCGTGTGCCCACTACGACTGCCCCCAGGTCCCTGTTGTTGTTGGAGTGGTGGGTTATCCTGGGTTCCCTGTAGTGGTGGACACACAGCTGATTGACGTGTCCTGGGGACGGAGTTATTGGCCCGCTGGGTGGGTGCTGTACTGGTGTTTCCAGAGGGTGGAAGGTTAGTGTTGGGCTGTGCCTGTGCGAGGGGAACCGACTGTCCCGAGGCCCATGATGGTCCAGGCTGGTCATCTGGATCAAGTTTGCCAGAGCTGCTGTCATCACTGTGGCCCTCTTCTGTGGATGGGGTAGAGATGTCTGGACCCTCCTGTCTGGTGACGTTAGGTAGTGGTCCTGCAGGGGTGTAAAAGCATGATTATTGCATCTGTGTGTGTCATGGTGTGCAATGGGAGGGTGAGCGTGTGCCCCAGTGCTAGTATTTCTGTGTGGGGGCTTGTGTGATGATGGTTAGGGGGTGTTATGGGTATGTGCAGTGGGCATGCTTTAGTGAGGGGTGACCATGCTTTGTTGTGTCATGCAGGGCTTGGTGTTGGGATGGGTGGTTTGTGTTATTAGTACATTAGTGAGGAGTTGGAGTGATAGGGGAGGGGGTGAAGGTGGGGGTGTGTGGTAGCATGCAGGTAGGATGGGGATATGATAGTTAAGATTTGACTTACCAGTGTCCATTCCTCCGCCGACTACTCCGAGGCCCGCAGTATGCATAATGGTCAAGACCTGCTCCTCCCATGTTGTTAGTTGTGGGAGAGTAGGTGGGGGTCCGCCGCCAGTCCGCTGAACTGCGATGTTGTGCCTGGAGACCACGGAACGCACCTTCCCTCGTAGGTCGTTCAACCTCTTCCTGATTTCTTGGGTGCTGTCCCACTGCATTGATCCTATCCACGATTCTTTGCCATATCTCCATCTTCCTAGCTATGGAGGTGTGCTGCACCTGTGATCCAAATAGCTGTGGCTCTACCCGTACGATTTCCTCCACCATGACCCTGAGCACCTCCTCCGAAAACCTGGGGTGTCTTTGCCGTGCCATGGGGTGGTGTAGGTGATGTGTGGGGTGGTGTATGTGGTGATGAGTGTGGTGATGTGTAGTGGTGTGGGGTGTTTTGTGCGTGGATGTTGTGTGGGTGATGGTGTTGTGTGCCTCTGTGTGGTGGGGTTGTCTATGCTGTGCTCTCTCTCTCACCTTCGTCTATAATTTTTGGTCGTAGGGGTTTGTGGGTGATGTGGGTGTGTGTTATCTATTGTGTTGGGTGTGTGGAAGTGGTGTTTGTATGTGTATCAGGTGTGTGTATTTGGAATTGTCCAATGTGGTGGTGTTTTGGAGATGTGTGTGTATTTTAAGCGCGGCGGTGTGTACCGCCAATGGAATACCGCGGTTGAAAGACCGCCGCATGGATTGGTGGGTCGTGATAGCAGGGGCGTGTTTCTGTTGGCGTGACGGTGGAGGTTTTGTTTTCGCCAGTTTATCACTGACCTTTCGTGTGGCGGACTTGTGTGGGTGTCTGAATTTCGGCGGATTCCGAGATGTGGGTCATAATAGCTGTGGCGGAATTCTGCAGCCGTGGCGGTGTATTGGCGGTCTTCTGCACGGCGGTAAGTGGCTTTTACCGCCAATGTTGTAATGACCCCCAGAGTCTTAATACCATACATGTGCTACACTCTTGCTGCATATACACATATTTGACATGTGCCCAGAATGTCAGTGCAAGGATTGGGGGTTAACAATAACAGAGCTGTACATGAAAGGGCTAAGTAGTCTATCCCATCTCTGATACAAAGAAAGGTCTCATCACAATAATGATCTTCAAATCATTGATGAACAGCAGACAATGAATTCCTTTGCATGCCTTTCCACAACACTGAAAAGGTTCTGGACCTCGCATTACCCGGAACAGGTTTATGCTTCTGTGCAAATGCTAGATTAGCCTGGCACCAGAGCCAAAAAAATCAGGATACCAGTTTCACAAGCAGATGTGCACTCAGAGCAGGGGTAAGTGCCCATTCACCATGAAGAGGACATCTCTGTTCCATTAAAAACAGACAATGTTAAAAAGCACATTCAGCTGTACATTACTTGCTGTCTTGTTGCATCAAATAAATATTCATCATCATCAAAATACTTTATCCGATTGTATCTCACAATCATAAAAGCAGATAAAACATACAAATAACACTAATCAACAACCACATCAAATAAATAACTAGAGTAAATCAAAACATACAACAGTTGATACCATGTGATAAAATTCACTACAAGAAACTAAGTCCGGTTATTCTTCTGAAGAACAGTATAAAGTCAATAAAACGCTATATTTAAAAGGCAGGGACTGTTGTCCTGGCTAAAAACATTTAAAGATAAAGGACCTCCAATATTGCCTAAAAATATGATTTAGCCTTAATTACTGCACATAAATATAGAGCTAATCCATTACATATTCTAATTGATGGAAGGGACAGCAGGTAAATAAAAGCTGGGCGACATTGTTTAAAATGCATGGAACTTAACAGTGAAATCACAAACACTTTCCATAAATCAGAATAAAATTTGCAAAAAAAAACTATATGCATTGTGCTTTGGTCTGACACTGAATCACAGGGACATTTTCCCAGAACTGGGGACCATTCGTTGGTAAGCGGAAAACTGATGAGTTGATGAAATGTCTCTAGTCTTAGCTGTGTGAGGACATATCGATGCTTTGAGTTCAATACGTATTTTAAATATGGTTCCATGCCATCTAATTGCTGCAACAGGAGATTCCTCCTTACACTAGATTTCTTTGACTCAATGGCCCACCTCGAGTCAGCCAGGTAAGTGAGACAGATGTTTTTCAGATCTTTCATGGAAAGTGTTTCCATTTTTTCTGGTGTGAAATATAACTCAGGGTGGCCCAGGTCCGTAAGAAATTTCTTTATATAATTCAGCCATGGAATTTGCAGTGAATGGCTTAATGATTGAGCATCTTCTATAATAGCCCTATTCAAGCTAGCAGAATCGGAGGTCCATACTTTATGCCAAAGTAAAATTGGTTGCATGCTTATTAGGTCTGTAATGTATGTTACCCCCATTTCTGTATTGCAGACCAATGTTGAAGTGGATTTTGGCACACTTAAGATGGACTTTAAAAAATCATTTTCGGCTAGCTGTAGGGCATTACATTGCCTATATCCCCAGAGGCCTGCCCCACACAATGCAACAGAGACACATTTTGCGTTATAGATTGTCATCATGTCTTTGGGGGTAGCTCTAGATGACCTTTTTGGAAAAGTTTTTTACAGCCATAATAGTTTTCGTAAAAAGTAATTTCCTAGACCGGATGGCATGCAGCCAGGAACCTTTATTATCGAACATAATGCCAAGATATGAAAAGGTTTCTATGTCGTCTAGTTTGACACCCTTTAAAATGACTTGGGATTGTTTTGCAGATTTTGTACCACAGGTCATCAAAAAGGTTTTAGAGTGATTGATTTTAAGACCTAAGTCTTCCATATAATTATCAAAAGTTGTTAATAGTCGCTGCAAAACTACTGGAGTACGTGCCATCAAAACAGCATCGTCCGCATACATAAGTGCTGGAATCTTTCGGAAGCCAACTTGTGGAAGATCTCTACAAGCAATAGATAGAACATCCTCTAATTTATTAATGTATAAGGCGAACAATAGGGGAGCTAGAACACAGCCTTGACGTACCCCCGCTTTACAGGAAAGACTGAGGTACACTCCCCCTGAGACCCATAACGCACCCTAGCTTTAGCTCCAGAGTATAATTCCCTGATGAAATTAACTATTGTAGTGTCTACCCTCATATCCAGCAAAATGGGCCAAAGTTTGCTGTGAATTACGCAGTCAAACGCCAAAGTCAAGTCCACAAGTACAAGGTGTAAAGCTCCCATCTTGGCCTTCTTATATTTACCAATTATGATATCTAAGTTCACGGCCTGTTCCACAGTCCCTATGCCAACCCTGAAGCCATATTGTAGGTCCGATAGGGTACTATTAACTTCTGTCCATTCCCGCAACCTGTAAATAACTATTCAAAATGTCCAGTTTATAATGAAAGATAATTTTTGTGTGCTAGAATGCAATCCATGGATACTAATAGTCCATGTGGACAAACTATAATGGTAAATACTCAAATTGCATTCTCAATAGGATATGGTACTAGGATTCTATATTTCAGTATTTTCCAAAATCACATAATAAAGGACTGATAACAGGAAGAGGCTTACTAGTGTCAAAGCAGGGCTGTAGCTTGGGGGTGGGGGGGCGTTGGGGGATTTGAAGGCCTGGCCAGCCCATGATAATCTTTGGCCACCCCAAAGGACCGAGGAAGCTGGACAGTGAAGAGGTGCAGGAGTTCAGAAGGTGAGTGAGCAATAAAAATGCCTTTACATATTGGTTTTATCTTGTTACATTTATTGCCTGTTCCAAGAGAAGTTAAATGTCAGGCTATGTCTTCTGACAAATTGCTGCTTATTTTTTAATGTGGAGATGTAGCTTACTTTTCTTTCTTTGACTGCAAAGTAAGAACATTTTGTGAACTGAGTGATGTGACATTCTGTCTGGGGTACAGGGCGGGCCACTGGAATTGTGAGGGAGGGTAGGCCTAAATTATTAAGTAATGTTGACTAAAATATGTGGCAAGAACACACAAATTATGCACAAATTATGCAGTTTAATGCAGCACATTTTTTAATAGTATCCTTTCATTATTTTTAAACATGTTATCACTTTCTGGGCAAAGGTTTTACATCATTAGGATCAGTTCTACATCCAAATACAGATGTAAGTAACAGAAAGGTGAACGGTCAAACTTTGCGAAGGACCTTCCACTCAACGGCAGCACTGGTTGCAGCATTTTTAGTAACTGTTGATCTGTATAAGCTAGTAAAAATAAATCATGCTTTTGTTATAATGTGCAGTTTATGCAGCAGATGATGGATTATGTGGCAAATGCAGATGTCAATGTGTTTTTAATTCACAAATAATAAATGTCTGCCAATGAACTGTACAAATATTTCAACATATCCCAACAGTTATGAAAGCACAAATGAAGCATAATTTGTTTTATATTTCTGAAGTTATGTTGCAAACAAAGATTTTAAAAAGCTCAAAACACATCTTGATGATGCACAAATGCTAAGTATTGTATTGTATTATCAGCATGTATACAATTTATTTCATATGATTAATTCAAATACTTACAAAACACACAATTAAATCCCCAGTGCATAAAACAAAAAGACATGTCAGAGAATAGGTCCTTACATTAATTGAAGACATGACTTTAGGCCACTGGATCCGCCCGTAAAAGACCCACACAGGTTGCTTTCTCATTTTAAGGTCCTTCAGGCTTAGGGCGGGATTCACTGAGCACAGTTAATTGCAGGCCGCGCTTACCGGAATCGAAGGGGACTACATATCCCAGACTGCCTAGAGGCCCCAAGAGGCGGCCATCTTTGCATCACCTGCTTCCACTATCATTCCAACGAGCGCTATAAAGCGCAGGGGGCCAAACCGCAGCGCGGGACACGCTTTCTGGAATCGAAGGGGACTACATATCCCAGACTGCCTAGAGGCCCCAGAAGACGGCCATCTTTGCATCACCTGCTTCCACTATCATTCCAACGAGCGCTATAAAGCGCATGGGGGCCAAACCGCAGCGCGGGACGCGCTTACCGGAATCGAAGGGGACTACATATCCCAGACTGCCTAGAGGCCCCAGGAGGCGGCCATCTTTGCATCACCTGCTTCCACTATCATTCCAACGAGCGCTATAAAGCGCAGGGGGCCAAACTGCAGCGCGGGACGTGCTTACCAGAATCGCAGGGGGACTACATATCCCAGACTGCCTAGAGGCCCCAGGAGGCAGCCATCTTTGCATCACCTGCTTCCACTATCATTCCAACGAGCGCTATTAAGCGCAGGGGGCCAAACCGCAGCGCGGGATGCGCATACCGGAATCGAAGGAGACTACATATCCCAGACTGCCTAGAAGCCCCAGGAGGCGGCCATCTTTGCATCACCTGCTTCCACTATCATTTTAACGAAGCGCGCGGGCCACGCCAAGGTGAAGCCCGGGCCAAGGGCGGGCCCGTCCGCGCCCGTCAGAGCCTGGAAGAGGCTGGGCTGGGCTATGTCTCTTTAATCTTTGATCTGGTACTCCAGATCGATCAAGATAGTATCATCAGACAAGAGCCCAGGGCGCTGGCCTCCGAGAGCAATCTTGAGCCAGGAAGGAAAGCCCTTGTATTAGATCTAGTGGAGGAGAAGGATGAAGTAGTTTGATAAACAGGTATGGGGAAACGTAAGGCATAAGAACCCCCACGGGGAAAGGAGAAAATTACAAAGAAACTTAGGAATGCAGGTGAAAAGTGTACGATATCTGAAACTGATGACCTAATAGAGGAGGTAGAATCTTTACTATGTAACAGGACCAACCCTCGGGAGGGTTCTGATAAAAAGATAACTTCCTATTATGCAAAGAAACCAGATTAAGGGAAAGGGAAATCAATTGATAGGAAAGAGAGCGACGGCCATCAAGAGGAAAATCTATCCCCTGATATTGGGTTAGTCAGGTACAAAGATGACATAACACAGGCCTTATGTCATCCCCCAACTCCAGCAGAAAGTACTAGGAAGAAATGGTTATGTGCAGAGGAGTGATATTGTGTGTTCCAATAAATATGCAGCCCTGGCAGATCCCGCTATTAATAAAGTACAGAAGGACCGGGAGGGGAACCCATGGGTAAGCACGACCAAACCACCCCTCTAGTACAGTTAGTCATAGAGAAGATACCATCGACTAACCAAGACCCAGAAGGCTGCCTAAAATGCAAAACTAGGAGTTTAACAGATCTCTATGATCTAATGGGTAGACTAATGCAGGAAGTCAGGGAGCTAAAATTTGAAGTAGGAACTTTATCAGCTCTTGTGGAAAAGGGGGGTGGTATGGGAACCTGTAGAGATCAGCGTGCAGAGGAGGTTCCAACTGTATCACTACACTTACAAGGAAGACCCCTATCCCGCCAGAGGCCGAATGCCCAGCCCAACCCTACTCTGACTATAGCTAGTCCTCCCAGTTCACCACAAGGATGCGCGAAAGGGGACAATGAGTGCAATATTGGGTTACGCAATCACCTTGCAGTCAAGGAAGGAGAATTACGACAAGAATCTGGGAATTCCCTAAGGGAGATCCGCCCGAAACCAGGGTCACAAGGAGAGAAGGTGGGACGTACACCTAAACCTTATACCCTATTATATAATGACAGCGTGCCCACTACCACAAGGGGTAGACACCTTGAAGAAAAACTAAGGTCTCCTAGGGCTGATGTTATTCATTTGTTAAATGTCCCGAAATTGGCTCAAAGTAGTATGGAGGACAAGGACTCCCTAAAGAATAAACTTATATACTGGATCAGATACAAATGTCATTGCCTATCCCTAATCCGCTCAGATATTATGAGGGTGGAAAGAATGCTGTTGTGGCTGTGACACTAAGGGATGAAAGACTAATCGAAGGCTTGATTACTATGGAGTGGAGAGCCAGTGCTCCCAAAAAAAATGCCATGAGATTTAGTCTGGATCCGCTTATTTGTAAGTTTATAGCTCAGAGGAGCAACCATAGAAATGGGGGAGTGCAAACGAGAAAGGGAGATTCTGACCTTGACGCAGTTGATTGACTAACTCAACCAGACAAAGTTGTCACGACTCACGTGCTGCTTGCGCCTGGAATCTGCAGATCTCGTGGCGTGGGTCTTGAGTGTTCGGCTTTGGCCCAAAAAGGGGCGACTCTTTCTGGTAGCCACGGTGCTGTAGGCAATGGAAACGCCAAGAACAGACCGTGACCTTCAGAAAATAGCTCCAGAGGGAAAAAACCCCAAGAAGGGGAAAAAACCTCCAAACAGTAGATTCCTGAAACAAGAACAAAAACCAGGAATCAAAAAGAAACAAAAATGCAGGTAACACGAAATTTGACAAGATTCAGAACCGAAGGCAAAGAATCAGGAGCGAAGACACAATCAGAGCAGATAGTGTTGCAGCGCAAGGAAAGGAAGAAAACAGAGCCCTTAAATACCAAGAAACAGGAAATGACCAACAGGAAGTAAAAGGACACCATCTTAGATAGGGAAAAAGTACATAGGATAGAATAGAGTGGGAACCATAGAGAATAGGGAACAAGGAATGCTGGGAAGAAAAAGGAAACATGGGAAGGGGAAAAGACATAAAGAAAGTACAAGAAAATGCCCCAAAGAAGAAGAAAGAAGAAAGAAGAACAGGTAAGAAGGGGTCAGGGGATACCATGGACGCAAAGAAAAGCAGAGCGAGGCCCCAAGCAAAATCTGGGGCCTCGCGAGGTGCACAGAAGGCTCAGGGCGCGCCGCATCCTGAGAACGCGCTGTGCGGCGCGAGCTGAATGCTCGGCTCACGCCGCGTGGTGCGGCGCAACAGTAGGTCCCCCCCCCCGAAGGTCCAGGTTTGAAGGGAAACAAACGATGAAAACGAGAAATCAGAAGAGGTGCGTGCACAGAAGATGCATCTTCCCAAGAGCATTCACTAAGAGGATATCCCTTCCAGTGAATCAAATACTGAAGACGTCTGTGAAAAAGGCGAGAGTCACAAATTTCCTGAACCTCATATTCAGGTACATCATTCACCAACACAGGAGGAGGACAAGGAAACTGACGAGAGAAAGGGTCAGGTACATAAGGTTTGAGCTGAGACACATGGAAGACCGGATGAATCTTCCAAGTATGAGGCAAGCGAAGACGGACAGTGACAGGATTGATCAACTGAAGAATACGGAAAGGCCCGTAATAGCGAGGTGTGAACTTATTAAGAGAAAGGCGTGAGGGCAAGAATTTGGATGAAAGCCAGACTTTATCTTGAGGATGATAATCTGGAGTGGGTCCAAGTTTCTTATCTGCAATCTTCTTCATATATCTCTTGGTGTTCAATAAATTAGATCTAATTAGCCTATGGATTTGCAGGAGACGTTTGGAAAAAGATGTAATCGCAGGCAGAGGGAAGGTAGATTGAGGAGAAGTAGGAAAAGAGGTAGGATGATAGCCATAGGAACAGAAAAAAGGAGTGACCTTGGAGACACTATGGACAGCATTGTGTAGGAAAATTCAGCAATAGGGAGATAAGTATTCCAGTTGCTTTGGGTAGAATTACAAAAACAGCGAAGGTATTGCTCCAATCCTTGGTTCAGACGCTCGGTTTGTCAATTAGTCTGAGGATGGAAACCGGATGATAGTGCTATATTGATATTTAGGGCCTGATTATGACCCTGGCGGACGGCGGAGGCCGTCCGCCAAGGTAGCGCCGCTGAATGACCGCACCGCGGTCAAAAGACCGCGGCGGCCATTTAGACATTTCCTCTGGGCCGGCGGGCGCTCTCCAAAAGAGCGCCCGCCGGCCCAGAGGAAATGCCCCTGCAACGAGGATGCCGGCTCAGAATTGAGCCGGCGGAGTTGCAGGGGTGCGACGGGTGCAGTTGCTCCCGTCGCGTATTTCAGTGTCTGCTTAGCAGACACTGAAATACTTTGCGGGGCCCTCTTACGGGGGCCCCTGCCGTGCCCATGCCATTGGCATGGGCACGGCAGGGGCCCCCAGGGGCCCCGCGGCACCCCCTACCGCCATCCTGTTCCTGGCGGGCGAACCGCCAGGAACAGGATGGCGGTAGGGGGTGTCAGAATCCCCCATGGCGGCGCAGCAAGCTGCGCCGCCATGGGGGATTCTAAGGGCAGCGGTAAACCGGCGGGAGACCGCCGGTTTGCCTCTTCTGACCGCGGCCGAACCGCCGCGGTCAGAATGCCCTGCGGGGCACCGCCGGCCTGTCGGCGGTGCTCCCGCCGACCCTGGCCCCGTCGGTCTTGTACCGCCGGGGTCAGAATCACCCCCTTAGTGTCTTGCAAAAATATTTCCAAAACCGGGATATATACTGAGGTTCTCTGTCAGATACTATGGTATGTGGAAGTGCATGGAGACGGAAAATATGGTCGATAAATATCTGGCTCAATTCTTGGGATGTAGGTAACTTTTTTAGGGCAGTGAAGTGAGCCATCTTAGTAAAGGAATCAACAGTGACCATGATAACCTGGTTTCCAGCTGATGGTGGAAGTGAACACATGAAGTCAGTAGAAATAGTATGCCATGGAGCTGGTGGAACAGGCAAAGGCTGTAGTAATCCTGCAGGCCTGGTACGGGGAATCTTGACTTGAGCACATATGGGACAAGCCTGAACGTATCTTTCAACATCTGACTTCCAGGTAGGCCACCAGAAAGATTGCGAGAGAAGTTCTTGTGTGGCCTTGATGCCTCTATGACCAGCAACCGGCGAATCATGGCACATCTGTAATGCCTTGTCTCGAACTCTGTTAGTAGGGAGGAATAACAGATTCTGATGATAGTAGTATCCTTCCTTCTTGCATAAAAAGGGTCTTAGTTTCTCTACTTCGCTGTTAGACAGGCTGGAGTACTCCAGTTGTACCTCCTCCAGAAAAGATTGAGCAACTCCAATGATCTTACTAGGTTCCAGTAGATACTGAGATGGGGAAGGAGTACAATCTGGATAACGGCGAGACAGAGCATCAGCCAGAATGTTTTGGGATCCAGGAATATAGGTGATGTAAAAATCATACTGGCTGAAGAAAAAGGCCCAACGGGCCTGGCGGCTATTCTGGCATACAAAATTACGTAGACATTGTAGATTACGGTGGTCCGTTCTCACCTCAAAAGGCTCCTTGGAACCCATCAGAAACTGTCTCCATTCTAGGCAGGCTGTTTTCAGAGCTAATAACTCTCTTTCTAGTACTGAGTAATGTTGTTCTGCTGTAGAGAGTATATGGGACAAATAGAAAACGGGATGTTCAAGACCATCATCTTCTTGTTGTTGGAGTAAGACAGCTCCAATAGCTCTTTCGGAAGCATCGGTAACTACAATAAACTGTTTGTTGGTATCTGGGTGTCTTAAGATGGGGGCTTGAGTGAAAGCCTTCTTTAAATCTTGAAAAGCTGTTTCAGCCGCCTTAGTCCAGATAAACCCCTTCTTTAAATTTTCCTTCTTTAAAGTATGAGTTATATGGCTGGTCTGTTTAGCAAAGTCTAGAATGAACTGCTGATAAAAATTTGCTAATCCTAGGAAACATTGTGTTTCTTTAATAGAAGAGGGAGAAGGCCAATCGAGAATTGCTTGTACTTTTTCTTGGTCCATAGCTATGCCGGTGGGACTTAAATGATAACCCAGATATTTGACTTCTGTCTTATCGAACTCACACTTTTCGGGTTTACAGGATAGTTGATGTGCCCGGAGTCTTTGAAGGACTTGTTTCACATGGGAAAAATGGAGTTCAGGATGTCTGGAATAAATAAGGATATCGTCTAAGTAGATTACAACTGTCTGGTTCAAGAGATCAGAAAATATTGAGTCCATAAATCTTTGAAATATTGCGGGGGCATTCGTAAGACCAAAAGGCATGACCTTGTACTCAAAATGACCAAATGGTGTCCTGAAAGCTGTTTTCCACTCGTCTCCTTCCTTAATACGTAAGAGGTAGTAGGCTCCCCGAAGATCCAATTTGGTAAAACGTTGAGCCCCTCTGACTGCCTCTAGAATATCCTTGATGAGGGGCAAAGGATAACGATCCTTTATAGTTATCTTATTCAGGCCTCGAAAATCTAGGCAAGGACGAAGATCTTTAGTCTTCTTAGGTACAAAAAAGAGAGGAGCCCCTGCCAGAGAAGACGATGGAACAATAAGACCACTCTGTTAATTTTCCTCCAGATATTCCTTTAGAACTTCCTTTTCAGGTTCCGTGAGAGAATACATCCTCCCAAAGGGAACGACAGTTCCAGGTTCCAAGGGAATAGCACAATCGTACTCTCGATGTGGAGGTAATACAGGTCTGGATGGTTTTTGGAACACATCTTGAAACTCTAAATAGTGTTCAGGGACTCCTTGGACTGTATTGATGGAATTTTCCGTAGTACTTTTAATAGGTTTTAATCTGTTCGGTGACCAATATTTGTCGGAAGCAAAACAGTTCTCATGGCAAAACTGTGAGGACAAGGAAATAGTCCGGGTTACCCAGTTCACATACGGATTATGTCTTGTAAACCACGGAATTCCGAGAATGATGGTATGGTTGGGAGATGAAATGAGATCAAAGGAGATGTGTTCTTGATGATTACCAAACTGTAAATTTAACATCAGGGTCATAGTATCGACTGGACCAGAGGATATCAAGGATCCATCCACTGTGTGCACTTGTTCAGGAATGTCTTTGGGTTGTGTTGGAATCTGTTGATTAGTGGCCCAAGTGTTATCCATGTAAATACCACTGGCACCGCAATCTAGTAATGCCATAGTCCTTTCTTGACGGCCATCAGGTAGTTGCAATAGGACAGGTAACATGAACAAGTAAGTTGTATTGTCATTAAATGAACTGATGGAAGGTATTGCAGATGATCCCGTCCCCTCCCTTCTTACAGAGGACAGGAAGTGGCGTTTCCCGAGGGTCTTGGTGGACGTACAGGGCAGGTACGAAGCATGTGACCAGCAGAACCACAGTATAGGCACAATCCTTTCTTTCGTCTGTCTTCCCGCTCACTAGCGGAGAGCGGCCCTCGAGTAGTATCCACTTGCATGGGTTCCCCCTCTATGTCTCTAACAGGAGGACGAGATTCCTCAGAACGAGGCAGATACACCCGTGAAGTTCTTGGCTGGGAAGACCCTCTACTCCTTCTCTTCTCTATTCGTCGCTCTAGAAGACGATACTCGATGGAAAGTGCTTGATCCATCAGGCCACGAAGATCTTCAACTCTGGTGGAATGTACTAATTCGTCTTTTATTTCTTCTTTTAGTCCTCTGCGAAACAAAGTCACCAGGGTACCCTCCACCCAGGTGGTCTCTGCCGCTAGCTGACGAAATCGTGTAATATATTGAAGGACATCTTGGGAGCCTTGCTGGATGTCACATAAGGCTTCTTCCGCTGAGGCCTCCAATCCTGGACGACTAAACATTTGTTTGAAGCGAGTCACGAAAGCGGAATAGTCCGACAATACCGGATCGTTGGATGACACCATCGGGGTTGCCCAGGCCAAGGCAGGACCGGATAAAGCACTGATCAGATATCCCACCTTTGTCCTGTCGTGGGAGAATTGGGTAGGTCGGAAGGCGAAGTACACCGTTAAAGCATCAAGGAATTCACGCAGTTTCGTTGGTTCACCAGAGAAACGAGGAGTAGAAGCGGAGACAGTCGAAACATCGCCACTGCGGAAGGCCAAAGCCTGTCGTAACACAGCATTCTCATTGCGTAGTTGTTGCAATTCCTGAGCTTGTTGCTGAATAGTAGTCAGAAGAGATTGATCAGAATCTGCAGCAGCCGCCACTGTATCGTCCATGGTGTCAGAAGACGTCGGGATGGTTTGGCGCTGCAATCTGTCACGACTCACGTGCTGCTTGCGCCTGGAATCTGCAGATCTCGTGACGTGGGTCTTGAGTGTTCGGCTTTGGCCCAAAAAGGGGCGACTCTTTCTGGTAGCCACGGTGCTGTAGGCAATGGAAACGCCAAGAACAGACCGTGACCTTCAGAAAATAGCGCCAGAGGGAAAAAAACCCAAAAAGGGGAAAAAACCTCCAAACAGTAGATTCCTGAAACAAGAACAAAAACCAGGAATCAAAAAGAAACAAAAATGCAGGTAACACGAAATTTGACAAGATTCAGAACCGAAGGCAAAGAATCAGGAGCGAAGACACAATCAGAGCAGATAGTGTTGCAGCGCAAGGAAAGGAAGAACACAGAGCCCTTAAATACCAAGAAACAGGGAATGACCAACAGGAAGTAAAAGGACACCATCTTAGATAGGGAAAAAGTACATAGGATAGAATAGAGTAGGAACCATAGAGAATAGGGAACAAGGAATGCTGGGAAGAAAAAGGAAACATGGGAAGGGGAAAAGACATAAAGAAAGTACAAGAAAATGCCCCAAAGAAGAAGAAAGAAGAAAGAAGAAAGAAGAAAAAAGAAAAAGGAACAGGTAAGAAGGGGTCAGGGGATACCATGGACGCAAAGAAAAGCAGAGCGAGGCCCCAAGCAAAATCTGGGGCCTCGCGAGGTGCACAGAAGGCTCAGGGCGCACCGCGTCCTGAGAACGCGCTGTGCGGCGCGAGCTGAATGCTCGGCTCACGCCGCGTGGTGCGGCGCGAAAGTAGGTCCCGCCCCCCGAAGGTCCAGGTTTGAAGGGAAACAAACAATGAAAACGAGAAATCAGAAGAGGTGCGTGCACAGAAGATGCATCTTCCCAAGAGCATTCACTAAGAGGATATCCCTTCCAGTGAATCAAATACTGAAGACGTCTGTGAAAAAGGCAAGAGTCACAAATTTCCTGAACCTCATATTCAGGTACATCATTCACCAACACAGGAGGAGGACAAGGAAACTGACGAGAGAAAGGGTCAGGTACATAAGGTTTGAGCGGCGCGACAAAAGTATACTTGGGACTGATTAGAGATCCAATAATAGTAGAGATTGAGGAAGAAAATAATCACCAAGTTACAGGGGTAGGGAGTATTGAGGGGCACTTGCCTGGCAGAAAGGAGCCGATTATACCTCAGAGTCCTATTACTAATGCCATGACCCCAACTGGAAGGGGACTAGTCACTATGGTCTCCTGGAATGTAGCAGGCCTAAAAAGTAAGCTTATAGACCCTGACTGGCACGATTATATTGAACAATTCCATGTCTGTCTTTTCCAAGAGACCTGGTTAAAGGATCCACCACACAAACTGGGTTATAAAACCTTTTTTATTAGTGCCACTTCAGTAGCAAGAGGGAGGCCGTCTGGGGGGTTGGTTGCATGGGTGAAAATTTCCCTTAATATCGAGATAAGCAAACATGATACAGGGTCTGCTGACATTCTGTGGTTGGAACTAGGGGACAAAAACAAGGCCTTATTTCATTTATTTAATATGTATATAAGGCCCAGAAGACTAAATCAGGAGTCATACGAAATAGAAATATTAGATGGTATGCTTAAGAAAATCCCTATAGGAGAAGCAATCATGATAGGGGGAGACTTTAATTGCAACTACGAACCCATAATTGGTCTTGAACACCTAGTAGAAGATGAAGACTTAGCAAGAGCAGTCCCCCTCCTATCTACTGAAGAGGCAGTCCCCGGTACGTTTGCTGCCCTGCAACATATGGGCCTCACATTAAAGCATAGATTGAGGGCTTGTAATGGTAGAGTGGGTCAAGGTGGTCTTAATATGGACACTTTCTAGAGAGGTAACGCAGGTTCAAAATTGGACTATATTTTGCACAGCACGATTACATGGGAGAGAATAGTGACTTTTAAAATAGATAAGAGGAGAGAAAGTGACCATTTTCCGTTAGTGATTGAATTGATGGGCTACCCCCTAGACCTAGATTGCATGAAAAAGGATAAGGTGGAGTTGCAACCCACCCTTAGTAATAATCGTAGGGCAGTAAAATGGCCGGCGATATTGGGCAATATGGGTGTTATGATAAATATCTATAACATATATACAGAATTGCTGGAACCCCATGCCCATAAAAATCGTATTGACATTCCTATTATAGATATTCATCAATCATTGAGCACTGCTTTGAGACCCTATCTTACTAAAAAAAATACAACAAAAGCACATAAAGGGCAAGGAGAAAACTATCACATCTAATCCCAGGTATACCCCTGAATGTAGAGAGGGAAAAACACTACTGGGAGAGGATCTAAAACAGAAAAATCCAATAGCAGTGAAACAGACAAGGGCCGGTTACAGAAAAACCCTGGCTACAGCACAGAAAAACTGGAAAGATCAAAAATGGCATAACCTTTTAGAGGCAGCCAAATGCAATGATGTAGCAGCCTTTTCGAAGATAGTTACTCACAGTAGAAAAGAGGGGACATATAATACCGAACATCATATAGATCCCAGTGCGTGGGTTAATCATTTCACGTACCTCTATTCAGATTCCTCAGAGAATGATTTATATCTTTCCCTGCATAAAGAATCACCCTCCTGGGGCACTTTACCTGACATACAATTTAGCCTGGAAGAAACGGTGACTGCCATAAAGACGATCAAAATAGGTAAAGCCCCGGGTCTGGATAAAATCTCTGGGGATCTGTTTGAACATAATATAGAAGTTTGGGCACCCTACATAAATTTACTTAGCAATGCTATAGCAAGGGGAGAGCCAGTTCCTGAGACATGGAAAGGAGCGGAAATAATCCCAGGCTATAAAAAAGGATCTAGGGAGGACCCTGGGAATTACAGACCAATTAGCCTTATTGATGTCATGCAAAAAATATATGCTAGGCAGCTGCTGAATAGGTTAGTTAGCTGGATAGAGGAAAATAATATTTTGACAATATACCAGGCAGGTTTCAGGCAGCACACAAGCACAATTGACCAGGCCTTCAGGCTACTATCCATAATGTGGAAATACACAAAACTAATGAAGGGTCATCTTTACATTGCGTTTGTGGATTTGCGTGAGGCCTTCGATTTGGTCCCAAGAGACTCTCTATGGGCTGCGTTAGGGAATCAGGGTATGCCGGGGAATCTCTTGCACCAGATAAAGAGGCTGCACGAAAATACTTATGCAAAGGTACGGTGGGGCCCAAATGGAGAGCTGACAGACTCAATACCTATTAAGAGGGGAGTAAGGCAGGGTTGTGGGCTTGCCACAACCCTCTTCTCACTATACATCAATGATTTGGTTGAGTATCTTAAACGGAGCAATCATGACTCACCAAGATTGAATGGAGACCCAGTTCCTGACCCCCATTTTTGCAGATGACACAATTTTACTATCTCAAAATCCCATGGGCCTACAGACTCTTCTAGGAATGTTTAGTAAATATTGCATATTGAAGGGGCTAGAAATAAATACAAATAAGACAAAATATCTGATTGTCAAACCCCACAAAGCACTTAAAAGAAGCATCCTGATCAATAGGCACAAATTGGAACGAGTTAAAAGCTTTAATTTTCTAGGGATATTGCTGGATGCCAAGTTGTCCTGGACGCCGCATGTTAACAAAGCTGTAACATCTTTGGTCCATAGCTCCACAGCGATAAGTAATAATTATAAAAGTTCAAGAACCGAGTGTTCGAGGTCTATAGATATAAAGCGCAGACTGCTGCTTTATATGGCGCCGAACTCTGGGGAATTGCAAACCTAACCTCACTAGCATCCCAAGAAAACAGTTTTATGAGGGGGGTATTGGGATTGCCACCATCAACTCCATTGGTCCCTCTTACTTATGACTTAAACATGAGGCAAATAGGTAACTTGGCAGTTTTGAGACCATTGCTTTATTGGTGTAGGCTCTGGTCAACTCCAGAACTGATTCACTATAGGCAAGCATTAATTGAGATAATGGATCTTGATAAATCAGTCTCCCTTTCGTGGCTTCACCACATAAGGTCCTGGTTTTATAACCTAGGGCTTAAATCCTATTGGGACGATACAATCCAAGACTCGGTTAAAGCAAGTATACTGGGAGTATTTCTCGATTAGTCTTTTCCACAGTAAGGATCTGGGTAGACTGACTTCGACATTTTTGGATATCAAACCAACACCAAGATCTGAGGAATGGCTAGATATAATTCAGCCTAGGCGAGCAAAAGCACTATTCATGAAATTTCGATATGGAATCCTTCCGATCAAGGCATTCACCATTAAATGGGGCCCCCAGAGCGAGAATATCCATGATTCGAAGTGCGGATTATGTAATATGGAGACTATTGAAACGGTGGAGCATGTTTTGTTATCTGTAAAGCCTATGATAAGCCAAGGAGAAAATGGATTCGACCTATTTGTAGGAATCTAGGAATTAGAAATCCCAATGAAGCGGCTAGACTATTGAGGTCTATTACTATTCCATCTATTGTCTTTGGAATAAGCCGTTTTCTCCTAGCAACATCATATATTAGGAACAAGGAGGGCCTGAGGTTCTAGTAAACCTAGATTTATCAAACATCCATAGACAAACTTAATGGTGCTATAAATGGCTAACGGGCTTCCCATCCTGTAAGCTAATAGATCTCTGGTAGTTAATTTGTTTAAGATGTCATTTTAGATTTTTTTTTAAATACAAGGAAAGAATATAGTTATTTTCTAATTTTAGGAATATTATTCCACTCTACTTAATCGTTTTATTAAATGGTCTAATGGCTTTCTATCTGATAGTCAATAGAACAGTGGTACTCCATTGGGTTTGATATTAATTTTAGAAATTTTTAACTTTTTTAGTATAAGAAATGATCATAATTGATTACTGCTTATTGATTTTAGGAGCATTACCTGTTATTTATGTAACTGATTTTAGTATCTATATGACTATTTGCTATTTTATGATGTCTTGATTGTATTATCCTTTTGTGGCTAGTAGCCGAATAAAGGTTTGCTTGATGATGATGATGATGATGAAAGTTAATTGCTGGTTTGGGGTGCCGGTGTTTCAGTTCCTGTCCCCATGATCGAAAGACTGTAAAAAATCGAACTAAGCAATTGAGGCCACTTATACTCATATATTGTTCTATTTAAGCGCTCTCAACTCTATGAGAGTACTAAAGCAATTTGGCGGACTCCTGTGCTCCTATATTGAATAGCCTTAAGTTAAGTCGCTACCAGACTCAACTGAATTTGCAATTATGTTAAAAAAATTCCCATAGCAGGCCAAAACTATGCTGTCAGCAGAGTTTAAACAAATTGATAGAGCACCTTTGCAAGTGTAGCATCTGTATGATAACAAGCATTTTCAATGCAATGCAATAGGTCTCACATTTTAAAATGTTTGAGCTATTGGTAATGTAATTGCTTAATGTGTTTGTATGTGAAATAAATTTGGGTTATTTGTGAACACATTTGTTTTGTGTGACATAAGTGTATTGAATTTGTATATAATGTAAGCATTTTGTTATGTGCAGTAAAATATGAATATGATGTTTTTTTGTACTGTAATGTAAAATGGTATGTAACTGAAAATAGAATTCCACTTGAATGTCTGCAGCGCATCGGTTTGGAAGAACTGTTTGTGTCTGGGTTTTGTGATGTTTAAGTAAGTTAAAGGAGATAAAATCAACCAAGGAATTGAAAGCGAACAAAGGAACTATTTTTTATAGAGGATAGAAACATATGTGCATTTAACTTCAAAGAAGTGTAAAGTAGGGTAACAGCAAGGTGTCAAAAGGAGTTTGTGTTATTTGTGTGAAACATGGAGGCCGTGGTGCATTTAAACAATGAAAAGATTTTGAAGTAGATAGCAGTGGGTTGAGGAGGAGTCAGCAACCTTGAATATGTAAATGTATTTTCACCACCAGGAAGCAATTCTAAAAGAAAGTTAAGATTAGGCTGTGTGAATAGTAGTAAAAACGTTTCTATTTTATACTACCTTAAAGAAGCTAGACATGGAGTGTGGTACTGATGAGGTTTGTCGGACAGAAAGCGAGCTAGAGGGAGTGTTTCATAGAGAGACAGATGGAGGGAGGAGTTTATTGAAGCACTTTATAAACAGATGAGATACCAGAAGGGCCGTGAAGTGGGGAGAAGCTGTGAATTGGCCGAGGCTTTCCTGTCCTGCCTGTTTGGAGCCCTGCTGCTAAAGCACACAGAAAGGTAGGCGCCATTGTAATAGTAGTTGCTGTAGCTTGCAAGTTAAATGTTATGAAATAAATAAACATGGTGTAATTGTCTACTGAATAATAAACTACAAAAAACACTCACAGTAATTAAAAGATTAAGCTTTATTTTTGTGCATTTACCAGCAGCTTTTCAGCTTGCTAAATTTTGCATTATATGACTGGATAAAGCTAGCTATAATCCAGCTCCTAAAAAAACTTTTATTATGCACTCAAAGACAAACAGACAGAAAGAAAAGCAGAGAGACTGTAGCACTGAGAGACAAATGCACAAAAGAGATGGACGGCGCTGGGTAATGAAAGACAGATGCCCACAAATAGATACACACCGAAGAGTGACACGACAAACAGGTGCACAGAAAATGACGTTTAGAACTTGCAATAAAGGACAGTTGCACATAAAGAAAGAGACAGGGAGTGTGTAATAAACAACAGATGCACACAAAAAAAAACAGACATACAGGGAGTGTGGCACTTGGTGACTGACGCACGCAAAGAGAGGCAGACATGGCAGACGCACAGAAAGAGAGAGATAGAGACAGTGCCACTGAAGGAGAAACAGACAGAAAGAAAAGCACAGAGAGTGTGACACTGAGAGACAGATGCACAAAAGAGATCCACATTGCTTAGTACAGAGAGACATAGAGGCAGTGCCATTGATGGAGAAACCGATAGAAAGAAAAGCAGAGTGTGTGTGGCACTGAGAGACAAATGCACAAAAGAGATACACAGCGCTTACTACAGAGAGACAGATGCACACAAATAGAAACACACCGAAGAGAGACACGACAAACAGATGCAGAGAAAGAGACGTTCGGAACTTGCAATAAAGGACGGTTGCACATAAAGAAAGAGACATGGAGCGTGTAATAAACAATAGAGGCACAAAAAGAAAGACACACAGAGAGTGTGGCACTTGATGACTGATGCACGCAAACAGAACCAGACATGGCAGATGCACAGAAAGAGAGACATAGGGAGAGTGCTACTGAAAGAGAAAAAGACAGAAAGAAAAGCAGAGAGAGCGTGGCACTGAGAGACAGATGCACAAAAGAGATCCACAGCGCTTAGTACAGAGAGACATGGAGACAGTGCCACTAAAGGAGAAACAGACAGAAAGAAAAGCAGAGAGAGTGTGGCACTGAGAGAAAAATGCACAAAAGAGATCCACAGTGCTTAGTACAGAGAGACAGATGGACACAAATAGAGACACACAGGAAGAGTGACACGACAAACAGAGCACAGAAAGAGAGGCTTGAAATTTGCAATAAAGGGCAGTTGCACATAAAGAAAGAAAGGGAGCGTGTAATAAACTATAGAAGCAAAAAAAGAAAGACACAGGGAGTGTGGCATTCGATAACTGATTCATGCAAAGAGAGGCAGATATGGCAGACGCACAGAAAAAGAGGCAGGGAGAGTGCTACTGAAAGAGAAAAGGACAGGAAGAAAAGCAGAGAGAGAGTGGCACTGAGAGACAGATGCACAAAAGAGATCCACAGCGCTTAGTACAGAGAGACATAGAAAGAGTGCTACTGAAAGAGAAACGGACAGAAAGAAAAGCAGAGAAAGCGTGGCACTGCGAGACAGATGGACAAAAGAGATACTCGGCGCTTACTACAGAGTTACAGATGCACACAAATAGAGACACACCGAAGAGTGATACAACAAACAGATGCACAGAAAGAGACATTCGGATCTTGCAATAAAGGACGGTTGCACATAAAGAAAGATACAGGGAGCGTGTAATAAACAATAGAGACACATAAAGAAAGACACACAGGGAGTGTGGCACTTGATGACTGATGCATGCAAACAGAACCAGACATGGCAGACGCACAGAAAGAGAGCCATAGGGAGAGTGCTACTGAAAGAGAAATGGACAGAAAGAAAAGTAGAGAGAGCGTGGCACTGAGAGACAGACGCACAAAAGAGATCCACAGCGCTTAGTACAGAGAGACATAGAGACAGTGCCACTAAAGGAGAAACAGACAGAAAGAAAAGCACAGAGAGTGTGGCACTGAGAGACAGATGCACAAAAGAGATCCACAGCGCTTAGTACAGAGAGACATAGAGACAGTGCCACTGAAGGAGAAACAGACAGAAAGAAAAGCACAGAGAGTCTGGCACTGAGAGACAGATGCACAAAAAAGATCCACAGCGCTTAGTACAGAGAGACATAAGGAGAGTGCTACTGAAAGAGAAATGGACAGAAAGAAAAGCAGAGAGAGTGTGGCACTGAGAGACAAATGCACAAAAGAGATCCACAGCGCTTAGTACAGAGAGACATATAGACAGTGCCACTGAAGGAGAAACAGACAAAAAGAAAAGCATGGAGAGTGTGTCACTGAGAGACAGATGCACAAAAGAATACACAGTGCTTACTACAGAGAGACATAGAGACAGTGCCACTGAAGGAGAAACAGACAGAAAGAAAAGCAGAGATAGCGTGGCACTGAGAGACAGATGCACAAAAGAGACACACAGCGCTTACTACAGAGAGACAGATGCACACAAATAGAGACACAGAGGAAGAGTGACACGACAAACAGATGCACAGAAAGAGACGTTCGGAACTTGCAATAAAGGACAGTTGCACATAAAGAAAGAGAAAGAAAGCGTGTAATAAATGATAGAGGCACAAAAAGAAAGACACACAGGGAGTGTGACACTCCATAACTGATGCACGCAAAGAGAGGCAGACATGGCAGATGCACACATAGGGAGAGTGCTACTTAAGAGAAACGGACAGAAAGAAAAACAGAGAGAGCGTGGCACTGAGAGACAGATGCACAAAAGAGATTCACAGCGCTTAGAACCAAGAGAGAGTGCCACTGAAGGAGAAACAGACAGAAAGAAAAGCACGGAGAGTTTGGCACTGAGAGACAGATGCACCAAAGAGGTACATGGCGCTTACTACAGAGAAACACAGAGACAGTTCCACTAAAGAAGAAACCGATAGAAACAAAAGCAGACAGAGTGTGGCACAGAGAGACAGATGGACACAAAGAGAGACACACAGAAAGAGTGATACGAAATACAGAGCATAGAAAGAGAGGCTTGAAACTTGCAATAAAGGAAAGTTGCACATAAAGAAAGAGACAAGGAGTGTGTAATAAACAATAGATGCACAAAAAGAAAGACACAGAGAGTGTGGCACTCGGTGACTGATGCACGCAAACAGAGGCAGATATGGCAGATGCACAGAAAGACAGATGCAGAGAGGAGTTCATTAAAGCACTTTATAAATAGATTAAATACCGGAAGGTCCGTGAATTGGAGGTGAAGCTGTGAATCGCCCGAGGTTTTCCTGTCCTGCTCATTTGGAGCCCTGCTGCTAGAGCACACAGGAAGGTAGACACCATTGTAATCGCAGTTGATGAAAACAAAAGTTGTACAGCTCAATTTGCAAAAACACATGCATTTAAAAATATGCATGAGACAGGGAATCATGTTTACACAACATAAAAAAACCAGTGAGGGAAGAGCATGCTGGCCCTGGAAAAGCACCCCTCTGTCTTATTATGTTTGCAAAGGGAGCTGGTGGGGAGGAGGGACTGAACAAGCACCCACAGTCTTGAAGTGAAACAGGCAAATGCTAAAAAAAAGTCCCTTACAGAAGAGATAAACAGAACATAGCATAATTACACAGTACTTTGTGCTGCTCCCAAAAAGAAAAAAAGCAGGACAAAGGAAAGAACTGACCACTAGCAAGCAAGGAATTTTGAAGGACACTGCAACAACAAATCAAAACCCTGGAACTCACTCTATTGTATACTTTAGTATACAGCAGGCCGAACGCTAACGCTCAACCTAAAAAAGAGGTTTCAGAAGGGTAGGGCTAGTGGCACCACATTTTGGGCAACAGAGAAGTAGATGGGTGAAGGATTATTTCTTGTAACTACAAAATATTCACGTTGAAGTGATGATGGATTTGTTCCTCCACTATTACAGAAGATCTTTGATTGGGAGAGCCAGAAACCTTGAGACCAGGATGTTTCTTCTTAATTGAGCTTTTAAATAAGGTTGTGAGCGCAGAGTGGCTTATGAGGTGAGGATAAGTTAGAACTGTTAATGTTTCTGCAAGGGTTTTATCAGCTCCCCTACATTTTGTTGTCACCTCTTTTTTTAGTAATTGCAAAGTACAGTAGACTGCCAGTTCTATAGTGCTTACTACTCCTATATGTGGCTCTGAAACACTTACCTACATAGGTAGCAAGCTACACCATATAGGATGCTGTGCGGTCAGATGGGTATTGTCTTTGTTTTGTGATCCAATGTAGGTAGTGTTTCCATGTCATATGTGATGACCACTGAGGTGGGGTTATCGTATTATGAGAAGCAGGGTGCAGCAGTGAGGTGGATGATGAGGTGTGAGTGACACAGATGCTCAATTTTCATTTTTCAGTACCCTGGTGGCTTTGAAGAGCTCTACATGTCTCATTATAATATTTCTTATGATCATAGTCTGGTTAGCTGGTTATTGGACAGGGTTGTCCAATCAGAAGATTTGGGGCAGATTAACATACATTTTATGCAATGCAGCACAGCAAGGGAACTTACTGCACTGAGTTGCATGAATGGCAGACAGCAGAACCGAATCATATTTACAAAGATATGACACATTTTGGCTGTCTCATAGCGCTGGTGCACTGTGTGCTGCCTAAAGCCAATGCAGGCACTCTTCCACTATAGTGCAAGGGTGTATGCATTACAGCCAGAATTGATTTTGTGCAAGAAAGAGCATCTTCCTGGACAAAACAGTCCTTAGATGCATATTCCTCTGTTTATGTATGCTTCTGAATGTAGCACAGATAGAATGAGGAGGTAACAAGGAAAAATGAAGATATTTCTCCTTGTTGCTCCTTACTGAGGAAGGTACCACATTTTTATGCATTCTGTGGTTCACTAGCATTAATACATCTGGGAATGCACCAGTATTCATGGGTGGATGCATGGAAACGCCTATGATCCACACATGGAATGCCTTCACATTGCAAGGTAACTAAAGGCAGCGATATGCACTTCCTTGCATTACTTTGTATTTACTAAACCATGCAAAGTGGCTTTGCATAGCTGAGTAGATACTAAAAATGATTTTGCATCAGGGCTGCGCCACAAAGGTGACCTAACCCTGACCCAAAATCATAGCAAATTGGCCTCCTAATGTGTAGTTCTAGGACAGAGATGGCATTGTTGGAGGAAGAGAGAAATGAAGAGATCTGCTGGAATGTCTACTTTTACTATAATTCCATTTTTGAAAGCCTTTGTGAGGTGGAAATAAAAGATCACAGTGTATAGAAACTTGGGAGCTGCATTAACGTACTAGATTAAAGTCTTCCGATTTGCCCACAGTGTGTGTAAAATTTCTTCACTTACTCCATGACTGTTCATTTAGTGATGACTGGTTTATTGACTGACAGTCCTGGTGATCGACAACTTCATAGAAACTATGCTTTAATGTGAGAGATGTAAGTTACAGTTGACTGCTGTTCGTTTAGTGCTATGGCATAAGTATTAGTGTGGGCTAGAAATGTTATCTATGAATGTACATAGCTATATAATACCATTGCAAAGCACAGGTCAGCTCTCCTTAACATACATACTAATTGGAATTAGTTTGTTGGTAGGGTTCTTTCCAGCCTGTGGATTGTAAGCTACAAATTCAATTCAGCTTGAGGGTGCAACAGTCTTTCCAGGTTCTGTTGCCGGGATGACAAGTTGTCTTTGAAATAGCCATGTTGTCAACTGTCTTTTAAGTGTATAGGTGCTTGTATGCTTCAAATGCTGGCTGGTAGGGTGTTCCAGAGTTGGTGGCTTGCACTGAGAAATCAGTGCCTCCTACAGATTTCTTATGGTAAGGTAGTACAATAAGTGGTGCAAGCCTGGAGTGCAGGGTCCTGATTTGTTTATAATGCTTGAATTTAACTTGTAGGTATTGTGGTCCTTTTCCTTGGGGGCTCTGTGAACAATGCAAAGTGCCTTGAACATTGCCCTTCTTGCTATAGGTAGCCAGTGAAGTGATTGCAAGACTGGAGTCATGAGCTGTCTTGGGTGAACGCAGAGAAGAAATCTTGCAGTAGCAGTTTTGATGAGTTGTATTCTGTGTATGTTGAAGTCGGGTGCACCAAGGTATAGGCTGTTGGCATAGTCAAGCTTGGAGAATATGAGTGTAAGGATGGCTTGTAGTTTTTGTTGGTGTCCAAAGCATTGAAAAACGCAACATTGTGTTTTCATTGCGTAGAAGGCACTCTGTTTCACGTTGTTAACATGTGATATTAAATACAGGTCGGAATCCATGATTACTCATAGCTTCTAACTTCTCTTGATATTGTTGGAGGGGCCTCATGCTTTTCGGCCGTATGGCAGTAAGCTGGTATTTTTGTTATTATTCCCAGGTCATAAGCGTTGTCTCTTGCAGTATTTAGCTTTTGATGGATATTCATTATCCATGTTTTTATAGCCGAAGGAAGCAATCAAGCTTTAAATTTTAGAGGTCTTCCCAACCATCCATTTAAAAAAATGTTTGGGTATCATTTACATATTAGTAACAGATGATGTTGAATGATTTAATCAGATTTGGTAAGGTGGTTAGGTAGATGTTGAAGAATAGATGGGATATGATGGACCCCTGTGGGACGCCACAGTGTTATGTGTGAGGTGCTGAACTTAAAGGTGGTGTCAACACTAGTTCACTGGCACAGCTGAGAGGCCAATAATTTAATGGGAATTAGCTGAACCCCCATTCACCTTTAACATATGGTATGTCAAAAAAGAATTTGCTGTGAATTATGAAGAGATTGCCCAACTGTAGGAGGCTGGCCTAGTTTGTAGTGCGTACCTAGGGTACTTACACCTTATACCAGGTCCAGTTATCCCTTATTAGTAAAGTAGTAGTTTTCTAGCAGCTTAGGCTAATAGAGGTGGCTATAGCAGAGCAGCTTAGGCTGAACTAGGAGACATGCAAAGCTCCTGCAATACCACTTATAGTTACACAGTGCCTATACACAATTAAAGACAATACTCAGTGTTACCAAAAATAAAGGTGTTTATTTGGGTGACGCAAGGCCAAAAATATCTTAGAGGCAATACTCCTTCTGGAGGTAAGTATTATACACAATATATACACTAGACACCAAAATAAGGTAAGTAATTAGACATAGGATAATGCAAACAATAGGAAATGCTATAGAATGCATTGGGAGAAAATAGGTCTAGAGGCAACACAAACCATATACTAAGAAAATGGAATGCGAACCACAAATCCATCCCTAGACTGGTGTAGGGTGTAGAGAATCCCTGGGAAGGTAAGAATAAAGTAAAGGTAAGTAAATTACCCCACTCCAGAGCCCAGACATGCAGGAGTAATGTACTACAAGTTTCCTTAGGACACACTACATGCAGTGATTAGAGTTATTGTAAGAACCAAGCAAGACTGCAAACAACAAATGGCGGATTCCTGGACTTGAAGGCCTTCAAAGGAAGGAGACCATGGCAGAAATCGAAAGTAGTTCCAGGAAGGACAGGAGCTCCTGCAAACCCAGAAGAGGGTGCAAATGAAGAGTCCCCAATTGGACGAAGACTGCAGAAATGCACCCAAGGAAGATGTCAGCAGGTTCCTGCATGATGCATTGGATGTCCCACGAAGAGAAGTTGGATGCAGAAAAGATTTGATGATGGAATTCTCCAACAAGCCTTGGTTCAGGCAAAGTCAAGTTTTGTGTCATAATGGCGCTGGCTGGACCCATGAGGGACCTGAGGGCCTCAACTCTTCTCTGTGAGGAGGAAAAGGGGGCTCTCAGCACTTCAGAGAGCCCTCAGAATGCCAGACCGCACCCACGGGAGTCCCAGCACACGGGGACAAAGGAGGTACAAAATGCAGTTGGTGCAGCACTACAAAGGAGGGTCCCACGCTGCCGGAGGTCAACTAAGTGAGTTGAGCGTCACAGGATAGAGTGCTGGGGAACTGGGCCAGGCTGTGCATGAAGGAATTTTGCAAATAGTGCACAGAGGCCTCAGGAGGTGAAGAAGACGCAGTGCACAGGGGTACTGTCGCTCTCGGGGAAGGCAAGGTCTTACCTCCTCAAAATTGGGACAGCAGGGCCTCAGGACAGTCTGTGTAGATGGGATCCACCGTCTGTGTGCCAAGGAATGCACTTGTTGCCTGGAGAGGAGTCCAAGAGAACCGGTCATCGACTTAGAAGGTGCCTCAATGAGCAGGGAAGTGACTCTGTCACTTCACAGGAGATTTCTTCGGTCCTTCTGGTGCAGGGTGAAGACAGGGAGTCCTCAGAGTGTGCACACCGTGGAAACTGTTGCAGTTGCTGGCTGGAGCTGAAGTTGTAGAGGAAAAGAAGCCCTTCTGGATACTTTGCTGCTGTTAAGTGGTTACTGGAGCAGTCTGCGGTTGATCCAAGGTCAGAGGATGAAGTAGTAGTTGGTGAGAATTCCTGCTGGAAACTTGCAAGTAGAATCTGAAGAGAAACCCACAGGAGAGACCCTAATTAGCCCTGAGAGGGGGATTGGCTACCTTTTCAGGTAAGGACCTATCAGGAGGGGTTTCTGACGTCACCTGCTAGCACTGGCCACTCAGAGGCCTTCAGAGTGTCTCCACACCTTGGAAAGCAAGATGGCTGAAGTCTGGGACACACTGGAGGAGCTCTGGGCACCACCCCTGGGGAGGTGATAGACAGGGGAGTGGTCACTCCCCTTTCCTTTGTCCAGTTTCATGCCAGAGCATGGACTGGGGGTCCCCAAACGGATGTAGACTGGCTTATGCAAAGAGGACACCACCTGTGCCCTTCAAAGCATTCCAGAGGCCGAGGGAAGCTACCTCTCCCCAGCCTGTAACACCTATTTCCAAAGGGAGAGGGTGTAACACCCTCCTCCCAAAAGAAATGCTTTGTTCTGCCTTCCTGGGATAGAGTTGCTCAGACCCTATGAGGGCAGAACCCTGTCTGTGAGGTGGCAGCAGCTGTAGCTGCAGTGCAAGCCTCAGAGAGCTGGTTTGGCATTACAGGGGGTCCATGGTGGAGCCCCCAGGATGCATGGAATTGGCTCCCCAATACCAGATTTGGAATGGGGGACAATTCCATGATCTTAGACACCTTACATGGCCAAATTCGGAGTAACCTTTGTGAAGTTACATCTATGAAGTGCACGCGGGTAATGGCATTCCCGCACTCACAAAGTCCGGGGAATGGGCCCTGAACTACGTGGGGGCACCTTTGCTAGTGCAAGGGTGCCCTCACACTTAGTAACTTTGCACCTAACCTTCAGCAAGTGAAGGTTAGACATATAGGTGACTTAGAATACACACTATTTCACAGCCATTTTCATTGCACTCAAGTAACTTCTATTTCACGCAGGCTGCAATAACAGGCCTGTGGAAGGGTTTGTCTGAGCTCCTTATGGGTGGCAAAAGAAATTCTGCAGCCCATAAGGATCTCCTGGAACCCCAATGCCCTGGGTACCTAGGTAACATATACTAAGGACTTATAAGGGGGGGTCTAGTGTGCCAATTGAAGTTGGTAAATGAAGTCTCTAGCATATAGTGACAAATTAAAAACAGAGAGAGCATAAGCACTGAGGTTCTGGATAGCAGAGCCTCAGTGACACAGTCAAGCACTATACACAACACACACATTAGGCCATCTGACCAGCAGGATCCCAGTGAGACAGGCAAAAACATACTGACACACAAGCAAATTTGGGGGTAACATGCCAAGAAAGATGGTACTTTCCCACACTAACTGTACAGGACATTGAATCATGTTGTTCTTAAGCTAGCACATTTCATGGCAGTTCATGAGTGATTAGCGTTACCCAAACTTACCAGTCATTTAGAAGCAATGTTCAATCAGAAAACACCAGATCCCAATATGGCATGGTGCTTTGGTTAGCCTATTGTGCTGTGACAGAGTTATCACAAGTCAGGTACAGCTTACATTTGACAGCCTACATTGGTCTCTTAAGAAATATAGGCCCTCATTCCAACCCTGGCGGTCCATGGCCACGGAAGCACCGCCAACAGGCTGGCGGTGCTTCATGTGGCCATCCGACAGCCGCGGTCGCCCAGCCGGGTCCGGCGGTTTCCCGCCGGATTACCCCCGGCTGCCATGGGGATTCCGACCCCCTTCCCACCAGAAACAGGATGGCGGGAACGGGTGTCGTGGGGCTCCTGGGGGCCCCTGCACTGCCCATGCCACTGGCATGGGCAGTGCAGGGCCCCCCTAACAGGGCCCCAGCATGATTTTCACTGCCTGCATTGCAGACAGTGAAAATCACGACGGGTGCAACTGCACCCGTCGCACCCCTGCAACACCGCCGGCTCCATTCGGAGCCGGCTTCAATGTTGCAGGGCCTTTCCCACTGGGCCGCCGGGCGCTCCCTTGGCGGGCGCCCTATGGCCCAGCGGGAAAGCCAGAATGGCCTCCGCGGTCTTTTGACCGCGGAGCGGGCAAGTAGTGGTTCCCGCTTGGCGGGCGGCGACCGCCGCCCGCCAATGTAGGAATGACCCCCATAGTCTGGTGAGATAATGTATCTGCTCTACAGATCATTATTTTGTTTGCAAAAGCCAGATTGATGTTAGGTTAATATGCCTGCTGCAGAGGGCTGCAAATATTCAACTAGCAAGAGTGTGAATCTGAAATGACACTGGGCAGCCTACCATGTCACAAAGGGCTGCTACTACAGACTAGCTTTCAAAAATGGTTTAATATCTAGATAACCCTGCCACAGTCAACATACTGAGGCTTCAGCTTCTTGAACCAAATTCTGTGGAAAACATAATCAGGGCATCTGAAGCTCCAAGCATTTGTGCTATAATTGAACTCTTGAGACATCTCTGTAGAGCATCGACTAACATGTTCTAATTTTTGTATATTGTAATTTAAGATCTCTGTAGTATAAATCTGCACTTTGAAATGTATTGACTACTTTGAAATTCTTCCTTATCTTTATCTAATTTATGGTCATAGAATTGCTGTTATGAGGTCCTATGTAATTAATTTACTAAATGCATAGCATTTGGTGAGCATTTGGGTTAGCGATTTTAATTTGGAGAATTGTAGGAAGGCTGGGTATTACGAATTTTATGGATCCTCACAGATTCCTGAATTTCCTTTTACAGAACTATGAAGAAAATCTGTAATTTAGCCAAAGTTTGGTGTTTGCAGGGCATTCTGGGTAAGAAAAGATATTGGGATCTTTTGGACTTTTTTGCTTATGCAGGATCATCCCCAATCTTATTGCCTCCTGCCTCCTATTTTTTCTTACCTGTTGCTGTTGGCTTTTGAACTCTAAGCAGTTTACCACAGCTAACCAGTGCTAAAGTGCATATGCTCTCTGTGTAAATTGTATTGTTGATTGGTTTATCCATGATTGTCATATTTGATTTACTGGTAAGTCCCTAGTAAAGTGCAATTGAGGTGCCCAGGGCCTATAAATCAAATGCTACTAGTGAGCCTGCAGCACTGGTTGTGCCTCCCACATAAGTAGCTCTGTAATCTTGTCTCAGACCTGCCACTGCAGTATATGTGTGTGCAGTTTTTAACTGTAAATTCGACTTGGCAAGTGTACCCACTTGGCAGGCCTAAACCTTCCCTTTTCTTACATGTAACACACCCCTAAGGTAGGCCCTAGGTAGCTCCAAGGGCAGGGTGCAGTGTATGGTTAAGGTAGGACATATAGTAATGTGTTTTATATGTCCTGACAGTGAAATATTGCTAAATTCGTTTTTCACTGTTGCAAGGCCTGTCCCTCTCATAAGTTAACATGGGGGCTACCTTTAAATCTGATTAAAGTGTAGATTCCCTTTGGGAGCGGATGGACATGTGGAGTTTGGGGTCTCTGAGCTCACAATTTAAAAATACATCTTTTAGTAAAGTTGATTTTAAGATTGTGTGTTTGAAAATGCCACTTTTAGAAAGTGAGCCTCTTCTTGCTTATACTATTTCTGTGACTCTGCCTGTTTGTGGATTCCCTGTCTGGGTCAGTTTGACAGTTGGGCTGGTTGCACCTCACACTAGACAGTGACACAAAGGGAGCTGGGGTGTACTCTGCATTTCCTTATGAGCCATCTGTGCTAGGAGGGAGGGGAGGAGTGGTTAGTTACACCTCACACAATGCAGTCTCTGACCCCCTGGTGAGTGTCTGGGGCCTGGCCTGGGAAAGGCAGGATTTCACATTCAAAAGAGACTTTACTTTGAAGTAGGCCTACTTCAAAGGATAAATTGGGTATAAGAAGGGCACCCAAAACCACAGACTTTAGAACACTTCTGGGAACAAAAGGAACCTCTGCCTGGAGAAGAGCTGACGAGTTGAAGAAGAAGAGCTGCCCTGCCTGTGACTGTGCTTTGTGGAGCTATCCTGTAGTTGCTGCTTCTGCCAGAGTAAGATGGCAAAGACTGGACTTTGTGTGCCTTCCATCTTGTGCAGAAATCTCCGAGGGCTTGATTTAGAGCTTGCCTCCTGTTGTTTAAAGTCTCAGGGACAGCAAAGACTTCTCTCTGCCAGCACCTGGAGTCTCTGGAGAGACTCCTGTTCTGACACGTGGTGCCCTATCCAGTCCCTGGGCCCTTGAAAGGAAAGCTGGTGGAAATTTAAGGAAAATGACTTCGGACGACTTCGGACCGACGCCACTGCTGAATCTGGTGACGCCGCCTGCACCTGACTCCGTGATCTTCACCGGAACACGACGACCTTCGCAGGCCCGATATCGCTGCAACCCCGCCGAAGTCCGTGACTCCGTGGAAGTCGCCGCACCACGTCATGACCGACGCCGCTCGAAGTGTGTGGATTCAACATTTCGCACAGACGCTGCGATCCCCGACTTGGCGCATTGGCTCGTTTTCATTTCTTCACCAAGGTACTGTACCTGGGGGTCTACACGACTCTGTGTCCGGCGCCGCTGGTGTTGGATTGTTGGGAACAACTCCGTTACAATGCCGTGTTAACAACTCATCAAAGCAGTTTGTGTTTCTAAGTGCTATTTTTGAGTTTAATCTTTAAAAATTCATATCTTGACTTGTGCATGTGGGATTTTTGTCGTTTTGGTCTTGTTTTCGTTTAGATAAATATTTCCTATTTTTCTAAACTGGTGTTGTGTCATTTTGTAGTGTTTTCATTGAGTTACTGTGTGTGTTTGGTACAAATACCTTACACCTAGCACTCTGAAGTTAAGCCTACTGCTCTGCCAAGCTACCCAGGGGGTAAGCAGGGGTTAGCTGATTGTGATTCTCTTTTACCATGACAAGAGTGAGGGTCCTTGCTTGAACAGGAGGTAACCTGACTGTCATCCAAAGACCCCATTTCTAACAGGATCCATGCAAACTACACCGCCCCAGACTTCTCAGGTACTGTGTATTCAGAACTGTCTAGGCCATGGAGGTTTTCATGGGTGCCAATAAAGCCCTGGCCTAAATACTCCACCCACCCAAATTGCCATAATTGGTGATTTTGCATGGCAAAATCTTGATCTGAGGGGCTTATGGAGCCTTTCCTTTCATGGGTGTTAGTTCTGTCACACAATTAGGGTACTACTGTTGCTGGATGAATGTAGAAATCCTGTGTGGTAGGACACTTGTGGATCCCTGCAGATTTCACTAGTGGGGTCTGCTTTCACTTGTGCTATGCTGTGTATCGTCAGAGCTTACAGTGTGCTGTGCAATAAACTAAATGAAAAATAATGCTTGGGACTTGTGGGAAGCATTTACATTGCATGCCAGCTTTGATTTTTGACAAGAAAATGTTTCTGGTCTTCTTACTAGAAACATTTTCTTTTACTATACTGTAGGTGACCTGTTAAAGTTCACCGCATTGTGAAAGTAGACCAGTGGATGTCAACAGGTCGTGGTTTGTCTTAGAGCAGTTAAAACTTACTTTATTCATGCAGCCTGATGTCCTTTCCAACAAGAATTGACAATCTGCAGGGATATGATGGCCACATTGCACTAACTTCTTTGTTCCATTACCGTGGGGGATGTCTCCAGTTCCAAGAGTCCCCCAGGATAATAGGCTTCTGTGCTTGGAGTACAGCAAAAAGCATAGTGGCCATATAAATGTGGCAGGTGCTGCTAATGGTCATGCACAGGCAAGGGAAAGTTTCAGTTGACATACATGATCTATGGAAAAAAGGGCTACGGAAAGAAAAAAAACATATTGAGAAGTACAAAGAAGATAGAAGAGAAGATAGAGGGAGGACGTTCTAAAAAAGGAATATGATTTAGAGAAAAAAGGTGAGTAAACAGAAAAAGCAAGAACATCAGAAGCGACAGAAGTGGGAAGGTAGATGCAGCAGCAAACAGAAAGGGATAGTGGGGAAAAGGCTGAGAGGTGCAGTGGGGGCAGAGATTGTGAGATATGGAGAGAATAGAGAACGTAAGAGAGACCCTAAAGGAGATTAGAGCGGGATACATGCACAAAAATGGTGACTACAGATTGTAAGTTGAATATACTGCTTATCATTTTTTGACCAATATACCTGGCCCAATGTGACCTCAAAGCACAAATTTGCACTTTAATTTGTAAAAGGGATCTTAGTGTAAGATACAAAAATCTACACATTGTTTTTTGCAAATTGCTTAACAATGGCAGGCCCTTGTTATTTGTTACTATATGCTGTTGGTGAGAAGAATTGACATATTTTCGTTTAATGCATAGCAGCCATATCATAGTCACTCAAAAGTCCAACTGACTTGCAGAGAAGTCCAAGTTCCTTTAAGGAGGTGATTTGGCTTTCTAGTGTACATTTAAACATGGCAGTTTCTTAACTGTTTCCCAAAATGAAGCCTGACTTTTATCTGCATCTGTAGCAATGCCAAACAATCCCTCTGCAAGCAAATATTTTTAATTCCTAGTACACATGGCAGGCTCCCTATGCTTTCTACAATCACCACTCAGAAAAGTGCATGCTCGTCCAAGTAATGTTAGCTGCATAGAGGGTGCCACTTTGAAGGCCCTATGCAGAGTGCATGTAAAAGAGAAGAGAATATACATCATTCAGGAAGTGGGATGCTCTGTAGAATACAGATAGGATGTATCACGCAAGCAGCATCAAACAAAGATAGTATCACAGAGCAGGATCCTATGTACAAACTGTGCAACCACCACTCAGACCATTAGAGGCAGTGCTGCTGCTAGTGTCCTCAGCCAAGCAACAGTCCTCAAATAGACCCATCCTGCACTCACACAATCACCATACTGTAGCATGACTGCCTGTCTTGCTGGTTAATATCTAATAAAGGTCTCCTTTAGTACAACACCTTTCACACAAACTGCCTGTAACTATAAGGTCCGTATGCCAATTTCGGACCCTGCTTCACGTCCATGGAGATTTGATTGGTGCTTTTGCTCAATGTAATTGAACTATCTATCTTTTGCTACAACCTCATGGTAATTTTCATTGTGAGAACTTCACCTATAAAATGGCATTTAAATTCTATTTGCAGAGCCAACTACTCGATGCCGCCCAATCCGGCTTCTGCTGTAATCATAGCACAGAAACTGCCCTGATCTCAGTCACCAATGACATCTGAGCCCTCCTCGACCGAGGACAAACAACAGCTTTGATCCCCCTGAACCTCTCGGGAGCCTTCAACACCTATCCTACCACATGTTGATCGAAAGACTCCACCACATCGGCATCCAAGGTGACACGTTTAGATGGATCACCTCCTACCTCACCAGAAGGACCCAGAAGATCTACCTCTCACTATTCATCTCCAAACCCAAGGAGGTCACTTCCGGTGTCCCCCAGGGCTCATCCCTCAGCCTCATGCTCTTCAACGCATATATGACCTCACAGGCCAACATCGTCAGATCCCACAGTCTCCACAAAATTCCCTATGCAGACGACACCCAACTCATCCTCTCACTCACTGATGACCCCTCCACTACCAGAACCAGCTTCCACAGATGCATGACAAGCATCGCTGATTGGATGAAAAACAACTGCCTGCAGCTGAACATAGACAAGACAGAAGTACTGATCTTTGGCAACAGCAACAAAACATGGAATGACTCCTGGTTGCCATCAGACCTAGGACCCACACCCACTCCCTCTGACCACGCCAGAAACCTCAGAACCATCATTGACAACAAGCTCACCATGAAATCACAGATCAACACCATCTCCTCCGCCTGCTTCCTCACTTTGTGCATGCTATGTAAGATCTTCAAGTGGCTACCTCTACACATGAGACGCACTGTGACACAGGCCCTTGTCACCAGCAGACTGGACTACGGTAACACCATCTACTTAGGAATCAACATGCACCTTCTACAGAGACTCCACTGGTTCCTGGTACAGAAGAGATGCCAATTCAGGCTGCTGACCCACGCACACAAGACTCTACATAACCAAGGATGTGCGTACATTAACCACCGCCTGAACTTCCACTAACCATCGAAAAGACTATGCTCAGCCTCCCTTTCACTTGTCCTTACTCCCCGCATCTACCAAAGCAGAAGTGGAGGATGCTCTTTCTCTCACGTTGCAGCAAAAACCAAGAACAGACTCCTCACACACCTCCGGAGATCACCTCACTTCTGGAATACCAAAGGGCCCTCAAGGCCTGGCTGTTCGAATAGGCCTCTGGGACCTGCAAGCACCTGGATACCCTATTGGGTGTTTAGCCACGCTTTATAAATCCTGACTGATTGATTTGATGATTTAGTTTTCACCATTGTTGCATCCCCACAATGTTTAAAACACACTGTTCACCACTAATTTCCCAAAATGTTCTTGAAGGATAGGCTGCAAGCTCTCTGTAAAGTTATTTTAAGTAAGTGTAGTGATGAGTTAAATTAAAACATCTCCCTCAAGGTTGGTCGGAATTAAAAAAACTCTGCACTTTATGAAGCAGATGAAGTTTCATAAATTTATGTGAGGTTAGTTTTGTCCTTTTGGGCCTTACAGTTTGCTGATTTTTTGATGCAGGATATCCTAGGTAGGACATCCTCCAGCAAAAAAAAAAAAATTGAGTGGAGGCTGGACTTCCACCAACTGAGGTAAGAGTTGTGGGAGGAAGGGCTCTGAGCTGAGACAAGCTTATTTTTTTGTTTTTTAACTTCATAAGGTTTGCATTGTACAAAACTTGAACAATTTAGAAAACGCACACAGTTGTGAGCCAGCCTACTTTACAGCTGTACATCCTTCTACTTTAAATTTCATCTAATTGATGGGATTTAAAGTTGGATTGTGAAAAGTTGATTGTTGAGTGTGTATTATTATGTACCTTAAAAATGCACATATTCCTTCACATAGAATCACATGGTGTGCACCTGAATATCAAAATCAGAATATCAATGGCACAGAATACAGAGGACAGAAGATGGAATCGATTGAGTATAGTTTTTCTATACCTTACTCCGCATATATGCACCCACGCAATATATATCTTCCCGATATGTAGATGTGGAGTTAGGAATAGTACATTTAAACTTCCATATATGGACTTACCTTTGAATAATAGGTCCTCAATATTCTTGATACCAGGATATTCCGGGGTCGTTATTTAGTAGTACCACCAGTATTTGGGGAAGAATATGCCTACAGAGCACAGCTTTAATGTTTGGTCATAGCTGGGGGTCATACAGTGGTGGCCCATCCTTTAGGGCGGAGGGGTCACTCCCCCCCCCACCTTTTGCCCCTCATGATGTGTGTCTGTCAGGCTGAACAAAGGTCAGCCTGACAGACCCTCTTCATTTTCAGCTCAGGCAGCCAGGAGCAGACATGCGCGATTTGCGCAGACTCCTGGCTGCCTGAGCTGAACTTTGCTGGGCTGAGGAGGTCACAGCTCCTATGGGCGTGACCTCCTCGGCTCAGCAAAGGTGCCTCGAGGCCCTTCCCCAGGTGACGAGGGGAGCGTCACCCACTGACACTCGCCATGGGCGCTTCAGGTTTAAGCCCTGAAGCGCCCAGGGCGAGTGTCAATCAGTGACACTTCGTCACAGAGTGGGGTGGGGTCAGCAGTCTCACTGACCCTATCCCACTCTGTGACGAGGCTGGGACTGCTGCCTTCCCTCATTGGCTGACCTCAGGTCAGCCAATGAGGGAAGGCATGAGTCCCAACCCTCCTGGAACCTGGAGGCTGAAGGAAAGTGTGTGTGTGTGTGTGTGTGTGGGTGTGTGTGATGTTTTAAATTGAATGTTTGGTGCGCGCGTGCATATTTGAGTGTTATGAGTGTTGTTAATGGATGTGCGTGCGTGTGTGTGTGAAAGAATGAGTGTGTGTGATCTTTTCAAATTAATGTTTGGTGCATGCGTGCATGTTTGAATGGTATGAGTGTTTGTAGTGTGTTCTTATTCTTGTTTAGGACAGCTCTCAGCTGATGACTTAAGGAGATTCCACGGTCGTGTAGTCTCTTTGTGTGAGTTGAGCCATGGCGTTTCTCCTGAACGGACCTGTTTCTCGGTACTTCTGTACTTGCAATAAAAGCACAATCATACCATCCTGTGTTCCGATCCTTCATTGGTGCACCTCTACAATCTGGCGACGAGGCGGAACTCCAGTGTCTTACCTGTTATCCTGGCCTTCGACCTCCTACTGATCGTGGATTCACTTTCCCAGCCGTGTTTCGGGACGTGATTCAGCAAGACGACTGTGTAGGTGATATTTTTTTTTTTACTCGTCTCTCATCGACTTCGGATTTCGTCTTCATTTCTTCCTGGACTACGGCACAGCGCGAGCACAAGCGGGGACCATTGCTCATGCAGACGTTCCTGGCTTGAGGAGAACCATCTCCCGCGTCTCCAAGGAAACCGAGACGCCAACTCGAGTGGTGATTCCTGCATCTGCACGCGTCTCCAAGGGAAACGGAAACGCCAACTTGAGCAGCGATCCTTGCGTCTGCACGTGTCTCCAAGGGAACGGAGACGCGGCGCCAGCGGCAGTGGCGCTCAGGTTGCTTCCGCGTGTCTCAAAGGAAACAGAGACGCAGCATCCTGTGCGCTGTTGTTCTAAGACAAATATTATTTCTCACACACGCGTCTCCTAGGAAATGGAGACGCGGTATAAGTAAAAGAAGGAAAAAGGAAAAGACATAAGAAAAAAAAAAGACACAGTAACAAAACTATTATTTCAATTATTTTTATACTCAAAAGCCAATAATAGAAAGGAATTGGTGATAAAAGGGAACAGGTCCGGGGGGTGGGGAGTATTGAACAGTGTCTGCAAGTTAATTTGAATTATACCCTCAGGCAAGGTGCGATATGGCGCAACCAAATTTTAACATTGTTCCACCGCAGGCATTTTGGGCTATTGGAAACACACCACCTATCAAGTGGCTGAGTGGAAGGATTACTTCTTAAATTATTTAGGTGCCATCGATATGGATAACAAAATGGTTGCTGAACAGAAAAAAAGGATATTGCTACATTCGTTGGGACCTATGGGATTAATAAAATACAATAACATGTCTAAAAGTCCTATAAGTGGTGATATATGCGTCTTCAATGTTGCAATGCAGGACCTCAATAAGTATTTTGCACCTAAAGTTTGCGTTGGAATTGTCCGATACAAATTTTTCCAGAGTAAACAGGAGAAAGGAGAACTGGTGGACGACTACGTTGCAGACTTAAAGAAATTGGCCCTTGACTGTAAATTCGGTGCAATTCATGACAAACTTATTAGGGATCAAGTGGTCATGCATAGTAACAATCAATCTATCCAGGAAAGGTTGTGGATAAATGGCGATTCTCCACTGGATGAAATTTTGGCTATAGTAAGGTACGCTGAGATTTTTGAAAGGTGCATTTCAGAATTTAGATCTACAGAGAAAAGTGGGGATGGTATTTACAAGGTGGCAAATCGCAGAACTGGAAAGGAGCAGAAAAGTTTGCAAAGTGGTGAAGGTGAAAGAAGATGCTACAAGTGTGATAGTAAGGAACACCTGGCATACTCCAAGTCATGCCCAGCTTTAAAGCTAAGGTGCAGCAAATGTGGGGTTGTGAGCCACTTTGCAAAAGTATGCAAAAACAAAAAGAAGGTAGTCAAATGTATCTATGAAAGTGATAATGCTGTGGGAGGTGATGATGAAGAAAAAATAGTTGACCCCAGAGGGATTGTGGAAGATGGAAATGTCATTCTTAACATAACGGGGATGAATACCAAAGGAAAACCTGTATGTAACATGGAAATTGGGGGGGGTCCCTATTACAATGTATGCAGACTCAGGCTCACCGTTCACAATTGTGAATGAGGATGTATGGAACAAAACATTTGTAAAGATAATAGGCAGGCAACTAATACAACCGGACATTCAACCAGAAAGCTACACTGGGGAAAACATTTATCTATTAGGGTTCAGGTGGCTTTTGTTTACATTCAAAAACAGGAGCGCCAGAGGAAAATTATATGTGTCTAAAAAAGGACCATTGGTTCTGGGTTGGAAGGATCAGAGACATCTACAGATTATTTTGGATCCAAATGGCAAAGAAAAAGTGTTGGTAGTGGGTGATAAACATTCATTGGCCTCAGAGATGGAAAGAAGGTTTCCTAAAGTGTTTGATAAACATCTGGGGAAACTAATAGGGTTCGAGCATGAAATTGTATTAAAGAGGGAGGCTATACCCAAAATTCATAAAGTTAGATCGGTGCCGATGATGATAAGAGAGGAAGTTTCGAGAGAATTGGAAAAATTGATGTTAATGGATGTAATAGAACCGATAGAAAGTTCTGAGTGGATTTCGCCTGTAGTGATTGCTCGGCGCAGCAATGGAAAAATGTGTTTATGTGTGGACTTAAGATACTTGAATAACAATATTGTTATCAATCGTTTTCCTCTAAGATTAGGGAGATGGTCTCTAGCCTCGAGGGAGCATGTTGGTTCTCCACTATTGACCTGTCATCTGCCTACCATCAGGTTCCCTTGTCAATGGAATCGAAAAAACTAACAGCCTTTATCACACCTTTTGGGTGTTTCCAATACCAGAGGATGCATTTTGGGCTTGCATCAGCTGCAGCAACTTTTCAACGATTAATGCACAAATTGTTTGGGAAATCCAGGGGGGTGATGTGTTTCCAGGATGATATCTTAATATTTGGAAAGGATAGGAGTGTGCATGATGAGAGGTTGTAACATGTGTTGGAGGTTTTGGGGAACAAAGGGTTAACTCTAGAACTAAGCAAGTGCAAATTTGCAGAGAGAAGTGTGGCGTATTTGGGGCATGAAATCAGTGGTGAAGGTGTAAAACCGAAGGCGTCATTAGTGAATGCTATTGTAAATGCGTCATCTCCTATGACTAAGGAGGAGGTAAGATCATTTTTGGGCATGACGGAATTTTGTGCCAAATTTATCCCAAACTTTGCTAGCAAAGTTTATAACTTAAGGTTATTACTTAAAAATAATTCACAATTTGCATGGAGTGAAGTGTGTGAACGAGAGTTTGAAAACATTAAAAAGGATTTGAGTAAAGTAGCAAATTTAGAAGGTTTTGACCCCAAGTTGGATACCTTTGTTACCACGGATGCAAGCAATAAGGGACTGGGTGCTGTTTTATCTCAGAGGGATGGGGACAGGAAGTAAAGGATTATATTATTTGCTTCCAGGTCATTATCCCCATCTGAGGAAAAGTACTCAGTCATTGAAAAGGAAGCCTTAGTATGCTCCTGAGCACTGGAGCATTTCCGAGCATTTGTGTGGGGTAAGGACATTACTATTCGGTGCGATCACAAACCCTTAATAAAATTCCTTACATGTGAAGGTGGCGTACTAGTGTCAGCAAGAATACTAAGACTATCCATGCGCTTGAAGGATTTCACATATCGCATCGTGTATGTCCCTGGTAAGAACAATGTAATGGCGGATTGCCTATCTAGGTTACCAAATCCGCTGGAAAAGTGTGTTGACGATCCATGGTATGAGTGGTGCGTTGCTCTCGTACAGGATTCCGGTAGACCTGCACTTAGTAAAGATTGTTGGAGGAAAGAAATGGAGGAGGATGCCATACTGCAGTCTGTTTTAAAATATGTTTTGGAAGGGTGGCCTAAGAAAGACCAGTTAACAGAACAATCTAAGTGCTTCTGGGAGGTTAGGAATGAACTTTCTGTTGTGAAGGACGTTATTTGGAGAGGGGATAGAATCATTCCTCCATACGGGGTGAGAGAAGCAATTTTGGAATTGTGTCATGGGGGCCATTTTGGCATTGTCAGAACAAAATCCGTGGTGAAAGAATTGTTTTGGTGGCCAGAGGTAGATAAATCAGTGGAGAGATTAGTCAGAACCTGTCAAGTGTGTTCTTCTGCAGATAAGAGTTTATGTACCCTAAAACCACCTATGCAGCAAACATTTTTACCCAAGCAACCATGGGAGTATGTTGCTGTGGATCTTTTAGGACCGGTTAGTAACACTCAGGAATTTGTGGGGGTTCGAATTGACTTATTTTCTAAATGGCCTGAAATTGGGATATTGGAGACAGCCGATACCAACAGTGTGTTAGAGTTTTTGGATAGGGTATTTTTATCTGAAGGTATCCCTTCTAGATGACTGAGTGATAATGGTGTACAATTTATGTCTGAAGCAGCAAAGAGATATTTTGAGAGAGTGGGGGTCGAACACCAGACTACATCTTTGTACAATCCTAGTGGAAATGGCGCTGTAGAGAGGTTTAACAGAGTTGTCAAGAGTGTTATTCAATATGCTATGGAAGGAGGTGAGGATTGGCATATTGCTATTTTCAAGGCAATGTGGGCATATAGGATTACTGAGAATGCGGCGACGGGACTGAGCCCTTTTGTTATCATGAGGGGAAGGAGTCCGAGGAGCAAATATAACCCAGCGTGGTTGGTTAATACCAGTGTTCAACACTGGTCTGTGGAGTTGGTGAGGGATTGTTTGGATAAGTCATTGGAGAAGTCGAAGTCTTATTATGACAAACTCCATCATGTCAAACCAGTAAAGATTAACGTAGGAGATTGGGTTCGGGTCAAATACCTTATAAGGTGAGGAAAGGTGAGAGTCAGTACTTTAAACCGGAACAGGTGATGGAGGTGCTGCATAATGCCGTCCGACAGAGTGATGGTAGGGTTTGGTATCTTAAGTGAGTGGTCTTACTTAATGATGGACAAAAGTTTGGTTGCAATGGTGATTATGTGAATGGCAAGATATATGAGAAGGGAAGGGCTGAATGGTTAGAGGACGAAATGAAGGATCATAGAATTTCAGGTGTGGAAGAGAGTGTGCCTTCATCTACTCTGGATGGTTCGGTTTTAGGTGAAGAGGAGAGGGTGATGGGTGACTCTGGAAGTGGTGGTTCTAGTGAATCTATTCAGGTGTTGGAATACTCGGAGGCTGTGTCACAGGAAGGGAAAAGGAAAGTGACACCTCCAGGTTGGTTGAAAGATTTTGTGTTAGGACACATAGCAACATCTTCAAATATCTATGGGTAGTTCATCAGTTCCTCTGGACTGCTGTTTCTTGTTTCCTTTGTATTTAGTTTTTTTTTATTCTTTATTTTTTTTTATTTCTAGTTTAGGGGTAAAGAGGGGGGATGTGTAGTGAGTTCTTATTCTTGTTTAGAACGGCTCTCAGCTGATGACTTAAGGAGATTCCACGATCTATGACATGTAGTCTCCCTGTGTGAGTTGAGCCTTGGCGTCTCTCCTGAACGGATCTGTTTCTCGGTGCTTCTGTACTTGCAATAAAAGCACAATCATACCATCCTGTGTTCCGATCCTTCATTGATGCACCTCTACAGTGTTGTTGATGGATGTGCGTGCGTGCGTGTCTGAAAGAATGAGTGTGTGTGTGTGTGCTTCCTGCCCGCCCCCTCCCTACTAAAGCAGCTGGCCGCCACTGGGGCCATACACTCCAAAAAATATACTTCTGGCTAGGGACCTGCATCAAAGTTCAGTCCTGTGAATCCTTGGTTTGAATTGAGAATCGTTTCTTCTTGGATGATATGTTACATGTGCTGGAGGGAGTACAGGCGATAATGTTATTGCTTGCCAAAAGAACTACAGTGAGAAATCTCAAAGGCGGAGATTAGAATCCATCTTTGGAAGGCCAGGCTTGAGGTTAAGTATCTTTTTTTTCATAATTACTTTTTATTGGGTTTTGTTCATTATTATATAATCAAACAGGCAGCTCAAATACGAATTCACACTCAGGACAAATAAACATGGTTTTACACAAGTGAACAAGCTTTCCAGAGGTACATTACGACTCTGCATCTAAAGTAGATTTTTACATCAAGTTACATTTTCTCTAACCCATAATGCTCCACCATGGGCCACATAACTTTTTGTACCTATTTTGGTGCCCTCCTGCACAGTACATTCCCTTTTCCATATATGTTCCATCTAACCATCGCTTGCAGCCACTCGTTGAATTGCTGTGCACTGCTCCTGGCATAAACATTCTCTTTTGACTTTCCAAAACCCCATCAGAATTATTTTTTGCATGAAGTGTGACCCATCCCAGTTACTCCTTATTCCCAGAAAGGCCATTTTAGCAATGGCACCCCAGTAATTGTGTCAGGTATAATTCTATTAAATATCAAAATTGACATATATGGGAGCAGTTTCAGATAATGTAGAAAAAAATAACACTCCTTAGTTTTACATGTGGGACAGAAGGAAAATAAGCACCTCCCTTTTGGGCCAATCATTTCTAGACATAGTAATATCGTAGAAGAAATTTGAATTGAATCAACTAAAGGCAGACTGAGATATGAGTTCTGACAGGGTCATACTGGCCTCCATCCACTCCTCAGGGAATTTCCTTACCTCTTACTACTACCTCAACCTTAGTGATAAGAATGAATCAGGTGCATCAATTACGGGTGATAACCTAAATCTAACAAGTGAATATCTTGTAATTGCATTTTCGAGAGCCAAATTCAGGGAGGTCTTTCAATTTAATGTAATACCTTTTCCGGGCACCTTTAAATTGGAGATATGTCAAGGATTGGGACCTGTGAAGTCCAAATTCCCCTGCCAATGCTTGGAAAGACTTGAGATGACCCTGTTCTCATACACCTCCTAATTTTCAAATCTCTACAAAGTCCAACTGTTTAAAGCCCTGATGCTCCTTTGTGATGGAGTGTATTACCCAAAGTATTACCAATAGTAAAACTGGTGTAAGTAAAATATTTAGATTAACAGATCTAGGGAAGAGTAGAACAATATTTTTTGTAATGTTTCTAATTGTAAACAGAATTTTCGGTTATCACTAATGATGATGTTAGTGACTTGTTCCACTAGCAGTAATAGTCTTTATTGTGTTAAAAAAGAATAACCATAAAAGTTACAAAACAGTCAATCAAAAATCACATTCCAGGCGATATTACAATATAAATATACAAAAAACAGCAAGAAGAAACACAAAAGCCAAGGGGCGTACAAACATAAAAAATGAATGCCGGGCTTGCCTTATAAATTGGCACGGAGTCCATATGCCAGATTTGGACCAGGCCTCCCGAAGCTTGACTGTGCTACTTAAAAAACACCCGACATTCACACAAGTGTAGCAATCCTTAGGCATTAAAAGCCAACAATGCGGCCCTCACTTGTTTAAATTTTAAAACCTTTAAAATTGGAAATAAAAATCTTTTTTCTAGGGACAGTTTAAAAAATTAAACAAAAAAAGACGAAATGGGCGTTGGTTCTTGTGAGCGCAACAGTATTTCCGCACAGACCGTCGCCCATTTAGTCTTTTTTTGTTTGTTTTAAACAGGTGAGGTGGATCATATTTCTCCAAGTAAATGTTTTCTAATACTCCCTGTTAGAAATGGGGTTTTTGGTTGGCAGTCAGGTCGCCCTCTGTCCAAGCAAGAACCCTCACTCTAGTCAGGGTAAGTCACACACAATCCAAAATCAGCCTGTGCTCACCCTCCGGTAGCTTGGCACGAGCAGTCAGGCTTAACTTAGAAGGCAATGTGTAAAGCATTTGTGCAATAAATCATACAACACCATAGCATAACACCACAAAAATACACCACACAGTGTTTAGAAAAATATATAATATTTATCTGGGTATCTTCAGGTCAAAACGATCAAAGTTACAATGCGAATTTGTAAAGATATCACTGAAAAGTGATAGAAAGTGTCTCAAGTCTTTAGAAAGTAAACAAAGTCTCTTTCAAACAAAAAGTACCTGGTTTCTGGTGGAAAATCTCCTCAGAGGGCCACAGGAGAAGAGGTGCGTGGAAAACTGGTGTGTGCATTGATTTCTCCTCAGCACACACAGACTTGCGTCGTTATTTTCCACGCGGGGAGTCGGGCGTCGTTTTCCGGCGCGCGGACAGTCTCTTACTGTGGTTTGCGGGGAGTACCAGATGTCCCGGGTCTGTGCGTGGATTTTCCTGCTTGTTTTCCGGCTGCGTGTCGTTCTGCGGGGCTGGGCGTCGAAGTTTCGATCTCACGGCAGGCGTCGCGTCGATTTCTCCTGCGGAGTCAGGCGGCGTTGTCCTTGCGAGGCCGTGCGTCAAAATTTCGATCTCACGGCAGGCGTCGCGTCGATTTCTCCTGCGGAGTCAGGCGGCGTTGTCCTTGCGTCAAAGTTTTGATCTCACGGCAGGCGTCGCATCGATTTCTCCCGGGAAGTCGGGCGCCGTTGTCCTTGCGAGGCCGTGCGTCAAAGTTTCGGTCGTCCCGAAGACGTTGCGTCGATCAGCGTCGGTGTGCGGCGTTTTTCTTGCCGCAGAACAAGCTGTGCATCGAAAAGTTTGCCACACGGAGCGTCCAAGAGGAAGAGAGAAGTCTTTTTGGTCCTGAGACTTCAAGGAACAGGAGGCAAGGTCTATCCAAGCCCTTGGAGAGCACTTTTACAGCCAGACAAGAGTTCAGCAAGGCAGCAGTCCTTTGTAGAAAAGCAGACAGGTGAGTCCTTTGAGCAGCCAGGCAGTTCTTCTTGGCAGGATGTAGTTTCTGGTTCAGGTTTCTTCTCCAGCAAGTGTCTGATGAGGTAGGGCAGAGGCCCTGTTTTATACTAAGTTGTGCCTTTGAAGTGGGGGTGACTTCAAAGAGTCTCTAAGAAATGCACCAAGCCCCCTTTCAGTTCAATCCTGTCTGCCAGAGTCCCAGTAGGGGGTGTGGCAGTCCTTTGTGTGAGGGCAGGCCCTCCACCCTCCCAGCCCAGGAAGACCCATTCAAAATGCAGATGTATGCAAGTGAGGCTGAGTACCCTGTGTTTGGGGTGTGTCTGAGTGAATGCACAAGGAGCTGTCAACTAAACCTAGCCAGACGTGGATTGAAAGGCACAACAAGATTTTAGTGCAAAGAAAGGCTCACTTTCTAAAAGTGGCATTTCTAGAATAGTAATATTAAATCCGACTTCACCAGTCAGCAGGATTTTATATTACCATTCTGGCCATACTAAATATGACCTTCCTGCTCCTTTCAAATCAGCAGCTGCCACTTCAACAATGTATGAGAGCAGCCCCAATGTTAGCCTATGAAGGGAGCAGGCCTCACAGTAGTGTAAAAACAAAATTAGGAGTTTTACACTACCAGGACATATAACCACACAAGTACATGTCCTGCCTTTTACCCACACAGCACCCTGCTCTAGGGGTTACCTAGGGCACACATTAGGGGTGACTTAGGTATAGAAAAAGGGGAGTTCTAGGCTTGGCAAGTACCTTTAAATGCCAAGTCGAAGTGGCAGTGAAACTGCACACATAGGCCTTGCAGTGGCAGGCCTGAGACAAGGTTAAGGGGCTACTGAGGTGGGTGGTACAACCAGTGCTCCAGGCCCACTAGTAGCATTTAATCTACCTGCCCTAGGCACATGTAGTGCACTCTACCAGGGACTTACAAGTAAATTAAATAGTCAATCATGGATAAACCAATCAGTAGTACAATTTACACGGAGAGCATATGCACTTTAGCACTGGTTAGCAGTGGTAAAGTGCCCAGAGGTCAAAAGCCAACAACAACAGGTCAGAAAAAATAGGAGGAAGGAGGCAAAACGTTTGGGGATGTCCCTGTCAAAAAGCCAGGTCCAACACTCCCTATTTAAGTAGTAGTATTATCTTCTAGATTAATACAGAGTAGGTTGTCCCCTGTAACCCAGGAAGAAATGGGGAGGCATAGAATGCTTATAATTTAATTCTCTGCTGGGAAAACAATTAAACTAACACTTATAGTAAACTGCCTGTTATTGTCAGATACACATTGCCAATGTTCATACACTACCAAATTTGTAGTATGACATCTCTCTTTGTATCATGTTGTCCAACACAAAGCTAGCCATTCACACATATTTGTGCTGACACATTTTGGCATCTCACCTTCATTTATTAGACTTCCTCAGGATTGAAAGAGACCTACAAGTTCAAATATGATATATCAAAATTCGTACAATGTCATACTACTGCATTCAGTAAGACTAACAGTCCCATTTACATAGATTATTTCTACATACTTCTTAAAAAGCGAATGAATCTAGCAAGGTATTCACCATGTTCTACTATATTCACATAAAAGCATAATTGCACAATTCTTTTGTCTATGTACAATAAATGTCCCTTTGGCAGTGATACCAAACATTATCCTTTAAGAAAAACTTGTTTTCCTAAAGTTTTACAGTATTAAAATACATACTTAACTCTAGCTGTTGTGCTATGGTTAGAAGCTTCAGCATCTACATTTATCAAACCTTATAATTACTTAACATCTTATCTACACTCATGGGATCCCAGAGTTGTCATTTCTACCCGGACTCCTCCCACCTAGCCCCGCCTATTCCAGATACCGGGGCTGTTATGTTGTGCCACAGGACTCTTTCCAAGAGCCTCCTACTTTAGCAAATATTCACGGACATCCTCAAGTTGTATATAATGCTTCTTCTGCACGCATGCACCAGTCCAAATTTTGGGAAGATTTTAATACAGATGGAAATGTTGTGCATCCCCAAATTTTAACAATGTCTCTTTTTGCTACCATCAGTGTAACATTACAAAACAATAGCATGCATTTAAGATTTCTTTGAATGCCCAGGGCCTGTTGAAATTAACGTATACCCCATGACATTTCAGAGACTTTCTTGTCTACTGCACTAGAATAGTTTTATGTATACGGACATAGCTATAAGCTATGGAGAAATATACCAGTGCGATTGCAGTCACAGAGGCATCTATCTTTCCTGATTTTCACATCCTAAGCAACCTCCTGCCCGGTGAGGACATTAAGGGTCTCATTACAAGTTTGGCAGTGGGGATTACTCCTTCACAAACGTGACAGAAATCCAGCGAGGAGTTGGATGCAGGGCCAGGCCTGCGGCCAGGACCTACACTCAACTCCTATGGTGCCTTACCCACTCCCCGCAATGCACAGCCTTTGGCTATGTGCCGCAGAGGGTTGGCTTTCAGGCCTGGCCATAGCTCAGTTGGTGGCCACCACCCCCCCACAGTGCACAGCTGACTGTGTGTCACAATATAAAGAGTGTGATTTTAAGTAAGGCAAATATGCTGGCTTTGTCAAAAAGTCACTAACAACTATAAACAAATGTATGTTCCTTAAATTCAAACATTGCAATGTTTAATAAAATAGATAAGTGATAAAGTCATAAAAGGTTTTGAATAAAGCCATTTAAAAAAAATAAATGCTAACATTGCTTTGAGACTTTCTCTCAACATCTTTCAGAAAGCAGAGTGCAACTATAGAACCAACTACTAGGGACTTCCTCACTCCAGCTGAAGAAAAGACATTGCTAGCTCTGAGTGCTTTTGAAAAATATGAAGAGCTCTCTAGGGGTCATGGATTTAATGATCCAGGAGACTATTGTTTTTTTGATGTTGCTAAAAGGGGGGGGGGGCGGCTGCACTCCCTGCAGCCTCCCACAACATTATAAAATGTGTGGTGTGGCCCTGCCTCTTCTAGGGGTACCACCAGCAAGAAAATATGCAGTATTAGAAAGCCCTAGGGCATTATGGGGTTCTAATTGCTTGGAGCAGTGAATAATAAATGAGTGGTTCTGGCCACTCATTTATAAATATTCACTTTTCCATTTTCCTTTTCATTTTTGTGGGCTTCACTGTCCTACCTGAAATATCCACAGATGTCATTTCCATTGGGAGCTGCTGGGGGATCCCCCAGGATCCCCGGAGCCACAACGCTCCCTGTAAGTGGCCCCATTTTTTTTTTTATTATAAGTGTTCCTCGATGCTCATCTGGGGCACCCCACAGCATTTGTGATGTTAGTGGCCATGGAGAGTGCCCCAGGGCCCTGGCGGCCCGCAGCGCAAGAGCTGCTAATGCTTTTGCAAGTATTTTTTTGGGGGGTGCCCTGGTGCCCAGCTAGGGCACCGCACTGCAGGTTCTACATTGTGGGCTGCTGGGGGAACCCCAAGGCCCCTGCAGTCCAACTGGCTCCCCTGCCTGTACCCATCCCAGGTGTGGTGGGAGCTGGCATTGCTCCCACCTGGCATGAGCAGTTTTCTTTTGCTTGTGCTGTCACAGGCAGGAAATCTATAGCATCCCGGGTCTTGGGGTCCACAGGACACTGCAACAGAGCCGGCTCCAGGGGATGGGGTCTTCAGGGCCATAGAAAGGCTCAAGGAGTATAGCCACATGCCCTCTACCCCTCAGTTTGTTAATCAGCTCTAGGGAATGGAGTCACCAGGGGTGCTTGCAGGCTCATGGAGGGGAGGGTCACATCCCCCTCCCCTTATTTCGAAATTCAGCCTCGGAGTCTGGGGTCCATGGGCCCTAAAGGAGGCTGAAGGAGGCAATCCTCCTGCCCCTCCCTGACTAAGTACATTTTTCCACACTGGCCACCCTAATTTCTTTTAAGCATGTGAGAGCCCGACGTTTTAATTTTTATTTTGCTGTGGCTCCACTGAGAATTCATGACCAAACAAAATGTTTTTGGCCCCATTGTGGGACCATCTCAGAACACCCTCACCAGGCCTAGGGAACTAGAGCATTCCCCCTCCCACTTTTATCTTTTTTCATCAGGATTTTCAGGACAGGAAACTCAGCCCGAATTCTAAGATGGCAGGTGTCACATCTTGGTTGATGTAATGACAGCCAATCAGTTCACATCTTGAGATCTGCCAGCTCTTTGGACCTTTCATGCCATGAAATATATAATATTTGTGAGCGTTAATTTCTCAAAGCTACTGAAGGGATTTACACCAAATCACAAACTGCTAATTTTCTGGGCAAAGATCTAGCTTTCTGACAAATTTGGTGTTATTCAGTTTAGCAGTGTTTGTGGTATCGCTGTTTTCGTTTTTCCCTATGGTGGGTGTTTTGGGACCACTATTTTTCTTGGTCCCGGCTTGATGGATTACCCTAAAACTTTCCAGGAAGGAGGTAGGGTGATGAGACTTTTCTTTGGCATGTATTGTGAAAATTCGTCAAACGGCACCAAAGTTACAAGCAAAGCAAAAAGTGCTTTTCCTGTTTGAAACACAGGGGGTCATTACAACCCTGGCGGACAGTGTTAAAGTGGCGGTAAGACCGCCAACAGGCTGGCGGTCTTTTTTTGAGTATTATGACCATGGCGGTGACCGCCATGGTCATCCGCCGCTTCTCCGTTCCGCCCGGCAGGGCGGAGACGACCGCTGGGCTGGAGACCTGGGTCTCCAGCCCGGCAGCCGCCACAATACCGCCGCCGGTATTTTGACCAGGCTTACTGCTGTGGATTTCCAGTGGTAGGAACCGCCATGAAATCCATGGCGGTAAGCACTATCAGTGCCAGGGAATTCCTTCCCTGGCACTGATAGGGGTCTCAAACACCCCCCACCCGACTCCCTCCCCTACAACCCCCACCACCCCTGCCACCCCCCAAAGGTGGCAGGACCCCCCTCCCCACCCGACCCCCGACATTACCTTACACATACACAGCACTCAGGCACCACCAACACACATACAAGCACACACACCGACATACATGCCTACATCCACACACACAGACACGCACACCCACATTCAAACATACACGCACACATCCATACAGACATATACCTACAGACATACACGCACTCATTCCCAAAACACACAATACCCCCGCAAGCATACACGCACTCACACACCCCCTCTACATACACTGACGCACACCCCGATGCATCCACACAACACACAACACCCCGACCCCCCTCCCCTAACAGATGATCGACTTACCTATTCCGTCAATCCTCCGGGAGGGGACGGGAGCCATGGGGGCAGCTCCGCCGACACCACACCGCCAATAGAACACCGCGACGGCGAATCACAGGACGTAATTCGCTGGCCGGTGTTCTGTTGGCGTGGCGGTGGACGTGGAGCAACCTCCACTTCCCCGCATCCCGCCAGTATGGCTGTTGGCAGCTCTCAGTCGGAAAAACGACAGAGAGCAGCCAACAGTCATAATACGCAGAGCGGCAAACCGCCACTACTGGCGGTTTTCCTCACGGCGGTCCCTCGGCGGTCTTGTTAAAAGACCACCGAGGTTGTAATGACCCCCACAGACCTAACTACAACTACTCAGTGGCCACATTAGTTGGCTGACTATGGGGGGTGGACCAAGGCCAGGCCTTATTGAACATGACATGAGTAATATATAAGGGTCTAAGCAGTGCATGGCGTGGGCGCACATTACAGTTACTTTATTGCACAAATTATAGTCAAACATGAGACTTGAAACTGGTGAATTTCAGTGTTATTTTAGAATATTTTAAGTGACATATTCACCTAACTATGACCTCACTTTAACCTTTGTTGTTTCTATGTTTTCATTAATGGAAAGTAAGATGTCCATCGTTGTGCGTGATTTGTTGGTTGGGCATAGGGGCTGGCCTGAGGTCAGGACCAGTATCCAACCCACTATAGGCACCAAACCTGCCCACCCTGCATGACCTTTGGGAGTACGCACCATGAGGTTGGGCTTCAGGCCAAGCCCTCCATCCAAATGGCCAAGGGTGACCATCCCCCCATGACTTCATGAGCAGCCAATGAGAGTGCTCATCACAATATTAGAGGGTTTTCTTTAAAACAATGCAAGTCTAATGGTTTTTGGTAGAGGTCACCACATCTGTATATAAATTCCAAGCATATTGAGTTGGTGAAAAGGTGACCACATCAGTGTACAAAACAAGCCCATAGGAGTTGTCTAAAGGTGACTACATCAACATACAAGACAAGCCTATTGACATTGTGAAGGTGTTACCACATCGTTATAAGAAAGGTAGGGTCTAGGGAGGGACCAGCATCTCTGCAGAGACCACTACCAAGGACCAAAGGGGGTGTAGTAGAGTATGGAGAGGGTCTGGACTATTCCCCTGACCAACAGGGCTGGATAGTAGGGTGTGCAAAGGGACTGGCTTATACCCTGAGACCACTATCCAGGTCGACAACCAAGCATTGTATGGTGTGTGGAGGGACACTCTACAGGAAACTACTCCCCAGATCCACCCAAGTACATAAAAGGACATGGGAAGGTAATGGACTCTCCACTGAGAAAATGCACCAAACTAATGGCGTTGCATACCAGTGTGTGGGGAGAGATGGCCTCTATTCTGAGACCCCTATCCAGGTCAAGAAGTATGCATAGTAGGTTGTAGAGGGAGGCGCTGGTCTCTGTTGAAACCACCCATCAGGACCACTGTGGTGTGTAGTAGGGTGTGCGACTGGCTTCTTCATTGGGACAACTTTCCACAACAACAGGGGTGATTAGTAGGGTGTGTGGTGGGACTTACCTCTCCACAGAGACCACTACCCAGGTTGAGAAGCATGCATGGTTGGGTGTGGGGAGAGACTGCCTCTGCACAAACTGACCCCAGGGCAATGAGGAAGCATAGTCAGGTATGGAGAGTGACTGTCCACTCCTTTGAGACCACTACCTAGGTTGAGAAGCATGTATACTGGAATGTGTGGATGGACTGTTCTCTCCACTGAGAAAACATACCAGACCAACAGGAGTGCATAGTAGGGTGTGAAGGGACTGACCTCTCCACAGAGACCGTTCCCCAGGTCAGTAGAAATGGGAGTATGGTGCGGAGTGGTACTGGCCCCACTGCTGAAACCACTTCTGAGTGCATTAGGGTTTCGTAATAGGGTGTAGGGAGGTTATGGCCTCTCCAATCAATCAATCAATCAGAGCATTTGTAAAGTGCCATATTCACCCGTGAGGGTCTTAAGGCGCTGATGGGAGGGCGGCTGCTACTACTCGAACAGCCATGTCTTGAGGTGTCTCCTGAAGGTAAGTAGGTCCTGTGTCTATCGCAGATGGGTGGGAAGAGTGCTCCACATCTTGGCTGCGAGGTGGGAGAACGATTTGCCACCGGGGGTCGTTCTGTGGATGCGTGGGATGGTGGCGAGCTCGGTGGAGCGAAGCTGTCGGGTCAGGGTATAGAAGGAGAGCTCTCTGTTGAGGTATTCTCCACAATACTTTTTCACCGAATTTTGAAAGGGTCTTGGGGAAGGCAGTGAGGTCCCTCCATCACACATGCTCTTGTGAACTCTCATGGGATCGCTACTTGGATTTCTAAATAATTTTTACATTGCTTCACCACAATATGGGTCCCCCAAGGATCTTCTCTCAACTAGAGGGTCAGGATAGCCTTACCCTGCCTCCTTGTATAAGTTTTTGTGTTCAAATTCCCATACAAGGACCACGTCCCCACACTCAGTAACAGTGGCGTAAATTATCTGATTTTCTAACAACTGGCCAATGGCAGCTGGAGCTCCCACAGGGCTAATAGGAGCCTTTTGTACAACTGAGAGCTGTTCTCTACCATGCACAGTTCTCTATCATGCACAGTCTTTTTTAAGATGTCATGAGTATTGTTATGAATGCTATGATTTAACAGGCTATAAGTGAGTTCACATGAAAGGGTATAATAAGTGCATGAGGAAGGCGCGAGCTAGTTAAATTAGTCAGATAGAAAGGTGACAGCACTCTGTATGGAGGAGCACGAGTTATAGTAAACAAACTGTGGCCAGGGTGAAAATTAATACTGTAATGGGAGGGATTGCTTGAACCGGTACTCAGTGTAGCAGGCCTGCGTGCAGCCAGTGGGTTCGGTTATATTCGCATCGCTGTCTCCTCGCTCGGGTGGAGGGATGGTATTTGTAGCATAACAGGGCAACTCGTTGCTGGTGCTGGTGCCGGAAAGCAGGGCAGGAGCCCTTTAAAAACAAGGACGCGCTCCCGCCTCGCTGGAAGCGCGCGTTGCTGGTGCAGGGAAGCAGGGCAGGAGCCCTTTAAAAACAAGAACGTGCTCCCGCCTTGCGGTAAGCACGCGTTGCTTGTGCTGGTGCCGGGAAGCAGGGCAGTTGCCCTTTAAAAACAAGGACGTGCAGGGGCCAAGGGCGGGCCCGTCCTTCGCCATCATCGGCAGGAAGAGACTGGGCTGGGCCCCCTCCCTTTCTTTTTTCTTGAGGCCCTGTTCTATGGAGAGCCGCTGACTTAAGGAAGGCAAAGAGGAGTTCCTGCCATCCGTGACTTGGGTATTTAAAATTCTATTTATTTTAAAACTAGTTTGTCCCCTGTACCCTGCTGATTAATATATACGTAATACGCGCAAAGCGACAGTAAGGCCTATTGCGCTACAACTTGAGGGGGTCTGGTGTGGAAGAAGGTTGTGGGTGAACAATTTGAGCCAAGCAGGACTTGAGTATAGCTTGGCTTTACTTCTCTTTAGTCTGGGGCATTGAGACTAACACCCCTGTTAAAGAAATATATACGGCGCCTTTTGGATAAAGGACTAGCTTGCTTAAATGGGAAAACGTAAGGGAGACAACGGGGGAAGGGAACCCACTCAGGAGGTCCCCCACCGAGGTTAATAACAAGCTACCTAACTTCAGTAATGGGCGCCATTGAGACGGAGATAGGGAGAGTAGAAGCCACTCTAGAGTCGTCTCTTGAGAAAGCAGGAAAGGATGGGGGGGAGGGAAGGACTCTGCCTGTAACATCTTTATTAAGTAAGACTAAGATAGGAAACCCTTGCGTAATAACAGAAATTGATTTAATTACCCCCACAACTCCAGAGAGCCCACCTCCAAAAAAAGCAGGCAAGTAATTCTCCCCCATACTGCAGTAACCCCCACAAATCAAGTTGGATCTCGGGCAGGCAGTTATGACTTTGGAGAACCCCTTTCAGGAACTAAGAAGAACAAGGGGAAATGTCTACCTAACCCTAAAAAAAAAAACACATTATAGGGAAACAGCCAAAAGACTGTAAAAATTTTGATCCAATTACAACCTGTTTTTCTCAAATTGAAGATCAACTTAGAGACATAAAAAAGCTGTGTTCATCAGTTCTGGAGGGAGTGGCTATCCTCGAGCAGAAGGTTGAACTTATAATAAATATAAAACCTATACCATTGAGGGCAGAACCTCAGAACAATCACTCCGTCCCTGAATGCTTACCATTTCCACCCATTCATCAGCATTGGAATTATAGATTGACTCCTGCCCAGAACCCAACCCAAAAACCTCTGAATCCAGAGGTACTCCAGGATCCTATAAACCTACAGTCTCAGTGGGGTACAACCAAACGGAAAGGCTTAGTGGGTCATGAGATTACAAGAACTCAAGTAGCCTGCCCGAGGATTCCGTTGGCATGTGCCCCCTACATTTTAATTTTGGAAGACGTTCCTATAGTAGAAAATACTCACCCCGAGTCCCATGTGTCACTGTTAAATAAAGTGACTCATAGGGTAGGAAAATATTTGGGAGGGCGGGTAGATTTCCATAGGGACATTTTAACTATAAGAAGGGTCCCTTGGGTTGGCTCATCCCTTAAAGCATCACCTGGGGACTGTATTATAATAAACTTTAGGAGTCCCTGGATTGTCAGTGCTTCGTACCACCATCTTTCGATTATGAGACCCTCTGTAGGGCCTATAAAATAACAACATTTGACTAAGTTTAACCCTCCGACATCAAATCCATGTTATCGTGATCCAACTCGTCTTGGGAATCAGAATCTTAGCAACTCTGGTCCCTCTAACTCCCCTGATACTGTCTTGACATTGTCTAACAGGTATGAGCCTTTGATCTCACTAGAGCAGTTAGACTGACCATTAGTAATCGTGCCTTTTTTGCAAGGCCCCCTGGAGACATATATACTGCCACAGTCCCCTTCACAATCTAAGGGAGTCCCCGTTATACATGATACACAGGGGACAACAGTCCTAGGGATTATTTCCTGGAATGTTGCGGGTTTAAACTCAAAAATTGGAAACTCTGACTGGATAAAATTAGTGACGGAAAATCTTTTTATCTGCTGCCAGGAGACCTGGCTCACAGAGTCCCCGCATATTAATGGTTATACCACATATAGGGGGTCATTACAACATTGGCGGTAAAAGGCGCTTACTGCCATGCAGAAGACTGACAATTCATCGCCGCGGCTGCAGTAGACCGCCACAGCTATTATGACACACATCTCGAAATCCACCGAAATTCAGACACCCACACAACACCGCCACACCAAAGGTCAGTGATAAACTGGCGGAAACAAATTCTCCACCTCCACGCCAACAGAAACACGCCCATGCTATTACGACCCACGAATCCACACACATCCACAAAACACCGCCACATTGGACAATTCCAAATACACACTCCTGATACACATACAAACAATACTCCCACACACCCAACACAATATGAAATACACACCCACATCACCCACAAACCCCTATGACAAGAAATTCTGAAAGAAGGCCAGAGAGACAGCCCAGCAATTGACAACCCCATCACACAGAGGCACACAACACCATCACCATCTCCCACACAACATTCACGCACAAAACACCACAAACCACTACACTCACCACACTCATCACCACATACACCACCCCACACCTCACCCACACCACCCCATGGCACGCCAAAGACACCCCCGCTTCTCCGAGGAGGAGCTCATGGTCATGGTGGAGGAAATCGTCCGGGTAGAGCCACAGCTATTCGGATCACAGGTACAGCACACATCAATAGCCAGGAAGATGGAGTTATGGAGCAGAATAGTGGACAGGGTGAACCCCGTGGGACAGCACCCAAGAAATAGGGAGGACATCAGGAAGAGGTGGAACGACCTACGGGGGAAGGTGCGTTCCACGGTCTCCAGGCACAACATCGAGGTGCAGTGGACTGGCGGCGAACCCCCACCTCCTCCCCTACAACTAACAACATGGGAGGAGCAAGTCTTGACCATCTTGCATCCTGAGGGCCTCGGAGGAGTCGGTGGAGGATGGGACACTGGTAAGTCAAATCTCAACTATCATATCCCCCACCCTACCTGCATGCTATCACACACCCCCACCCTCACACCCTCCCCTATCACTCAAAATCCTCACCAATCTACCCATAACACTAACCACCCAACCCAACACCAAGCCCTGCATGACACAACTAAGCATGGACACCCCTCACTAAAGCATGCACACTGCACATACCCATAACAACCCCCCAACCATCATCACACAAGCCCCCACACAGGAATGCTTGCACTGGGGTACACGCACACCCACCCATTGCACACCATTACACACACACATGCAATAATCATGCTCTTATACCCCTGCAGGAACCTGAAGGACCGTTACCACACCAGAGGGTCCAGACAACACCACTCCACCCACAGAAGAGGCCCACAGTGACGAGAGCAGCTCTGCCCTACTGGCTCTTGATGACCAGCCTGGACCATCGTGGGCCTCAGGACAGTATGTTCCCCAACACCGACCTTCCACCCTCTGGCAACACCAGCACAGCACCCACCCCGCGGGCCCAAACCTGCCTACCCAGGACAGGTCAATCAGCGGTGTCTCCAGCACTACAGGGCACCCAGGGTAACCCACCACCCCAACAACAACAGGGACCTGGGGGCAGTGGTAGTGGGCACACGGTCCAGGGGACAGAGGCACAGGAACATAGGGGAACTGGGAGGGCTGCTGTGCGACAGGGGGCGGACAGGCCAAGGGAACCCACTCTCCATGAGGCCCTATCCTCCATCATGGGAGCATACCACCACTCCCAGGAGACGATGGCCACGGTCCTGGACAAGTTGCAGGAGACCCAGCGCCTGCAGGAGGAACAGTATATGGGGTTCAGGGAGGAGCTCAGGACTATCGGCTCCCCCCTGGGCACCATCGTAGGGGTGCTGAAGGACATACAGCACCGTGGCACTCCAAGGGGCCCCTGACACTAGCCAGGACGATGAGCTGCCCACCACCTCCGCCGGCGCTAGTGGACAGGACGCCCCGCCACAGGACCACCACACCAGCACCCCATCCCCCTGCAGACGGACAACCACCACGCAAGCGGTCCCTGAGATCCAGAAACAGGACAGAGCAAGATGGCAAGACCCCCGCCAGGAAATAATACCACCATGATTGTCCTCCCACTGTCCCACTTTGTTACCCTGTCCATAGTCGAACTGCCCCAGCTCCACTTCCTATGCCCAGGTGGGCAGTGCACCTGTGAGACTAATAGACTGGACTCTGCCATGGACATTCCTCCACCATCCCCCATCACCATTTTACAATCCCCCTTCATTGTTTTGAGCACTTAAATAAACACCCTTGAAACACAAAACAATCTGGAGTCAGTCTATGATTTGGTACTTTGTATTATCAATGACAGTGTCATAATGGCTGTACCATTGTAAGGCTAACATACCTATGTCACACATCACAAGGCCATGAAGGATGCAAACAGTTGACACGTAGGTTACCACACCTGTGAAACTGAAATTGAAGGTTACAACTCAGTTAACAAATAGTGATTGAAATGGAGGAACAGGATAGAGGTAGACGTGTGAAAGTTAATGTAATGTTAAACCTGAAAATGTTCTCACCTGTGTGTCACTGGAAATATTGCTGTATGAGTGACTCCCTGTTGTCGTTTTCTTCTTCCTCAGCTTCATCCTCATCACTGTCCACAGGCTCCACAGGCTTCACAGCTGCTACAACACCGTCATCTGGATCATCCTCCTGCAGAAAAGGCACCTGTCGTCGCAAAGTCAAATTATGGAGCATGGAGCAAGTGATGATGATGTCGCACACCTTCTTCGGTGAGTAGAATAGGGATCCACCTGTCATATGGAGGCACCTGAACCTGGCTTTCAGGAGGCCGAAGGTGCGTTCGATCACCCTCCTAGTCCGCCCATGGGCCTCATTGTACCGTTCCTCTGCCCCGGTTCTGGGATTCCTCACTGGGGTCAATAGCCAGGAAAGGTTGGGGTAACCAGAGTCCCCCAATAGCCATACACAGTGCCTCTGGAGTTGACCCATCATATCAGGGATGCTGCTATTCCGCAGGATGTAGGCATCATGCACAGAGCCAGGGAACATAGCATTTACTTGGGAGATGTACTGGTCTGCCAAACAGACCATCTGGACATTCATCGAATGATAATTCTTCCTGTTCCTGTACACCTGTTCACTCCTGTGGCGGGGGGGGGACCAGAGCTACATGGGTACCATCAATAGCACCTATGACGTTGGGGATATGTCCAAGGGCATAGAAGTCAGCTTTCACTGTAGCCAAATCCTCCACCTCAGGGAAAGTTATGTATCTCCTTACGTGTTTCAGCAGGGCAGGCAACACTCTGGACAACACGTTGGAAAACATAGGCTGGGACATCCCTGATGCCATGGCCACAGTAGTCTGAAATTACCCACTTGCAAAGAAATGGAGCACTGACAGGACCTGCACGTCAGGGGGGATTCCAGTCGGATGGCGGATTGGTGACATCAGGTCTGGCTCCAATTGGGTACACAGTTCCTTGATAGTGGCACGGTCAAACTGGTAGGTGACTATGACATGTCTTTCTTCCATTGTCAACAGGTCCACCAGCGGTCGGTACACCGGAGGATTCCGCCATCTTCTTATATGTCCCAGCTAACGGTGCCTACGAAGGACAACAGCGAAGAATCAGTCACTATTCCTCCAGGTGTGTACTCACAGTTACACACAAGACTACACCAGACACAAAACCCTTCCTGTATGTGTGTTGAATGTAGGCCTAGCTATGTGTGACGCAGAAGTTAATGAAGCCATGTGGGCCCCTAAAATGGCGGCTGCCTGACCTCTAAAGTGGAACAATGGGATTGTGGGGTAACTGCGCTGGCGTTGCACACCATCGCGGTAGACCACCGCCATTTTCTATCTGTTCAATCACTAGATACCTGACCTTCGACAGGAGAGGACCTACACTGCTAGTGCTGTTGTGACCTCGGTCTGGAAGCAACGATGGCTGCTGCGTCTGGGGAAAGGGCCCCTGCCTTCACTGCACAGGAGTTGGAGAAACTTGTGGATGGGGTCCTCCCCCAGTACACGCTACTCTACGGTCCTCCAGACCAACAGGTCAGTACACAGCGAGTACGTTGTATGGGCTAGGCCTGGACGGAGAGGGCTGGGTGGAAGAGGGAAGGGGGCAGAGTTCATAGAGCATTAATGCATGGGAATGAATGGGCCACGTGCCCAGAGTAGGGAGGGGGCCACTCACAACGACGGTGCAGTTGGTAATGACTGTTCCTCTTCCCTTGTGCATGTCATGTAGGTCAGCGCCCACCAGAAGAGGGACATTTGGCGTGCCATTGCCAAGGAGGTCCAGACCCTGGGGGCCCACCAGAGACGGGGCACCCACTGCCGGAAGAGATGGGAGGACATTCGCCGCTGCAGCAAGAAGACGGCGGAGGCTCAGCTGGGGATGGCCTCCCAACGTGGGAGGGGTGCCCGTCGCACCATGACCCCCCTGATGTTCCGGATCCTGGCGGTGGCCTACCCGGAGTTGGATGGGTGCTTGAGGATATCACAGCAAACACAAGGGGGTGAGTACAACCTCATTCTGCTGACTTTGCGTGCAGTGAAGGTGTCTGGGTGGGGGAGGTGGGCTGTGGGTGTCCCTAGGCCGGGGCGAGTTAGGTAGTCAAGGCCCCTCCGTAATGTAGGCCATGTGGCACTCAACCCCACCTCAGCAGAGTGCCAAGTCGAGGTATAGTTGTCCCTGTGGCATCCATGTGCACAGATGTCCACCATTGCCATGTAGGCCATAACCCAGAAATTGCATGTGCAGAGTGCGTTATGCAGGGGGCTGCTGCGTCTGTCTTGTCCGCCAACGGTAGCGGAATGTCATGCACTAAAACTCTCTTTCTTCTGTCTCCCCCCCTTTTCCTGCTCTCCCTGTCCTTTTGTACATCAGCATCAACAGGCGGAGGTACAGTGGCACCTGAGCACGAGGGAGCTGCATCCCACATGGCCATGGAGGGCCACACCACGGACTCAGAATGCACCAGTGGGACGGAGGGCGAGGGGAGCTTCACGTCGGCCACCAGATCACCAACCAGCGACACGGACTCGTCCGCCTATGGGAGCTCCCCTGTGGTGGCGGCAACATCTGTGCCCCCCACTTCAACAGGTACAGCCGCCACCTCCCCTACCAGCACCGCCCTCCCAGCAGCCCCTCAGCGTTCGCCCTGTGCCCGCTCACCCAGGAGGGTGGGCATCACCTTCTCCCCAGGCACCTCAGGCCCTGCCCCAGTCACCCCTGCTGCCCTCAGTGAGGAGGCCATTTACCTCCTCAGGTCACTCACTGTTGGGCAGTTTACCATTGTGAATGCCATCCAGGGTATAGAACGAGAGTTGCAACACGGTAATGCATTCCTGGAGGGCATTCATTCTGGTCAGGCTGTCCTTCAGCGAACCCTGCAATCTCTGGCCTCAGCACTGATGGCAGCCATCGTCCCTGTGTCTAGCCTCCCACCTCCAACTTCCTCCACCCAGACCCAATCCCCTGTACCCCAGCCTATCCCAAGCACACCTACAGACCAGCATGCACACAAGTCAACACACAAAAGTAGCTCAAGCAAACATAGGCATCACACATCTCACAGGCACTCACACAAGCATCACACCCATACAGACACAGCAACATCCACTGTCTCCACTGTGTCCCCCTCCTCCTCTTCTCCCTCCTCCCTCCCAGTCTCGTCTACACACACACCTGCATGCACCAAATCTACAGGCACCATGAGTCACACAAGGAGACCCAGCACCCCATGCCGCTCACCTGCACTCACCACCCCCACTGCCATTTACACGTCCCCTGTGTCCTCTTCCAGTGTGTCTGTGACGCCCCCACCCAAAGTACACAAACGCCGGCAATCACTCACTCAACATCCATCCACCTCACAACAGCCTCCAGTACCCTCACCTGCACCCAAAACAGCTAAAGTGACACCTCCGACAACCACCTCCTCTTTCTCCACTCCCAGACCCCCTCCAGCTACCCATCCCAATGTTTGTCTGAAACTGTCCCTCTGTAAAATTGACCTTTTTGCCCCCACCCCTCCCTCCAATTCATCAGTCCCGTCGTAGCACCTCAGCCAAAAAGCCTCCAATACCAGTGGTGCGTGTTCAAGGCTTGTGGAGTGCACCGGCCACTAGGGCAGGCAGTAGGACCCGGAGCCAAGGCACTGGCAGCCCACCCCCTGTAAAGGCTCTCAAATTGGAGAGTGGACGACGGGACCGTGTTAAGACTCCTGGTGGGACAACAACTGACATGGGTTCGAAGGGGATTGGTGAGTCAGCTGTGACTCCACCAAAGGTGGGGAAGGTCCAGAGGAAGTCTGCCCAGCCTCTTGTGAGTGTAACGGCGGAGAAGTGCGCCATCATTTCCGGCGGACCAGACACAACCGCCAGCACCGTCGTCACTGGTCCAGAGACCACCGCCAGAGTCACAGCCCAGGAGGGCCCAAGTGTCGTCACTGGTCCAGAGACCACCGCCAGAGTCACAGCCCAGGAGGGCCCAAGTATCGTCACTGGTCCAGAGACCACCGCCAGAGTCACAGCCCAGGAGGGCCCCACCTGCCACAGCCCCGCTGGGCAATGAAGGAACGTCATACCACACACCAATGCCCAGTGTAGAGAACGTCATGCCACACACCAATGCCCAGTGTAGAGAACGTCATGCCACACACCAATGTCCGTATCAGAACCGCCATGCCAAAGCACCGCTGAACAGGGCAAAGACCACCATGCCAAAGCACCGCTGAACAGTCCTGAACCGCCATGGCAAAGCACCGCTGAACAGGGCAAAGACCGCCATGGTGAAGACCGCTGAACAGGGCAAAGACCGCCATGGTGAAGACCGCTGAACAGGGCAAAGACCGCCATGGCAAAGCACCGCGGAAAAAGGACAAGCACCGTGTAGGAATGAAAAGGCTGCCACATCAGGCAACCTTATCCCATGTGCAGCTGGGACAGTGACAGGACATGAACTTTCACGGGGAGACTCATCCTGTCTGGGCACCAGTCCCACACAGCACCAGTAGAGAACTGCATCTACTTGAGAGACTGTGGGTTTGCACTCCCCAGGATACATCAATGGGCATGGAGCCCCGTCGTGGATCTGGCTTCGCATTCATCTGGTCGAGGTGCCCCCCCTTCCCTTCCCCCTGAGGTGCCTGTAGTATTTCGATCTGATGCCCCGGCAGTGTTCGCTCCGATAGTGGTCAGGTATAGTTTGTGGCCATCGCCCATGCGTTTTTGGACTGTTGGTGCACGGACATTGTTGTGTACATATCTGCACTACTTCTCGTATTGTATCTATAATTATGAGTGAATTTGAAATATATATCTGTATATTTTTGCATGACATGTATATTGGCACATTACATTGTTTGACCGAATTTCGCATTGTCTATTCATTCTTCCGGGGGGGATTGTGGGTTATTACTGTGATTTATTGTGAATGCATTGGTGTGTATGTTGTAATATGCGAGGGTGGGGGTGTTTGGTGGGTGTCACCCTAACTTTTGCCTCCCCCTCCCCGTGTCGTAGGTGCAGTACTCACTGGTGTCTTCAGTGCCTACGTAGCCGTTGGTCGTAGAGGGGCAGAAAGACAAGGGCAGGGAGTATTTGTAATTCCGGATCCATGGTGGCCTCCTTCCTCGTGGGATATGTTCAGGTGAGCGTTTTCCCATAGCAAAAGCTGTTTCCGCCGTGTTTTTATCCACGGTGAATCCGCCCCGGAAAAGGTGGCGGATTGGTAGGTTGTAATACTGTGGGCGGTACATTGTCTCCCGCCTGTCTGTTGGCGGGGCCAGCTGCGCTGCTTGTCTGTACCGCTGTGGCGGGCGGTGTGTTAAAGTGGCTGTCTTTGTTGGCGGTTTCCGCCAGGGTCATAATTCCCTTTTTTTGTCCGCCGGCCTGTGTGCGGTATTACCGCAGCTTTAACACCGTCCGCCAGGGTTGTAATGACCCCCAGCGTGTTCCTGCAACTAAGGCCTCCGCAGGTAGAGCTAAGGGCGGTCTGGTTACCTTCCTATCCGTGGAGGCCGGAGGGATGGAAGCACGTGTTGTGGGCACATCCCCTTCTTTTCTGGCTTTATTTTTTAAATTAGCAGAGCCATTTAATATACTACTGATTAACTATTATAACAACACCTCTGATAATTTTGATATAAGTGTGGTCAGCAGTTTGGAGATGTTAATACACAAGGTAACAACTTTTAGCAAAAAGGACCTAAGAATAGTCTGGGTTGGTGATTTTAATGCCCACCTGTGTGAGCCAGAGTTCTTGGATTGCTGTGGACTTTTGGACGAAAATGATAAACCCATTCAACATTTTAAACACTCCCCATATGGGAATGCCCTTAACTCTCTGATAACAGTAAATTCTCTTTTTTTCCCTACACCAGTTATTAGAGGGATACCAACATTTGTAAGGGGGGATACTCATACTACTATTGACTACATTATTAACTCAAGAGAATTATCCTCTATTGCAGGACAATTTAGGGTGACCCCAACCCATATCAGTGACCATAACCCCTTATCTATTGTGATTAATTTAGATTTGACAAGCAATTCAAGAAGAGGGAAGCAACACCCTGCTATGAAGCGCTCATCCCAAAAAGGACTCACAATCAAATGGGGAAAGATAAATAGTAATACCTTCTTTAAAGATCTATTCCTGAATAAATGGTCAGATGTTATGACATCCCTGGATGAAGACAGGGCCCCCCATGAAATTGTCCGTGCATTTTCCTCTCTGACAAAGTATATGGCGGATAAATTACAGCCTTCTTGCGCTAATAAAGTCCATGGCTCAAGATGGTTTAACCACCCATGTACCACATCCTTAAGCAAGCTAAAGAAAAACAATTAACGCATCTCCCAAAGATCGACAAGCAATTAAGATTGCTAGGAAATATTATAAAGAAGCACTTGCCAAAAGGAAAATTGAACTAAGTGAATCTGCGTGGGAGGAACTGATGGTTGCAAGTAAAATCAAAGACACAACTGCATTTTGGTGTGTAGTTAACTCTTCATTGTCGAATGATAAACATGAGACACCCATGGACACTGTCATTCCAGCCAAGACTTGGGTGGACCATTTAAAAAAAACTTTTGCCATAGAGAAAAATGTTTAATCAGAAATGTCAAACTGTCTGAAGATTGCAGGAAATGATCAGCTAAGTCTGGCTTTTAGCAATATTATAAGTGTGGATGATGTTAAACAAGCCATTCAAGACTGCCCCTCCGAGAAAGCCCCTGGCCCAGAGAGAATTCCCGCCGATTTATATAAAGCACTTCCAGATTTCTGGGGGGGACCATTGCTTACCAATGTCTTGAGATCGGCTGTGGTAGGCCCTCTAGTAGATTCTTGGAAAGAGGCGATCATCGTCCCGATTTTTAAGAATGGAGATAGGGAAGATCCCCTGTGCTATCGCCCAATTTCTTTATTAGATAGTTCAGTCAAAATTTTAGGTTGAGTGATCCTAAATAAGCTAGAAGAATGGGCGACTGAATCTCACTCTCTTTCAGAAATACAATTTGGCTTTCGCCCAGGTGTGGGCACAGTAGAACAAACTCTTAACTTGACTCTTATAGTCCAGAAATACACCAAAGCCAAAAGGGGCTGTATACATCTAGCATTCATGGATCTGTCCTGTGCCTTTGACACAGTTAACAGGGAGAAATTGTGGAGGGTAATGCTGGGTATGGGTGTGGATAAAGATATAGTTATATTACTTAGCAAACTTCATGCCTGTACAGAGGCTCGGGTCCGCTATTCCCAAGAGGGATATATGACAGAGAAATTTCCCTCATTAAAGGGGGTTAGACAGGGGTGTGTCCTTGCCCCTTTTCTTTTTCTCTTGTATATAAATGGGTTAGAGAAATTTCTTTGTGAATCAGGGAAGGATTCCCCAGTCATCAATAACTCTCCAATCCCTGTACTTTTGTATGCGGATGATGCAGTACTCATCTCAAGGACAGCGAATGGCCTCCAGATTTTATTAAATGCTTTTAATATTTTTATGGGGAACCTCGGTCTTAAAATTAACAGAACTAAGTCATTTGTGATGAAGAACGGACCCAAATTAGCAAAAACCAAAAAATTAGTTTTAGACGGGCATGAGATACTTAAGGTCCCACATTTTACGTATCTGGGGGTGCCCATTGATGTAGAATTTAACTGGAATTCTTTTGTTAATATACGTTCAATACAATTCCAAAAAGCCATTGAAGCTGTTTTTAGGTTCTCGAAAAGACTCCAACATAAACCTGTAAAGGAAATGATGACTGTCTTCTCCTCTAAGTGCCTTTCTATTGCGACATTTGGAGCTGGGGTTTGGGGGTATGCAGAATGTACAGGACTTCAGACTATAGAAAATACATTTTAAGAAGGTTATTAGCAGTCCCTCAATCTACACCACTAATGTTCTGTCACAAAGAAGTAGGTTTGAGATACATATCTAGCTTTATAAAACTTCAACCCGTAATATTGTGGGTAAAAATCTGGACTAAGCCAGAAGCGTTTTTATGTAGAAAGGTGATACAGGATTGTCTCCTCTTGTCACGATTTCTGGATATACCCTGGCTTAGATATGTTTATCTCTCTCTCCTATCATTAGGATTAGGGGAATTTTTTCTCAAACCAGATACTCTAACAAGACAGGACATCGAGAAGGTTAAAGACATCTTCTGGCAGAAAAATCAGGCCATGGAGCCAGCCTCTGGTGTAATGAGACTATAGATGAGGCGTGAGACACAACAACTTCAACCAAAATTGTATTTGACTATTATTAATCACGAGCGACAAAGGTTTTTACTCACGCAGTTACGTCTAAATACTTTACACTACCTGGTAACATTTCCAGTATGTGGAACCTGGTTTAAGAACCTCCCTCCTTGTTGTTGCGATGGAAAAACATCTCAAAGCACATTACATTTTATGCTGTATTGCACTTTATATGCTGTTCCGAGGAAAAGGTTTTTACGTCCGTTATTTTTGTCTAACAGTATTAGAACTAGCCAGCTTGCTTATTTCCACTTACATGATTTGGTAAATATGGACATAATTCATGCTGTGTTAAATTTCATACATGCTGCTCATGGTATTCGGAAAATGTATTAATAACGTCTTTTAGAAATTTTTTATGATTAAGAAATTTGTATGTTTTACTTATTTTATGTCTTTTATGGTCTTTTTGTACCGAATAAAGTAAAGTAATGAATGAATACTGTAAGTTATAACTATAACTTTTCAATTTGTAAGGTTTGTCTAGTTTGTTGGTTTCATATAGAATTAATAAATTAAGTTTTCCTATCTATAACGTACCTTATAGAAATAATAAAATAACTTTTCTTAAACTTTAAATCTTTTCATTGAATTTGTATGTTTTTTCTATTAAAACACCCAGGGCCACCGAATTGCATAGAGGGTATGGGCAGGTAATGGAGTTGCATATCAGGGTTATACCCTTTCTAACCACATATCATTGTTTATTATGGTATTAGATCTTTTAAACAATGAGTTTGGTACCATAGGGTACCATAGTACTTTTGAGCAAATTCAAAGTCCATTTTGAAAGTCTGCATCAAGTGCGTGATCATCCCATGACAGTACCATAATACATCCATAAAATGTTAAAATGATATTCACATCATAGAATTATTTTGTATTTATAATATGCACTCTGGGTTTAATGGCTTGTAATGTTTTCAATAGTATCGGTGTTAGTATTGGAACTGTGGGGTCTGTTTGTGAACTTTGCAGTACCGCAATACTGATGAAGTAGTATCAAGATACTACTACAATACTTTAGTTTTTTTAAACTAGGATTTAATTGGCAACAGTAAGGGGGACAATGTTTTTTTCTTGCTGTACCTATTAGGATGGATGTAGTCTGTTAAAAATTGAATAAGTCAGCTATTAGGCTACTAACTACCTGTGTGTCGTGCTTACTCCATCCATCCAAGTTATTAACATTTCAAAACCATAACAGAAGTACAATGCCAACTTCCTCTTCAATCTCCTTTTCTATTGATTCCAGGCTGCGACCTAAGGTCTGTGTGCTGGGGACGAGTCAAACGCTCCTTGCGCCTCTTTTTTTACATTTGAGAAAAAGGACTTTATTAGATATTGACCTTTGTTTATGTGTCTAGGAAATGAAAGAAATACACCTCACGCTTTTCTAATATTTTAATGTAGATGGAAACGGATTTGAAATATTCCTTGCAGCTTAAAGTTAAATTATTAGATAAAAGTCAATCATGCATATTTCAGAGATATGAAGAAAATATGAAGAAAATAACTTCTAAGTAATATGGTAAGAGAAGGAATTGAAGCAGCATTTTATTCCAAATTTCTCATTTTGAAGATGGACCCAATAGATTTCAAAACACCTCTCAGGAAGTGTACTTTCAGTAAGAGTGTATAGAATTTCCAGATAGACATAATTATAAACCATTATGTTCTTGTACCAACAAGTGACCTTTAGTAAACATACAGTTAATTGGATGGATATGTCACCCCACCTCTTTCTTAAGCATTCAGATCAACTGAAAGGACAGATATGTGATATTTATGTACACCTACAAAGAGTGTCTCCGCTTCTTCGGTTTCAAGTCAAATATATTTGTTGAGAGGCACAGCAAGGACTCCTCTGACAAGCAGAATTCAACAATTTGTTGCATTTATACTGACCAATTTTGAAAATGTCTACGCAGTGTCCAAGTTTTCTAGCATGTTCTAAAGACACACCTCTTTAAAAAGCACTGCATCACAATGCAGTAACAGTTCACTTTCTCCAAGAACCCAGTGTACCGCCAATCAGTCGTTGACACTGCATGGGACTCCACAGTGAATAGGATAGGATTACATCTATGATTATAATACTTTCATTGGCTTCATCCCAATTATGCTCAGGGAGAAAAATTGAAGTACCCATGAGGCTAGGCTTACATCCCCTATCCCACCCAAAAAAAAAATAACAAAATGGGGAGCTGCGGCCTAAAGCCAATAGTTCAAGGGAGCCACAGGTCAAAAACGTTTGAGAAGCATCGCACAGCTTCATCATCATTTGGAACATTTACAGTTCAAGATGATTATGTGGTAGTATTCATCATTGAACAATGGAGAAAAACAAATCAATTGGATTGTGAACAAAACACAATAGCAGTGGTGCATGACAAACTGGTAATATATCTTTGGAATTTGATATATGTGAAAGCATAGAAGACAACAATACTTAAAGTATATTGTTACAAATGTCATCACCCATGCCAGGCCACATAATGGTATGCCTCCTAAGTACATTTCATAAGTACCATTTTTGCATTATAACAGTGGAAACATAGTAATGTAGAACTTTTGATGTAAAATTAGAAGGTAATTGTCTTGTACATGTTTAGGTAGTCTGTGCTTAATAGTAATTATTATTATATTCTGTCCAACATGTGTTTAGATATTGATGTTAAATGAAATATATTTGTAATCAGGTATTGGTAGATGTACAAAACTTTCACATTTTGTAAAAGTGATGCTTCAATGTAGACAATTTAAGTATTCATGTTCCCAAGAATAGCTTATACTGTTCTGGTCACAACTCGAGTGAGTTTTGGTTGATGTTATTCCTGGAAGAGTCACTCAGATCCAAGTACAACTGTACTGTTTTATGTAGAAATATATAGATGCAGGTGATCGTTGGCATGTGACCCGAAATGTGTGTTTCAAATGCCTTACTAATACTTTTGAAAGGTCATTACTGGAGACTAATTTATTTTCTTACCTCATTTTGGTTTTTGGTATTATTGGGCTCCATTAGTGGCCTCATGTCAATTTAACACAAAAACTGTCCTCTTTCCAAAATTAAGTTGTTGGTATGATGTTGTTTCTTAATGGTCAATCATCTAACTGTTGATGTACTTTTTGTATGCCTTTGTGTTCCTTATTCATGTATGTTGGTGTGTATGTGCAAGATGGTGAGGGTTTGGTTTGCTATGCACAGTGGCATGTTTTTGTGCCATAAAACATGGTCAGAAAGCAGGTGTTGAAAATGATGTCGGTTTAAAAGGAGCCGAACTCACTTGGATTGGTGAAAGAGGCTTGAAATAGAATCAATTACTCCCTCTAGTTTCCTCTGTTAGCAAATGGGGCAATCCCAACTTCATGGTTATCAATTGTGGTGGGAATGATATAGGCCACTTAACTGGAATTAGATTACAAATTAAGCTAAAGGAGGTATTTTCCATCGTAATGTCTATGTTTCCAAATACACATTTTGTGTTCTCAAATATTTGTCAGACACAAAAGTGCAAGTGTTCTACTGTAAATGCTGCTAAGTTTGAAAAGACTTGAAGACATGTGAACAAGGCACTGTCAGCATTGCATCGGAATTATAAAATGTCTGCCATACTTCTTTAAATGTAGAAAATGAAAATGCACCACTGTATAGTCCTAATGGTGTACATTCTACAACCTATGAAAACCAAATTTATATTTAAATCCTAAAAACTTGGCTTAACAAACATTTCTAATTATGTTTATAAAAAGGGGCCCTTTGAAGTGCCACTTTATATTATACCTAATTTCATTCAGTGATATGATTTTTTTAGTTTTCAATATGTAGAGCAGTACTTTCTAGTTAATTGTGAGAAAATATTGTGGTACATGGTAAAGTTTAAAAAAGTGTAAAAATCATGCAAAATTGTTTTCCCTAACTCCACAAAGTTTGCTAAACTGCCTTATTTCTTCCTATGCATTACAAAAAGACTGTATTTCATGGGAAAACAGAGAACAAAGACAAAATGTGGTCTAAACAATATGGCTGACTTTTTATTTCGCAAAGGCTTTGATTACCCAATAATACTGTGTTTCACCATTGCCTTGTACCACAGTATGCTGTGAAGATACCACGGCCCAATATATCAATATGTTTATTTCCCTTATTTCTCAAAAACAACTGAACAAATAATATAACACAAAAGACCTTTCCCACTCCATAATCGATACTCCTACCAAATTTCATGTAAATTTGTTCAGTCATTTTGTTGCTATATCTGTTTAAAAAGTCTATAAAACATGCTTTGGTAGAAAAACTTGCTTTGGGTCCCTCCTCTTTTTTTTCTTTGCGACCCCTTGACCAATCACCACAAAACTTTCCATCATCTGCCAATGTAGAAGGAAGAATAGGTCTGCAATGTTTCATGAGGATTTTTCGAATGAGTTATTAATGGTGATAAATTCAAAGAATTCCTACCTTTGGTAACCCTAACTATAACCACAGAATTGCTTGCTGCCACTCTGTAATATATACATGCACCAGACATAGGAATTTCTCTGAATTTTCACCATTAATAACTTTGCTCCTGTGTGACGAATCACCAGGAAACTTACTAGATCTGTTGTTTTTTCTACACTGGCAGAGTATGAAAGGTTTTGTGGTGATTGGTCAAGAGGGAGCAAAAATAAAAGGTGATCCCAAAGTGTGTTTGGGCACCTATGCATTTTTCCACAGACTTTACCATCAAGCATAGCGGCGAAATGCACAGTTACAGTTCCATGAAATCCTTCAGGATTACCCATTATACTGTGCAGATGATCCTTTTGGAACTACAGGTAGGTAGAGTAAGTATACTTTAAGTTATAAGGCATTTTAATTTAGTTTTTTTCTGTTTTTGCAGTACGTCAGTGAAATTTTGCTTTATTTCATGGAACTATCCATGGTACATAGCACTGACAAGGCATTATGTGATTGGCTAATGACTGACTTTGCAAAAGTGAAAGGCAGCCATGTGTTTCAGCTACACATTGGCTTTGTTCTGCTTTATGCCCATAGATACAGTTAGTATTAGGTCTAATATTTTCCCCTTACCTATTAGCACTTAACTAAAGTGGCAATAGCTAGGGATAAATTGTTATAAGTTTCTTTATATTTAAAAGAAAATATATGAAATACCACAGTACTTCTTTAGTACCACTCTCCTTAAAAAAATATTGTAAAGATGAACAGTTCTCCCTAAACTGCTGACAAAATATAAAGACAATTATAAATACATTTATCTAACAATTATCACTTTCCGAAAGTGATAATTGTTAAGGAACAGCAATAAAACCTAATACTTACCTATAAATATAGCCCTAACCCAGAATGCTTTAAAAGTGTGCTAAAAACTACATGGCTGCCTTTTACATTTTGTAAACAAAGCCATTAGCTAATCAAATACTGCCTTGTTATCAGCATGTACCTCGAAATATTGCAGAGTTACGGTGGTATACAGCAATATATGTCGCTGTGCTCTAATATATTAGTAAGTATTTTGACATTTAGAACTTTACCACTATTTACACCTACTACCAAAAATTAGCATTTGCACCTCAATCTACATTCCAGGCATATTACATCTCCATCCATTCACCCACATTCACACCACATATGTTTTAAGTACGACACTCCACTCTATGCCACTCAACTCTACACTATTACACTCTTCTTCACTCCATTCTTTGCAACTCTACTGCACGCCACTCCACTGTATGCTAATCTACTGTACATCACTCCCCTCTAAATACTCCACTTGATACCTCTTCACTCTACAGCATCACACTGTATACTATTACACTCTATGCCACTCCATTTTATGACACTCCAGTACATGCCAATATATTGTGCACTTTTCCACTCTACACTACTCAACTCTAACACTCTCCCGTGTACACCACTGCACTTTATACCACTCCACTCTACCGTATTCCACTTTATGCAACTCCACTCTATGACACTACATTCTATGATGTTTCACTCTATGTCCCTCCACTATACATCTGTAGGAAAGTGAAGTATTATGCAGTGATGCTGGTTAGGCTTCCGTGATGAATAACGTTACGAAGACAGGAACAGTTCTCACAGAGATTTCATTTCTTCAAGAGCACAAGTGTAAAAACCACAGACAGTTCAAGGCATCACTCCCCGGTGTTCACCTCGCCACCCCCAAATGTCATTTTTCGAACACTGGGGTTGGCTCACTGAACCCTTGTTGTTATGATGACTCAATGCACACACTGCCTGCGAGGCATTGTTCTATCGCTGACATCGAGCCACTCCTTATATAGCTCCTTTCCTCTATGGAATATAAATGGCATAACTTGCTGCTACAAAGAAATGCATTGTACACACTTGTTTACAAAGTATAAATGGCAGAAACATGCTGCTTACAAGGAATGAGTTGTGCACAAGTGCTTTACAATGCAAGTTGTGATTTAACCTAATTAATACTTAACAGGCCTAATGCTAAATAATGCTGTAACAGATTAAAAGAAACTTAAATTACTAGATAAAAGAATACAATTTACACAGAACATGGAATACTAATAATCTAAGCTTCTATGTATATGAATAACTCACATATCTACTCTGTAGCTCAGAGGTATTCTTGTGCATCTGGAACATCTACAAACTTCCCGTTGCTTATCAAAACTTTGGCCCGACGTACTGAATTTTTCATTACCACATTTCGTACCTTTGATCAGCTGAAGAAAGCATTTTGGAATCGACTGACTATTTTATTCACATTCCACAAGTGGCACACATTAACCCTGACAGGACTCCCACAAACTTTAGCAGTTTGTACTGGATCGGATTATTTTGGATTGCCTTTCTTTACAAATGACATTTTTTTATGCATATAACATCACCTGCTTTAAACTGTTTTTCAACTACATTTTGTTTTCTCATATGAGTTCTTTTGTTTCACTTGTGCATTTTCAACATTGTTCCTGACTGTGTGGTCCAAATCCTTTAACGATGGACTGCAACTAAGCCACCTTGACATCCAAGCTGGCCTAAACTCAGTCCATGATTTCCTTCCTCTCATAAATTCAAATGGTGATACATGTGCTGTTGAGTGGGGTGTTGACTGGTAAAACCACAGCATAGTTTTAACAGCTGCTGGTATACTACATTTATATTTGATTGCCCAAATTATGCATTCCCCCAGTACTCTGTTGAATCGTTTGACCAAAACATTGGTTTGAGGCGGATATAGAGATCGTTTAATGTGTGTAATCCTGCTTTCCTGAAAAAAAAATCTACAGATTTAGAAACAAACGGCAAACCATTGCTGAAAACCACTTCTTCAGGAAATCGCTCCCTCATGAAAGTCTCTTTCAAAAAATCCAAAACATTCTTGGAATCAGGTTTTTTGATCATTTTTACCTCGGACCACTTGGAGTAATAATCAACTATCATCAGGGCAAATTGTGACTGATAAGGCAAAGAATGCAAGGGATCTAGTATATCGATCCCCATTTTCACCCAGGCTCGGGAAGGCAAAGTTATAGGTTTACTGGGGGATAAAAAAAATTCAAGACTTTGTCACTGTTAGCGCAAATTGTACGTTCTCAAATCATAGAGTCAATGTCTCTGTCCATTTGTGGCTACCAAAAGTGTTCATGTATTCTTAATTTGGTGACTGTAACCCTATGGTGCCTTCACAGGCCTTTTTTCATAAATGTGGACCTTAGTATTTAGGGTGGGACCAATTTGTCTGATCTCAGTATCAGTCTGTTTTCTAATGATAGCTTGTCTAATACTTTAACATATGGCTGAATCAAAAGCTCTAAATTCCTCTCCTTAGGCCAACCTTCAGTAATATATTTAAATAAAGTCTGTAAAACATTGTCCTTTTGTGTAGCAACCTTCCATTTTTCTTCGAAAAAAGAGTTGGTGTTTCCAATTTTAATTGATGCTACAATGCAATCATGCAGGTCTTCATCCTTATGATTATCAGACTCATTTGTGTCTTTGTCTACTGGAAAACATGAAAGATAGTCTGCTGTTATATTTTTTGATCCTGAAATGTGTTGGATGTCGAATTGAAATAGGAGTAGTTTTGTGGATAGCCTGGCTTTGTGGGGAGTATTAATCCTGTTGGATGATCCTCCTAATATACATATGAGTGGTTTATGATCTGTCTGGAGTGTACATTTTTTCCCTCATAAATGGCACCTGAACTTTTCTATGGCCCACCAGCATGCCAAAAGTTCCTTTTCAATAACAGAATAATGTAGTTCCGACTTCCTAAGAACTTTAGATGCAAATCCACCAGTTCACTCTCCATCATCACTTTTCTGGGTCAGTATTGGACCCAACCCATGCTTGCTGGCATCAATGGTAACAATACATAGTAATGATGGGTCATATGATTTCAAAGCCTTGAGTTCAACTAGTTGCTTTTTATCCATTCAAAAGCACACCGGCAGCTGTCATCCCTACCGAATTCTACATTTTTTAAAAATAGATTTAGAATATAGGCCTGATTCTAGCCGCATAGCCCCGGATGAAGTGTGAATACAATTCACTCAGCCCTAGAAAGGATTTTACACCTGCCTTTTCCTCAGGTTGAGGTGCCATTAAAATAGCATTCACTAGTTTTGGTCTGGGATGAACACCTGCGCTAGAAATTACATGCCCTAAATATTCTATGGATTCTTTGCAAAATTCACATTTGTCACGTTTCAGAACTGTAACAGGGTCTGCACAACCCTGGTACTAGACGAGGCCGCGGGGCCTGTAAGACGGTACCCCGGGGGTACCGTCAAGAGCAAAGACATGACAACGTCCATTGAAAACCTGGACATCCGGGTAAAAGGGTCAGAGAGTGGAGAAGAAGGCGCGCTCCAGGATGGAGGAGGAAAAAAAGAGAAGACGACCAGATGGACGCCAGTAGCGGGACGCTGGAGACGGGAACAGCCGGGCCAAGGAACCCTGAGGCGCTGCTCCGGAACACGCCACCGCTGAGAGCCACGACAGAAGGTGACAGAGCCAGCCACATCCCTGGAGGGATGTGGCTCATGCAGATATGTGCCTACTTTTCAAATCCCTCGGGATACTGGTGGTAGGGAGGGGGAAGGGAGAAGCGGGACGGACGCAGCCGGCAGGGAATACACCACCCTAGAACATAGGAAGGAGGTTGTGGATTGTTTCTTTACTCTTGTATTTTTCTGGGCTCCACATACAAATCTGCCAAAACCACGGAGGGAAGGTAGAAACTATATAACGTTTTTTTTTGGTTGCACAAGAAGGTATACCGACACATGCTTTAAAATCCAATTCCCTCCCACATGGGCCTATCCTCACTCACTCGTTGTCCCTTACCAGCACACCCTACCCCTTATTTCTATGTAGATAAAAAGAGAGTCAACTTACCATTTGTCTTCGGTTCTGTTTTTTTTCCCCATGGGCCCAACGGTGGTGAAAGACTCCACATAGGGAAAACCCTAATACAGAAAGGAAAAGAAATAGAAAAAGGATATCAAAATATAGAGATAAAGAAAAGCACAACAAGACAAGAAAGAAGAGGAGGGAAAAGAAGAAAACACCTATACAGACTTAAGAAATTTTTCTTACAACCCTAAAATATATGAAAACAACAATAAAACTTTACTTAGTAAATACAGTGATCCAGTTTGTATATTTATCTTCATCAAACCGTCTCAAAGAACCTTCTACAAGTACTAAGCCATGATTTTGGAAAATGTTCAAGTCCATTTTTAGTGTGTCATCATGGGATTTTCTGTCATCAGCATATATTAACACATCACCCTGGAATGCTGCCACATTTTTTACTCCTTTAAGAATATTTTCCATTAGACGTTGAAATACTGACGACACTGAGACTAGGCCAAATGGTATGAGGCAGTACTGAAATGTCCCTGACGGTGCCACAAATGCCGAAAGATGTTTGGATTTCAGATGTAATGTAACCTGATGATATGCAGCAGCTATGTCAAGTTTCATGAAGAATGTTGCACCTTCTATAGTGGCCAATATTTCAGTGATGTTGCAAAGGGTATGTGAGTCAACCCAAATCTCTCTCTTAAGACTACGGAGATCAATACAAACTCTTAGATTACAATTTTTCTTTCTAGTTACCACTAAGGGCGAAAGACAAATGAATGATTCAATGGGTTTAATCTCTCCCCTTTGACATAATTGTGTAAGTTCTATGTCTAGATCTTCTCTAACACTGAAAGGGACACCCGTCAACTTATGTTTGATCAGTAATGCACCTTCTTTAATCTTAATCTTATTTCTGAAAGCCTTTATTTTACCTAACTCTCCTGAAAATACTTTAGGAAATTCATTCAATATTTTTTCCATTAAATTGGAATCTGTTATAACCAGTACCTGTTCTTGTGCACCTGGGCAAAGTATCATGTCATACAACCCTTGATGAAATCACCGTAGGATGTCTAATCCATTTAGAGCAACATACACCTTCCCTGGCATGCGTCTACCCTTAACTTCCAATGTGTCTTCAAAGTACCCAATCAAATCTATTTTTTCCTTCATAAGAGACTGGTAAGTGATCAGGTGGCAACAATTGTCGATTCATCCAATTACTTGTGAATGTTTCTTCTGTAATCATGGTTATGCATGCTCCAGAATCTACCAGAAGCCGTTAAATCTTGTCCCCTACCATGATATCAACCACAGGATCCACACAACTGGATGGGTCACCAGTCTTTATGTTGCCTTCACTAACTAACAACACCATGTTTTGCATGTCGGACAACAGGTCTTCATTGTCATTACAGTTGTTGTCAGCAACCATGTTAACTCTTGATTCAAATTTCTTGATCCCTTTACATAACTTGGTGAGATGCCCTAGTTTTCCGCAGGAGCTGCATACCTTTTAACCAGACAGAGCTTCCTCCCTTTTACTTGACTAGGACATCCACACCTGAAGCATATATCAGTATGCTTAAAGAAACGTTTCTCGGGAAAATCTTTCTTTTTCTTGTTGCTTTGAGTTGACAATCGTATGGGAGTAACTAATTCAGTAGTCTTATCATCTAACTCTTTGATCAATTTTTGTGATGCTTCTATACTCTTAGCTACTTTGATGCTTTCTTCTAGTGTAGGATGTCCGAGAGATAATAATTTCTGTCGAATAATCCTGTCAGAACAGTGGCTTTATAAATTGATCCCTAACTAATTGGTCAATGTAATTCTGAGAATCACACTCAGATACTAATGTTCTCAAAGTTGTTATGTATGTTTGTATACATCTTACCTAGACACTTGAACTCTTTGGAAGAATTAGTGACACAAAACTACTAAACTTGGTTGGATGTCAAACCTAAGTGTGAGTTTTTTAATCATTTCTTGATATTCATCCAGTTCTTCATCTGGTTCTACTTCTACGTCAGATAGATGTTTGAATTTGGACCTGTTTTCAAATCCCAGGGAGTGTAGCAATAGAAATGTTTTCCTTCAGGTCTGAACCAATGTGCATGTATGGCCCCTAAATAGGTTTCAAATGCATCTAACCACTGCCCGCATGGAATTGGTGGGTCCTCTGTTGTATCTAGAAAAGGTGATGGAGGGCTAGCTGCTTGCATGTTAATATATTAATTCCTAAGCAAAGTTTAGTTCTCGTAGAATTACAACCAAACTAAAAGTGTAAGAAACCCTATAAGTTAGTGGTATAACATTCTATGGTATGCTAGACAAACCCTAACAAGGAACTTCTAGTTAATTTCACTAACTTACTTTAAATACTGTGACCTAGACTGACCCTCACTTCTGTAGCTAATTATTGTTAGCCCTGTGTCTAGTTGTCTAGTGGGCGAGACAACACACTGATTGACAACATGTGATGAGTGAATGATTTAGTGGAGGAAAGTTGAATAAAATATTTGTAAACTACTTGGCTGTGAGAATCAGCATGTTAAATACTGTTGAACGCCTGTGCGCATCAGCGTGTGAAAGATATGTGTTAAATACAGTTGAATAGCGGTGCGCATCAGCATAGTCGAAAGACCGACATTCCTGGCTATGCAGCATGTGAATGATACGTGTTCTTAACTGAGCGCATTAATGTGTAGCTAAACTCTGTTTATATTTAATTAAATTCTGTTGCTGTGCGCAACAGTGTTCAAATTGCTTGATGTATTCAATATTACTTTCGTAGAGCAACAACGATAAATTGCAAAGATACACGTTCTTAGCTTAGCGCATTAGCGTGTAGCTAAAGTCTGTTCATCTGTAAGTAATGTCTGTTGCTGTGCACATCGGCGTTTAAATGGCTGGACATATATTCAGTTTTACTTTTTCAGGGCAATGATGCTAAATTACCTTTGAAGGTGACTGTATGTTGCACCCAGAAAGGTTGTTTACTTCACATCTTGCAGTCAGTGTGTCATAAAAATGAGTACAGTACTTACAGTTGCTGCGTATGAGTTTCGCAAACAGTCTGGAATAATGACTGGCTTTCCTATGCTGTCTTTTAGCCCGTCTAAGCATTTCACAGGACAGCAGAAGATTAACCTGCCTTCACTCTGCCAGATACACTTTAAGTAGGGACAGGTCTAGTGCTTCTTCTGCTTGCAGCAGAAATACACCATTGATGCTTGTAATTTCCCAGCAGGTCCGCTACAATGATTAAAAGCTGTTTGTGGAGAATGGCAGTATGTATAGTTTTGAAGATTGCGTAGGTTTTGTGCGGGTTTATAAGATCACCACCACAATTTCTATGTTATGAATAACGTTATGAACACAAGAACAGTTCTCATGGAGATTTAATTTCTTCAAGGGCGCAAGTCAAAACCCACAGACAGTTCACAGCTTCACTCCCAGTGTTCACCTCACCACTCCTAAATGTCACTTTCTGAATGCTGGGGCCAGCTCACTGAACACATGTCGTTATGATGACTTAATGCCTGAGCTGTCAGCAAGGCATTGATCTTGCGCTGACCGCGAGCCGCTACAGCTGCAATATGTAATACTCTCACAGTACCCGAAATATGGCCCTTTGGATTCACACCAATAAATTGTTAGCTCAATCCTGGTAGTGTGGCAAAGAGCAGTCAGGCTTTCATAGAGGAACACGTGTTAAGCATTTTAGAGTAACAACATGGATGATAAGTAATTGAAACGGCTCAAAAGAAATCTGACACCAATTTATTAAAAAAAAAGATTTTTATATGATTTTAGACACCAAAACAAAGAAAATCAGTTGGGCATACTGGGATATGGATTTTAGAGTAAAAATAAAATCAGTACATTTACAGGCTGTCACCAGTGATTTTTCCCTTTAACCGCAATGGTAAAGTTTGACACTCAGTCACTTGTGCGGTGAACCACTGATAGCTAAGGTTGTGCGGGTCCCAATGCCAAGTTGCGGAAGTCAGACAAATTTTACCTGGCTCATGGGGCATGGGTGCAGAGGTGACCTGACTGTACTTGGCGCTGATCGCAAGAGCTGCAGTTGCTGAATCGGCGCTGCGGTTTCTGATTTTAACACTGCTACGGTGCTGGTGAGGAAGCAGATGCAAAAACTCAACAACAGAGCCACAGGTGACATTGGATGAAGGTGTTGCGGTGTGCACTCAAGTTGCATCGTCGAGTACAGGTGGTCCTGACCGGACTGGCCCCCAACAAGCCTCGGCAGTGATAAGGTGATGGAGAAGCTATCTCCCCTTCTGGAGGTCCATTGGAAATCTGTAGCCAGCTGTAACTTGGCAGGGAGGCGGACTAGACTTCTCACAATGCTCTGGACCACCAGTCTTTGGACGATACCTCAGAGGGCCTGACAGTCAGTGCTTCTTCGGATCCTGTGAGTACTTTCTACCTGTTGTGGGCAGGGAACTAGATCTACTAGTCCAGGGGAATATGGTCTTGCCTTTGGCTCACAAAGTGTTCCGTCTTGCGAAGTGGTCTTTGGTCTAAGGTGGAGCAGTTACAGGAAGGTTGCCACCAGTGCAAGGTAGCATGCCATTTGTTAGTACAGGTTACTGTTGACCTTGATGCGGGTCTCCTCTTGTCCTTTCTTCAGATGTTGTTGCAGATCTGAGATTCTGGTGACAGGGGAGCCACTCAAATCTTAGATTTAGGGGTGTCAGGGTTATGAGTGGAAGTAGCCAATGGGCTACTAACTCCATTGGCTAATCTGCCACTGAGGTGACCACATCTGGTGGGTTGTGGCATATTTTCTACCTAGAACCCTCAATTTTGCCACTTTGCCCGATGGCAGAAGTCTTCCTTGGCTGTACAGACCTGGCTGCCCACCTTAGAGGTGTGCGTAGCGTTCCGGGTGTGTATGGCTCCTAACTAACTCATTTTCCCGGCTGCCAGGTGCAAATGTGCCTGGGGGCAGGGGGTGGCTTTATTCTCCTCTGGAGGACAGTCTGCTTGCATGTTAGAGGCGGTGTGCCCTTTGAAGCTCACCGCCACCTCACTAGCCTTCCTGGGAGGGAGGAATGTGTGACCTCCTTCCCATCCAGGCCATTGGCCTGACTCCTGGGACTGTTTGCACTGCTATCCATGATGTCAGAATCCTGTCTTGATGGTAGAGGCTTGCAGTCAAAGCACAGGAAAAAGGGGGTAACTCAGTGTGTAACCTCTAAGGTTGCTTTCTGGGTCCATGACACATCACCCTCAACACCAGATTTGTGTCAGGGGTGAGTAGGCACACTGTTTGATACCAAACATGACCTATTTTGGTTGTACCACAGTGGAGCTGGTGACCTGAGGTTTGCCCATGTACCCGACCATGCTATCCCGTGGACCGTTGTGCAGTCATAGTAGCCGCTAATGCAAAAGGCCACTATAGGAGGCCTTTCTTAGGGGTGGCTGACATATATTAAAGATAGTACTTCGGCAGTGCCACACGTGGTGTGGGCAGTGCCACCCATGGTGTGGGCACAGTAGATTTTGAGCTTTTTACATGGCTCCTGCAGTCTGCAATGGCAGGCCTGCTGTCAGTAGTTTACTTGGGTCACTCGAGGTGGCACAAACAGTGGTTCAGGCCCTAGTGACCCCTTTACCACACATGCCCTAGGTACCACTGGTACCCTTATACTAGAGACTTAAAAGGCAGTAAAGTACTTGCCAATCGGTAATACCAATTTAGGGAGAGATCACTGCTATTGGTTAGCAGGTTTTAGTGCACTTTCAGAGTCATAACTAAAAGCATCTAGAGCAAAAGGTATGGGGGTGATCATCCAGAAATGGGCACTTTCCTAAAACACCATTGCACAGTACATTATTCCTCTGCATGCCACTGCACTTTTCGCCACTCCGCTGAAAGCCACTCCACTACATGCCACTCCAATCTACGACAATCCACTGTATGCTATTACACCGTACATCACCCCATTCTACAACACTACACTCCACGCCAATCCACTCTCCATTACTAGACTCTATACTATTCCACTGTACAACACTCCACTCTACAGCATTCCATTCTACATTATTCCACTATATGCCACTGCACTCTTCGTCACTACACTGTACGCCAATAACACTAGATGATATTTCACTTTACACCACTCTACTATATGTTACTCCAATGTATACCACTCCACTCCACTCCAAGCGACACCACTCCACTCTATGCTATTTCAAAGTACTCCACTCCACAACTCTCCACTCTATGCCACTCCATATTACACTATTATGGTATATGCCTATACACTCTTCATCACAACGCTGTACCCCGCTCCACTCTACAACACTCTACTCTATGTTATTCAACTCTACAGCATACCACTCCACATCATTATAATGTACGCCACTCCAATCTATGCTATTCCAATGTACACCACTACACTGAACCTCACTCCACTCTATGCCAGTTTACTCTACAACACTCTGCTGTCAGTCGCGCCACTTTATTTCTTTCCACTGGATGCTACTATATTCCAAGCTATTTCACTGTATGCCACTCCACTTCAACACTGTCCAGTGTACAGCATTGCACTGTATACTCCTCCGCTCTGTGGTTATCCACTGTGTGCTGATCAACTGTGTAGAACTTCAGTCTACAACACTTCACTGTATGCTACTAAACTATACACTAATACACTCTATACTATTCCACTGTACGGCACTCCACTCCATGCTATTCCACTCCACTGTACACCACTCTAATATATGCTATTCCACTGTACGGGACTGCATTCTCTGCCAATGTACACTATGCCACCCCACTCTATGCCACTCCACTATACATCAATCCACTCTCTTACAATGCACTGTACACTATTACACTGTGCATCATGCCAGTCATTGCCACTCCACTCCTACTACACTGTACCCTATCCAATTCTACTACACTCTACTGTACCCTATTCCACTACATGCCATTCCACTCTACATCACTAAACTTTATACCAGTAAAGGCCAATGTTATTCCGGTCTACATCACTCTACAGTCTGCTGCTCCACTTTATTCCACTGCAGTTTACCTCACTACACTGAACACCACTCCACTCTAAAACAAGCCAATCTATTATATTCCACTCTGAGGCACTCCATTCCACTCTACACCTGTACACTGTATGCCACTCCACTCAATGGCACTCCAGTCTGCGCTATTCGACTGTAAGCCACTGCACTGTACCATACTACTCCATGCTACTCCACTGCAGACCACTACACTCCATGCTATTCCACTCTATACCACTCTGCTCTGTGCCATTCCACACAACCTGCCTCTCCACAGTGCACACCACTCGTCTATGCCACTCCAATATACGCTATTCCACTGTACACCACTACACTGTACCTCACTTCACTCTCCACCTCTCCACTCTACAACACTTTACTGTAAACCATTCCACTCTATGCCACTCCACTGTACGCCACTTTACTTTACTCTATTCCATCGTAGGTCACTCCACTCTAATACACTCCAGTGTACCTACTACACTGTACACTACTTCACTGTCCTCTATTCCACTGTATGTGCTCAACTCTATAGCACTCCAGTCTATGCCACACCAATGTATTCTATTACACTATACAATACACTCTACTCTATTCCACTGTACTCAGATCACTGTACAAGACTACACTCTATATATTGTACTCCACTCCACGCCACTGTAATATATGCTATTCCACTGTACACCACTACACTCCATGCCACTACACTCTACGCCACTCTAACCCACTCCACTCTACTCCACTATGTCACTCCAGTTAATGCCACTGCACTGTACACCACTCCACTATATGCCAATCTACTCTACAACAATTCACTGTATGTAATTACACTGTACATCACTGCATTCTACACCAATACATTCTACCCTAATATACTTTATGGCATTCCATTCTATGCCTCTCTACTATATGCCATTACACTATATGTCACTTCACTCTACCGCATTACAGTGCACACCAGTAATGCTCAATGTTATTCCACTCTACACCACTCCACCTTATGCCTTATCCACTGAAGGCCACTCCACTCTACATCACTCTACTCTACACCACTACACTCTAGGCTATTTCACTGTACTCCACTCCACTCTTCACCACTCTAATCTATGCTGTTTCACTGTACACCACTAGATTGTACCTCATTGCACTTTATGCCATTCTACTCTACGCTACTCTACTCTACACCCTTCCACTGTACGCTATTCCACTCTACACTGCTCCTCTCTACAGCACTGCACTCTACCCCACTCTAGTGTACACTATTCCACAGTATGTCAATACACTGTAGCTCACTCCACTCTATGCCAGTCAACTCTAGAATACTTCACTGTACACCACTCTATTTTATGCCAATCCACTGCATGCCACTCTACTCTACACTATTCGTGTGTGCCAGGACACTCTAACACACTCCATTGTGAAGCACTGCACTGTATACCATTACTCTGTAAGCCAATCCACTCTACACTATCCACTGTATAGAATTCCACTGTATCACACTCCACTCTATGCTATTTTAGACTATGCCACTTCACTGTAGGCCACTTCACTGTATTGCCATAATATACAGTATTCCACTGTGTGCCACTCCACTGTGCTCTACCGAACTCTACGCCACTCTACCCCAATCCACTCTACATCACTCCACTCTATGCCACTTCACTCTAAGCCACTCCACTCTATGCAACTATGCAAATGTATGCTACTCCAATCTAGGCTATTCCTTTTACACAACTCCAACCTTACCACTACACTCTATGATATGCCACTGTATGCCACTTCACTCTATGCCACTCCACTATACACTGTTCTACTCTATATCACTACATTCTACGACACTCCACTGTACGACACTCCACTATATGCTATTCAACTCCACACCACTCCACTTAACACTATTGTACTGTATGTCACTAAACTGTATGTCACTCCAATGTACATCACTCCACTCTACATCACTCCACTCTATGGTGCTCAAGTGTATGCTATTGTACTCTACCACACTACACTCTACGCCACTCCACTCTTCACAACTCCACTGTAAGCTACTCCACAGTACACCACTCCACTCTACACCTCTCCACTCTACAACACTTTGGTCTACATCACTTCACTATATGCCACTTTACTGTACCGCACTGCACTGCACTGTACAACACTCCACTTTATGCCACTTCACTCTACCCCACTCCGCCATACGCTATTCTACTGTACGCAACTCCACTGCACCACATTCCACTCTACTCCACTCTACAACACTATACTCTATGACAGCACACTTTACAACACACTCCTCTACTGCACTGTACCACACTCCACCTCTGAACACTCCACTCAACAACAGTAAAATCTAGGATATAAAAAATCTAAACCTTGAAATTGAATGAAAAAAAGGTTAAAAAAGAGTTAGAAAAACTTTATTTATTCTTTCTGTACAAACCAAATTTAAAAATACACAAACAATAGAACATCTTCAGTTGTAGTTATACCGTATACTTAACACACCACCTTTACATTTATATAACTTTATTCTCTAGTTACAAATAAAACTTAAAGTACACAAAAAAAATAATGAAAAAAATTATAGCTTTAATTTATAATTTATGCAACACCTTTAAATTATTATAACTCGTACACCTCCAAACACAGTCAACTCAGAAGCTTACAGTTTTGACACTGCAACTCTAATCTTTTGTGAGAGCACAATGCATGGTAGAGTGGCGAGTGTAGGCATTGTTCGTAGTGTACTATCTTCCTGCCAAGGTATTTACCAAAATTCTTTTGGTTTTCTCTCCTTACTATCATGACAAAGTTTTGCCCAAAAACAGTTGTTATATTCATTTTTTGCACACAAGATTACTATTTTATAATCCTGCCTACATTTTCTGAATTTTGCACTTGAATTAGGTTTGTTTGACTTACCTTAACTTTTTTTTGATGGTTTATCTTGTTTTTCAGCTGTCTTAGTTCCTCTGAATAACATTTCGTCTTAACTTTTGAAGGTCATAACTGGTGCCCTTTATTACAATAGGTGTGTGTGTACTTTTTTAAAAAGCTTTTCATCATATGTTTCCAAGCATGGACAGGTTTATTTGTGTGTTATTGAGTTCTTTGTACTTTAAAGTCAGCGACGATATAGGTTGACAGGCCACCCCTGGGCTGCCCTTGTACCTTGTGTTTAACAGCAACATTTTTATGCTAGATGAATCCCATTAGTCAATCAATCAATCACGAACTTGTAAAGTGCACTAATCACCCATGAGGGTCTCAAGGTAAAGAGGTGGGGGAGAGAACGAGGGTGCTGCTACTGCTCGAACAGCCAGGTCTTGAGAAGCTTCCTGAAAGTAAGGAGGGATTTGGTCTGACACAGGTGGGTGGGAAGAGTGTTCCACGTCTTGACGGCAAGGTGCAAGAATGATTTGCCACCGGTTGTAGTTCTACGGATGTGTGGGACGGTTGCGAGGGAGAGGTCGGTGGAGCGGAGATGCCGGGTTAGGGTGTAGAAGGAGAGCCGTCTGTTGAAATATTCTGGTCCGGTGTTGTGCAGTGCTTTGTGAGCGTGGGTGAGGAGTTTGAAGGTGATTCTCTTGTTGACTGGGAGCCAGTGCAGGTCTCTGAGATGGCCTGTGATGTGGCATTGGCGGGGATGTTCAGGATGAGGCGTGCAGAGGCGTTCTGGATGCGTGCAGCCTCTTCTGTAGTTTGGCGTGGTTCCTGCGTAGAGGGTGTTGCTATAGTCCAGTTTGCTGCTTATGAGGGCTTGGGTGACTGTTCTTCTGGTTTCGGTGGGGATCCATCTGAAGATCTTTCGGAGCATGCAGAGGGTGTTGAAGGAGGAGATGTAGGTAAACTTGCTGGGTCATGGATAATGAGGAGCCCAAGATGAATCTTAGGTTGCGTGCGTGGTCGGTGGGAGTCGGAGCGACTCAGAGTGTGGTAGGTCACCAGGAGTCATCCCATGCGGAGGGGGTGGAACCAAAGATGATGACTTTCATCCTGTCAGAATTGAGTTTGAGGCAGCTGTTCTTCATCCATTCGGTGATGGCCTTCATTCCTTTGTGGAGGTCGGTCTTAGCGGAGTCCTTGGTGAGGGAGATGCGTGGGATGCGGTGTTGTGCCCTTGTTTCTTGTAGTAAGATAATGTGTAATACCTTCCAATATTTTATACCGTTGTCACCCTGGGTTTGAATTTTCAAGCCTCCCACATTCCAAGAGAAAAGTAAAAGTGATTCTAATCATTTTTTATGGGCAGACCAGGGTACCAATGTAGTCCTATTTTTTCTGGGGCCTGCCAAGAAGAGCTCCTGGTAGTCGATTTCAGGCAGATTTGGGAGTCATTGAAATGCTTTGCTCTAGGATCAGGCAATTATGTCATTTAGGCCTTACTTTATAAAACGAGTCTTTGCCTATCGGATTCCTCAGAATAGAATAAGGGGTTGGTCGTAACCTCATTGATTGTGTCATTATGATTGCATTCTGTTGCGTGTCCTTCATCTTTATGCGTGGATAGCCTTCCGCTGAGTATTTGCTGATAGTTATTCCCTATGTTTTAAAGGCGACTTTTGTTCTCAGAATTACAGTTGCTATCTCCTCGGTACGACTAGGGTTGATTTAGCTTTTTGGAAGACTGACTTGGGACACATTGAATATGTTGGAAATCCACTGACTTGATATTCCATAGTGCTGAAAGGCTCCTTGTTAGTCTGAGAATGTTTCCTTGGTTCACTATGTTGTGGGCCCCCCCGGAGACATATCTTGGCCTAAATAATAACTGGAAATTTTTCCATTGCTTCTTAGTTCACTACTCCTAATCAAGAAATGAGGAGTCAGTGAAAGGTTGCTCCTATTTTTTTTTTTTAATTTTGGAAGCAGGTGGCATATGGTTTTGCAACTGCCTTGCTGTACAAGTTAAGGGTGACAAAGGATGGCTCCTGTTGTTTCAATTGAAGTTGAAAGGAAGAGGCAATTGAATCTGAGCCTGTCTCGTCATGCCAGTGGATGGATTTCTGCAGGATGTGATTTTATTTCAAGACTTATCCCTTGGCGTTATTTCTTCTATACTTGCTGTTACTTTGTGTTTGTCTATAGCCACCTTTCAGGCTATGTTTGTCCTTTCTGCTTATTTGATCCATGTCAGTTTTAGGAGAAAGCTCTTGAAGGCAAGAATTCTATAGTTCGAGAGCAAGCTATCCAAGAGGGATCTGGGTCGGGAAACATCACTTACAATGCATCAAATGCAGTGCAGTGCATTTGCCACGATGTCTTTAACACGCATATGTGCTTACCATGCATGACTTTACCATGCATGCCTTTACAACAAATTTTGCTGTAAAGCCATGAATGGTAAAGGTGTATGTGTGGTTAAGGTTTTAAAGCCAAGTACAGGTAAGTATTAAGTGGGTTGAATGATATATATATATATATATATATATATAGTATTTAGGCTGGTTAATGGTTATTGGTGGTAAAGACATTTTTAGGTTTTAGGGTGGGTATGGGATTTGGGGTGGTAACGGTATTTTTAGGTTTTTGGGTGGGTATGGAATTTGGGGTGGTAAGGGCATTTTTAGGTTCTAGGGTGGGTTTGGGTTTTAGGGTGATAAGGGCATTTTTAGGTTTTAGGGTGGGTATGGGGTTTGGGGTGGTAAGTGCATTTTTAGGTTTTAAGGTGGGTATGGGATTTGGGGAGGTGAGGACATTTGTATGTTTTAGGGTGGGTATGGGATTTGAGGTGATAAGGGCTGTTTAGGTTTAAGGATGGTTATTGGATTTGAGGTGGTAAGGGCATTTTTGGGGTTTTGGGGGGTGGATTTGGGGTAGTAAGGGGTGTTTAGGTTTTAGGGTGGGCATGGGTTATGGGGTGGTAAGAATTTTTAGGGTTGGTAGGGTTTTTGGGTGGAAATATATATATATTTGCAAGCATAACATATGTATTACATATATATATATATATATATATATATATATATATATATATATATATATATATATATATATATAAATATAGTATGTATGTTACACATACCTTTACTTTTTACTACGCATATGCCTTTACCAAACATGCCTTTACTTCGAAAGTTTTGAGCTGAAGACATGGGTGGTAAAAGCATATGCGTGGTAAAAATACTTTGTGGTAAGTGCTTGCGTGGTAATGACCATGTGTTGTACTCACTGTGTTGTAAAGGCATGCGTGCAATGTGCATGACTTGTTCCCTCATACATCCATCTGGGTCGGCCATGGTTTTGTCTGTCTCTTGTGAGTTTGTATGTATTAGGTTGTTTCCTGTTTGCACATTGCACAATTTGACACTAGAATGCAGTCACGGCTCACTTCTTTCTAAAGGAGTGGGTCAGGGCGGCGTGCGGGGGGATCTAAAATTAAATTAAATTAAATTAAACAAAAAAAATAAGAGAATAAACAAGTACCTTTTCCATGCCGTCCCACGCTCCTCTTCTCTGCTGGCTGCACGCAGGCACAGGCTTCCAGCCTGCCCTGCAGCCAATCTTGACGCTGCTCAAAGCAGCGTCAAAATTGGCTAAGAGCGCCCTGACTGGGTACTCCCAGGCAGACTGGGAGCCTGGGCAGGCTCTCTCCAGCCCGTCAACGGTGTTGCCAGGCTGCAGAGAGCATACCGCGCACATGTGTTTGGCCGGCCCGAGACGGCCAGCCAAACATACATGTGCAGTGAGGGGGAGTACTGAGCACTCCCCCTCACAGCTCCTCATCCCAAATGCCCACCCCTTTCACAACAAGTGGATAATAAACATAGTTTATTATACCCTCGTTGTGAAAGTTTTGCAGCTTCTGCTGCTGGCGGTGGCGACACTCCTTCGCCCTAACGGAGGAGCCGCCCCTGCTATAATGTGGTTCTTTGGTTGATGGTGTTGGATTTGATGACTTGGTTTCACAATTTTAAACAAATAATTGAAAATTGCTTTTTGTGGGCTGGCAATTGAACCTGTAGCGATTTTTCTTCAGCGAACAATAAATAGTAGAGAAGTCACCACTGAAAACTCCAAAATCCTTTGAAATTATTAGAACTAATGAATACTGGGCAATACAAACTAGTATGCAAATAAGTTTACGACAAGAAAAGTCTAATCTGATATTTAAACACTAGTCATTGAACTCGATGGACTGCAGCCTTGAAGGAGGACTATAGCCTTGAAGGAGGAGTTCAAGGAAAGTTCATCAGGAAGATTTTGTGGTATACGCTTATACTCGTTGTGAGTAGAGTTAGGAACAGTAATGATTTTCGATTCTCTCCCTGACCGGCTTGAGAGAGGGTACTTCAGATTACCTTTTGTATTTTGTTAATTACTGATTGCAAGACACCAGGAAGGGTACTTAGCTTATCCACCAATGGGGTGCACATACATTGCTCAAATTTCGGCACAAGCACGATGACTGGTGTTGATGCTTTGTGCACTCCCAAATGGGCCTTGTCTACCTTCCTTCTCCAAACTCCAGACATCCAGCAACAAACAACCTGAAAAAGCAAAAAAGAAGCAACAATATCGGTACTGATGACATTTTGAAAATTACTGCACTAAACCCATTTGAATTTCACAAATTAGTAAAGATTACTGAGGTGACTGAAGCAACACAGACTGCAGACAAAGGATGAGAGTGGCTTTTCCGCCGAAATTCAAATCCAAAATAATTGAAGACTGAACAAAGCATATGGAGGAGTCTTCAGAACTGGTAGAGAAAGCTGAAACTGTATGTAGAGTAGGAGCACTCTATGGCACTTCTTATGTAAAAACAAATAACAATAAACAAAACAGATGGTTTTCACACTCAAATATTATTCAAACTGCCAGCTATGGTTGAAATTAATTTTTGATTTAATTTTAATGGTACATGTGTAAAAGAACTACTGCTCTTGTCAGTGTTGATTGCTTTGTTCCCTTGCTACAGTGGTAGGCCTTTTACCTGAATGGACATCTTCTTTACATGACGTGGTATAATGGTGCAATCTCTGCTATCAATCATCACTTACGCAACTTGAAATGCCAAAGCTTACACATAATTGCACAGGTGTAACTAAAATTATCACAACTACAACTTGAGTGGCGATGTCACACATTTCTTCCATCGAGATGCATGCTTGGTGGAAGGTGTAGGAGGCTGGGTTCTAGTTGCAGCATCCCACTTTTTACCTGTTTTTGATGCAAGTTTGATTGAGGTGCACTGGTTTCCTGCTTACCAGGTCCCCAGTGCCAGTATTCTTTCCCCAGAACAAGACACCTCGTCACTTGTTCCCCTAGTGCCAGGCCATTTAGCACCTCTGTAAGTGACTATGAAACGGTACACCTAGTACCTAGGGCATGGGTACTGAAGAGGGGCCATAGGAGCTGCAGTACCACTTGTGCCACTCTAAGGGACCGAGCACCAACCTCATGCAGAATTCCATTGCAGGCTGCATGACAAGGTGCTCCCTAAAAGTGAAAACACTGCATGGCACACAGACTGTGTGCCATGTTCCCTAAACACTCGAACAAGAGGGGTCTACCCAAATTACCCTACCAGACATGGGTAGAATCAAACCATTGTCAATAAAGACAGTCAGTCCACTGCTGCAAACATCCCTTCAGTGTAGTCATGATGTAGCTGGGGAGCTTGTAATGACCAGTGTCTAGCACATGTATTTAAAATGACTTCACTGTTCACTTACTATGTCTATGAATTGACAAAGTGCGGCCATATCTGCTCTTGCAGATTCTCGGTTTAGTTATAAGTGTGCACCGTTTGGTTTCATGAGTAAAGGAGAGGAATGTTGGACTACCAACTGATGAATACTAATGGACCACTAATTTGTGTGCAATGTGGAATAGGTTTTGTTTGTTTGGTTTAATGTTGATAGAAATGTGTGAATTTCTTTATTGTTATTTTTAATGTACAGATTATCTTAACTGTTGGGAATGACAAAAATGATTGAATTATCAGCAATTAAATTGCATCACCAATGATAAATGTACAGTCCATTGAATGTGAAGTAGAGATATTATTTTTTCTTACTAACTGACCATCTTTATTGACAATTTTCACTAAACACTGCATGTGCTAATTGTAAGTCACCGCTACAGGAGCCCTTGCAGCCCTAAAGTAGGATGCTTTACATTACATGTGTGGGCATATCTGCAAGAGCAGATATGGCCGCACTATGTCAATTCATAGACATAGTAAGTGAACAGTGAAGTCATTTTAAATACATGTGCTAGACACTGGTCATTACAAGTTCCCCAGCTACATCATGACTGCACTGAAAGGATGTTTGCAGCAGCGGTTCCTCTTGAGGAGCAGAAGGGCATTGACCCACTGCTTTCTTCCCCCATCCACCCTGGAAATAAAAATATAATACAGTTAACTGTGAATTCTAATTTGTGGTGCTTTTAAATACTTGTTTGGTGGGGCTACAATTACTTGTAATGGAAATCCCATTAGGAGGTGAGGGGCACGGCTGTTGCCATTGAGAGCCGCAGAGCTCTGTACTTAAAGTGAGCATGACAGACTGGCCAGTATCTGCACTTGGCCAGCCTGACATGCATACTTGAGGCTTCTCAGGTCTAAATCCACTCTGCCTAGAAGGCAGGGGACGGGTCAGCTAAAGCAGCCCTCTGTTTCTTCAGTGGGACACTGTGATTTTTTGTCCATCTATTCTCAGTGCAGCTCTCATGGTATTTGAAGTATTAAATAGCATGAGAGCTACATCGGCCTTGGCTCTTTGGCACTCAGGAAGCTCCAAACTTGGGCTCAGAACATCCAGACAGTGCAGGGGCAGGAAGAGTGCACAACATGGCCAATTATTGTGCCTCTTTATTTGAGAGCACACAATGATTGGCCATTTTTTTTTATCATCCTCTTCTGGGCTTCCTTCAGGAAGTATGTGCACGGACCACAGAAATCCTTGCTGACAGCAGAGCTGTCCATGTGCCGGGCATCCCAAAAACGTGTGCAAACTTTGCTTTCTTTTCTTCTAGTGCTGCTACATGGTGACACACACTGCAGACAAGTAAAGAGCCTATGCCGCCATACTAGACAAGTACATATTAGTGTTATTATTTCAAATTAAATAGCCAAGACGTGAGATGGGTGTGCACGCTGAAAAAAAACACTAGCTGAGCTGGACTGCCATTTAAGAAAAAAACAAACAGCGTGTGAAACAGGCATCTTGAGAAATGCCTTCTCAACATGTTCACTTTTTTTCACCACTTGCTAAATGGGAACAAAATATATGGTATGGCACTCTGAATTAGAATTGAGCATGTTATGGAACGAATGACTGTAAGGAAGCAAAAATATTGTGCAACCCCAATAACAAAATGTTTACAGTTGGCCTAGTTTCAGGATTTCTATCTTTACCTCAGACTTTTGGTGCTAAGAGAAATCTGAAAAAAAGGTGCACAATGTTGAAGGAAACAAGATGAGACAATGTGTAGGGCTGGGTGGAGTTCGCGTTGTCGCGCAATGCAGTAGTCTGCGGAGTAAAAAAAAACTCCATAGCGCTGCATGGAGTTCTGCGAATGGGCGCAGTTTCTCGCCTCGCCCGTTTGTGTGATGTTTAAAGTCACTGGCTATGCAAATTATGTCCTCGTTGAAATTCTCACGCAAACGGCACCACGCAGTTCACATGGGCGTGGTGATCTTGTTTTTTTTTATTGTTATGGTGCTGGGGCCTACTTTTAAATCCCTCTATGTCTCTCCCATCCCACACTTTTGAAACCTATTTTCTCCTAGTTTCTTTTTATTATATTACCTTTTCTCTTTGTGTTTTTATATTATAACTTTTCTCCTAATATATTTGTTTTGGTTTTTTTTGCAACTTTTTTACTTTTTATTTTCTTTACTTTACTTTGTTTTTTTTCCCCTTCCTTCGTCCTAATCCTTCCTTATTTCTTCCCCCACCAAGTTCCCATTGCCATGGCAAAGCAGAGGAGTGGCAGTGCCAGGCCCCCAACCACAAGTGTCAGCCACCTTCATTGCGGGCGGCAGCGACATGAAGGGGTGCAGAGCTGCACCATATATTCAGAGGTGGAGGTGACTGCCTTGGTGTTCTATGTGCAGTACGACCTCCCCTCCATCTTGCCAGCAGGTCCTGGGTCTGGGACCGGTGTCAGGGAGCACCAGCGCCGCTGGGAGAGGGTGCGCCGGACTGTGCGCTGCAGCTCTGGGGTCCGGCACAGCAAGTAACAGCTTGCGCACCAGTGGGCTTATATCCTGGACCGTGAAATGGACCTGCTCGACCTGCTAGGCGTCGAGGTTGCAGGCCTCGGTGAGTAATAATTAAATATTAGTTGTGTTCTATGCTAATAGTTTCTTCCCAAATAGCAAGTATGCTGCTCAGCCGCAGGTAAGTTAACATTATGCTACGAATATAATATTATTTGATCGTCATCTAGACAAGTGCTCGGTGCAACCTAATTGTACTTGTTTTTGGTGCTTGCTTGGGCTGATTAGGAAGTAGTACAGAGACTCCTTCTGTGCAATGTCTAAGATACTCATCGTTAATATTAGTTTTAGTGAGTTTGCATATTCTCTCACTTTTCTGTGCCTTAATTTTTTGTAGCTCGTGCAGTGCCATCTGCCAAGCGATTTCCCAGTGATTTGTAGTATTGCATGCACCTAATCTATGCATTGAGAGATGGAGAATGATATGAGAACTGTAGAAATCATTCATTGCAATTTATTAGTAATTCTAAAATGTAGTTTAGGAAATTTGGAATAGGATTAGGAAATTTGGAATAGGATGGTTCATGAAACTAGTACTATTATTATACATGCTCTGAACCTCTGATATAGAAATGCTACTGCGTTTGCCTTTTCCTTTAAAATAATTAATATTCTTGGAGAGATTATTTATTAACAGTACCACTGATCTTATTTATTTTTCTTACATCATCCAGCATCCAGGTACAGGAAGAGGGCAGGTGGTGAGGTGGGTGAGGCAGCTGAAGGTGGCCCCTCCACCCACAAGAGCTGGGGCAAATGGCTCTGCTGGCCTCAGTAAGTCCTCCTGTTGTTGTTAATATTTATTTCCCTAACTTTTACGACTCCACACTTTTTTTTTTAAACATATTTTTCTTAACGTTTTGTAGAACAGTCATTACAGTGTGGTCGCAACATTGCAGTGCATTTGGCATTAGAGACATGTTTACTGTTATGCCGTCGTAGTCTGCTTATATCCACATAATTTACTGTCTAACATTGCCAAACAAACGAGTGAGTTAAGAGTACATACATATATCATTGACTATGGCAATTCCGCGTACATTCCTTTCTCTACAACTTTCCTAAGTGCAACCCAAAACATTTTTTTTTTATTATGTGGTATCGTAAAACATCTGGCTTTCTATAGAGTGTCGCCTCTATACTGGAATATACCCATTAAAGATTAGAAGTGCACTAACAATTAATCAACCCCCTATCGATGTGGGATGAAGAACAGGTGGACTAGCTACTCATTGCTGCTTGGGTGTGTTCCAATCCCTGGTATTTAGGCCTTCCACAGCGCTTGGCGCTAGCTAAAGTTGAATTAAACAGCCCTCTACCCCCCCCCCCCAAACAGTCTTAACCTGCCCTGTGCTCCTTTTGAAATAGTATCAATATTTGTACTGCTGTGTGAGGGGGGAAGGAGGAAATAATGGGCCGGAAATGGCATGCCTAAGGAATCACAGCTCAGCTTGACAGGTTCGTTCCTGTACCCTCTGCTTTTTCCTGGGTGTGCTCTAAACGATTTTGCTAAAGGTGTTCCAACAACGTCTTCCATTCTGCTTATATGGGGCATTTACACAGTCCCTGGTATTCCTCCCTACGTAAGGCTGCACCCTTTGCCTCTCCCCAACGGACCAAGTCTGTCCTCCATGTTAGGTCCTACTGAGGATTGGGGGATTTCCAGTGAATTGTGATTAACCACTTGGCTAGTATAAGTGATAGGTCAATAAATCTAGAAGCCACTACCGCTTTCCCCGGCCTACGATAAAGGCCTAATATGCAGTGATCAGCAGAATCCCAATAAGAGGACTCCGTGATTTTGCGAAGTGTGTTGCCAATGCCATTACAGTAGTATCTCAGGGACGGACAGGCCCTCAACATGTGCCCCCCTCTGCATGGCATCGGGGATAGGTGTATTTCACAGATGGGAAAAGAGAGAGCACCCTTTGAGGAGTCAAGTAGGCTCAATGGAAAATTGTAAACTGGATAAATTTAAATTGTGCATTGAGTGGAATATGGGATGCATGTTCTGTAAGGAATTTCCATTCTTTATCATGTAAAGGGCATGCTAGGTCTGTTTCCCATTTTCACCACAGAGGGGACAGTGATATACAATAATGTGAGCGCTACGCTTGTATAGCCATTTTACCAGGTGCCTCCCTGACCCCATATCCTACAGTGTTTGTACTAGGGGATGTGCCTGGGGCTCTTCCCCAGATGGGGACAATTTTGGCGTATAAAATGCAACAATTTGGCCTGCGTTGGAAATTGGGTCCCTGTTAGCTGAATCTGGGCTACAAACTCCCTGTGGGAAAGGAGGTGACCCTCCTCGAAGAGATCCCCCAAGGTTGAGAATCCACTCTCTTCTAAATACCTAAACCGTGTTGTGGAGAGAACCCCAGCTGTGGTAGGAAGGCCGCATAGGGGGATATGGGGTGCATATGGCGCTGTAGTCTTGGTTAACCTGAGCACCATGGGCCAGTACCACAGCATATTTTGCATAATAGGGGTAGCCGAGGTGTGTGTGTCGGTCGCCCAGGCAGGAGCAGCGATTGTAGTTCCCCTCTATCTAGTCGTGTCTGTGTATAGTTTATCTCCTGCAGATGAATACCCATTAGCCAGTGGGCCAGCCATTGCAGTTGTGCTGCTATAAAGTATGTCTGAAAATCGGGCATGCCCATCCCCCCCTCATCCGAGGGCAGTTGCAGTTTTTGGAGACTAACACAGCAGCCGACTGTGGCCCATATTAATTCTGTCAGCAAGATGTTCAGTGTTTTGAAGATCGACCGCGGTATTCGGATTGGGAGGTTCACAAAGAAATACAATAACCTGGAAAGCATCACCATTTTGGCCAATGCAAAATGCCCAGCCACTGAGAGGTGCAGGGAGGTCCATAATTTGATCTGTGATCTCAATTATGTTTTCACTATGTTCAAATTACCCTCCAGTAGCTCGGTAGTGGAGCAATTTATCTGTATACCAAGATATCTAAATGACTGTTGGGCCACAGGGATCTCAAGCATGCCCAATGGGAGTGTATCAGAGGTGAATACCCCTCTTGGAATGAAAACAAGAGTGACTTTGAATGGTTTACTTTCAGGTCCGAGATTGCACCAAATTGTTTGAGGATGTGGCTTATTAGCTCCTGCCACGTATGTAAAGCAGCATGTCCTCCGCATATAGGGACACCGTGTGTATTCAACACACATCAGGTATCCCCCATCCACCTCCCTCTTATCTCAGCTTTTGGGCAAGGGGATCCATCGCCAATGCGAATAGTAATGGTGACAGGGGGCAGCCCTGCCGAGTGCCCTGGGATATCTGTAAGATGGGGAGATATGCTCACCTGTCTTTGCTCTGGCCGTGGGGGGGGGGGAGGGGTTGTAGTGCCTTAACATATCTAATATAGCCAGCCGGTATGTTGTATTTCTTAAGTATTGTGAATAGATATTCCCATTCCAATTAATCAAACGCCTGCTGCAGATCTAGGGAATAGCATCCCACCTCCGGAAAGACAGACTGCTCTACCTCCTTGACGTGGTATTGACGGCGAATGTTCAAAGAAGTGCTCATAGAGTTATAAAACCACATTGATCAATGTCGATCACTTGAGGGAGGAGCAGCAATGGCCTTTGTGCAAGGACTTTACGGAGAATTTTCTAATCAGTGGGTAATATCAACAATGGTCTGTAAGAGGAAAGCTTGGTGGGTATTCGTCCTGGCTCTAATAAAGAGGTGACTAGTGCTTAACTCGAGGTAACTTGGAGCTCCCTACATTCTAGTGCAATTTTGTACATTGCAACCAATCCAATAATACTTTATTTCAGCATCCAGTGCCATAAAAGTCACATAATACCACAATAAACATTAAATTAATAAAATATTGCATTAAAAATAAATAAAAGCACAACACCAAAGACAATACAGTCAATGTACAGTCCCAAGTTACAGTATAAGAGCTGAAAAGTGCAAGTGCAACTACATGGAGGAATTAGAACTAAGAGGTCTTGGCCAGCTCCCTTCTAATGCGCCACATACCTCAGAGGAATTTGGCAACCTCAATAACAATGAGCAGGCTAGGGTGTGACTTTAGAATCCTCATAGCTGTAGCATGATCTCGAGTCCCCTACCCTTTGCAGGTTCGAGCAAGTCATTTCCTACGTGGGGAGGTATAAAAGGGACATGCAAAGAAAACATGGGCAATAGATTCCTGGAACAAATTGCAACAGGGACAGAGTGAGTTAACAGAGGCCTTATTCTACCATCTGTTGGTAAAAGGTTTGAGAGGAAGGGAGCCAAATCTAAATTGCACGTAGAGCTTCCTGTCACTCAGGTCTAGGATACCATCCAGGTAAGGCTCCAACAGCTGTAGATTTGAAATCCAGAAACTCACTTGTTAATTGCCCTACAAAAGAGGGGGGGACATGGACTGAGCTACACCACTCCTAATAACAGAATTTCACTCTTTCTTTGTTAGGAAGAAGCCATGTGGACGGGCAGTTCCATGAGGCTCCCATCCCAAGTGCGATCGGAGATGATTTAACTGAATTGATCCACTTGATCTTTTTTAGTTTTGACCCACCTAGGGAAAGGTTCCCCCTGTAAGATCTGTGCAAGTTGATAACCATAAACTTGGTTTTGGAAGTATTTCTTTCTAATCCTTTCTGAGAACAAAAGTCATCAAATCGATTCAGCAAAAATTGGAGACCCATCAAGGTTTTAGACACTATCAGGGTGTTGTCAGCAAACAGGAGTGTCACGATTTTTCCCTGCCTAGGGCTGGTGCGTCAGAGGGCTGTGAGGCAAGGTGCTGGATGACCTGGTTCAGATATAAAGAAAAAAGAATTGGAGCCAGTATACAACCCTGCCAGATGCCCCTTGTTACCCTGATTGGATCAGTGAAGTCGACTTGCTTCCCCCATCGTACTCTTTCAAAATTAGCTTCATGAAGTCAGACGATTATAGCCATGATGGCATTCCCATCTCATTGAGGGCCTCCAGAGTTTACCTCTGGAAACCAAGTTGAAAGCAGATTTTAGGTCTATGAAAGCTACATAAAGTCTCTCCTCCCTATCACTACACCCTTCCAGTACAAAAGCAAAAAAACAAACACCTGATCTATGGTGCTTGTTTTGGACCTGAAGCCAGCCTGAAATGGTGACAATATGTTGTTTTCAGTGATCCAGTTGCGAATTTTAGACAATAGATCACAACACAATACCTTTTGAATTGTGTGTATAAGGTTTATGGGCATATAATTGCCAGGTAAAGACCTATCACCTTTCTTATAAATGGGTATTACCTCGGCACCCCTCCATGACTCGGGAATAGAAGCTCCCCCAGCAATTGCATTGGATAGGAGGAGGATATACTCAGCCCACTTGTCAATGTTGTGAAGAAAAAGATCACCAGGGATACCATCAGGGCCAGCAGGTTTCAAGCATACTATATTGTTAATTACGTCTCAAATATCTCCCAGGTTGAACAGGCCATCCCGGTGACTAGTACTCAATTGTAGAGGGAGTGAAGGGGCAGAGGTGGTCAGAAGAGGTCAGACTTTTAGCATTGTATAGGGAATTGAAATGTTGGAACCATTCCGAGGACTGGATGTTATTGCCAAATGCAGGAACTCACCTATGGTTGCTTTTGTTTAACATAAGCCAGAAGGATTTAGAGTCCTTGCGTTCAGAAGTGTCCTTCATTAGCATTCATCTCTACTCCTTCCAGTCATTCCTGGCCTTACTATGTGTCTGCTTATACTGTTTCCACAGAATCCTAACACGGGTAACATATTTTTGCTTGATTGTACTAATTAGGTTTGCCCGGGCCAGCTGACAGTTCGATTGAACCAGTCATCTCCCTCACAGGGTAAGGAACTACAAGTAGTATGGGAAGTTGGCATAGTAAATAACTGTTCCAATCTTTTAAAAAACCCAGTATAAATGTCTAGTAGGGAGGAGCAGTTTCCCGCTTCCTCTTCCATCATAGAAATCGATGCTATGCAATGTGTCAGATCTTGGCTGATGGTGGTGAGGATATCGTCTTGGAGGACGATCTTGCTCCATCTTAAACTGTATCTGTTATTGGCGGGCTGCACCACCCTAGTTACTTGAGCAGTAGCTGGCACAGTATGTGACCTACCCCATGGGGGCTCTAGACTAAGACAAAGTGGGTTAATGTCATTGTCTATTTGGTTCCGGACTACCATATCATCTACTAAATTCCAATGTCTAAGGTCCATCAAAATATAATTGATGCAACTCTTCCCTTGTGAACCAATAAACGTAAAGGCAGCATGCCTATCGGATTTTGTTCTTTCAATAACTGCCCTCAGGCCTAGGCCGAGGGTCATAGCGTTTAACTGCAGAGCAGCCCGGTGCCACTTGCTAATGGGGGGAGCTCAAGCCTGGGTATGTGCCATAGATTATCCTCTTCTAGAAAATCACCCATATCGTCCAAACCAAGGAGTTTGAACGTAACATTAAAGTCCCCTGCTACAATGACGGCATGATTGGAAAGTGTGTCACCCAACAAGGTCTCAAGATATTGCAAAGTGGCAGAGTACCTGGGCCCCCTTGTCCTGCTGGCATAGTGTTAAATATATCAATGACAGTGGTCCTGGGTCCCTTGAGGCTGATACCAAGAATATCAGGGCTGTCCGTAGGTAGTCATTTCACTACGCACTGTAGTGCGGTTTAGTCCCATATTGAGAGGCCCCCCTGTGGGTGACCCACCTTACTAGAAATAGTAGGGAGATGATAGGTTGCATAGCCAGATTTATAAGCAGGTTCAACAAGCTGGGTTTCCTGGAAGATGCATCTGTCATAAAAGTCAATGAAGGTATTCCAGTGGGGCAATGGAAGTTTGGATTTAAGGCCTGCCACATTCCAGGAAACGATTTTCACTTCCTGACAAGTAATCATGGCGTTAAGAGAGGAGGGAGAATTTGCCAGAGAATCTAAGGAGCCTGCCGATATTCTACAGGCATTCTTAGTGGCCAGTGCGACAGCCTTGGGTGGTACAATAGGGGCCTTCTTACCTTTTGGGTGCCCCAAATGTACTGAGTAGCTAGTAGTACGTGAACGGCTGTCAGATCTTGCACAGCTATTAGGTCTACCATAAAAGGCCTGTACCTCAGCCTCTACGGGTCAATCTAACTTAGAACAGACAGAACCGTCATCAAGAACAGCGCAAGGAGGTGGCACACAAGAAGCGAGGGGTAAGTCAAGTTTGAACTGTATAGTAGAACCATCCGGAGGATTAGATCTTTGATCAAGGGCCACTAGATCGTAAGCTATCTGCCCGTTCTCTAAGAGAAATTCGATACAATCGGACAGAGAGCTAAGGAACCTATGCCGTCTGACCCTGAGAATGTATTTTCTAATTACTTAGAGACGTGCTCTCCTATAACAAATCCAGTGGGTGACCTTTTTAATCAAGGAGTCTTCCCCTTCCACCCCCTCCCGGGAGTTAATTTTGGGTACATTGATCATGAAACTTTTTCGAGGAGAGAAGGTGGTAGTTCTAGCAACAGGTGTTCTACAGGGGTGTCAACCCTCCCCTTGCGTGGGAAGTAAAAAGTTGGGACCTTTGCTCCGTAAATTGTTTGGAGCAGATTCACTTAGCACACCAGTGGGTGTTCGTCAACCCATGGTGCAAGCTCTGAGGAGCGGTATATTCATGTAGCAAACCTGAGTAACCCCAAAATGTTTTCCAGGGGGTGCATAGTAGGAACAATGGATGCCCGAGCAGGAGTGTTAGTCCAGACTGTGAAAGCAATGCCTTCCCTAGATATTCTCCCCCTCTCTTTCATAAGACGCCCCACAGTAACAACAAGATCACCAATCATACACTTGAGGGCTGCTATTTCTGACCTAAGTGTTTGGATGCAACCAACCAAGTCGTCACTTAGGGAAGAAGGGCATACCTGATTATTTGGTGGGCAAAAAGCTGCAGAATACTGAATCGTAGATGTATCTATGGTACATGTTAATGGTGAAAGGCGATTAGTGCAGGGGATGGGAGAGGGAGGAGGCGCTGTCACTGTGTCATGGAAGGAGCCAGAACTGGGAAGTAAATCTAAGGAATTTTGGGGCACTATGTTAGTCTTGCTCCTCTTCTGTACCCCAGCTTTACTAAACATGTTGGCTATACTTTCCTGTTTGTTGGTCAGCGTTTGGGACAAGAGGCGCTGTTGGTTGGGCTGTGACAGATGATGGAACTAATATTTTCCCAATCCGCCAAGAGGTTTTCAATGCGATCAAGCACATCGTTACCACCTGCCTTTTAAGAGTTTTTTTTGTGCTTCTCCCCCCTCACCCAAAGCTACCTTTGGTCACTTTTCTTTTACCCATTGCTATGGAAAGGTGTTTAGTCGGAAGGAAAGGACCTAAGGTAAGGGCAAAAAAAAGGAACTAGAAGAGAAACACAGCTTTACAACAATGGCCCAAAAAAATCTGACTCATGGGGGTGGCCCATCCCAGCCTTGATTGGCTGCGGACGGGTGCAGATTGGCTCACCCTTGGCCCGGGCTTTACCCGGGGCATGGCACGCTGCGGTAGCTCCCTAGCGCTTTATAGCGCTCGTTGGTGTGGTGAATGGGAGCAGCTGTGGCAGAAAATGGCCGCCTCCTGGGGCCAAAGAGCCGACTGGGATATGTAGTCTCCCTCCTGGCTTTAGCACAACCAGCGCTGTGGTAGCTCCCTAGCGCTTTATAGCACTCGTTGGTGTGGAGAGTGGGAGCACCTGTGGCAGAAAATGGCCGCCTCCTGGGGCCAAAGAGCAGTCTGGGATATGTAGTCACCCTCCTGGCTTTACCTCATTCCGCTCTGCGGTGGCTCTCTAGAGCTTTATAGCACTCATTGGTGTGGCGAGTGGGAGCAGCTGTGACAGAAAATGGCCACCTTCTGGGGCAAAAGAGCAGTCTGGGATATATAGTTCCCCTCCTGGCTTTAGCGCATCCCACGCTGCGGTAGCTCCCTTGTGCTTTACAGCGCTCGTTGGCGTGGCGAGTGGGAGCAGCTGTGGCAGAAAATGGCCACCTCCTAGGGCCAAAAAGAAGTCTGGTATATGTAGTTTCCCTCCTGGCTTTAGCACGTCCCCCAACCAACTTTGGAGTGAGCTGTGATGCGAATGTCGAGTAGAATTCTTTTGGCAACCCATCGATACCCAGGGACTTATTTCGTGGCGTGTCCCTTATGTCTTGACGTGCCTACTCCTCCTTTATGGGCACAGCCAATTCTGCACAATAGTCACTAGACTGTGAAGGGAGTTGGAGGTCTCAGAGAAACTCTGCACAATATTCAGGGGGGACAGGGGTGGTGGTGTATGAGGGCCTGTAATATTCTTGGAAACCCTTATTCACCTCTAGTTGTGTGGAGCATTGCTGACCAGAGTGAGATTTCACTTGAAGAACTGGGGTTGGGGCCCTGGGAGTTTGTATCATACGCGCTAATAAGGCCCCATCTACATGTGTCTGGTGAGTGTATGTTCTATAGTCATAGACCTGCAATTGCTCAATGAGTTCCTCATGTTGTTTTTTTGTTGCTAATAAATCGGGTAAACGGTTAGGGTCAACAATTGACTCCCACTCTAAACTACCCATTTTATTCTCTATGTCTGTCAATTCTCGTAACAGCTGGCTCCTACCAAGGTTTTAATGGCTTCTCCCCTGATAACCACTTTAAGCGCCTCCCACTCTACTACTCTTGTCGAGGCGGTACCCTCAGTTATGGTAAAGTATTCTGCTATGGCTGTGTTCACAGTGTTGCGAAAGGTCGCATTGTCAAGGTGGATCGGTTGCATGCTCCCTGTGGGGATTGGAGCGGGGACGCGACCCCATTGGAGTGTCATTTCTAGTGAGTTGTGATCTGAAAAGGTTTTAGCTAAGTATGTCGTGTCTGTGAATCGCCTCGCCATTTGGGTTGAGCAGAGGATGCAGTACAATCAGGTGTGTAAACCGTGTGGTGGGGAGAAGAAAGAATATTCCCTCACTCATCCCTTCATGATGTTTTCTTCATACATCTACAAGATCCCAATGGCCGGTCCAAGCCGTAAGGGCCTGAGTCTGCTTTACTGGGTTGGTGTGAGCTAGTGGTGGATGTGAGCGGTCTAGTGTAATATCTAACACTGTGTTAAAATCCCCTCCTATCTCCCAGGGTATATGTGTCCATTCTGCCAGCGTTGCAGATAGATGTTGCGAAAAACATCTTGTTCTGTTTTGGGTCAATATATGCTACCCAAAGCCAGCTGTCTTCCATCCAGATATCCTATGGCAACGGCATATCTACCAAGGGTGTCTATTTTCGTGTACATAACCTGGAAGGGGACTCCTGCTCTAATACAGATGGCAGCACCTCTGGCAAAACCTGAGTAGGACGTGGCTATTACTTGACCTCTCCACTTTGTTCTAAGCCGGGCCACATCAAGTAATGATAAATGGGTTTTGTGTAGGTAGACAATAGATGGCTTACTGCACTGTAATTGGGCTAGAAACCTATGTCTCTCTTGAACAGAACCCAAACCTCTAACATTCCATGTCATTATCCTATAATGATATGGTGTCATCTCCATCATTTAAATGTGCGATTGGCTGCTCCTCTTCTCTTCCCCCAATTTCAGTGAAGCAACACGTGGTAGACAAAGAAACATTTTATAAACGGCAACTTTTAGGTCCAACATGAAACATCTGTTCAACCAAATGTTTATCTTAACTACAAATAACTTAAAAGTATAACTATAGGTGCAATTGCACGTGCGGGGGTCCAAGCAGAGTCGAGGTCTGGTGGCACAAATCCGCCCATGATGGAATTAATGGTGACCCAGCTCCTCGGTATCCACCCAGGTGAGTCCATATCTATTGGAAATCCAGGGCCTTTACTTCTACAGCATGTAGAGGCATGAGCCCTGAGGTCATTCCTCAGCCTCCTGGGAGAAATGCCAAATCCTGGATATTCATGCATGATACTGGGGACTACAAAGCAAGACACCGGTGCAGTCAGAGGTCTGTGGGGTAATTGAAGGGAACAGGGCCATACTGGAGTTCGACTCGGCATCCAAGAGTGATGTAGTAGAGTGACACGAGGGCTATCGCCTGACTCGGGCTTTTATGTTCCTGACTGACTGCAGTGCTGCCCTCCTACTCTTAAGGGCCTCCAGGTGTGAAGTGGCTGCTGTTGTTGCTCCTTTCTGTCGGTGTTTGCGTTGTCTAGATTTCTTGTGGGCATGGGCATGGGCCTGAGCTACTCCATCTTTCACCTGTTGCCGGGCCAAAAGATAAGTTAATTAGCTGCAAAACCATCGGAAACTGCCCTGGTTCAAACATATCTCAACTATCCTGGCTGCTATCGGCCAGGATGACTTTTGGCTCCATCCAGAAAAAATCGGAAGGCCTAGTCTAGCTGTCATAAAAAAGGCATATTGGGAGCGAAAGACAGAGATTATGTGCGAGTCATTTAGCCCTTTATTCAAGCGGTATATTTTGTTTAACCAAGAGCTTAAACCAGCATTATTCATAGACAGTATTTATCCGGAGGAAAAAAGGGCTCTCTACTTTAAATTCCGTATGGGCACACTACCAGTGACAGCGGTGGTCAACAGATGGCAATCCGCTCCTCCGAGTAGTTTAGAATGTTGTCCATGCCTTCATGGTGGTCCGGAAACACTTTCCCACTTCCTTTTACTATGCCACTTTACGCTCAGACTCCGTAAATTGTACCTTCGTCCACTTTTCAGAACTTCCGGAGTTAGGAAGTGCAAGGAGGCGGAAGCGCTATGTATGCGTTCAGATGAGAAATACATTGTGACAAAGGTCTCAACCTATATCTTGGAAGCATGGAAATTACGTCTATCAATGCACCTACAGTTGGCACAGGCACAATAGCCTATGTTATCCCGTACCTATTTAGCTTGGGAAATTGGTGCAGGGTAGTGTAAACTGGGTTAGGCCTCGGGCTTTTATTAAATGGCTGGAAGGCAATGCAAGGCCCCAAATGACTCGTCCCATAATAAGACATTTTAAATATTAGACTCATAATGTTTTTCTAGAATAAGTTAAGTTTTTATGTAAATTATGGTCAAATCAGGTTTTACGATAATGCATGGTAAATTGGATACATTTTGGCACATGTTAAATCAAAAATTCAAGCATAGTTCCTTTTATTGAGATGTTTTATTTAATGTGATTTTTATTGAGTTCGAGGGATTGATATCTATTGTGTGATTATTGTTAAGGCCGGATAGGCTAATAACAATTAAATAAATAAATAAATAAATGGATAAGTTAATTCAAGCCAGTCCAAGGCAGGGGTCTCAAAGAACAGTGAGTGATCGTCATGCAGGATTTTTAACCGTGCTGGAAATAAGAGGGCATGTTTCAGGCCCTCCTCACAGAGTTTCTTCTTCACAGGCTGGTATGATGCACGGCATCTTTGCACTTCCCGCGCGTAGTCCGGAAATAATGAAACTGTTGCATTGTCCACCTAAAATGATGTTTTCTGTGCCATCCTCAATAAGTGGTCACGATCATGATAGTTCAAGATCCACGCCACAATGGAGCAGGGCAGAGCTCCTGGGGGTGGACAACGCAAAGGTACTCGGTGGGCAATAGGCCCTGGGGTGCGGCAGTTGTACGAAACCACTTCTCGATAATCTGAGTGGGATTAGTTCCTTCTTCACCTTCAGGCAGACCCACCATTCTCACGTTGTTTTGCAGTGCTCAGCCCTCAGCATCTTCTGTGCGGTCATGTAGTTGTTGGATATGATGTTGGAGGTCAGCAATGGTGTCCGAGTTACGGGGGTGCCCTCTGCAGCGTGCACTTTATCTGCCAGCTTCTTATTGTCATCTCTTAAGATGCTGAGATCTGTGCCAATGGTGTCCATGTGGTGTTCGATCGTGGCCCGTGACTCACGGATTTTTTGCAGAATCAGGTCCAGCTTGTCTACATGAGGAGAAGGATTGCTAGGGGGGATGTAATCCCCAGAGAGTGAACAATTGCTCAGGAGTCCACAAGGCGGAACAGGGTGCAGGTCACCTTGCTGCAACGCATCATTGTTATACGCCTTTATCACCTCACTGTCTGGCCCAGCAGCATCACCCGACAGCTAACCTCCCTCTGCCCCTCTATGTGCCTTTCGTCCGGAGGCTCTACTCCAGAGCAGCAATCGCAGATTCCACTACAGGTTTCGGATCATCAATGCGTTGTGAGAGAGACTATGGGGGTCATTTTGACCCCGGCGGGCGGCGGGAGCCGCCCGCCTGGAGGGAACCGCCAGAATACCGCTGCGCGGTCAAAAGACCGCCGCGGGTATTCTGGGTTTCCCACTGGGCTGGCGGGCGACCGCCAAAAGGCCGCCCGCCAGCCCAGTGGGAAACAACCCTCCATGAGGATGCCGGTCCGAATGGAGCCGGCGGAGTGGAGGATGTGCGACGGGTGCAGTAGCACCCGTTGCGAATTTCAGTGTCTGCTAAGCAAACACTGAAATTCAGGGTGGGGCCCCCAGGGGCCCCACGACACCCCATACCGCCATCCTGTTCCTGGCGGCCAAAGCCGCCAGGAACAGGATGGCGGTATGGGGGTCAGAATCCCTATGGCGGCGCAGCAAGCTGCGCCGCCATGGAGGATTCTACAGGGCAGCGGAAAACCGGCGGGAGACCGCCATTTTTCCCTTTCTGGCCGCGGCTGAACCGCCGCGGTCAGAATACCCCCTATGTGTGGTCGCTGCCGCCAAGAGACCTCTTACCTCATTTAGCTCAGGCCCGGGGGGGCTCATACTGTTGCTTCAAAGCTCCACTTAATGTTCAATAAATGCAGGCCTTCCATTTTCCTTGGATATATTGTCATCTACACCCCAAAATCAGGCACACAGGCCACAACTGGCCCCAAGGGGAGCCGTCTCATCCCAAGTGCGCGGCAGGGGGCACCAACTCCTCTATGGGGCCCCCAACTCCAGTTCTGATCGCCACCAGGAGGGTGGCACCGCTTCTCTAGTACAGTGCACAGGGGGTGTCCTTCTCCCTTGGTACTTGCCTTGACCAATGTCGCCACACACCTCAGCTGCCCCAAATTTGCACACTGTCTCCCTATCGTTCCACCACACCAGCAGGGGGAAGGGGAGGGTCCACGGGCTCGGCCAGTTGGCTTCCTGCACTGGCCGGGCTAGGCGGAGATCACCAGCCACCGGAGGACACTATATTCATTTGCACCCCCTTCAGCGCAGGGCCTGCTCTGACCTCGGCATCTGCACTCACTAGAGCGCCAATGGAATGTCCTGGCCGCTGCCGATGGGGGGTGGGGGGTGAGTACCTTCACTTCTCCAGTACTCTTCTCCACTGGTCCCCGCTCCAATCCGCCAGTGAAATCAGATGGCCCAAGGCAGGCTGAGTAGGGTCGTCTGCTAGGCTACTACCCAGGCCTGCACATGCTGCGCCGCTCTCATCCATGGCAGATCGGTGTCCAGTCGCCGGGGGCCAACAGGGAGGGACCTGGAGGACCTCTCTGGCCACCGTTGCTCTCCCCACACAGTCCCAGCCATTCTAGCTGCGGCCCATGGCCCGGAATTGCCAGATAGTGTGGGACTCCTAAGCAGCCGCCAGGGGCTCTATTTGAAAATGTTTGCCATGTTTGGCCTGGCCACGACCCCCACCACTCCACACCTAGAACTATTTTCTACCTTTTTACTGTGCTTGTCCCTATTTTTTTTTAACTCCACTTCGATTTATCTGTTTCGTAAATTCTTCATATCCCTGCATTATCCTATTTACTAATTTTCTATTTTTCAAGTTTCTTTACTTCAAACTGACTGGCTGTGCTAGCCTGTGTGTGGCTTCCTTCTTCTCTTTGTTAGTCAGCTCTCCCTCTTCCCTTATGTATCTTATCTTGTGGAGTGGTGGTAGGGCTCAGAGAACCCCTGTACTGAAGATTGCATTTCCATGTAAGTTATTCTACAAGGCTTTCTTTTTCTTGCTCCGGCTCAATCATTAAACTTAAAGGAAAAAAAGGTGATTTTGAACATGGTCATGACATTTTTTGTACCCTCCAATATTGTGTATTGTATTATTAGGATACTAGCAGTTGATGACCGTGCACCATGGTTGGAAGTATGAGGAGTATGGCCCCATTGCATTAGCCAACCAAGACCATATGCCCTTCATTGACCAATTCTTGCACCCTTTTTATTTTTTTTTCATCAACAGCTAGAACTGTCCCACCATTACCAAAAGTGTTTTTGTACTTGACTACCTGGCTTTTAAAACTTTGCAAAACCAACAAAATGCCCTCCTGATATTTTGATATAAGAGAAGTCTGTAACTGAAATATAGTGATGTATTGCGGATGTATTTTGTTATTGCAAAACAAAAATATGGGGAGGTGTATCTGGCATCTAAATTGTGCAGCCCGGCTGCGGCGGCAGAAGCTGGAGGCCATACCAACGGCTAGGGATCCTTGAGGAAGAGGGGGAGGAGGCGGCAGCAGTTGCTGCCAGTACTCAGACTCCCAGCCAGACCTGCGCCTTCAGCCCAACAACACCTCTGCCGCAGTGCCAGGGCAGATGCCCACCACCATGTTATCCCTGCTGCCCCCCCTACGGAGACCGTGTTCCAACACCACATCCTTCGGAGGCTGGTGCTGTTAGAGGCCCATCTGGCACATATGGAGAGGCTCCTCAAAACAAATCCTGGCTCGCCTTTATTGCCCTCCTCTGCCCCATTTAATTTTGGTGAGTGGGACTTGTTGTGGGTAGAGAGGGGGGGAATAGGATTTTGCGTGACTTTTCTATTTTATTTTGTGTTATTTATCATTATCACCATGGACCAATGGACAGGTTTTTTTTTTCAACATTGGTTGGGGAAAGGGACATTTGCTTGGGAATAGGGGTGAGCTAGTTGTGGGTGGAAAGAGTGGGTGTTAGAAATGGGGTGTTTGGTTGGCAGTAAGGTTACCCTCTGTCTAAGCAAGGATTCTCACTCTAGTCAGGGTAAGTCGCACACAATCCAAACTATCCTGTGCCCACCCTCTGGTGGCTTGGCACTGAGCAGTCAGGCTTAACTTACAAGGTAATGTGTAAAGTATTTGTGCAATAAATCATTCAATAACACAATATAGCACCACAAAAATACACCACACAGTGTTTAGAAAAATATATAATATTTACCTGGATAAATGCCGTTCTAAACGATTAAAGATGCAATAAGTAAATGTTGAGCTATCACTGAAAAGTGATATAAAGTGTCTTAAGTCTTTTAAAAGCAAACAAAGTCTCTTTCAAGTCAAGTCAAGTCAAAGAAACTTTATTTCGGCTACAAAAGCCATAAAATCGCATAGCAGAAATAAATACAAAAAGTAATAAATATAACAATACAAATAATGATAAAAAAATGGAATAAAGATAAAATACACTCACACAACGCAATGGGACAGTCTTGTTGGAATCATTAAACAGATAAGAATTTCCCTCTGACAAACCAGCTAGCTCTGAGGAACTTGGCAACAGCGATCGCTAGCTTTGGCCTAGTGTCTGATCTGAGGATTTGCAGGGCTATTTCAGAGCTGCGGACTCCCAGCAGTCTGCATGCCGGGGCCAGCCATTTCCTACGTGAGGCGGTGTATGCGGGGCAGGCAAAAAGGACATGAGGGAGATTCTCGACGGGGGCTTTGCAGGCTGGACAGGCGGTTGATTCTTTGTGTGACCAGCGGCTGGTGAAAAGTCTTAATGGTAGCGTTCCAATGCGGAGCTGAAAGTACAGTTTCCTTTCCATTGGGACTGTAATTATGTCCCAAAAAGCCTCATACTTGCATGTCTCTTTTAGGTTAACAAAATCACAAGATAATGTGGTGTGAAGTGTGGCCCTTATATCTTCGTGATCTGCCATTTGCCAATATAGTTTCTTTAGTTCGTTTTTCGAGGGAAAGACAGAGGTGGTTGGTGAATTCCAGAGTTCACTGAGCCCGAGTGAGTAAAGTGACCCCTTGATGTATCATAGCCAGGGGATTCTGTGAAGATGATCAGCTTTTAAAATAACCTGCAGGGCTTCAGTAAAGGTTTCAAGCTCTGGGGTAGTCCAGAGACGACGCCAATACAGCAGAGGGCGTAGGTGGGCTTTATGACCGATGCGTTTTATGCCAAGATCCTTAAAAAGGGGGAACAGAGGAGTGCTTGGCAGAAGGGACACAAGGTTTCTCAGGAAGTTGTTCTCAGCGGTGGTTATGTCTTGGTTTTAGCATAGCCCCATAGTTCAGCCCCGTAAAGTGCTGAGGTCACAGCCTGGGCTTTGTATATCTGTATTGCTGGGCGAATTGGTTTTGTGTATGAGAGTTGGAAGTTTTTTGATAGTACCCCTGTTGTTTGCTTTAGTTTTAAGGCTTGCTTTCCTATGTGTGATTTACAAGACATGTTGTCTGTCAATGTTATATCCAGGTAGCTGAAAATGCCCACCTTCTCAAGTGTGGTGCCCGCTAGTGTAAACTTCCCTCTAAAGGATCTATGAGGATTAAGGATCATTAGTTTTGTTTTAGAGGCATTGATTTCAAGGCCCCGCGTTGAGGAGAATTTCTCGAAGCACGTGAGGAGTTTCCTTAGTCCTCTAGGGGTCTTGGATATCAGGAGGGTATCATCTGCGAAGAGCAAGACAGGTATTTTTTGTGTGCTAAGTGATGGTGCATCAGCCTCCACTCTGAGCAGGGAAGGGATGATTTCATTGATATACAGAGAGAAAAGGGTTGGGGCAAGGATACACCCTTGCCGCACACCTCTTGATACATGGATTCTATCAGTTAGTTTCCCCTTGTTGTATCACCTAACTCGTGCGTAGTTGCCTCGTGGAGCCGTATCAATATTGCTAGGATATGCTCCGGGATTCCCATTCGGGAGAGAGTGTCCCATAGTTTGTTGCGAGGTACTAGGTAAAAAGCAGACTTTATATGCACAAAAGCAACATAAAAGCTCCCTTTACCAATGAGCACGGTTTTCCAGAATAAAAATAGGAACCTGAGGGCTTGGTCAGTGGTAGATATTTTCTTCTGGAAACAGGCTTGGAGGGGACTAAGGATATCATGTTCAGTCAACCAGTCTTCGATCTTTCCCAAGAGGCAGTGGCAGAAGACTTTTTTTTTGCACACAGTCAATTAGACTAATTGTTCTATAGTTGCAGGGGAGTGATCTGTCGCCCTTTTTAAAGATTGGGATAACAATAGCCCCTTTCCAGGACTCAGGGATAGGCGCTCGAGATGCTATTGCATTCGCCGTGATGGTGAGGTATCTTGACCAGGATGTTATGTCAGTTGAGAACAGGTCTGCTGGGACACCATCCGAGCCAGGGGCCCTGCCGCGTTTTATGGTGCCTAGGGAATAAGGTATGTCACTTTGAGAGAACAGCTGGGGTACTTCAGCTGTGAGTGCTAAAGAAGTGTTTGGGCAGGGGTCCATGCAAACAGGATTGGGGCTATCATGGTCATGGGAGTACAGCCTGCTAAAAGGATCTACCCAGTGTTTCGGGGCGATTTGGTTGTAATGTCCAATCCACTGCTTTCTGGGCCTCACGCTGCCAGGGACCAGAACAGACTACAGTTCCTCTCGCGCACAGGGTCACTAAGTGCTGTCCACCACTTATTGTCTTGGTCACGCTTGGCTTTGCGTATGGCTGACTTGTAGGACTTTCTCGCTAGGCGGATGGCGGTGGCATCCTTAGATTTAATAGCTTGGATTAAGGGCTTATTTAGGGACTGACACATTTTATTGAACCAGCGGTGCCTACCTATGGGTCTCTTGTCGTCATGGGCTGTGGATACTGAGAAGTGGGCTGCCATATCCATGAAGCATGAGGTGTGGATTAAGCTTATTTCCTTATAGGGGATTGTGGGACCCACATCTAGGTTCATTAATGTAGTCTTTAGGGTGTTATTGGCTGCGTTGATGAGTGCGGGCCGAGCCGCAACCTTGTCCCACTTTAAGTGTCGTTTGTCGTTAACCAGGCTAATACCCTCTGGTGCTCCTACTGAGGAGTTAATCGTGGGCGAGAGGTTGCCCACAGCTAACGTGTGAACAGAGAGAGGATTATGATCACTTTCGGTTCTTTCAACGATCCTCTTATCGATGACTAGGGGGCCATAATCTTATGTCGAATAGACAGTAGTCGATTCTGCTAGTGTGGTTGGTTTTGTTGAAAGTGTGATGGCCTTTGGCGTCTGATTTGGTTCTGCCATTTAACGCCCTGAGCCCGAATTCCATGGTCAGTGACTTAACTTGGACTGCGACCTGCGTCCATCTTTTGATGGGTGGAATGGAGAGGGCGGGGATAGACCAAGCTGGATCCTCCTCGTTTGTGGACCTGAGATCATCCCAGTCTAGTGGTTTGAACGTGACATTGAGGTCACCTGCCACAATGGTTTTATGATGGCGGGGACCGTTTTGTAAAAGGGCTGCCAGGGCACAAAGGGTTTTGGAGACTTGACCCCCCCTGACCCCTCAGGTGTAGATGTTGAAAATGTTTACAACAGTGTCAGGCCCGAATGATAGACAAAGACCTAACAGGTCAGGAGAATCGGTGGGTAGCTGTAATATATGACAGTTAAGTGATGTTCTGATCCAAATAGTCAAGCCCCCTGAGGGCCTGCCTCTAGTACTGGGCACGGCAGGAATGTGGAAGTTTGAATAGCCTGTTCGAAAAAGTGGATTGGTTGATCATGTCTCTTGAAGAAGACATATGTCATGTTCATCAATAAAAGAGGTGAAGGATGGAAGAGGGAGAATAGATTTCAAGCCTGCCACGTTCCATGAGACAAGTCGTAGTCCAGTGAGTGGTTGAACAATCCTGTCTAGTTGCCTGGTATTTATATGATTAGCTGCCAGAGATTGATTTGGCAGGTATGGTTTAGTGGGAAGAAGTAGATCAACACCAATGTTGGTCAGAGAGACCTGGGGTGAGTGGTGATGTTCCTCTAGTGGAGCTGACCTGGCCCTGGTGAAGGAAGTGCTTGCAGGCTTAGCTATCGGTTCTTGATTTGGTGGGCAATATTCCTGCAAGATGAAAGGTGCAGTATTGTCATATTTGCACAGTAAACTGTCAAGGGTCTTAGGGAATATGTCATGAATGGGAGAGAGAATACTTGCACTGGCAGTGTTAGGGATTGCAGCAGGCCTGGGGGTGATTGATATTAGTTGGTTGCGTGGTTTATCAGCATAGATTTTAGATGAAGCTTTAAGTCAATCGTTCTCGCCAAGAATAGAAACGTTTTTTGCTGGGCAGTAGCTCGGGCAGTCCCTGTAGTGCGTAGGTGGCCTAGGGTATTTGAATTGGATGCATGAATGTGCTGGTGGGCTTGTTCTTGCATCTAGGGCCACCAAATTGTCCACCATGGTCCAGTCCTTGAGTGTCAGTTTTAAAATGTCAAAGTGTGTTCCGGGTCTGGCCATCTTGCTACATTGATTACGTCCTCGCGTATTACAGAGCGACAGCCTCTTACATGGCGAATCCAATGGATTGCCTTGTTTTTAATGGAGTCTGCCCCTTCCTTATGTGTCGATGTGTTTAACTTGGGAACGTTGACCATTAGAACTACATTACCTGATTGAGACCAATCAATGGCAGGCTGTGCAGAGTATCTTGGGGCAGTATTGCTCATGAGTTTGGGGATTTTGTGATGGTCATCTAGTGTTTTTCCTGCGCCTCAACTGTTGTGCGAAGGAGGCTGGAGTAAGTTCTTGGTCTTAGCACTGACTGGGAGTAGGCCATCACAGCTGGGTGCTAAAAGAATGGGCAGATTCGTCATGGTGCCTGGCCGGGTTGGGCTTTGGGTAAGGTTCATGGTGGCCGTGCCATCTGCAAGAGTTAACTGTTTTACTATTGCAATTAAGTAGTTAACCATGAGCTTAAGTTCTAGTACTTCCTTTTTTAAATCTTGTATGCATTGAATGTGCTGTGGGTTTATGTGAGTTGAGTGTGTGCTTGCGGCTGCTGGCCCATCCACCCTGATACCTGGGTCGATGTCATCATGTGATTCTGGTGAGTTAGTTAACGGATTAAAGCGGTTGCTGCACTGGATGAAATCATTAGAGCCCAGTGGTAGCTCCTACACTAGAGATGGAGTAGTGTTGGTGATAACATTCCTGCCCTCTCCCTGCCCTATAGTGGCTGTATCTTGTTGCCCACGTTTCACAAAAATCTCAGCAATTTTCTTTGGGCCAGCCCTCCTATTGGTTGGGGAGTGCTCCCCCACAGTGCCGTTAGAATTATTTCCCTGAGGAATAGTTACAATTCCCTTGCATTCACCCAAAAGAGAGTCAATTCTGTCCATAACGCAGTTACTAGCTGCATGCTTGTGTCTTTTTCGCTTAGCTTTTAGCACAGCCCCTGCCCAAGCCTCTATTGCTTTCCTTTTACCCATCTGGGACGGTTATTGGTGATAAAATGTTCTACAGAGTATCAGGATGATGATGCAACCTACGGGATGGCACATTATTGGCAATGGCGCATAGAGCTAAGATCAATGATGCCTACTTGAATGGTCAAATGTTAGGGGGGTGACCCAGCCCAGCCTCTTCCGGGCTCCGACGGGTGTGGACGGGCCCGCCCTTGGCCCGGGCGCGGCCCGCGCACGTCCCATGCAGATAAGTGCCCCCATGCGCTTTATAGCGCTCGTTGGTGTGAAAATTGGCAGGTGAAAATGGCCCCCTCCTGGGGCCTCAAAGCAGCTTGGGATATGTAGTCCCTCTCGAATCTTTAGCACGTCCCGCGCAGCGAAGTGCCCCCACGCGCTTTATAGCGCTCGTTGGTGTCAAGTGGGTGCAGGTGCAGTTGAAAATGGCCATCTCCTGGGGCCTCAAAGCAGCTTTGGATATGTAGTCCCTCTCGAGTCTTTAGCACGTCCCGCGCAGCAAAGTGCCCCCACGCGCTTTATAGAGCTCATTGGTGTCAAGTGGGTGCAGGTGAAAATGGCCACCTTCTGGGGCCTCAAAGCAGCTTGGGATATGTAGTCCCTCTCGAATCTTTAGCGCGTCCCAGCTTTCTCAGAGCTTATGTACCCTGCGGCCATGTTGCTGAATCCCTGGCTCAACTAGTCACAGAGCATGACGGCAGCTCCATGTGACCTCCCGTTTTTCACCCTCTTGCAAGCACAAAGTACCTAGATTGTGTGAAAAATCTCCACAAAGGGCCGCATAGGAGGAGATGCGTGGAAACAAAGGGGTGTTTGCCGATTTCTCGGGCTGCACACGGCGATGCGTCGTTTGGTGTTCACTCAGGGACGGCTGTGCGTTGATTCCCGGCTCTCGGTCGTGGATCCTCTTCCGGTTGCAGGGTTTTCAGACGCCCCAGGGATGATGCGTGGATTTCCTGTGCTGGCAGGATGAAGTCACAAGAGCTGTGTCGATCTGGTAGGCATTGCGTTGAATTTTCTACAGCATGGCAGGCTCTGCGTCGATTCCTCTCTGGAAGTCAGGCTGCGTCATTCTGGCTTGGCTATGCATCGATCTGGTGAGGTTGTGCGTTGAAGTTCCGGTCGCTACGCTGGCGCTGCGTCGATCTTCTCATTGCAAAGTTGGGCTGCGTCATTCCGGTTCGGCGTGCAGTGAAATTTTCACTGCGATGCAGGCTGTGCGTCATTTCTGGCAGGATGTGTGTCGAATTTCGCTGCACAAGGAGTGCTTCTTGTAAAGGTGAAGTCTTTTTGGTCCTGAGACTTCAGGGAAGAGGAGGCAAGCTCTATCCAAGCCCTTGGAGGGCATTTCTTCACCACAGCCAGAGAGCAGCAAGACAGCAGGGCAACAGCAAGGCAGCAGTTCTTCACAGAAAGCACACAGGTGAGTCCTTTGAGCAGCCAGGCAGGTCTTTTTGGCAGGATGCAGGTTCTGGTTCAGGTTCTCTTGTCTAGGAAGTGTCTGAGTTGGTAGGGGCAGAGGCCCTGTTTATATACCCAAATGTGCCTTTGAAGTGGGGGAGACTTCAAAGAGTGCCTTAGAAGTGCACAAGGTCCCCTTTCAGTTCAATCGTGTCTGCCAGGGCCCCAGAAGTGGGGGTGGCAGTCCTTTGTGTGAGGGCAGGCCCTCCACCCTCCCAGCACAGGAAGACCCAATCAAAATGCAGATGTATGCAAGTGAGGTTGAGTATCCTGTTTTTGGGGTGTGTCTAAGTGAAAGCACAAGGAGCTGTCAATTAACCCCAGCCAGACATGGATTGTAAGGCACAGAAAGATTTAAGTGCAGAGAAATGCTCACTTTCTAAAAGTGGCATTTCTAAAATAGTAATATTAAATCCAACTAAACCAGTCTTTAGGATTTTGTATCACCATTCTGGCCATACTAAATATGACCTTCCTAGTCCTTTCAGATTAGCAGCTACCACTCAAATAATGTATGAGGGCAGCCCCAATGTTAGCCTATGAAGGGAGCAGGCCTCACAGCAGTGTAAAAACGAATTTAGGAGTTTTACCCTACCAAGATATGTAAACTACATAGGTACATGTCCTGCCTTTTGCCTACACAGCTCTCTGCCCTAGGGGTTACCCAGGGCACACCTTAGGGGTGACTTATGTGTAGAAATTGCAGGCCTGAGACAAGGTTAAGGGGCTACTTAAGAGGGTGGCACAATCAGTGCTGCAGGTCCACTAGTAGCATTTAATCTACAGGCCCTGGGCACATATAGTGGACTTTAATAGGGACTTATAAGTAAGTTAAATAGCACAATTGGGTATGATCCAATGTTACCATGTTTAAAGGGAGAGAACATATGCACTTTAGCACTGGTTAGCAGTGGTAAAGTGCGCCAAGTCTTAAAGCCTTCAAAAACAGTATATATAAAGTGGAGGGAGGCAGGGAAAAAGCTAGGGGTGACCACCCTAAGGCTATCAGGTCTAACAGTCGGTATTTATTCTTTTTGTTAGGGATGGGGGAATATAACTAGTTATTTACAGTTCTTTATGCCTAAAATCGTTTAGGGGTGTTTTACTTTGCACTGCTGCCTTTACGCAGCATATTTTTCAAATCTGCTGATAGTGTATTCCTTTTAGCGCAGCACTTTTTAAAATCTGCTGATAGTGTATTACGATTATTTATGCGGTCAGGTAACCTTGTACTAATACCCTTCTAGACACTGCAGTGCATTCTGCAAAATTTGACCCATAGGAAGGGGGCGGAGACATTTGTCATTGCCAATTACATTGCCTAAACTAGAAGTGCAACAATGATCCATAATTCTCTTACCCGAATGGGTGAAGTGAGGGCTGCATGGTTTCTCAAGGTACCATGGTGGTGAAGTAGTAGCATGCTAGGGCACTAAAAGTGAAGGCATTTGAAGCAAGGTCCCACTCTACCTAGGTGAACTCAGATGAAGATCCTACACACTGAGTTGAGGTTGCTTCTTCCACATATGGCCTACAAAGTGTGTGATTAATCAACGGTGTAAATTATTAAATAAACTACACAGCCTGGGGGAAGAGAGGTAGGGATTTGATGAATGGTGTATTGGGAAAGGTGTGACAAAGAGATAAAGACTACACAAGCACAATATTCATCTGGGAAATGATCAGCAGCCTGTTGTGGGAGGAATAGAAAACATGACTTTGCATGAAACAGTTAACTTTAATTCTGTCAGCCCCACTGAGCCCCAAGTTGTATATAATATGTATCTAAAAAAGTTCAGTCACCTATGTTTGGAAAATACTACATAAAATTAATCTTGGAGTGAAACTAACACACACAGTTCTAAAAAAATATTATTGAAAGAAAAATGACACTAGTCTGTATTGTCAAATTGGGTGGTGCATCTGCAATCTTCTTGGATTGCCCTGTCAATCTTCTTGAGTGTCTGCCTGAAGCGGTCCAATAAGGTAAGCATGAGTGTTTTGGTGCAGGAGAAGAGAAGACCTGCTGCTTGTTAAACAGAAGTTATTATCATGATATTGTAGAATCAAATAGGATGAAATAGAAGGTAAGCTTCATGAGGAGTAGTGTACCAAGAAGACTCAGAGGTGGCAGAGCAAGAGCAAAGACCTTTGTGATCATTTCATTTTATGACTGATGCGTGATCAATTAAGTGAGAGCAGTTACAACAACCAACAATCACAGTCAAGTGTCAGCATGTATCAGGATGATCAAACTTGCAACTGTCCTGGTCATCATAACATTTAGCCTAGAGCACATGCATAATGTGAGAAAATCATGCATCACATGTCTGTCTTTTCCAGTTTCCTCCAACAGGCCCCCCTACCCAACCACATAGTTTCAAGTTTGAGCCACCCAGAAGACAAACACAACAGCATTGCATTTCCCAAATCAAGTAATTGACGCACCTCTCACCACTAGTCCACAGATTGGAGTAGGCCTCTTAGATACATCCTCACATCATCCACGTTGATTTCCATGAAGCTGATAGCTGCCTTCTTCCGGCAGTTGTTTAACTTGTCGATTCACGCTTTGATTCCTTCCATCATCCTCCAGACTCTGATTAAAGATTATTACGTCCAACTCCATACCAACTGAGTAGTTTTTTTTCTGGACTACAATTTTGTTTGTTAGCTAAATGGAGTGGTCAGGTCTTCTTTGACAAATGTGAACCAGAAAACAAAGCACCAGAAAACAAAGCAGCGTGAAAACGCCAGCAAACAAATTTCACTAAGTGTCAAAGGGGAAGGGAAAAAAATCACCATCAGGAAAAAAATGGTCACCCATTAGCCACCAACACTGTAAATCAATCAAAACACAAACACAAGCCAGCATCATAATATAATTAAACAACAAACACCCACTCTCACTATCTGCCACTACTAGACATGTGTCACACACACCATCTCAACACTGAAATAAGTATCCCTCATATCAATTGTTGAGGCATATAGCATTGCTTACCTGTTCCAATCAAGCATAGTGGCACATTGCTGATCCTCTTTGATTCATGAAATGAAACACACATTTGCCATTAAGTTGTAAATCAAATATCTGGGGCAGTCCTGCTGGGGGACAAAAAGGAAAGATAGGCACATAATAGAGGCAGTCATTGTCTCTCAAATCCCCTTGAAGTGAATGTGGCAGGTTTGGGGGCTTCTTCAATGCGCATTGGTCCGACTCCAATTCGGCCATACATGTGCCTAAAACAGTTGCAGTTCAGTAGTCATTTAGACAAATAATCAATACAAAATCCCCCAGGTAGCTTTTTTTCCCAGAGCAGTTCATCAATAGTAGAAAGTTCTATGGTGTCCCAAAGATAAGCGAAGGATTAAGCTCTCTGCTAACTCCTGCGCATCTGTTTTCTCATCCACACCTGCCTACATATCAGACACCGTCTTTCGCTGTTTCTGCAGCATATGCAACAATGGGATAGCTTGACCCATGGTACACTCCTCATTGCTGACTTCCTGTGGGGAAAATATAAAAAAGCAGCAGCATCTCTGTCAGGCATTTGACCAGACCCCATTAGTCAGTCTCAATGATCATGCCAATTAAAGTTGCATCCCCTCTTTGCATGACATTTTCATTGATCGGTCTGTACTGCTCAAACAGACGTTGTAACATGTTATAAGTGGAATTCCAACGTGTTGTCACCTCCTGTATTAGGGCTTTAACTTGGGTTCTATTACCATGCTGGATAATCATCAACTGCTTGCGGGGTTCAAAAGAATGGCTAAAATGAGTACAGATTCTTCTGCATATGGACAGTAAGTTGCTGACTCAGGGTCCTTTAGTGAGGAAGTCCTTTACAATGATGTTTATGCAGTTCGCCAAACACAGGCCCTGAAATAGCAACCATCTAACATGGCCCTAGCTATATGACTGCCATTGTCTGTGGCAACAAATCCAATGTTAAGCCCTCTGGGGCGCAGCCATTCAAAGACCTTGTTGGTAAAGTCATCCAAGATTTTTGCAACTGTATGGGATTTCTCCATGGTGAACATAACTACTGTTGCATACTTCTGAGCACCATTAAAAATGTCAGCTGTTTCAACACCTGCATATATAATTTCTAAAACCCTCACAAGAGAGAACAAGTTAGCAGTGATGCACATGAAATCAGTGGTTTGGCAACTGGTCTACATGTCTGTTGTCAGGTGTATTTTGTGGACAGCACTCTTATGCAAAGCTTGTCCATCCAATTCCAGCACATCGTGATGTAGTGCTGGAACAGCAAGTCTGGCGAAATAGGTCAGGCTGGGAACCTTTAATGTCAGGCAGATGGCTGCCACAAATTCTAGAAAACCCACTCCTTCAACAAAAGAAAAAGGGAGGAGGTCCAACACTAACATTTTACCTAGCTTCCGGGTGTACAAACGTGCCGCTGGGTGGTTGTGTTGCTACTGCCCCTCCTGCCTAAACATGGCAGTAATAGTAGCCTGGATTTTTATCTTTGCTGGTGCCACTGATGCAGGCGACCTAGAAGGCGGTGGTACGCTCACTGTGCATCTCAAGTGGGCAGCCACTTTAAGTTCTTGCCTTGGTGTTTCAACCTAACTCTGAGTATTCCTCTGCAATTGCGATTTTGCTGATTTGGGTGGCAATACTACTGCACTGCTGGGGACAGCTGATTTGTGTAACAAAAATGTCACCCTCTTCTTCACCTCCTCTTTCACCTTCCACCATGATCAGATCAGATTCCCTGCTTTCAACACTTTCACTAACACCACTTGCAGGCTTTTGGCCGCTAAGGTGCGCCTCCCAGAGGATTGCGTGGTGTTTTCTCAAATGGGCTGTTTGGCCTCCATTTCCATAGTTTGTACCAAGCTTACCCCGACTAACACTTGCTTGGCAAATGGAGCATATGGCAATGTTTGGCTCCTTATCACTAACCGTACAGAAGTCACAAACTGGGGAGGTCAACTTTCTAACACTGGTGCCACTGCCAATGTCTGAAGAAGCTGCGATAGGTGGATGTTTTTTTGATGACATCTGTCTCTCTGAAAGCTGGTGGAGGTGGAGGTAGCGGTATCTGTGCCACATCCCTCAGAGCAGGTTGAGAAGATGGGGTAATGTTTGACTCCACTGGGGTTGGGCTAATATGCATGATGACTGGCTCATCGTCAGACTCGTCATCCTCCTCTTCTTCATCCATAACTCTAAGTCTTTCAGGAACCTTCCTTTTCAATCCTTGCCTCTCCTGGCATGTCTCAGACTTTGATGGCATCCAAGTGGAGTCTCGATCATCAGAAAGGGGGCTCGAAGAAGATGATGGCGGAGAACTGGAAGACAGTGGATCTTGTGAAAGAGGGGCTTCTTCGGCTTCCCCTGCATGAAGCTCAACATCCTGATGTGCTCCTACTTCGAGAGGAACTGCTACTGCTGGCTGTGGCTGTTGTTGTCCACTGGCCTGAGTTTCAGCAACGATTGATTACTACTTTGAGAAAGAGAAGTCCAATTCAATGTCAATGCTCATCAGCATTCCTGTGATTAGAGAACGCCTCTAAGCCAGGCATGGGCTTGGGCCCATTTTGGGACAGGGCCGCTGATGCTAGAGTGCTGCTCCCAGCTTTCTCCCCAGAGGCTGCTGCGGCACACACTTTTGCCCAAAAAAGGTCTTGGGCGACATAACAGTGGTGGGAAACTCCTTCATTTCACCTGCCGCTTTCTTGGTAGCAGCTTTGTTTCGGGCCACCTTGAAGCTGTCAGTGACAGTAGCACTTAACTTCACAAGCTGAAGAGATGTCTGTGTGGTTGTGAATATAGTCATGTGTCACGTCGTACACAGGCCTCCTGTCTGCCAGCACTGTGGGTAATGTGTCTTTCTCTTCGTGCACCTAAAAGCAAACATGTAAGAAGGACACCTAAAATGTGGCATTGTTGCGGTTGCATTAGTAGTAGAAATAATATAATTTAATGGTTACTTAACTAAACCTATAAATAATTATGAAATACAGTGTATCCATTTGTAAAACCACACCAACATTAACTTTCATTATCATATACACTCATGAAGGATAAGAAAGAGCAACAACTACAATATATAGAATGTAACTGTTAACTTTATCTGTCTAAATCAAGTTGGCATGTGGCACTCAGAGAGATGCTGGTGACAAATGGAATGATAATCCTTGAATATTGTAATGTAGTGCAATTGTACACCTATGGCAGACATAGGGCTAATAGGGAAAATGGGGAAAAAAATTATTATTTTTTAATTCCTAAACTGAGAAAAAAATGTATTATACAATTAAATTAAATAAAGTTTGTGAAACACATTACAAAGAATAATACATTAAAAATCAAATAGATTTCAATTGCTAAAGTACTAGGGGAAGGGGATTACCATGAAAAACCGCAGGGACTTGGGAGGAAAGGAGTGGTGGAGGAGAAAAATGAAAATAAAGTATATAATAAAATATAAAAAACTGCTCGTACAGTACATTTAGTGATAATGATTGACCTACTAGGCCTGAATAACACCCAAAATGGCTGCCAGCCACATGGTCGACCAGCAAGGAGGCATGGCCGATTGGCCGCCGCAAAAAAGAACAACACATGCAGGCCTAAAAGCACACTCGCTGTCTGCACAAAATGGCCACCAGCCACATGGTCAAACAACAACCAGCAAGGAGGCATGTTCACCACAACATAAAAGAACACACGCTGGCCTAAAAGCACACTGGCTGCCTACACCAAATGGCCCCCAGCCACATGGTCAAACAACCACCAGCGTGGAGGCATTGCCACCACAAGAAAAACACATGCAGGCCTAAAAGCACACTGGCTGCCTGCATAAAATGGCTGCCAGCCACATGGTCAAACAACAACCAGCAGGGAGGCATGGTCACCACAACATAGAAGAACACATGCAGGCCTAAAAGCACACTGGCTGCCTACACCAAATTGCCGCCAGCCACATGATAAAAAAGAAACAACCAGCAAGGAGGCAAAACCACCACAACAAAGAAGAACACATGCAGGACTACTGGCTGCCTACACAAAATGGCCACCAGCCACAAAAAAGCAGGATAAATAGAAAATAAAAAACACATACAGGTATACGACTATAATTGGCTATAAAAAAGTGGCCCCTGGTCACATGACATGGGGAAAAAAGACAAATGGTGGCCTACGACAAACACTCTCAAGAACTGGCCAGACAAAGAAGGTATTGGTACAGGATAAAAAAACAGCATTAAGTCAGTAATTCCAAAAACTAAAATGAAAGGGACTAAACATTTTACAACAACAACACATCATACAAAGGCATCAAGTACTATAACCCCACCATACATTGTTTGCAGAAAAAAAATGTGAAATACCGCCAAACAACATTTTGTATTCTTTAATCCAATGCAATCCGTAGTTTGTCAGTTCCACTGACACCACAAACAGTTGTTTCATCATGCACCCATGACTAGTACTGGGCCTACAGCTGGAAGGCCTATTCTATTAGCAGGCTAGGCCACTTCACATTAAAATAGTGAATTAAATGAATATTGCAAATCTACAAAACAATAAATTGAGAAAATGTGGTGAACTGTAAAACACCACAATAAGTTTAAAAAATAGAATAAAAGTACAAATAAATCCTGGTGAATGCATTCTCTCAAACAAACAAGTTGTACAACACCGTTACACAAGTGTTTTTTTAACTTATTTGTGAAATCTCAAATACAATAAAGTCCTTAAATCAAATGATAAATCCAGGAGACAAAAAAAAGATCTTTCCAGCTCAAAATCAAAGTGAAAAGTGACCAGGAGACGGACAAAGCAGTGGGTGGGGCCTGCTGGACAGGAACAGGAAGTAGGACTCTCTGAGGCACTTCCTGTTTTTGGAAAAATAAAACAAATTAAAAAGTACTCCTCGGACAACAAAATCAACCCGAACGGTCAATTAAAGAAGATTTTTCATTTGAAGTTGTTGATTTCAGCTGCTTCAGTTTCGCCAGGTTGCAGCAGCAGTCAATAGTGCTCACTCACACTAGCTTATACTACTAAACACGTGCCGGAAGTTGCTGCTGCAGTGATAACTCTTGCGAGTAGGTAAAAAAATCTTGTTTGTTCTTGCGAGATACCGGAAGTCTCTCATCTCACTTCTCTCATGTGCAAAATGACAGTAAATGCGCACCAAGGGGAAAAACAGAAAAAAACTCTGCTGCGTTGTGGAGTTTGAAGTCTATTAGTAACTCTGTGTTCTCCGCAGAGTTGCTGAATTCCACAAACTCAGCCAGCGGAGAGGAGATTTCTTTACCCAGGCATGATAATGTGTTCATTTCAATTAAGAGAGAAGCAGAGCCTTTCTGCATTTCATTCTAGGGTAGTGGTCATTTTTTAATCATAAGCATGTGGTGATTGTTTCTGGTTGCAACTGGCATTAATCCATGTGGTTAAAAATTGAAACATGCTGCTATTTTATAAATACACCAGCTTTTGGTGTTTTACAGTACAGGTATACTACTCCCACAAGGCTTGTAACACTATTGTGTTATAATAGTTCACACACAATCATTTCATTTGGCAGTCCCAACCAAGAGTCACCATGGTCCGAGACAAAAAACTACAATTAACTCTAACATCATCCATAACAAGTCATTGTAAACACCAAGAGCTAATTTGAAATAACATTGGTAGTGCTGTAACAGAACCGTAAAATTCAAAGAAACATAAAGCATTACCTTACTGTGTATGTGTGAATTGCCTCTGCATACATTTGCCTGCCTGATTAATGCCAAGACCATGTCTTTTTTATTTTACATTGTCTGAAGCTTTGCTGCCTAGAAGCCATGAACTAGTTAGTTTTCTGTTTAATAAAATTGCCTTTTGCCACAGTGGCAAGTTACTCGCTCACAAACTTCTGTAACCACACCTAAAATAGTTTTGTACAGTGTCTCTAGCCGTGTACAACATACTATCATCAGCTAAGCTGGTATGCAGTGAATCTACAAGAAAAAATAACACTTCTATGCATGTAGTAAATTGGTAAATAATGACAAAGACTCCATGGCATTTATCTTTTACATATGTCGTTTAATATAGTGATTAGAATTTGCCTTATTACCCCTTCAGAGCCACGCTTTGGCATTATGTTAATATAAAGCCTGTCTGCATACAGTTGCCTGCGTAGTGAATATGGAGATAGTGCCTCTCAGTCCAAATCCCCTTCGGTCCATTGGTGTCACTCGCTTTGCTCACTCAGTGACAGTTAAAGGTGACGTTTATGCTCCACCACTTTCAAAAGCCACCAGCTGAAACTGGATGTTTGGTATCAAACATCTCATATTAATATACCCTCGCTGATTCCAGTGATGGATTTATTAATACATGCACCCAGAGGGCACCCACAGGGCACCTTGGAGGTGCCCCTTGAAAACCTATAATCTACCCTTGTGTGGACTGACCACTTTTGGCCAGCCTGCCATCACCAGCCACAAGTCTGACCCCTCCAAAGGTGAGGGCATTTGCTCTCGGGCAGACATAAATAAGGCCTGCTCTGGGAGGGGTATCTACACACCCCACCAAACTGGATGACCAGAAAACCTGCATTCCAAGGCCAAGGGCTTCAAAGAAGTCCACTGCCCTTGGTATGTAGATCTGTCTGCACTAAACAGAGAGATGCTGCCCCCTATCCCAGGGCCCATTTGGCATTCGTTAGACCTGAAAGCCTTAAGGTGCTCACCCCTAACTTTTTGCCTGCCTCCCTCTACTTTTTGGATACTGTGTTTGCTGGTTGTTAGACTCTGCGTACTTTACCACTGCTAACCAGTGCTAAAGTGCATATGCTCTATCCCTTTAAACATAGTAACATTAAATCTTACCCAATTGGACTATTTAATTTACTTATAAGTCCCTAGTAGAGTGCACTATGTGTGCCCAGGGCCTGTAGATTAAATGCTACTAGTGGAACTGCAGCACTGATTGTGCCACCCACTTAAGTAGCCTCTTAACCTTGTCTCAGGCCTCCTATTGCAAAGCCTGGGTGTGCAGTTTCACTGCCAATTCGACTTGGCATTTAAAAGTACTTGCCAAGCTTAAAACTTCCCTTTTTCTACATATAAGACACCCCTAAGGTGTGCTCTAGGTAAACCCCTAGGGCAGGGTGCTGTGTAGGCAAAAGGCAGGGCATGTACCTATGGAGTTTACATGTCCTGGTAGTGTAAAACTCCTAAATTCGTTTTTACACTGCTGTGAGGCCTGCTCCCTTCATAGGCTAACATTGGGGCTGCCCTCATACATAGGTTGAGTGGTCGCTGCTGGTCTGAAAGGAGTAGGAAGGTCATATTTAGTATGGCCGGAATGGTGAAATAAAATCCTGCTGACTTGTAAAGTTGGATTTAATATTACTATTTTAGAAATGCCACTTTTAGAAAGTGAGCATTTCTCTGCACTTAAATCTTTCTGTGCCTTACAATCCACGTCTGGCTGGGTTTGGTTGACAGCTCCTTGTGCATTCACTAAGACACACCCCAAACACAGGATACTCAGCCTCACTTGCATACATCAGCATTTTGAATGGGTCTTCCAGGGCTGGGAGGGTGGAGGGCTTGCTCTCACACAAAGGACTGCCACACCCCCTAAGGGGACCCTGGCAGACAGGATTGAACTGAAAGGGGACCTGGTGCACTTCTAAGCCACTCTTTGAAGTCTCCCCCACTTCAAAGGCACATTTGGGTAGATAAACGGGGCCTCTGCCCCTACCAACTCAGACACTTCCTTGAGAAGAGAACCTGAACCAGAACCTGCATCCTGCCAAGAAGACCTGCCTGGCTGCTCAAAGGACTCACCTGACTGCTTTCTGTGAAGGACTGCTGTCTTGCTGTTGTCCTGCTGCCTTGCTGCTCTCTGGCTGTGGTGAAGAAGTGCTCTGGAAGGGCTTGGATAGATCTTGTCTCCTGCTCCCTGAAGTCTTAGGACCAAAGACTTTGGCCCTCATTACAACCCTGGCAGTCGGTGTTAAAGCGGTGGTAATACCGCCAACAGGCCGGCAGTAAAAAAAAAATGGAATCACGACCATGGCAGAAAGCGCCATCATAAACAGCTACTTTAACACTCTGACCGCCACGGCGGTAGAAACAAACACCGCGGCGGTAACCACCAACAGACAGGCGGAAGACAAGGCTCTGCCCACTGTATTACAACACGCCTATCCGCCACCTTTTCCGGGGCTGTACCAACGACATCAAAAGCACGGCGGAAATAGTACTTGGAACGGAAACCACTCACCTTTCTACACTTTACGAAAAACCAGGACGCCATGGAGCCTGAGTTACAGGTCCTGCCGATGCTGGTCTACCTCCTCTTGTATCAGAAGCAGCAGAGACGCCGGCGACGACCACGGTGAGTACTGCACCTAGCACACAGGGAGGGAGGGAAAAGAGAGTAACACACACGCAACACCCCCACCCTCACCCACAACACCATACACACAAATACATGCAGCAACATTACATATACACCCCGTCACCCCCTGGAAGAACGCAAGGACAAAAGGAAATGAATGTAACAAGTGTAATCATTAAAAAATTAGATAGGCCAAATTCAGGGGGGGCACCTCAGCCGGATGAACGGACGATGCCACTGCTCCACGAGGGGGCTCCATGCCCACTGATTGGACTTGGGGAGTGCAAAGCCACAGTCTCACAAGTCTCTCCAGTGGGTGGTTTGCTCACTGCATTATCCTGGGGAGTGCAAAGCCACAGTATCACAAGTCTCTCCAGTGGGTGGTTTGCCCACTGCTTTATCCTGGGGAGTGCAAAGCCACAGTCTCTCAAGTGGATGTCAGTCTCCACTGGTTCTGGAGGGGGGTTTGTGCCCAGAGTGCTTCATCCTGCCAAGGACTGAGGTAGTGGATGTGAATCTCCACTGGTTCTGGAGGGGGTTTTGTGGCCAGAGTGTTTCATCCTGCCAAGGACTGAGGTTGTGGATGTGAATCTCCACTGGTTCTGGAGGGGGCATTGTGCCCAGAGTGCTTCATCCTGCCAAGGACTGAGGTAGTGGATGTGAATCTCCACTGGTCCCGGAGGGGGCTTTGTGCCCAGAGTGCTTCATCCTGCCAAGTCATGAGGTAGTGGATGTGAATCTCCACTGGTTCTGGAGGGGGCTTTGTGCCCAGAGTGCTTCACATGCAGGTTGGCAGGTCCCATTCCCTCACCTGGGTGTATGTGCCATGAGATTGCCTGTGAACAGGTAGCATCATACTTCATGGAGGCAGAGACACACTCTACCCTGCTGCGACTTTGCCTGCCACCTGCAGGTACAAACAGTGCTGGGTGTCATGCCTCATGTATGCTGTGCAGGGTCCAGGACATCTCCTGCAGCCTCAGACGGCTGGGGATGATTGCCATGTCAGCTGTGGTGGCACTGTCTGAGCACGTCGCGGTGTCTGTGGCGGAGGTGCTGGCGGTGGTGCATGTGTGCAGAACGTCTCCTGCAGCCTCAGACGGCTGCCCACTGAGGATGATGCTGGGGACTGTTGCTGAGGCAGCAGACGTGCAGGTGGCGGTGCAGGTGGCGGTGCAGGTGGCAGTGCATGTGGCGGTGCAGGTGGCGGTGTCCACCGCCATACAGGTTGATGTTCTTGTTGACAGAAGGGGTGACTCCGGTCCCTCAGCCGGAGCCTCCGTGCCCTGTCCTGACCTGCTCTTCGCCTTGTGTCCCTTCCCCACCTTTGATGTTGCTGCTGGTCCCTTGGCACTATCCCCTTCTGGCTTGGAGGAGCCCTTGCTTGGTGGTAGGTGTGGCTTCTACCTCTGGCATGTGGGCACCTTCTTCATCTTGGCAGGTGGTGGCATGGCCTGCTCCTTAGCCTCGCTGGATGGCACACTGGTAGCCCTGAGGGGTGCCGCCCGCAATGTGACCGGACTTGCTGAGACCACTGTGCTGGAGGATTTGGTGGCTGAGGAGCTGGGCTGGGACCTGGACAGCCTGGGCCTAGGGGAAGGTCGGGGGGGAGGTGTAGGGAAAAGGTCAATGTTAGCCAGGGAGAGTTTCTTAGACACACTGGGACGGGAAGATGGAGGGGGTTTGGGAGTGGAGGAAGAGGTAGTGGTCGTAGGAGGTGCACGTCTGCTGAATTTGGATGAAGGTGCATGGGCCGGAGGCTGTTGTGAGGTGGATGGCTGTTGGGTGGGTGTGTGCCTGAGTCTGTGTACTTTGGGAGGAAGGCTCACAGACACACTCGGAGAGGACACGGGATGTGTGCATGGTACTGGGGTGGCGATTGCACGTGAGCGGTGTGTGGTGATGGGCGTGCTGGTGATGGAGGTAGTGGCTGAAGATGTAGTGCATGCAGGTATGAGGGGAGACGAGACAGGGAGGGAGTAGGAGGGGGACACAGTGGAGGTAGTGGATGTTGGTGTGTCTGCATGAGGATGGTGCTTGTCTGAGTGCCTGTGGGATGTGTAGTGCTTATGTTTTCCATGTCCACTCTTGTGTGTTTATGAGTGTGCATGCTGGTCTGATGGTGTGCTTGGGATAGGCTGAGGTACAGGGGATTGGGTCTGGGTAGAGGAAGTTGGAGGGGGAAGGCTGGACACAGGGACAATGGCTGCCATCAGTGCTGAGGCCAGAGCCTGAAATGCTCTCTGTTGGGCTGCCACGCCAGAATGAATGCCCTCCAAGTATGCATTTGTTTGCTGCAAATGCCTCTCAACACCCTGGATGGCATTCATAATGGTTGATTGCCCAACAGTTCGGGATCTCAGCAGGTCAATAGCCTCCTCACTGAGGACAGCAGGGCTGACTGGGACACGGCCTGAGGTGCCTGGGGCGAAGGAGATGTCCACCCTCCTGGGTGAGCGGGCACGGGAATCTCGATGAGGGGCTGCTGTGAGGGCCGTGCTGGTAGGGGGGTGGCGGTTGTACCTGCTGATGCGGTGGGCACAGAGGTGCCTGCCACTGCAAGGGAGCTCCTATCAGAGGAGGAGTCGCTGTTGCTGGTGTCTCCTCCTGTCCCCGTTGTGGAGCTCCCCTCGCCCTCCGTCCCACTGGTGCCTTCAGACTCCGTTACTTCACCCTCCAGGGCCATGTGGGATGCAGCTCCCTCCCGCTCCGGTGCCACAGCTCCTCCGCCAGATGATGCTAATGCACACAAGGACAGGGTGACAAAACAAAAAGGGGGGGAAGACACAAGAGACACATGGTCAATGCCTGTAAAACCACTACTGTTGGCAGACACAACACACAGGGAGCAGCCCTATGCACTAAGCCATGCACTAACAGGGCAGGGGAAAAGCACATGCCCATGGGGGACTCTGTTGAGAACCATTTCATGCACAGCTGGAATCCATAGGAGCCTGACTAGGCATAGAGAGCAAATACCACCTTTGGGGTTGGACTGGGAATGAGACTGCAAATCAATGGATCTACCTGAGCGCATCTGCCCTGGCCTAGGGGAACCCACAGCCCACCTCCCCCACCCAGACACCTCGTCAAGCGCGCAGAGTCAGCTGAATGAGAGTGTACTCACCCTCTTGTGGCTGCGATGATGCCCTCAAGCACCCATCCAACTCAGGATCTGCCACTGCCAGGATCCTGTACATCAGGGGGGTCTTGGTGCGACGGGCACCCCTTTCACGTTGGGAGTCCATCCCCAGCTGGGCCTCCGCCGTCTTCTTGCTCCAGCGGCGCAGGTCCTCCCATCTTTTCCGGCAGTGGGTGCTCCGTTTATGGTAGACCCCCCAGGGTCCGCACTTCCTTGGCGATGGCACGCCAAATCCCCTTCTTCTGGTGGGCGCTGACCTAGAGGAAAATTGAAGTAAGAATGGATGTTACTCCCCCGTACATTTCTTCTCACACATTGGCCACAAACCTCCAACCCTGGCCCAGAAATACATACACACACCATCCTCACATGCTGGCCTGTCCCCCCCGTCTCTTCCATCCACGACACTCCATACAATTATGTGCCATCCACCATGCACACAGTTTACTCACCTGTTTGTCTGGAGGACCGTACAGTTGCATGTACTGGGGAGGACCCCATCCACCAGTTTCTCCAACTCCTCCGCAGTGAAGGTAGGGGCCCTTTCCCCAGGCCCTGTAGCCATTGTTGCTTGCAGATGCAGGTCAGAGCAGCACTTGCAGTGTAGGTCCTCTCCTGTTGAAGGTCAGGTATCAAGTGAGTGAACAGATAGAAAATGGCGATCACATCCGCAGTGGTGCGTACCGTCACTGCCGGCGTCCATCGTCATTGGCTCCTGGAACCCATAAGGCCCAATGATAACCAATGCTGAATTGTGCAGCGGTCTTTGACCACCTACTGCGATGCTGCACAACGCCAGCGCAGTTACCTCATTTCCCCTTGTCCCACCTTACAGGTCAGGCAGCCCCCATGTCAGGGGGCCTCATGGCAGGCCAACTAACTGCGTCACACCTATTTAGGCCAGGAATACGGACAGACAAAGGCACATAGAGAAAATGTAACGATTGTGCTAATCAGCCTTGTGAAACCTATGTGGTGTATGACCCTCTGCTCACCGTTCTCCTCCATAGGGAACGTCCGCTGGGGCAGGCGATGAGATGGCAGCATCCTCTGGTGTACAGTCCCCTGGTGGACCTATCGACAATGAAAGAAAGACACATCATTATCACTTACTGACTTGATCGAGCAACAATCCAGGAACTGTGTGCCCAGATGGAGCCATACCTGATGTCAGCTATCCGCCATCCAACAGGAATCCCCCCTCTAGTGCAGCTCCTGTCAGTGTTCCATTTCCTGGCAAGTGGGTCTTTTCAAACAACAGTAGCCATGGCATCAGGGATGTCACAGCCAATGTTCTCTAACGTGTTGTCCAGAGTGTTATCTGCCATGCTGAAACACATGCGCAGCTACATCGTTTTCCCTCAGGTGGAGGATCTGCCCACAGTGAAAGGTGACTTTTATGCCCTGGGACATATCCCCAACATAATTGGTGCCATTGATGCGACATGTGGCATTTGTCCCCCCGCAGGAATGAACAGGTGTACAGAGACCGCAAAAGCTACCATTCAAGGAATGTGCAGATGGTGTGTTTGGCAGACCAGTACATCTCCCATGTGAATGCCAAGTATCCTGGTTCAGTTCATGACGCTTACATTTTGAGGAATAGCAGCATCCCTCATGTGATGGGCAACTCCAGAGGCACCGTGTGTGTCTAATAGGGGAGTCCAAGGTCCCCACACAGTTTCATTTGCTGTCTAACAGTTGTCCCTTGATATTTGCAGGTGACTCTGGTTACCCCAACCTGTCATGGCTTCGGACCCCAGTGAGGAATCCCAGGACAAGGGTAGAGGAACGCTACAATGGGGCACATGGGTGAACTAGGAGGATAATAGAACGCACCTTCATCCTCCTGAAGGCCAGATTCAGGTACCTCCATCTGACAGGTGGCTGCCTATACTACTCACCGAAGAAGGTGTGCCAGATAATCGTGGCATGCTGTATATTGCACACCCTGGCTTTGCAACGCCAGGTGCCTTTTCTGCAGGAGGATGGGCCTGATGGTGGTCTTGTGGCAGGTGTGGAGCCTGTGGACAGTAGAGAAGAGGAGGCAGAAGAAGAGGATGTAGACAACCGTAACAACATCATCATGCAACACTTCCAGTGAGACACAGGTAAAAGGATGGAACTGCTTCCCACATCTCATACTATTGTAGGACCTAGCATAAATCTGCCTTTTTACCTCTGTGCATGGACCCAGACTTGCCACTTAGGCTTTCCATTTCACAGATCTGGGTCCCACTTTGTGCCCTTAGCTATGTTTAATGCTGGCCTACAACTGTGTAACATTGGTATGTAAACAAGTACATTGACATTGCTATGTTTCAGAGAGATTGCAATTACACATTTGTAAAAGCACAGACTGACTTCAGATTGTTTTGTGATTCAAGGGTGATTCTGTGTTAATAAGTGGAGGGGGTGTGAAATGGGCTGGGGTGATGGTGGAGGAATGTCCATGTTAGAGTCCAGTCTCTTGGTCTCACAGGTGCATTATCCAATGGGGCATAGGAAGGGGAGCAATGGCAGTTTAAGTTGGACAGGGTGACAAAGTGGGTCAGAAGGGTGACATTCAGGAGGGTCTTTTTTTCTGGCGGAGGTCTTGGCAATGTTCTGTGTCTTGTTCCTGGATCTCAGGGACCGTTTGCGGGGTGGTTCTCCTTCTCCAGGGGGTGGGGTGCTGATGGCCTGTTGGTCCTGTGGTGGTGCCTCCTGTCCACTAGCGCTGGCGGAGGTGGAGGGCTGTTCATCGTCCAGGCTAGTGTCAGGGACCCGTTTGTGTGCCACTGTGTCCCTCATGGTGTTGACAAGGTCTGCCAGCACCCCTGCAATGGTGACCAGGGTGTTGTTAATGGACTGATCCCAAGGTAGTGTTCCTCCTGCAGCCGCTGGGTCTCCTGAAACTTGGCCAGTACCTGTGATGCTATTAATTGTGTTTGACCAATGATTTTGTGTTTCACCACTGTGCATATTAGTTGCTCAGTGTTCACCAGTACCACATTATGGGGGGTCATTCTGACCTCGGCGGTAAAAGGCACTTACCGCCGGTCAGAAGACCGCCATAATACCGCTGCAGCCGCGGTAAACGGCCACGGTCATTCTGACCCACAACTGCCAAACCTCCAAAAATCCGACCTCCACTGCAGTCCGCCACATCAGCAGCCAGCGATAAACTGGAGATGACCAAACCTCCACCGTCACGCCAACAGAAATACGCCCATGCCATTACGACCCACGAATCCACGCGGCGGTCATTCAAACGCGGTATTCCATTGGCGGTACACACCGCCGCGGTCAGAATACACACCCAGCACTAAAACACAGCCACACTGGACAATTTGAAATACACACACCTGATACACATACATGCACCACTCCCACACATCCAATCAACTATAAAACACACACCCACATCACCCACAAACCCCTACGACCACAAATCAGAGACGAAGGACAGAGAGAGAGAGCACAGCAATTGACAATCCCATCACACAGAGGCACAGAAGACCATCACCCACACCACATCTACGCACAAAGCACCACACACCACCACACTCATCACCACATACACCACCCCACACCTCATCCACACCACCCCATGGCACCCCAAAGACACCCCCGGTTTTCGGACCAAGAACTCAGGGTCATGGTGGAGGAAATAATAAGGGTAGAGCCCCAGCTCTTCGGCACACAGGTGCAGCACACCACAATAGTCAGGAAGGCGGAGCTATGGCAACGTATCGTAGACAGGGTCAACGTTGTGGGACAGCATCCCAGAAATCGGGAGGACATCCGCAAACGCTGGAACGACCTACGGGGGAAGGTGCGCTCGATGGTGTCAAGGCACAATATCGCTGTGCAGAAGACTGGCGGCGGACCCCCACCCACCCCACCCGAATTCACAGCATGGGAGCAAGAGGTCTTGAACATCCTGCATCCTGAGGGCCTCGCTGGAGTAGCCGGAGGAATGGACTCTGGTAAGTCGAATTTCAACTACTTCATCCCCCCCACCCACCAGCATGCCAACCCACACCCCAACCCTCACCCCCAACCCCCCATCACACATCCTCCCTGCTAATGTCTCACCAGCACAACCCACCCAACCCAACACCAACCCCTGAATGCCAACACAAACCATGGACACCCATCACCTAAGCATGACCACTGCACATACCCCCCCCCCCACAAACCACCCTCACAACTCCTCCCACAAGGGAATGGCACCACTGGGGGACAAGGGCACCCACAAATCGCACGCCATGGCACACACAGAACCAATAACCATACTCTTTTACCCCTGCAGGACCCGAATGCCAACACACCAGTCAGGAGGGTCCAGAAATGTCCATCGCACCCCCGGAACAGGCCCCCAGTGATGACAGCAGCTCTGTCGACCTGGAACCTGATGACCAGCCCGGACCATCGGGGACCTCTGGGCAGTTGGTTCCCCTCAGGCAGCCACAGGCCACAGCAGACCTACCCCCCTCAAGAAACACCAGCACAGCACCCACCCAGCGGGCCCATGCCTCTGTCTCCAGGACAGGTCAAGCAGCGGTGTGTCTACCACTACAGGGCACCCAGGGTAACCCACCACCCCAACAACAACAGGGACCTGGGGGCAGTGGTAGTGGGCACACCGTCCAGGGGACAGAGGCCCAGGAACAAAGGGGAACTGGGAGGGCTGCTGTGCGACAGAGGGAGGACAGGCCTAGGGAACCCTCTGTCCAAGAGGCCCTCACCACCATCATGGGAGGCTACCACCACTCCCAAGAGACGATGGCGACGGTCCTGGCCAGGTTCCAGGAGATCCAGGCACTGCAGGAGGAACGGTACATGGGGTTCCGGGACGAACTGCGCACCATCAGTTCCGCAATGGGTACAATCGTGGTGGCACTCAACCAGATTGTTACCACATTGCGGGACCTTGTGGCCTCCCAAAGGGCCCCTGCCACTAGCATGGAGGAAGAACAGCCCACCACCTCCGCCGGCGCTAGTGGTCAGGAGGCCCCCACACAACAGCTACGGGCCACCCGGACCCCACCCCCTGCAGAACAGGAACCACCCCGCAAGAAAGGCCTGAGATCCAGGAAGAAGACAGAGTAGGATGTCAAGACCCTCGCCAGGAAAGGATCCCCCCGGATGTCATCCCACTGTCCCACTTGTTCACTCTGTCCAACCTAGAACTGCCCCTGCTCCACCTTCCACAGGCATATGGACAATGCACCTGTGCAAACGAGAGTCTGGACTCTGCCAAGGACATGCCTCCACCATCTCCCATCACCCTTCTTTAACTAATCACCCATTTCTTCACTTTAATAAACACAATTATTGCACCAAAACCATCTGTAGTCTGTAATTTATTTTCGTTAAAGCAAATGTAATAGACATAACCAACCCAAAAAGTCCAGTTAAATTGTGATGACAACATACCAGTGTCACATAGCGGTACTCCATGGGGAAAGAAACCAGAGGGCACTCCGTGGGGATCAGATCCCTGAAATAGGAAGGGAAATCCACAACTATGATACCATACATTGGGGGGAAAGGTCAGACAGTAGAGAGCCTGTACTGTTACAGATAGTTTGAAATGCTGGAGTAAATTCTTACCTGTGTGTCACTGGAAATACTGCTCTATCACTCTGTCCCTGTTGTCTGTGTCGTCCTCTTCGTCTTCCTCCTCTTCACTCTCCGCAGGCTCCACAGCTGCAAAAACACCACCATCTGGACCATCCTCCTGCAGGAAAGGCACCTGGCGTCGCAAAGCCAGGTTGTGAAGCATGCAGCAGGCCACGATGATATGGCACACCTTCCTTGGTGAGTACATCAGGGATCCCCCTGTCATATGCAGGCACCTAAATCTGGCCTTCAGGAGGCCGAAGGTCCGCTCGATCACCCTCCTAGTACGCCCATGGGCCTCATTGTACCGTTCCTCTGCCCTGGTCCTGGGATTCCTCACTGTGGTCAATAGCCAAGGCAGGTTGGGGTAACCAGAGTCACCAATTAGCCACACACGCTGTCTCTGTAGCTGTTCCATCACATAAGGGATGCTGCTATTTCGCATCACGTACGCGTCATGCACTGACCCTGGGAACTTGCATTTACATGGGAGATGTACTGGTCAGCCAAACAGACCACCTGCACATTCATCGAATGATAATTCTTTCGGTTCCTGTACACCTGTTCATCGTCCTTTGGGTGGACCAAAGCCACATGGGTACCATCAATGGCACCAATGATATTGGGAATGTGTCCAAGGGCATAGAAATCACCCTTCACTGTAGGCAAGTCACCCACCTCAGGAAAAATGATGTAGCTCCGCATGTATTTCATCAGGGCAGACAACACTCTGGACAATACCTTTGAAAACATAGGTTGAGACATCCCAGAAGATATGGCCACTGTAGTTTGAAAAGATCCACTAGCCAAAAAATGGAGTACTGACAGCACCTGCACTAGAGGGGGGATCCCTGTGGGTTGGCGGATGGGTGACATCAGCTCTGGCTCCAGCTGGGCACACAGTTCCTGTATAGTGGCACGGTTGAGTCTGTAGGTCAGGATGACATGTCGTTCTTCCATTGTCGACAGGTCCACCAGCGGTCTGTACACGGGAACATTCCTCCTTCTCCTCGCAAGTCCCAGCGGACGGTGCCTAGGAAGGACAACAGCGAGCACAGAGTCAATCAACCCACAGGTAAGTTCCCACAGCTTGTACAGTACAGATTTCTCTCTGGAATGAATGGCTTGTATGAGTGTCGATGCAAGGCCTAGGCATGTGTGACGCAGTAGGAACTAAGCCATGTGGGCCCTTGAAATGGCGGCTGCCTGACCTGTGAAGTGTGACAATGTGAAGTGAGGTCATTGCGCTGCCGTGGCACACCGTGGCGGTAGGCGGTCGAAGACCGCGGCGCAAAGCCGCATTGGATAACATTGAGCCCTATGGGTTTCAGGAGCCAATGGCGATGTGCGCCGGCGGTCTCGGTACGCACCGCCGCGGTACGCACCGCCGCGGCCGTCCCCGCCATTTTCTATCTGCTTAATCACTCGAGACCTGATCATCCAAAGGAGAGGACCTATGCTGCAAGTGCTGCTGTGACCTCGGTCTGGAAGTGACAATGGCTGCTGCTACTGGTGAAAGGGCCCCCGCCTTCAGTTCCGAAGAGTTGGAGAAGCTCGTGGACGGGGTCCTCCCCCAGTATGCGCTACTCTACGGTCCTCCAGACCAACAGGTAAGTACACTGGGACCATGCTTAGTGGGCTATGCCTGGGATGAGTGGGGTGGATGTACGATGGAGGGGAGGGGAGCGAATGAGGAATGCATGGCACGACAGATGAGAGCATGTGCCACATGGCAAGGTTGGGGAGGGGGGGCCACTCACACCCACCATGCAGAAAACTGATGATGTTTTTTTTTCCCCCCCTGTACATGTCACATAGGTCAGCGCCCATCAGAAGATTGAGATTTGGCGTGCCATCGCCAAGGACGTCCGGGCCCTGGGGGTCCACAACAGACGGGGCACCCACTGCCGCAAGAGGTGGGAGGACATCCGCCGCGGGAGCAGGAAGACCGCCGAGGCTCTGCTGGGGATGGCCTCCCAACCTAGGAGGGGTGCCAGTCGTACCTTGACCCCCCTGATGTCCCGGATCCTGTCGGTGGCCTACCCCGACTTGGATGGGCGCTTGAGGGCATCACAGCAGACACAAGGGGGTGAGTACCAGCACTTTATGCTATCTTTGCGCGCAGTGGAGGTGCCTGGTTGGGGGAGGAGGGCTGTGGGTATCCCTAGGCCAGGGCGATTTCTGTAGGCTAGGCCCCTCCGTGAGCTATGGTCCTGTGCCCCCGCCCCCCACCTCTGTAGGGTGCCTAGTAACGCTATTCATGGACCTGTGTATTCTGTGTGGGCAGTTGTCACCCATAGGCATGTAGGCCATGTCCCAGTGAATGAGTAGTGTACCCCAAGTGCGCAGCGTAGTGCAGGGGGATTCTGTGTCTGTCCTCTCCGCCAACGGTGTCCACAATGCATGCACTCAACTTGTCTTTATTTCTCCCCCCCCCCATTTTCTTTGTTTTTCTGGGAATGTGTGCATTAGCATCATCAGGCGGAGGAGAAGTGGCATCGGCGCAAGAGGGAGCTGCATCTCACATGGCCCCGGAGGACCATGCAACGGACTCCGAGGTGACCAGTGAGACGGGGGGCGAGGGGGGCTCCACAACGGGGACCAGTGCAGACGTCAGTGACAGCGACACGTCCTCGGATGGGAGCTCCCTTGTGGTGGTGGCACCATCCGTGCCTACCTCGACTACAGGTACAGCCGCCACCCAGCGCACCAGCTCCGCCCTCCTAGCAGCCCCTCGGCGTTCGGCCCGTGCCCTCACGGCCAGGAAGCCGGCCATCTCCTTCACCCCAAGCACCTCAGGCCCTGCCCCAGTCGCCCCTGCTGCCCTCAGTGAGGAGGTCATTGACCTCCTGAGGACCATCATTGTTGGGCAGTCTACCCTTTTGAATGCCATCCAGGGTGTGGAGAGGGAGGTGCATCAAAACAATGCATACCTGGAGGGCCTTCATTCGGGTCAGGCTGCCCAGCAACGATCATTCAACGCTCTGGCCTCAGCACTGACGGCAGCGATTGTCCCTGTCTCCAGCCTCCCTCTACTAACTGCCTCCACCCAGTCCCACTCCCCTGTTCCTCTGCCTATCCCATCCACACCTACAGACCAGCCTGCACACACCTCAACACCCAAGGCAAGCTCATCCAAACATAAGCACCACAAAACACACAAGCATTCACCCAAGCAACATCCAGATGCAGACATGCCAACAGCCACTACCTCCTCTGTGTCCCCCACCTCCTCGTCTCCCTCCCTGTGACGTCTCCACTCACACCTGCATGCACACCACCATCAGCCAGTACACCCATCACCAGCACTCCCTCCAGAGCTGTCCGCACACGTGCAGTCACCACCCCCACTGCCATGTACACGTCCCCTGTGTCCTCTCCCACTGTGTCTGTCACCCCCGCTTCCCAACCACACAAACGCAGGCAGGCACCCAAACAACAGCCATCCACCTCACGACAGCCTCCAGCCCAAGCACCTGCACCCAAAGACAGCACACTTGACTCTCCTACAACCACATCCTCTTCCTCCACTCCCATACCCACTCCAGCTACCCTTCCCATGGCTCCAAAGAAATGTTTCCTCTCTAAAATTGACCTCTTTTCCTCACCTGACCCACCCCCTCCGTCCCGTAAGAGTTCCCCAAACACCTCAGCCACCACCAGCCCAGCAACTCCCAAGCACGTCGTGTCTGTTTTTTGGAGTCCGCCCTTTCCTTGGTCTGGGACATCGACCAGCAGCAAAGTCACAGCTAGCCCCACCCCTGGGAAGAGGAGCAAAAAACTGAAGGGCAGGCGCGACAGGCCTGATACGCCTGCCCCCAAGGAGGGTAGCCTTGCACCGTCACCTGCCACATCGGGGAAGGGAGCCAAGGGCCACGGACAGTCTGCCAAGGAGGGCAAGGGTAGCAAGGAGCAAAAGGCAGGGAGCAGCCGACCTGGCCATGAGGGCCCCACCAGCCCCATTCCGGGGGTATCGGAGGAGACCCAGGGCCCCAGGGCTCCATCACAGGAGGGCCCCGCAACGGAAAGGTCCGATGCAGACTGAGCGGAAGGTATTGGCCAGGTGTGGTTCACTCCAAACACAAGACAGGCACCGCTGAAGAGGGGCCGCTGTGAGAAGCACCGCTGAACAGGGCCCCGCCGTGAGGAGCACCGCTGAAGAGGGGCCGCCGTGAGGAGCACCGCTGAACAGGGCCCCGCCAAGACAAGCACCGCAGAAGAGGGGCCGCCGTGAGGAGCACCGCTGAACAGGGCCCCGCCGTGAGAAGCACCGCTGAACAGGGCCCCGCCGTGAGGAGCACCGCTGAAGAGGGGCCGCCGTGAGGAGCACCGCTGAACAGGGCCCCGCCAAGACAAGCACCGCTGAAGAGGGGCCGCAGTGAGGAGCACCGCTGAACAGGGCCCCGCCGTGAGAAGCACCGCTGAACAGGGCCCCGCCGTGAGGAGCACCGCTGAAGAGGGGCCGCCGTGAGGAGCACCGCTGAACAGGGCCCCGCCAAGACAAGCACTGCTGAAGAGGGGCCGCCGTGAGGAGCACCGCTGAACAGGGCCCCGCCGTGAGAAGCACCGCTGAACAGGGCCCCGCCAAGACAAGCACCGCTGAACAGGGCCCCGCCAAGACAAGCACCGCTGAACAGGGCCCCGCCAAGACAAGCACCGCTGAACAGGGCACCGCCAAGACAAGCACCGCTGAAGAGGGGCCGCCGTGAGGAGCACCGCTGAACAGGGCCCCGCCGTGAGAAGCACAGCTGAACAGGGCCCCGCCAAGACAAGCACCGCTGAAGAGGGGCCGCCGTGAGGAGCACCGCTGAACAGGGCCCCGCCGTGAGAAGCACCGCTGAACAGGGCCCCGCCAAGACAAGCACCGCTGAACAGGGCCCCGCCGTGAGAAGCACCGCTGAACAGGGCCCCGCCGTGAGAAGCACCGCTGAACAGGGCCCCGCCGTGAGAAGCACCGCTGAACAGGGCCCCGCCAAGACAAGCACCGCTGAACAGGGCACCGCCAAGACAAGCACCGCTGAAGAGGGCCCCGCCAAGACAAGCACCGCTGGGCCCTCCTGTCAAGCACCGCTCCGCTGGCCCTTCCTGTCAAGCATCGCTCCGCTGGGCCCTCCTGTCAAGCACCGCTCCGCTGGGCCCTTCATCTCAAGCACCGCTCCGCTGGCCCTTCCTGTCAAGCACCGCTCCGCTGGGCCCTCCTGTCAAGCACCGCTCCGCTGGGCCCTTCATCTCAAGCACCGCTCCGCTGGCCCTTCCTGTCAAGCACCGCTCCGCTGGGCCCTCCTGTCAAGCTCCGCTCCGCTGGGCCCTCCTGTCAAGCACCGCTCCCCTGGGCCCTTCATCTCAAGCACCGCTTTGCTGGGCCCTCCTGTCAAGCACCGCTCCGCTGGGCCCTTCATCTCAAGCACCGCTCCGCTGGGCCCTCATCTCAAGCACCGCTGGCCCATTGGTATCCCCGGATCTGTGTCGGGCAGGGCTTCACGAGGCACTCTGCCCACCATGCCTCCTCCATGACCAGTGGAGTCTGTAATCCACCTGATGGACTGTGGGCAGCCCACCAACTGTAGAGACTTGAGAGACTGTGGCTTTGCACTCCCCAGGATGGCACAGTGGGCAGCCCACCCACTGTAGAGACTTGAGAGACTGTGGCTTTGCACTCCCCAGGATGGCACAGTGGGCAGCCCACCCACTGTAGAGACTTGAGAGACTGTGGCTTTGCACTCCCCAGGATGGCACCGTGGGCATGGAGGAGCTTCGTGGATCTGGCGTCGTGGACCCATGTGGCTGAGGTAACCCCCCTTCCCTTCCCCCTGAGGTGCCTATCTTTAATTTTTTTGATGCCCCTGCACTGTTCTCTCCAATGGAGTCTGTCTCGTGTGTGGGCTTTGCCCGTGTGTTACTGGACATTGGACCACGGACATTTGCAGTTGGATAACTGTGCCGGACTTTGGCTCACTGTATATATTTCGTTTCAGATGTGTAAATATTTATTTTTATATTGCTGAGTTCGCTATACTTACTTACTGATTTAGTTCTATTTTTCCAATCATGGCCTTTTGTCTTTGCATTTATTTTTGAGGGGTTTGGGGGTGTCACTCTGACTTTTTAATCTGCATTGGTGTGTAGGTATTTGGGTGGGGTTGAGGGTGGGGGAGGGTGTGTCGCGTATGTGTGTGCCCGTAACCTTTCGTCCTCCCCCCTCCCCTGTGTCGTAGGTGCCGTACTCACCGTTGTCGTCTGCGGCGACGTTCGTGATCCTGGAAGAAGAGCAGGAAGGCAATGGCTGGGAGGATGTGGAGTTCGGGTTCCATGCTGTCCGGATTCCGCGTGGAGTGTCTCGAGGTGAGCGTTTTCCATTGAAAATGTCTGTTTCCGCCGTGTTTTTATCGGCGGGGCTCCCGCCCCGGAAAAGGTGGCGGATTGGTGGGTCGTGATGGTGTGGGCGGTACATTGTCTGCCGCCTGGCTGTTGGCGGTGACCGCTGCGCTGTTTGTTTGTGCCGCCGTGGCGGTCGGAGTGCTAAAGCGGCGGCCTGTGTTGGCGGTTCCCGCCAGGGTCAGAATTCCAATTTTTGGACCGCCAGCCTGTTGGCGGGTTGGCCGCCGCTTTATCACCTACCGCCAGGGTCAGAATGACCCCCTATATGTTTTGTTCAGTTTAGCTGCCTATTGGCTTCGACATGGCATTAGCCATTACATTCTGTATTCAGTTTAGCTGCCTATTGGCTTTAACATGGGGTTAGACATTGCAGTTGAGACATTGCAGATGAGCTGTGTTTTTCAAAGCTGTGTTTTTCCACATGGTAGACCAAGCTGTGTTTTTCACACCAGACCTTAGCTGATAAGAGAACGTAGATTTTGTGTTTACCTCTCAATCCAGTCTGAGAACGAGTGAGGCTCGGGAGAATTGGCCACTCCAAGTTTCTTCCATTCTCACACTGAGTTTGCTTTTAAGGATGACTCTGGACTACAGCAGAGTTAGATTGAATCTGCTTGACTTCAGACAGGAACGGAGACGTCAGTTGCCTGTCTCCCGTTTGGGTAGAAAATCTCTTTTTTGCATTGAATGGAGTCATCAACTTGAAGCCCCAGAAAGATGAAGCTGAATATAGGCCCTACAGCGTTGCCCTACGGTGATGAATTTTGAATTTATGTTTTGCTTTGAAGTTATGCTATAATATAATCACATGTATTTGCTGTGTACATTGCAACTGAGAAGTACTTTGATATATTTTGCTTTCATTGCTGCGACTACTTTTGAACGTGTGCTGCCAATCTACTAATTTCATCTCTCAGGAACCTCGTGGTGAAATAATAATAACAATAAATGTCTTCTTTAAACTCAGAAGTGCATTCCAGAGAGGTTCTGTAAGCTTGGTTATGAGATAAGAGCAGGAAAGCAGAACAGTACTGTGCCCATGGTCTCCTGGGAATAGTGGTATGATCCCATGATGTTGGAGAGTGCCTCGTGGAGTGTCGGTTCCCTGGGCCTGTCCTCCCCCTGTCGCACAGCAGTCCTCCCAGCTTCCCTGTTATATTGTGCCTCTGTCCCTTGAACCGTGTGCCCACTGACCCCAGGTCCCTGATTTTCTTGGGTTGGTGGGTTTGTTTGGGTTTCCTGTAGTGGTGGACACACTGCTGATTGATGTGTCCTGGGGACAGAGGGATGGCCCCGCTGGGTGGGTGCTGTGCTGGTGTTTCCTGAGGGGGGAAGTTCTGTGGTGGTTTGTGACAGTGGCACGGGTACCGACTGTCCAGAGGTCCCTGATGGGCCCGGCTCGTCATCTTGATCCAAGCGTGCAGAGCTGCTGTCATCACTGTGGGCCTCTTTTGTGGGGTGACTGGATATGTCTGGCACCTCCTGTCCGGTGACGTTGGGTATGGGTCCTGTTGGGGTGTAAATGCATAGTTTTAGTATCTGTGTGTGCCATCTTGTGCATTTGGTGAGGTACCCGCTACTCCTGTGCTTGCATAATTGTGTTTGCCTTTTTGTGATAGTTGGTTTGGGGTCTGTGTGGGTATCTGTACTGGACATGCTTTGGTGATGGTGGTCCATGCATAGGTGTTGCATGCAGGGCCTTGGTGTTGGGATGTGTGGGTTGTGATAGTGGGACATATGTGAGTTGTTGGAGTGATGGGGGTGAGGGTGGGGGTATGTGATGGCATGCAGGTGGGGGGAAATGGTAAATAAGATATGACTTACCAGAGTCCAGTCCTCCTGCTACTCCTGCGAGGCTCTCAGGATGCAGTATTGCCAAGACTTGCTCCTCCCATGTTGTTTGTTGTGGGGGAGGAGGTGGGGGCCCACCGCCAGTCCTCTGTACAGCAATCTGGTGTCTGGATACCACTGTACGCACCTTCCCCCGTAGGTCGTTCCACCTCTTCCTGTGTTCTTGGATGCTGTCTATAGGAAGTTGGCTCTTTATGCACTATTTCAAAGTAAGAAATAGCATGCACAGAGTCCAAGGGTTCCCCTTAGAGGTAAGATAGTGGCACAAAGAGACAATTCTAATGCTCTATTTTGTGGCAGTGTGGTCGAGCAGTAGGCTTATCAGAGGGTAGTGTTAAGCATTTGTTGTGCACACACAGGCAATAAATGAGGGAACACACACTCAAAGACAATTCCAGGCCAATAGGTTTTTATATAGAAAAAAATATTTTCTTAGTTTATTTTAAGAACCACAGGTTCAAGATTTACAAACAATACTTTAAATGAATGGTATTTCACTGAGATATCTTAGGAACTTTGAATCATCACAATAGCATGTACTGTTTTGGAAAAAATGTCACTAAGCTATTTTAAAATTGGACACTGCAAAATTCAACAGTTCCTGGGGGAGGTAAGTAAATATGAAGTTCACAGGTAAGTACAACACTTACAGGGTTCAAAGTTGGGTCCAATGTAGCCCACTGTTGGGGGGTTCAGGGCAACCCCAAAGTTACCACACCAGCAGCTCAGGGCCGGTCAGGTGCAGAGGTCAAAGTGGTGCCAAAAACGCATTGGCTTCAATGGAGAAGGGGGTGCCCCGGTTCCAGTCTGCCAGCAGGTAAGTACCTGCGACTTCGGAGGGCAGACAAGGGGGGTTTTGTAGGGCACTGGGGGGGACACAAGTCAGCACAAAAAGTACACCCTCAGCGGCACAGGGGCGGCCGGGTGCAGAGTGCAAACAGGCTTCGGGTTTGCAATTGGTTTCAATGGGAGACCCAGGGGTCTCTTCAGCGGAGCAGGCAGGCAAGGGGGGGCTCCTCGGGGTAGCCAACACCTGGGCAAGGGAGAGGGCCACCTGGGGGTCGCTCCTGCACTGGAGGTCGGATCCTTCAGGTCCTGGGGGCTGCAGGTGCAGTGTCTTTACCAGGCGTCAGGTTCTTTGAAGCAGGCAGTCGTGGTCAGGGGGAGCCTCTGGATTCCCTCTGCAGGTGTTGCTGGGGGGGCTCAGGGGGGTCAACTCTGGGTACTCACAGGGTCGCAGTCACCGGGGAGTCCCCCCTGTAGTGTTGTTTCTCCGCAGGTCGAGCCGGGGGCATCGGGTGCAGAGTAGAAAGTCTCACGCTTCCGGCGGAAAACGTGCAGTCCTTTAAAAGTTGTTTCTTTGTTGCAAGTTTCATCCTTTGTGGACAGGGCCGCTGTCCTCTGGAGTTCTTGGTCCTTTTAGATGCAGGGTAGTCCTCTGAGGCTTCAGAGGTCGCTGGACCTTGGGGGACGCGTCGCTGTTTCAGTTTTTCTTGAAGTGGGGAGACAGGCCGGTAGGGCTGGGGCCAAAGCAGTTGGTGTCTCCGTCTTCTCTGCAGGGCTTCAGATCAGCAGTCCTTCTTTGTCTTCAGGTTGCAGGAATCTGATTTCCTAGGTTCTGGGGAGCCCCTAAATACTGAATTTAGGGGTGCGTTTAGGTCTGGGAGGGCAGTAGCCAGTGGCTACTGTCCTTGAGGGTGGCTACACACTCTTTGTGCCTCCTCCCTGAGGGGAGGGGGGCACATCCCTTTTCCTATTGGGGGAATCCTCCAAAATCAAGATGGAGGGTTTCTAAAAGTCAGTCACCTCAGCTCAGGACACCTTAGGGGTTGTCCTGACTGGCCAGTGACTCCTCCTTGTTTTTCTCATTATCTCTTCCGGCCTTGCCGCCAAAAGTGGGGCCGTGTCTGGAGGGGGCGGGCATCTCCACTAGCTGGGATGCCCTGTGGCATTGTAACACAGGGGTGAGCCTTTGAGGCTCACTACCAGGTGTTACAGTTCCTGCAGGGGGAGGTGAGAAGCACCTCCACCCAGTACAGGCTTTGTTACTAGCCACAGAGTGACAAAGGCACTCTCCCCATGGGGCCAGCAACATGTCTGGTATGTGGCAGGCTGGCAAAACTAGTCAGCCCACACTGGAAGTCGGGTAGGTTTTCAGGGGCCATCTCTAAGGTGCGCTCTGGGGTGTATTTCACAATCAAATGTACACTGGCATCAGTGTGCATTTATTGTGCTGAGAGGATTGATACCAAACGTCCCAGTTTTCAGTGTAGCCATTATGGTGCTGTGGAGTTTGTGTATGACAGACTCCCAGACCATATACTCTTATGGCTACCCTGCACTTACAATGTCTAAGGTTTTGCTTAGACACTGTAGAGGCATAGTGCTCATGCACCTATGCCCTCACCTATGGTATAGTGCACCCTGCCTTAGGGCTGTAAGGCCTGCTAGAGAGGTGACTTATCTATGCCATGGGCAGTGTGAGGTTGGCATGGCACCCTGAGGGGAGTGCCATGTCGACTTAGTCATTTTCCCCCCACCAGCCCACACAAGCTGGCAAGAAGTGTGTCTGTGCTGAGTGAGGGGTCCCCAGGGTGGCATAAGACATGCTGCAGCCCTTAGAGACCTTCCCTGGCATCAGGGCCCTTGGTACCAGGGGTACCAGTTATAAGGGACTTACCTGAATGAGAGGGTGTGCCAATTGTGGAGACAAAGGTACAGGTTTGGGAAAGAACACTGGTGCTGGGGCCTGGTTAGCAGGCCTCAGCACACTTTCAAATCATAACTTGGCATTAGTAAAGGCAAAAAGTCAGGGGGTAACCATGCCAAGGAGGCATTTCCTTACACTGTCCCACTGCGTTGACCCTGTTGACGATTCTCCGTCATAGCTCCATCTTCCTAGCAATGGAGGTGTGCTGCACCTGTGTTCCGAAAAGCTGTGGATCTACCCGGATGATTTCCTCCAACATGACCCTGAGCTCCTCCTCTAAAAACCTGGGGTGTCTTTGAGGTGCCATGATGTTTTGTGGGTAATGTGTGAGGTGATGTTTGTTGTGATGTGTAGTGTTGGTGTGTGTTCTTTGAGGTGCGTGGATGTTGTATGAGTAATGGTTTTGTGTGCCTGTGGATGCTGGTGTAGTGTTTGCGATTCTCTCTCTCTGCTTTCTCACAAAAATGTCATTGTAAGGGGTTGTGGTTAATGTGGGTGTGTGTTTTATAGTGTTGTGGGTGTGGTGTGTGTATGTATATCAGGTGTGTGTAGTTCGAATTGTCCAATGTGGTTGTGTTTTGTAAATGTGTGTGTATTTTGAGCGAGGCAGTGTGTACCGCCAATGGATTACCGCGGTTGTAAGACCTCCGCGTTGATTTGTGGGTCGTGATAGTGTGGGTGTATCCTTGGTGGCGTGACGGTGTAGGTTTTGGTATCGCCAGTTTCTCACTGAACTTTGGTGTGGCAGACTTGTGTGGGTGTCTGTATTGTGGCGGATTCCAAGATGTGGGTCATAATACCTGTAGCGGAATTCCGACCACCGCAACGGTGTGTAGGCGGTCCTCAGCACAGCAAAAAGCGGGATTTACTGACTGGGTTGTAATGAGGGCCTTTATCTCTACAAGAAGGACTCCTTGCGCGGCGAAATTCGATGCACAGCTTGTCAGAAACGAAGAACAGCCTGTACCGCAGTGAAAATTTCACCGCACGCCGATCTGGAATGACGCAGTGCGACTTCGCAACAAGAAGATCGACGCAGCGCGAGTGTAGCGACTGGAAATTTGACGCACGGCCCACCAGAACAACGCACAGCCGAACCGGGACGATGCAGCTCGACTTCCAGAAGAGGAATAGACGCAGCGTCTGCCGTGCGGTAGAAAATTTGAAGCAACGCCCACCGAATCGATGCAGCTCCTGTGATTTCATCCTGCCAGCGCAGGAAATCCACGCATCGTCCCCGTGGTGTTTGAAAACCCCGCAACCCGAAGAGGAACCACGAACTAGCACTAGAAATCGACGCACAGCCGTCCCTGCGTGAAAACTAAACAACGCATCACTGTGTGCTGCCCAAGAAATCGCCGCACACCCCTTTGTTTCCACGCGAACCAGGTACTTTGTGCTTGAAAGAGACTGTGTTTGCTTTTAAAAGACTTAGGACACTTTGGGGGTAATTACAACATTGGTGGTATAAGGCGCTTACCGCCATGCAGAAGACCGCCAATTCACCGCCACGGCCGCGGTAGACCGCCACAGCTATTATGACACACATCACGGAATCCGATGAAATTCAGACACCCACACAACTCCGCCACAACAAAGGTCAGCGATAAACTTGGGGAAACAATTCCTCACCTCCACGCCAAAAGAAACACGCCCATGCTATTACGATCCACGAATCCATGCGGCGGTCTTTCAACCACGGTATTCCATTGGCGGTACACACCGCTGCGCTCAAAATACACACACATCTCCAAAACACCGCCACATTGGACAATTACAAATACACACACCTGATACACATACACGCACCACTCCCACATACCCAACACAATATAAAATACACACCCACAGCACCCACAAACCCCTACAACCACAAATTCTGAGAGAAGGCGAGAGAGAGAGCACAGCTATTGACAACCCCATCACACAGAGGCACACAACACCATCACCCACACAACATCCACGCACAAAACACCACACACCACTACACTCACCACACTCATCAACACATACACCACCCCACACATCACACACACCACCCCATGTCACGCCAAAGACACTCCCACTTCTCCGAGGAGGAGCTCAGGGTCACTTGAGGGACACCGTGGCACTCCAAGGGGCCCCTGACACTAGCCAGGAGGACGAACTGCCCACCCCCTCCGCCCGCGCTAGTGGACAGGACGCCCCGCCACAGGACCACCACACCAGCACCCCACCCCCTGCAGATGGACAACCACCACGCAAGCGGTCCCTGAGATCCAGGAACAGGACAGAGCAAGATGGCAAGACCCCCGCCAGGAAATAAGACCACCCTGATTGTCCCCCCACTGTCCCACTTTGTCACCCTGTCCATACTTGAACTGCCCCAGCTCCACTTCCAACGCCCAGATGGGCAGTGCACCTGTGAGACTAATAGACTGGACTCTGCCATGGACATTCCTCCACCATCACCCATCCCCAGTTTACAACCCCCCTTCACTTTTTTGAGCACTTAAATAAACATCCTTGAAACACAAAATATTCTGGAGTCAGTCTATTATTTGGAACTTTTTATTATCAATTACAGTGTCATAATGGGTTACCCATTGTAAGGCTAACATACCAATGTCACACATCACAAGCCCTTCAAGGATGCAAGCAGTTGACACGTAGGTTACCACACTTGTGAAACTGAAATGGAAGGGTACAACTCAATTAACAAATAGGGAGTGAAATGTAGGTACAGGATAGAGGTAGACGTGTGAAAGTTAATGTAATGTTAAACCAGAAAATGTTCTCACCTGTGTGTCACTGGAAATATTGCTGTATGACTGAATCCCTGTTGTCGTTTTCTTCTTCCTCAGCTTCACCCTCATCACTGTCCACAGGCTCCACAGGCTCCACAGCTGCCACAACACCGTCATCTGGATCATCCTCCTGCAGAAAAGGCACCTGGCGTCGCAATGCCAAATTATGGAGCATGGAGCAGGCGACGATGATGTCGCACACCTTCTTCGGTGAGTAGAATAGGGATCCACCTGTCATATGGAGGCACCTGAACCTGGCCTTAAGAAGGCCAAAGGTGCGTTCGATAACCCTCCTAGTGCGCCCATGGGCCTCATTGTACCGTTCCTCTGCCCTGGTCCTTGGATTCCTCACTGGGGTCAATAGCCAGGACAGGTTGGGGTAACCAGAGTCCCCCAATAGCCATACACGGTGCCTCTGGAGTTGACCCATCATATCAGGGATGCTGCTATTGCGCACAATGTAGGAGTCATGCACAGAGCCAGGGAACATAGCATTTACCTAGGAGATGTACTGGTCTGCCAAACAGACCATCTGTACATTCATCGAATGATAACTCTTCCTGTTCCCGTACACCTGTTCACTTCTGTGGGGGGGGACCAGAGCTACATGGGTCCCATCAATGGCACCTATGATGTTGGGGATATGTCCAAGGGCATAGAAGTCACCTTTCACTGTAGGCAAATCCTCCACCTGAGGGAATATGATGTATCTCCTTACGTGTTTCAGCAGGGCAGACAACACTCTGGACAGCACGTTGGAAAACATAGGCTGGGACATCCCTGATGCCATGGCCACTGTTGTCTGAAAAGAGCCACTTGCAAGGAAATGGAGCACTGACAGCACCTGCACATCAGGGGGGATTCCAGTCGGATGTCGGATTGGTGACATCAGGTCTGGCTCCAACTGGGTACATAGTTCCTGGATTGTGACACGGTCAAACCTGTAGGTGACCATGACATGTCTTTCTTCCATTGTCAACAGGTCCACCAGCGGTCGGTACACCGGAGGATTCCGCCATCTTCTCATATGTCCCAGCTGACGGTGCCTAAGAAGGACAACAGCGAAGAACCAGTCACTATTCCTCGGGGTATGTACCCACAGTTACACACAAGACTACACCAGACACAAAACCCTTCCTGTATGTGTGTTGAGTACATGCCTAGCTATGTGTGACGCAGTAGTAAATGAAGCCATGTGGGCCCCTGAAATGGCGGCTGCCTGACCTCTAAACTGGGACAATGGAATTGTGGGGTAACTGCGCTGGCTTTGCACACCGTCGCGGTAAGCGGTCGTAAACCACGGCACAATGCTGCATTGGTTAGCATTGGACCCTATGGGTCCCAGGAGCCAATGAACAGGTGCGCCGGCGGTGATGATGCGCCCCGCCGCGGACGTCACCGCCGCGGATGTCACCGCCATTTTCTATCTGTTCAATCACTAGATACCTGACCTTCGACAGGAGAGGACCTACACTGCTAGTGCTGCTGTGACCTCGGTCTGGAAGCGACGATGGCTGCTGCGTCTGGGGAAAGGGCCCCTGCCTTCACTTCACAGAAGTTGGAGAAACTTGTAGATGGGGTCCTCCCCCAGTACATGCTACTCTACGGTCCTCCAGACCAACAGGTTAGTACACAGGGAGCACGTTGTATGGGCTAGGCCTGGGTGGAGAGGGCTGGGTGGAAGAGGGAATGGGCCAGAGTTCATAGAACATTAATGCATGGGAATGAATGGGCCACATGGCCAGAGTAGGGAGGGGGCCACTCACATTGACGGTGCAGTTGGTAATGACTGTTCCTCTTTCCTTGTGCATGTCATGTAGGTCAGCGCCCACCAGAAGAGGGACATTTGGTGTGCCATCGCCAAGGAGGTCCGGACCCTGGGGGCCCACCACAGACGGGGCACCCACTGCCGGAAGGGATGGAAGGACATTTGCCGCTGCAGCAAGAAGATGGCGGAGGCTCAGCTGGGGATGGCCTCCCAACATGGGGTGCCCATCGCACCATGACCCCCCTGATGTTCCGGATCCTGGCGTTGGCCTACCCGGAGTTGGATGGGCGCTTGAGGACATCACAGCAGACACAAGGGGGTGAGTACAACCTCATTCTGCGGACTTTGTGTGCAGTGGAGGGGTCTGGGTGGGGGAGGTGGGCTGTGGGTGTCCCTAGGCCAGGGCGAGTTAGGTAGGCAAGGCCCCTCCGTAATGTAGGCCATGTGGCACTCAACCCCACCTCAGCAGAGTGCCAAGTTGAGGTATAGTTGCCCCTGTGGCATCCATGTGCGCAGATGTCCACCATTGACATGTAGGCCATATCCCAGAAATTGCATGTGCAGAGGTCAGGAGCACGGCATAATGCAGGGGGCTGCTGCGTCTGTCTTGTCCGCCAACGGTAGCGGCATGCCATGCATTAAAACTCTCTTTCTTCTGTCTCCCCCCCTTTTCCTGCTCTACCTGTCCTTTTGTACATCAGCATCATCAGGCGGAGGTACAGTGGCACCGGAGCACGAGGGAGCTGCATCCCACATGGCCATGGAGGGCCACACCACAGACTCTGAATGCACCAGTGGGACGGAGGGCGTGGGGAGCTTCACGTCGGCCACCGGATCACCAACCAGTGACACGGACTCTGTGCGCCCCACTTCTACAGGTACAGCCGCCACATCCCCTACCAGCACCGCCCTCCCAGCAGCCCCTCAGCGTTCGCCCCGTGCCCGCTCACCCAGGAGGGTGGGCATCACCTTCGCCCCAGGCACCTCAGGCCCTGCCCCAGTCACCTCTGCTTCCCTCAGTGAGGAGGCCATTGACCTCCTCAGGTCACTCACTGTTGGGCAGTCTACCATTGTGAATGCCATCCAGGGTGTAGAAAGGGAGTTGCAACACGGTAATGCATTCCTGGAGGGCATTTATTCTGGTCAGGCTGTCTTCAGCGAACCCTGCAATCTCTGGCCTCAGCACTGATGGCAGCCATTGTCCCTGTGTCTAGCCTCCCCCCTCCAACTTCCTCCACCCAGGCCCAATCTCCTGTACCCCAGCCCATCCCAAGCACACCTACAGACCAGCATGCACACAAGTCAGCACACACAAGTAGCTCAAGCAAACATAGGCACCACACACACCACAGGCACTCACGCAAGTCTCACCCACATACAGACACAGCAACATCCACTGTCTCCACTGTGTCCCCCTCCTCCTCTTCTCCCTCCCAGTCTCGTCTACACACACACCTGCATGCACCACATCTACAGGCACTAGGACTCGCACCAGGACACCCAGCACTACAAGCCGCTCACCTGCACTCACCACCTCCACTGCCATTTACACATCCCCTGTGTCCTCTCCCAGTGTGTCTGTGACGCCCACTCCCAAAGTACACAAACGCCGGCAATCACTCACCCAACATCCATCCACCTCACAACAGCCTCCAGTATCTGCACTCAAAACACCTAAAGTGACACCTCCTACAACCACCTCCTCTTCCTCCACTCCCAGACCCCCTCCAGCTACCCATCCCAGTGTTCGTCAGAAACTATCCCTATGTCAAATTGACCTTTTTGCCCCCACCCCCCCTCCAATTCATCAGTCCCGTTGTAGCGCCTCAGCCAAAAAGCCTCCAGTACCAGTGGTGCGTGTTCCAGGTTTTTGGAGTGCAACGGCCACCAGGGCAGGCAGTAGGACCCAGAGCCAAGGCACTGGCAGCCCACCCCCTGTAAAGGCTCTAAGATTGGAGAGTGGACGATGGGACCGTCTTAAGACTCCTGGTGGGACAACAAGTGACATGGGATCGAAGGGGATTGGTGAGTCAGCTGTAACTCCAACAAAGGTGGGGAAGGTCCAGAGGAAGTCTACCCAGCCTGTTGTGAGTGTCACGGCGGAGAAGTGCGCCATCATTACCGGCAGTCCAGACACAACCGCCAGCACCGTCGTCACTGGTCCAGAGACCGCCGCCAGAGTCACAGCCCAGGAGGGCACAAATATCGTCACTGGTCCAGAGACCGCCGCCAGAGTCACAGCCCAGGAGGGCACAAGTATCGTCACTGGTCAGGAATCCACCGCCGGAGTCACAGCCCAGGAGGGCCCAAGTATCAACACTTGTCAGGAGACCACCGCTGGAGTCACAGCCCAGGAGGGCACAAGTATTGTCACTGGTCCAGAAACCACCACCGGAGTCACAGCCCATGAGGGACCAGGATGCCACAGCCCCGCTGGGCAATGATGGAACGTCATGCCACACACCAATGCCCAGTGTAGAGATCGTCATGCCACACACCAATGCCCAGTCTAGAGATCGTCAAGCCACACACCAATGTCCGTATCAGAACCGCCATGGCAAAGCACCGCTGAACAGGTCAGACAGAGCAAAGGCAAGCATCGCTGAACAGGTCAAAGACCGCCATGGCAAAGCACCGCTGAACAGGTCAGACAGAGCAAAGGCAAGCACCGCTAAACAGGGCAAAGACCGCCATGGCAAAGCACCGCTGAACAGGGCAAAGACCGCCATGGCAAAGTACCGCTGAACAGGGCATGCACCGTGTAGGACTGAATGGACCGCCACATCAGGCATCCTTATCCCATGTGCAGCTGGGACAGTCACTTTCACAGGGAGACTCATCCAGTCTGGGCACCAGTCCCCCTCCAGAACCAGTGGAGACCTGCATCTACTTGAGAGACTGTGGCTTTGCACCCCCCAGGATGTAACAGTGGGCAAACCACCCACTGTAGAGACTTGAGAGACTGTGGCTTGACACGCCCCATGATGGTACCGTGGGTAACCTACCCACTGTAGAGACTTGAGAGACTGTGGCTTGGCACTCCCCAGGATAACGCAGTGGGCAAACCACCCACTGTAGAGACTTGAGAGACTTTGGCTTTGCACTCCCCAGGATACATCAATGGGCATGGAGCCCCGTTGTGGATCTGGCTTCGCATTCATCTGGCTGAGGTGCCCCCCCTTCCCTTCCCCCTGAGGTGCCTGTAGTATTTCTATCTGATGCCCCGGCAGTGTTCTCTCTGATTTTGGTCAGGTATCTATTGTGGGCCTCGCCCATGCATTTTTGGACTGTTGGTGCACGGACATTGTTGTGTACATATCTGCACTACTTCTCGGATTGTATGTCTAAATAAGAGTGATTTTGAGATATTTATCTGTATATTGTTGTATGACATGTATATTGGCACATTACAATGTTTGACCGAATTTCGCATTGTCTTTGCATTCTTCTGGGGGGATTGTGGGTTGTTACTGTGATTTTTGTGACTGCATTGGTGTGTATGTTGTATAATGCGAGGGTGGGGGTGGGGGTGTTTGGTGGGTGTCCCCCTGACTTTTGCCTCCCCCCTCCCCGTGTTGTAGATGCAGTACTCACTGGTATCTTCTGTGCCTACGTAGCTGTTGGTTGTAAAGGAGAAGAAAAACAAGGGCAGGTAGGATTTGTAATTCCGGCTCCATGGTGTCCTCCTTCCTCGTGGGATGTGCTAAGGTGAGCGTTTTCCCATTGCAGCAACTGTTTCCGCCGTGTTTTTATCCACGGTGAATCTACCCCGGAAAAGTGGCGGATTGCCGGGTTGTAATAGTGTGGGCTGTACATTGTCTGCCGCCTATCTGTTGGCGGTAACCGCCGTGCTGCTTGTCTGTACCGCTGTGGCGGGCGGTGTGTTAAAGTGGCTGTCTTTGTTGGCGGTTTCCGCCAGGGTCATAATTCCCTTTTTTTGTCCGCCGGCCTGTTTGCGGTATTACCGCACCTTTAACACCGTCCGCCAGGGTTGTAATGACCACCTTTATGTCACTTTTCAGTGATATTTCTACATTTACTTATTGCATCTTTGATCGTTTTGACCTGCATTTATCAGATTAATACTATATATATTTATAAACACTGTGGTGTATTTTTGTGGTGCTATATGGTATTTGTGTATGGTTTATTGCACAAATACTTTACACATTGCCTTCTAAGTGAAGTCTGACTACTCAGTGCCAAGCTACCAGAGGGTGGGCACAATATAATTTGGATTGTGTGTGACTTACCCTGACTAGAGAGAGGGTCCTTGCTTGGACAGGGTGTAATCAGACTGCCAACCAAAGACCCCATTTCAAACAGCACCCAGAGAGGAAGGACATTTAGAATGCAGACAGGTGTGTCCACCCTTCAGATCAGTCCCACCGCTACAATGAGTTGCTGATATGGACACAACATTTAGAAACCTGACATCTTGGTACTGGCAGATTTAGAAACTCTGGGGCAGTGTTCTGTCCAGTTCCCACATTGGCTACTACCTTTCACTCCCCTTAACGCTACCTAAATTGAGTATATAGGGGACCCCTTGGTATGGATCCCCAGATCTTTACTGGACAAAAAGGAAGGAGTGGATAAGAAGTCTGCTGAACCCGAGAACCGGCCAGCGTGACTGACTTAGCGTCAACCCCACCAGCCTGCCTGCTGCACCTGACCCTCAAGGAGCAACTGACCTTTCCTGCCACTGCAGCATCCAAGAACCAAGGAGAGTAGCCAGTGCTTCACAAATCACCAAGAAGAACTTCCTTGGAGCCGAGACGCTGCTTCCCTGCATCTGCAGGCACCAAAGAAAGTACTGTGAGGACCGGGACTGCCAAAAACTCAACGCTGGACATCAGCACTGCACCAGAGCCACCTAGCCTTAGCTGAGGTTGGCCAACGGTGTCAGTGTGGCCCCCATGCCCTCCAGAAACGAAGCCCACCTTGAGTTCATTCACTGTGGACTTCCTGACGGATTCTGCAGCCTGTTTCTGCAGACCCCCCTCCAACGGCAAGTAACTCCAGCACCCGACCCAATGCAAAAAGACACCACTGCACCCGATACCCACAGCCCGAGGAGGAGTATACCAATGGTGCCCCATGTGTCCGAGAACCTCAAGGGTCAAGCCCCTCTGTGGGTTCACCCGAACTGACATTCCAGTCCCAGCTTGCAGCAACTTTGTGACCAAACCGTTTCCCGTTGAAGTGAATGGGACACCTGACACCTCTGCTTCCAGAAGCCCCAGAGTCCCCCAAGGTCAACTATTGGTGTGACCTTGGACCTTGCCACATGCTCACCTCAAGTCGAGAAGAACATCCCTGTAAGTCATTGCTGAGTGCCCATATGAAGTGTCTGTTTCTTTCCAATAGGATAACATTAGGGCACCTGAGGCTGAAAAGCCCATCCGTGTCCGGACGCCTCAGTGCCTCCCAAAGTGAACTGTTGGTTCGAATATGGACCTTGCCCCATACTCACCCAATTCTGATAATCTTGGTATCAAAAGTTATATAGAAGTACATATTATTTTTTATGAATTGATGTTGGATTTCTTTATTGAGTGTGTGTCTCACTTACTAAGTGTGTGCATTACAAGCTTAGCACTACCCTCTGATATGCCTTGCTGCTCATCCACACTATGACAAAAGAGCATTTGGGGTGTCATTCATGCCTCTGTAATTCCTTTGGGGTCTGCTTGGACTCTTCACACAGTGAACCTCTTTTTGGTCCACTATATAAAGAGCCAGCTTCCTACAGAAGGTTTATAGCAACTATAAAAAAAAAAACGTTCTAACAGTTAGTAATCAAGGGCATAGTTATGGTGAGCATGGAAGGGCAGATGCAAAATGTCTCTTCTGAAACCACCTGCCAAATTCGGCCATATTTAGCTTGATTTTGACTCTTTTCCCTCATTAGTGCTGTGTGGTATTATGGGGTGCCTGCTGGGATCTACTTCCTGGTGACTGATGAACCCAAAGGAGATGAAAGGGCATGAAACTCTTCATAGCTGACAATGGCAATCAAGCAGCAACGAAAAGGATTTTAAGGCTTACAATAAGGAGGATTGCTTGATTTTGGGATCAAACATGGCATACCCACACTAGGTAGGTGTCCCTGCCACCTCAATGGACCATGTCTGAGAAGCCCGAATCGGTGAGTAGAGCCACTGCTGGGGTGGTCCAGTGGTGGAAAGGCATTTAGCTCAACCAAAGTAAATGCGGTGGTACCAGTATGTGTCAAAGACACGTCTAGTGGGGGAGATGGCACAGAGCACTGGAGGGCTCCTTAGGCACCAGGAAGAGCCCCAGGTCCTGCCTTTGAAATCCAGTGGGAAACAGTAAGGAGATCCACTAACATGCAGAGGACCAGCCAAACAACATGCACTTTATTCTGAACCAGTAGAGACTTGCAAAAGCCAATTACTTAAGTCAAAGTGACACAAGCAACAAAGCGCCCTAAAAGTACCAGGTCCTGACCTTGTATAAAATGTTTTCCTGGGCCTATTGATGAGATACCTCGACTACTTCTCTACTGGGGGGCAATTTATATTGCTGTATGGCAGAGCCAGAAAGAACATCACACCTAAGATTGGGGGGAATATGGGTGCTACAGCCCAATCTCCACCCTCAGCATCGATACTGAAATCTACAGAAAGAATTTGGTGAAGAGGCAATATCCTCCTTCAGCTATTATATCTGTATCAGTTAAGGTACATGGGTCTTCGCCAGGTGAATAACTACTTCAAGAAGTTGGCCCATTTGACTGATGTAGCTTCCAGGCTAATAGATGAGATGCTGATCCTCTCCCTTTATGTTGAGTAGGCCTTCAGTATGTTAACTATGGACTTTCTCAAGGCAGTTTTGATTGGAGCTTTAAGAGTAAGGTGTGGGCAGGGAATGCAGAGCAAAATGCACAATTTAGAGCCAATAAGACAAACTCTGCTAAGTTGCTGATCAAGAGGGTTACGAGATAGGGGATGACCCCTTTCTATGTGCCTGTTTTTATTGTATCTGGTACCTCTTACACAAAGAATTTGGGACAACAATATGATTATTTGTATTAGAATGGGGCCAGGCACCTTTGAATTAACAATGTTTGTGGGCAGTGATTGGAATAGAAATGCAGAAGTGTAGGCACACTCTAAGCCAGAGCACCTGTTTACTACTTAGAGGTGCTGATACTCTCCTATTAAAAGTATTGGACCTCTGCTGAGAAGTGCAGTAACTCTCCCGTTAAAATTAAAGAAGTGCAGGTACTCAGAACCTACCTAATTAAAGCACTGTTTATCAATGATATCCTCATCTCCCAATCACATCTGCTCTTGTCACTCTGGTCTTGTTTGGGGAGGTAGGCCAACTTAAGAGGGTTTCAGGTCAAAAAATCAATGTACCAAAGTCAGACAACCTAAACCTTACAGTTTCCCCTAACACACTCAGGCACTGGAAGTGGCTTTTCCCCTTCAAATCTAAGTTGACATTTATAAAATATTTGTGGGTTGTTTGTGGTGAACTATTGACCTTTAGATCTCAGCAGATGGAATACTTCATTACAAACATGACTGATATCCCGTCTACCATACTGCAATCTCCATAGATTACAAACAGATCATAATATGGCGGACAGGATATCTGTCATGTTTGCGGCGTAATATTACCCTTCTTCGAGATCTAAATCAGGCCCTAAGTAAGTTATTTCATAACAGCCCAGTTGTGAGTCATGTTCTGACATTTGTGAGGGGGGAATCGGAATGCCATTGGTGGTTTCTAGACCAAGTTCTAGGAGGTTGGTCAACTTGGAACTTCAATGAATAAAGAGAAGTTATGGAGTAGGAAAGTTAGCCGACTTTATAGATTTTAGTATGTGATAGAGACTATTGGATGCAAGTAGTACAAGACGTGGCTTGGCATGTTGGCCTTTCCCCTTTAGGAATTCAGACTTCCAATTTCCAGCCTGAACAGAGGGAGAGCAATCAATGTAATAAATTGCAGACCTTATTAGCAAAGGCACAATTACTTATTTCAAGCAAATTGAACAAGACTTTGACATAGGAGAAAGAGAACAGCTGCACTATACCCTCTTATGCCATTGTGAGTTGTACCATTCTATCAAGGTAGGAACTTCAAGAGAACTGACCCATTTAGAAAAAAACATCTGCCAACAGACAGACCAAGACCTGACATCAAGACTGTATCACAATATTTGCAGGCAATACAACAAACCTTCAAATGGAATTTACAGTGCACCTGGAAGAGATAAATCATCATTTTCAGTCATACAGACGTTGCTGAATTTATACATGATACTTCCATTGGAGCTGCTAATAGCAAAGGGAACTGAGCTTGAAGCCATTGTGCAGATGGCATTATTCCCCTAGATCTTACTCATGTTGGAAGGATTGTGGAGCAAGTGACTTAATATCTCATTATGTGCAATTACCCTAAATTCATCTGTTACTGGTTGGAGATCTTAGGTGATATAACCCCAAATCACAGGCACCATGGTCTCTTCATTAGAGCTTAGCACATTACTGGGTTGATGCTTGACCTGAACTCATATCTAGGGAACTGTTATTGATGTTACAACTTGTGGCTAAGCAAACATTCCTGGGAAAATGGCGAAATGCGAGAATCTGCTGATGGTTTTAGCCTGGTACCATAGATTATGTTTTGTATTGGGAATAAAAAAGGTCCCATATAATAATATTGCTGATAACAGGAGGATTTTCTAAAAACAATGAACCCCATGAACATTTTTCTCAGGAGAAGCTAGATCACTCAAGAGTCTAAGAACTTTTACGGTGCTCAGGTTACCACACCAATAGGAAATTTGAGATTGATGAAGCTCACTGCATAGACTCGCATATGCAGTGACTTGCATTGTAAACCAAACTAATCTAAACTACAACAAGTAATATTTAAAGTGTTACATCTCACCTCCTCATAATGATATGTGAAGCTGTCAGGGAAATTTCATACATAATGGTGGAAGGAAATAAAATCTATTTACACAAACACTTTGCAAAATAAACTGTTGCATTACATTAGCACTTATGGTTAACATGTATGGATAAAATATGCAATAAAAAGAGATATTGGCTAGGAATGATGCAAAGGACCACATGGAGGAAGCATTGTACTGTGAATTTGTTGGAATGGAGAGGGCAGCAGCAAAGATTGCATTAATTATTTTATAGGCATTTGTGTTCCATTAAAAATCATTAAACATGTATTGAACCATGAAAGACTTGTGTGTCTCCATTAAAAAGCTTCTTTACAAATGGTTATCAGCAGATTTTGAAATAGAAATGGTGCATATAATAAAGATTTTGGCTCTTATTATGACATTGGCGGTAAATGCCGCTTACCGCCACACTGACGTCCGCCAACATACCGCCATGGTGGCGGATATCCGTTCGTCATATTATGACACACAAAGTGGCGGTACCAACACCCATACCATTACGCCACCAGAACAACGCCCACAACATTGTGACCCACGAATCACCACGGCGGACATTCATTGGCAGTAAATCATTGGCGGTACATACTGCCGCACTCAAAATGAACACCCACAAACAAAACTACACTACATTGGGAAATCCTAAAAACACACACCTGATATTCATACACACACCACACCCACAAACCCACACCACTATAAATCACACTCACACACATTACCCCCCCCTTTGCCAACACCAAAAGACTGCAAGAATTAGCCACCGACATCACAGAGACAACTACACACACCACTTACACCCATACATCCCTCACAAACCCCACATCACACACCTCACCACACTACTCAACTCACTCTCACCAACACACAACATACAACACCCATGGAACCACAAAGGCACCCCCGTTTCACTGAGGAGGAGTTAAGGGTCATGGTGGAAGAACCTGTCAGGGTACAGCCACAGCTATTTGGAGCACAGGTACAGAAGATTTCCATTGCCTGAAAGATGGAGATATGGCAGAGAATCGTGGACAGGATGAATGCCGTGGGACAGCACCCAAGAATAAGGGACGACATCAGGAAGAGGTGGAACGACCTACGGGGAAAGGTATGTTCCATAGCAGCAAGGCACCAGCTCACCATACAGAGGGCTGGCGGTGGACCCCCACCTCCTCCCCCATAGCTCACAGCAAGGGAGGAGCAAGTACTGGCAATACTGCTTCCTGAGGGACTCACAGGAGTAGCCGGAGGACTGGACACTGTTAAGTCAACATTTACTACATATCACACATCCCCATACCTGCATGCCATCTCACACCCTCACCCTCACTTACATCAGTCCTCTCCATCCCACGCACGGCACCTACACATATGACTAAACCCAATGCCAAGCCCTGCATGCTATACCAATGCATGGACAGCCCTCCCAGCCCTGCATGGACACCCACCACAAAAGCATGCACAGCATAGGGAAACTAACAATCACACTATACATCACCATACACAAACAAAAGGTGGCATGGCAACAGCAACCATAGAGGGGAAGCCAGGGATGTACGATATGTCATACACATGAAGCATAATACATCATTTACATCCCCACAGGTACCTAAGCCAATGTCAGTGGAAAGGAGGTGCCACGACTATCCAGTCCCCCAACAGAAGATGCACCCAGTGATGACAGTAACTCTGGACTTCTGGATCTGGATGACCTACATGGCCCATCAGGTACCACTGGACAGCCTGTCACCCAAGCCCACTCACAGACCACCACAGAGCCTCCCCCATCAGGATCAGACACCACAGCACCCACCCAGCATACCCACACCTCTGTCCTCAGGATACATCAATCAGCAGTGTGCCCACCTATACAGGGACCCCAGGCCACACCTCTTCCCCAAGACAATCATGGACCTGGGGTCAGTGGCAGTGGGCACACCATTCAGGGGACAGGGGCACAGGCCAACAGGGCCACTGGGAGGGCTGCTGTGTGCAAGGGGGAGGACAGGACCAGGGAACCAATTCTCCAGGAGGCACTCTCCAAGATCCTGGGAGCCTACCAACATTCCCAGGACATGATGGGCCAGATCCTAGACAACGTGCAGAAGAGGTGGCTGCAGGAGGGACAGTATCAAGGGATCAGGGAGGATTTGCAAGCCATCAACACCACCCTGATTTCCATAGCAGGAATGCTGGCAGACATGGCCAACATCATGAGGGAGGCAACAGCACACCAGTGGGCCCCTACCACTAGCCAGTCCATCGACCAGCCCCTCCACTTCCACTGGTGCTAGTGGGCAGGAGGCCCTACCACTGGTCCCACAGGCCACCAGCATCCCTCCTCCTGCAGAAGGCGAACCACCCTGCAAAAGTTCCCTACGACCCAGACAGAAGCAAGAGACACTTGCCAAGAACACCGCCAGGAAATGAGACTCTCCTGATCATACCCCTTGTGTCCCACACTGTCACCTTGTCCACTTTGAACTGCCTTTGCTCCCCTTCCTATGGCCCCTTGGACACTGTACCTGTGCTATAGACAGACTGGAACAATACCCTGGACTTTCCTCCATCATCACCCCATTTCATTGCACTTTCCCCTCAATTGCTTAGCGCTACAACAAAAACCCTTGGACACAACTCGACTACTTCTATGTCCTGTGTTGAAAATGTGTATTCATGGAAACAGTTTCATGCATTGCAAATGTACTGTACATTGTGAGAGCACAGAAAGTATGACATGTGGCTTGCTGTAGTCAGCACATTAGTACACAGTTGTGATATCACCAACATCTGCAAAATGACAAACCATAGGTGACAGTAAGTAGAGGTAAAAGGAAGTGAATGCCATCATGCCACAGCCACACAGAATACACCAATAGTCATAGAAATGTTTAAACTGCAATGTCCCACCTGTGTGTCATTGGAAGTACTGACAGGCAACTGATGTTCTGTGGTCCTCATCCTCATCCTCAGCCTCTTCAACCTTACTGTCAGCAGGGTCTACTGCTGCCACAGGGGCATCTCCAGTCTCCTCCTCCTGCAGAAAAGGTACATGGCATCTGAGGGCCAGGTTGTGCAACACACAGCATGCCACTACTATCTGGCAGACCTTCTCGGGAGAGTAGCACAGGGATCCTGTCAAATGGAGGCACCTGAACCTGGCCTCAGGAGGGCGAAGGTCCTCTCGATGATTCGTCTGGTTCACCCATGTGCCTCATTATAACAGTCCTCTGCACCTGTCCTGGCATTCCTCACAGGAGTCAGCAGCCCAATAGGTTTGGGTAGCCAGAGTCACCTGCAAGTATTGAGGGACAACATTTAGCCACACACAATCCTATGGGGTTGACACCAGAGGCATACACTAATCTACAGTGGGTGGGGACCAAGGCTCACCTATTAGCCACACCCTGTGCCTCTGTAGTTGGGCCATCAAATTTGCGATGCTGCTATTCCACATGACAAAGGCATAATGCACCGTCCCAGGATACTTAGCATTGACGTGGGAGATGTAATGGTCAGCTTGGCACATCATCTGCACATTTACTGAGTGGAAACTCTTACGATTCCTGAACACCTGTTCATTCTGGTGGGAGGGGGACTAACACATTGGGGGTCATTACGACCTCGGCGGTCTTTTCAAAAGACCGCAGAGGCCGCGGGAGACAGAATACCGCCATTGCTGGTGGTATTTCTGTCTCCCTATTATGACATTTCCGCTGGCCCAGCGGAAATGTCACATCAACATTGCAGCCGGCTCGTAATAGAGCCAGCGGCAATGCTGACGTGCAGCGGGTGCAGTAGCACCCATCGCACACTTGACTGCCCGAAATTCGGGCAGTGAAATGCGCGACGGGCTATGCCTGGGGGCCCCTGCACTGGCCATGCCAAGTGCATGGGCAGTGCAGGGGCACCCCCAGTCCCCTTACCGCTGGCCTTTCCATGGTGGTGTGTACCGCCATGGACAGGCCGGTGGTCGGGGACTCATAATCCCCAGGGCAGCGGTGCTGGCACCGCTGCCCTGGGGATTATGACCGCCAGGTGGAATCCTGGCGGGAAAGTGGAGGGGCCGGCGGTATGGGCGTGGCAATTTCGCCACGGTCATAATTGCTGGCGGAATACCGCCAGCCTGTTGGCGGTGTTACCGCCAACATACCGCCGGCCGCCAGGGTCGTAATGACCCCCAATATGTGTCCCGTCAATCGCACCAATAATTTTGGGGATATGTCCCATTGCATAGAATCCGGCCTTCACAGTGGCCAAATCTCCCACCTGGCGGAAAGCTATGTAGCTGCACACGTGTTTTACCAGGGCAGACAAAACTCTTGCCACCACAATTGAAAACATTGGCTGTGACATTCCTGCTGCCATCCCATTGTCACTTGGAAAGAACCAGTTGCCAGGAAATGGAGCACTGATAGAACTTGCACAACAGGGGGGATCCCAGTGGGATGATGGATAGCTGGTATCAGGTCAGGCTCCAACCGGGAACACAGCTCTGTGATTGTGGCCCTGCCAGTCTATAGGAGAGTATTATATGCCTCTCCTCCAGTGTAGTCAAGTCCACCAGAGGTCTGTAAATGGGGGTATGTCTCCACCTCCTATTCATCTGCAGCAGTAGGTATCTAAGGGATGCAAGAGTGAGTAGACTGTCACAATTAGAAAAACAAAACCACAACTGCAGTCCACATAATGCACTTATGTATTGGGACAGTGTAAATGGCAAAGTATATGCCATTCTAATCTGTGACGCAGTAATTGTCGATAGGCCTGTTCCCCCCCACCAAAATGGCGACTGCCTATCCTGTATGGAGGGACAAGTGGAAGTGAGGTAATTACGCCAACGTTGGGCATCGGGTGGAAGGCGGTTTTCCACAGCCGTGCAATTTCTCATTGGATAATATGGTTAGGTATGGAATACAGTGGCCAATGAGGATCTACGCCGGAGGAGACGGTGTACACCTTCAGGGACGGGACCGCCATCTTCTATTTGATACCTCACTTGTTTCCTGACCTTCAACAGGAGAGCACCTGCACTGCGTGTGCTGCTGTCACCTGAGTCTGGAACCTACCATGGCCTCTGTGACTAGGGAAAGGGTCCCAGCCTTCACTTCGGAGGAGTTGGAGCGAATGGTGGATGGGGTCCTACCTCAGTACAGACAGCTGAATGGGCCTCCAGACCCACAGGTGAGTACATTTTTGGCACAATGCATGTGGGAAGGATGCATGGAGGTGTGTGTGCAAGCATCGAGTAAGGGGGTGGGGGAATGTCTAGTGGCAGTGTACATGTTGTTTCCTGGGCTATGTGTGTGCCAATGGTGATGGAAACGATTATGGTGGGCCGTTTGTCTAATGGTGTTCTCCTGTCTGTACTGCCTCTGCAGGTCAGCACCCATCAAAAGAAGGGAATATGGTGTGCCATTGCCAAGGACATGCGGCCCCAGGGGGTCTATGGCAGGCGGAGCACCCACTGTCGGAAACGGTGGGAGGACCTGAGATGCTGGGCCTGGAAGACCATGGAGGCCCAGCTGGGGATGGCCTCCCAACAAGGAAGGGGTGCACGTCGGACCCTGACCCCCCTGATGGCCTGCATAATGGCGGTGGCCTTCCCTGAGCTGGATGGGCGCTTGAGGGAATCATAGCAGCCATAAGGGGGTGAGTACAGTGGGTACAAATACATAATTTGGCTGGTGGGGTGGTGTCCGGGTGGTGGATGTGTGTTAGTGGGTGCCCCCAAGGCCGGGCCAGACATTGCAGCATGGGTCAACTGAAAGGTAATGGGTGAATGGCACATACAGGTAACCTAGCTTGTTAGCAGTCCATTTCAGCCAGGGCGTCGTGGATCCCAGGAGTGCTGCAGTTGGCAGTGTGTGGTCCTCATCTTGCCTTAGTGACTAGCCATTTCACTGGTAGTGCAATGCATAGTGCTTAGGCCTGTTCCCTGTGTATGACAGTGATATGCATGCCAATAGTTTTGTTGGTGCAGCCATTGACCCAGTGTTACCTTTGTCTCCCCCCCTTTCTTTTTTTTCATCCTGTCCTTGTGTGCATTACCATCATCTTGCGGAGGAGCAGGGGCACCGGGTTGAGCTGCATCCCACAGGACCCAGGAGGCAGAGTCCACCGATGCAGAGGGAACCAGTGGAACGGAGGGCGAGGGGAGCACCACGGCGGAGACTGGAGGAGACAACACAGACTCAGATACCTCCTCCAGTGGAAGCTCCCTGGTGGTGACAGACACCTCTGTGACCACCCCAGCTGCAGGTACAGCCTCCACCCCCGTACCACCACTGCCCTCCCAGTAGCCCCTCGGTGAGTTGCCCGTGCCCGCTCACCCAGGAGGGTGGGCATCTCCTTCGCCCCAGGTACCTCAGGCCCTGCCCTAGTCAGCCCTGCTGCTCTGAGTGAGGAGGCTATTGACCTCCTGAGATCCATCCCTGTAGAGCAATCAACCATTGTGAATGCCATCCAGAGGCTGGCATCCCAGATGCAGCAAAGCATTCCTGGAGGGCATTCACAAAGGACTGGCGGACCAACAGAGATCGATTCAGTCTCTGGTCTCATCTCTGATGGCAGCCATTGTCCCTGTTTCTATCATCCCCTCCTCCAACTTCCACTTCCCAGTCCCATTCTCCTCAACCCCAACCCATCCCAGGCACACATCCAGATGAGCATGCACACAAGACAGCACCCAAGAGTTGCACAGGCAAACACAAACACCACACTTCATCCCACAAGCACTCACGCAAACACCATACAATTGCAGACACGACAACATCCTCTGCCTCCACTGTTTCTCCCTCCTCCCTCCCACTCATACCTGCATGCACTACATCAACATCCACCACCAGCATCACCACACCAAGCAACACACACACCTCACTAGCATATACCTCCACAAAATCCATCCACTTGTCCCCTGTGTCTTCTTCCACTGTATCTGTCCCCCCTCCTAAAGGAAACAAACGTAAGCACTCAGACACCCAACAGCCATCCACCTCACACACGCACATTGCCCATGCAACTGCACCCAAGTCCAGCAGACGTACACCTCCAACAACCACTCCCTCAGCCTCCATTCCCATCCCTCCTCCTCCCACTGTCCCTAAGAAGCTTTTCCTTGCCCAACTTGACCTCTTCCCTCCCCCTCATCCCTGTCCTGCCCATAGAACCAGGGTGCCAACCAACCAGCCCAGCACCTCAGTCAAACAGTCCACCAGGACAGCGGAGGGACCTCCTAGTCGTGGAGGCAGGACTGTGAATGATTCCACTCTAACAGCCATAAAGGTGAAGGAGCGCACAACACCTACAGCCAGGAAAGGGAAGGAACCCACAAGACCTACAGCCAGGAAGGGGAAGGAGCCCACAACACCTACAACCAAGAAGGGGAAGGAGCCTACAACACCTACAGCCAGTAAGGGGAAGGAGCACACAACACCTACAACCAGGAAGGGGAAGGAGCCCACAACACCTACAGCCAGAAAGGGGAAGGAGCCCACAAAACCTACAGCCAGAAAGGGGAAGGTGCCCGCACCTCTTGCCATGGAGGGAATGAAGCCCTCAACTCCATCAGGAGCTGGGAGGGTGAAACCGCCATCACCTGTGGTCACAGGGCCCTCACCGTCAGCAGAGGCAGGCAAGGAGGCACCATCACCTGTTGCTACAGAGCAGGCCTCACCACCAGCGGAGGCAGTGCAGCTATCACCGCCAGCAGAGGCAGGCCGGGAGGCACCATCACCTGTTGCTACAAAGCAGCCCTCACCACCAGCAGAGGCAGTGTAGCTATAACCACCAGCATAGGCAGGTCAGGAGGCACCATCACCTGTTGCCACAGTACAGCCATCACCACCAGCAGAGGACATGTAGGCCACACTCCAGGGACTGCTGCACAAGGAGCCCCCTCCAGAACCAGTGGGCATGATCCCCAGCTCATAGACTGTGACCTTGCACTCCCCAGCAATGGAACACAGGCATGGAGCCCCTTCCAGAACCAGTGGGCATATTCCCCAGCTCAGAGACAGTGACCCTGCACTCCCCAGCAATGGTACATGGGCATGAAGCCCCCTCCAGAACCAGTGGGCATGTTCCCCAGCCCAGAGACTGTGACCTTGTACACCCCAGCAATGGTACATGGGCATGGAGCCCCCTCCAGAACCAGAGGGCTTGTTCCCCAGCTCAGAGACTGTGCCCATGCACTCCCCAGCAATGGTACATTGGCATGGATCCCCCTCCAGAACCAGTGGGCATGTTCCCCAGCTCAGAGACTGTGACCTTGCACTCCCCAGCAATGGAACCTGAAGCCCCATCTGGAACCAGTGGGGAAGTTCCTGTATTCGGCTGAGGTGTCCCCACCACCATCCCCCTGAGGTGCCTGCCCACTTGCAAAATTATGCCCCTGCAGTGTTCTCTGGATGATGTTGGTATACAAGTTGGGCATTGGACTGTGTCCAGTGGCCTTGTGTGCCCTTATGACTTTGGACTGGGATTTGGCCCTTTGTGAACGTTTGTATATAATTGGTTTGTGTTGTGGGTTTTGCTATGCTAATACATTTTCTGTGCATCAGTACTCTGGTCCTTGTGTTATTCTCCTGTGTGCCATCGGTTTACGTCTGCAGCTGGTTGTGCGTATGGTGTGTGTGTCGGGTGTGTGTTTTGCATTTTTGTGTCACTCTTGTTTTCCTCCTTCCCTCACTTGTGTGCTAGGCGGCTGTACTCACTGTTGTCATCTTCGTTGGCGTTGGTGTTCCAGGTGGAGCATCACGTAGTAGATCATCGTGAAGACTTGCAGTTCGGGCTCCATGGCGGAGTTGTTCTTCCCTGTGTCTCCGATGGTGAGCCCTTTCTCTTCTGAGCTCAGTTTCCACCAGGCTTTTGATGGCATTGGTACTGCACCAGAAAAGGTGGTGGATTCGTATGTCATGGTATGGTGGGCGGTACTTTATCTTCTGCCATGGCTGTTGGCGGCTACTGCTGTGGTGAGTGTTGTTTCCGCCCTGGCGGTTGGTGTGGTACATTGCCTGTCAATGGGAGTTATCACCGCCATGGTTATAATTTGGTGGTACTTACTGCCAGCCTGTTGGTGGTATTACCGCCACTTTATCACTCACTGCCAGGGTCGAAATGAGGGCCTTAGTCACATAGGAGGATTGGCCCATTTCTGTAGAAGCTACCTCACTGAAGAAAGTACAGCTCTCTAAGAGATAATAACAATTTGGAGGCATCTACATTGCATTTAACCCTTCCTTTTTTTTTTTTACTAAAATTCTTTTTATTGGATGCATGAGAAACTATTCATTACACAAAGGTAAGAAGAAAAACTCCTATAAGGTACAATACAATACAATATATTAGGGATAAAGTGCTTTGTGCCTTAATACATACATATAAATGCAAAAATGCATATTATATCACCGGTGGAAGTAGCTAACCTGTGTAAATCCTAAGCAAAACAGAGCAAAATAGAACAAACCCCCACTTATATGTAAATTGCTAATTATGTAATTATTTATTTATTTATTCCCAACCTCCATTTATTCAGTAATTACCAACTGCCTAGAATTGACCCAGTCTCCGAGCAGCCCCCATATTACCTGCCCCTTAGGTCTAGCCTTCCTCCCCTTACGCTGGTATAATGCTATATCTAGATGATATATAGAAAGGAAGCGTCCCAACCATTGCTGAAATGATGGGGGTTGTTGGTCCAGCCATGCGGTAGCTATACATAATCGATAGACAGCCATTGACAAAAAAAAATAAAAGACTTTTGTGCTGCAGTTCCTGCCACCTCTGATACTCCTAAAACCAAAATGTCCTGAGTGAGTTCCAAATCATGTTTTACAACCTCTTTTAAAAAAATGTAATCAGTCGCTTTAGTGAATCTATTTTTATACAAGTAGCAAACATATGTATGAGATCTACCCCAAAAGCCTGACATCTCGGGCAGTGCGTCCCCTCCGTCCTCCCCCACTGAGCTATTTTAGATGGAGTAAAATATAAATCATATATTGTTTTATAATGCTGTTTCTGCAGCACTGATGACATCAAAATAGAACAACTGAGTTCAAGGGATTCACAAAATGTAGCATCTCAGATATTTAAGCAAGCGTCCCACTTCTCGCTATATTTCTTAAGATTGTTGAGCTGCTCTGATACAAATATTGAGTAGAATGAACTTATTGACAACTGAGCTCCACCTGTTATCATTTCCATGAGGGGGCTCTTTGCAAACCCTGCTGGCCCGCCGGTTTTCCTACATAGAAAATCTCTAACTTGCAGGTATTTAAAAAAAATCCCTTTGCTCAAGTTCATACCTCTCCCAGTGGTCCTCAAATGTTCTCATCCCAATTCCCTCAAAAAAATCTCTTAGCCTTTGAACCCCCTGTAAACTCAATTTTGCTATGCATCTATCCCTAAATATCTCTGGGAGGGAGGGATTGTTGTGAATTGGCATATACCGGTTAAACCTACTGAGTCGTGCTTTCTTTCCCCCAAGGGTTCCAGCATTTAAGAGCGGCCTCTAATACCTTAAACCGCACTTTCTTATAGTAGCTGGGCTCTAACAATGGCAACAATCCACCATTAGACATCAGGCCAATTAATAGTTCGTACATATTTGGCGAGTATCCTACCCCTGCCACACTTTCTCTACTTGTCATCAACTGGCACATATATTGGAAGGCGGCTGGCAGTTGATAAAATTTGAAATTTGGTAGGTACCATCCCCCCCTTCTCCCTACTTAGAGTCAGATATATGCTTGCTCTTTTGAACTTGCCATACACCCAAATAAATCTTATTATTAACTGATCCATTGCTATGAACCATGACTTTTTAAAGTCAAGTGAGATTGCCCGGAACAGATACAGAACCTTGAGAATGAATAGCATTTTAATCATATTGCATCGCCCCATTATGGACATGTGCAGATTGTTCCACCTACTAAAATCTTGTTTAGCTTTCCCTAAAATGGGCGTCAAATTTAGATTAACTATCTGTTCCACAGTGGAGCTAATGTCAATCCCTAAATATACTCCATAGCCACCCTTCGGGTGTCATATGTAGTGGTATACTCATTAACCACCAACTGGGTTTTATCTCTGTTCTCCAAAGTTGAATGCCATCTTTTCAATTTCCCTTAAAGCCTCTTCTGGGTTAGCTGTTACAACAGCTACGTCATCTGCATATGCTCGAATCTTGGTGTCCCATCCATAGCTACTTACTGGTGTGATAGCTAGATTCTCGTCTAGCTGCCGGAGCAGAAGGTCAATATACAGTGCAAACAATAGTGGGCAGCATGGACACCCCTTTCTAGTACCTCATCCAATTTGTATAATGTTGGATTGACCACCCATCAGAGCTTTTACTGCCATAATAAAATTGCTTCCCAGTCCATACACCCCCAGAACTTTACACAAATAATCCCAGTTGACCCTGTTGAAATCCTTTTCTGCATCGAACAAGGCCACAATCATGAGTTTTTAGTGACGTTGGTAGCATCAAACAGCGTGCTGACTCTTCTGATATGGTCAGTGGTATCTCTCGCTGGAACAAACCCCATGTCGATTCTGTGTAACTAATTTACTAATAGCAGTAGTTAAACGGGATGCAAACATTTTAGAATACATCTTGAGATAACTATTTATTAATGTAAAGGGCCTATATGAGCTAGGATTTTGCAGAGTTTTCCCCTTTTTCAGAAATACTACTATGGTAGTCATTTTGAACACGGTGGGAATTCCTGGCATGTTCATGCTGGCGGTCTTATCACAGACCGCCAGCCCCCTTGAGACCCTTGAGACCCCACCGGCTAAATAATAGACATTCCGCTGGGACGGCGGGTGGAAACACTGTTTCCGCCTGCCGGCCGAGCGGAATGCTGGGCCTGGACATTGCCGACAGCTCCACATGGACCCGTCATCAATGCCGCAGTGCGGCGGCTGCAGCGACCTGCGTGACAGGGCTGTGCACGAGGGCCCCTGAGCACCCCTTCCACCAGCCTTTCCCTGGCAGGTGAAACCACCAGGGAAAGGCTGGAGGAACAAGGGTTCTTTCACCAGAGGGCAGCGCTGCTTGCAGCGCTGCCCTGTCGGATAAAGAAATTCCAAAAATATAGAGTACACTGTTCCAAGGGTGAGAAGTAGGGAAGCATAAATATTTAGGAGCAAGAGCCATCACACATCCAATGTATAGGCTACCGTCTTGTCGGACAGTCTGATGAAGAGTGCATATATCCTGCATTCTTAATAAACTTGTGTAAAGTTGCCAGCCGCAGGAGAAATTAAAGAGGCCGGCGATTCTGCCAATAAAAATAATAAATAATAATAACAAATATACAGCCGGTCCGCGCTGTAGGACCTACCCTCCAGCAGTGCTCTCAAACAGTAAACTCGAAGCGCTGGCGGAGCAGCTTATAAGCGGAGAAGGAGGGGAAAATAACCTCTCTCCGTCGAATTTCCAGAGACACAGAAAAAAGACCAGTGGTGCCGGTGTGCATGGATATTCTCAGAGGTAACCCACAACTAGTTGGAGTCATGCATAAGCATGGCAAAAGCATCTCTTAATAAAGGATACATTGCACATCAAACTAAAAACAATGGAATAATTTGAAATATCTCTTAAATACTGACCAACAAAATAATTCCAAATAGTTCTCTGTCATCACTAGAAAAAATACTTTACACACAATGATGTATTCAGCACAAAAGGAGCAACCCTGTTACATAGCCGGCATTGAGGCAGTAGGACCATGATTACTGGAGACTGAGTCAGAAGTAAAAATACAAAATAAAAATGAAGGCTATAAGGTTTAGACCCTCAGGATCTGGTATAAGTTACTAAGAGTGACTGATCCATGGTATCTCATCATTCAATCCATGTATACTTGTACCTAATTTAAAGACCCAACGATGTTCGAGCCTAAATAGGGAGTGCAAGTTATTTGGTCTAATTTTAGTAGCTTCCAAAATTACCCACCATAAATCATCAGGACTGTGGGGAGCTTCTAAAAAATGCACACAGAGTTTAGTAGTGAGACGCCCACAGCTGATGTTACTCCGGTGTTCATTAATTTTTACTTTGACTGGTCTAGTGGTCATACCAATGTAACGTAGACCACAGAGGCAAGGGATCATATAAATACAAGTGTTACAATTAGTATGTTTTGTAAGACGCCATCTTCCGATAGGTTCCAAATCAAGCGTCTCCAGATGCTTAGTCAGGGGGCAGACGTTACATTAGCCACATGGATAATGACCTACCACTGGAGGGAGGTTCCACAGAGTCGTTTGGTTGGAATTATCACGGTCAGCTGGCGGGCGAGTATGAACCACCATGTCTTTGATGTTAAAAGTTCTCTTGAATGCAAACAATGGTTTAGGGCTACAGATACCACCACTGCCTAGAAAGGACTATATTTTATTGATCAATTTGTTGATATCATTTGATAGTGGGGTATATGTTGATACACAAGTCAGGCGGGTATCGGATTCCCTTACAGTCATCGCCAGAATGGCGTCCCGATTGTTGTTTCTAGCCCTTTTACGAGCTGAGTTGACAACTTTGAGTGGGTAATGCCGCTCATGGAGTTTAATCTGAAGGTCACTGGCTTGAGTCTTAAACAACTGTGGGGAGCTACAGTTGTGACATAGGCGTAAGGATTGGCCGTAAGGTAAGTTGTCACGCAAAGATTTAGGGTGGTGACTGTCGTAAAGAAGCAAACTGTTGCGATCTGTTGACTTATGATAATTGCATGTGGACAGTTTGCCAATATCAATGCTAATCATAAGATCCAGAAAAGGTAATTGTGTAGATGGAACTGCAGAGGTAAATTTCAAATAAGGGTCAAGGGTATTAATCCATTCAGTAAATGGATTGACATAAGTTAGAGGCCCTTGCCACACGATCAAAATATCATCAATATATCGTCGCCATAGCTGAATGTAATCATGGAAAGGGTTCGTAGATGGCAGTATGTGCAAAATCGTACATGTAAAGACAGGCCAAGCTTGGTGCGAAGGTACTGCCCATTGAAGTACCACGGATCTGATGGTAAAACTGATCCTCAAACTGAATTTTTTTTCAGTCATGGCTAATGTCGTACATTGCATAATAAAAGAAATTGGAGTGGACATACAACCAGGGCCTTCACGAAGAGCAGTTTCCACTACTTGTAGAGTAGCCTCCTGGGGTATGTTGGTATATAAAGCCTCTACATCGAGGGTTATTATAATGTGTACGTCCCCAGTGCAATCAATAGATTCTATCAAATTCAAGATATCCTTAGTGTCTTGTAATTACATTAGGGATCCCCTCACTAGCGGCTGAAAAAAGTGGTCGTAGAATACAGATAAGGGTTCTAGAACAGAGCCAATCCCGGACACTATTGGGCATCCGGGTGGGGGCAGTCTATCCTTATGTATCTTGGGTAAGCAGTGAAAGTAGGGGTTCCGTGGATGGACAGTATCAAGGAATTCTGCCTCTTTTTGGGAGATCCACATGTTATTCCGGGCTTCCTCAATCAAGATTCTTATCTGGGTTTGGAGTCTTGGTGTAGGGTCTCTAGCAATTTGAACATAATAAGTTGAGTCACTCAGGAGGCGGATGCATTCCTGTCTGTAGTCATCTGAATTTATAATAACAATAGCCCCACCCTTGTCAGCCTGTTTTACCACAATATTCAAGTCATTTGCTAAAGTCTGCAATGCCCTCTTTTCTTTGGTAGGGATATTAATGTAAGAGTGCTTGGGTCATAATTTATTCAAATCAGACAGAACTGCCTTCTCAAAGGCAAGGACTTCACAAGGCATGGCTGTGGAAGGTGGGACAAAGGAAGATCGGTTTTTTAAACCAGAGTCTTCAGGCTGATTATCAGCCGGTTTGTCTTTGAAAAACAAATGCAACCGGATCTTTTGAAAAAACTGTTCAGTCGGAAAAAATCCTCCTCTGGAGTTGGCACAAACCCTAGGCCTCTGTTGAGAACATTAGTCTCGTCCTCTGTGAGGAGCCTTGTGGATAGATTGACCACTAGGTTCTCTGTGGTGGATTTTTGCCCTGGCTTCTGGTTTCCATCTGTGGTTCCTTCCTGGACCATTGTACGCGTCCAAAAGCATCATCAGCCTGCCTGTCAGCGGTAGCCTGGAGGTGGTGGAGGGCCGCCTGTGGCGGTCCTCCCTTGTTAATAATATGGCGGTCCAGACGGCCATGCCGATGGTGGTGATTTCGGCCACCGCCGGCATGACGGTCTTCACCGCCATGTTCATAATGAGGGCCTATGTTAGCAGTTGCCCAGGAAGTGGGAGATTTACCACCTTGTTGTATCTGAGTGAAGAGTTCCTGCATTACTGGTAGTAGTAAAGTCCTAAAGTGCTCTTTATGATACACTCAGTTTTGGGCAGACATCGACCATTCCTATTTCCTTTTGCAGGCTACAAACAACTTTAAAGACTGTAGGTCTACGTCCAAAATAGCTATTGGGGTTGATATCCGTTAATTCCTTTAAACCATCCCAAGAGCCATTACAGTTTAAATCTTCACATACTATCTAGGAGGCAGGCCATATTGTTAATTCAACTGCCAAGAAATCCAGCACTGCTGGATCGTCCATCACTGATCCCCATAGAGAGCATAAAATAAAACACCCTTTGCTAAATTGACACTCTGCCACAACCCATCTTCCATATTCATCTGCAATTCATCATGCAAACTCGCATCTCTCACTGCTAGCTATTATACTTTTAGCATTCTTTTTGGTGCATATCACTACCTTCATCCTGAGGGTATCTAATATAGATTTATTGCAGTATTCTACATGTGTTTCCTGTAGGCAATATCTGTCCGCCCTTAATATTTTCATGTCCTCGGCTATCTTTTGTCTTTTCTGGGCATTATTTAACCTACAAATATTTATAGATGCGATCTGCAGTTTAGCCATTTGCCCATTGCAAAACAGATAATACCCTAAAACTCCCACATTTATGGATAATCGCATTTATCTTCCTGCAGGCATGCATTTTGCTGGGTCTGACTGCCGACTTCCTGCACCATAAACCATCCTTCATAATTTTTTTGTACCTTATTATTTTTATCTTTTTTAGTTCCCGTAATATCTTCCTCCTGCCTCATCCTCTGCAATAGCCAATTCTCAAGCATCCCTTTTATAAATGCCTGTCGTCTACCCCCATCCATCCTCCCTCCCAGTCCTCCTCCTGGAGCCTTGTTCCCTTCTTTCCGAACTACGACACCACTGCAGAACCGCGTCCTCTGCAATGGACACCCGTTCGCACGGCACTGGCGAACGGGGCCTGTAGCCAATGGCACTACACGCTCACCAGCTTGCTTCCCCTCTATTTAACCTTTCCATCCAACCATTTGATGGGCATAATACGCAGCAATCACTGTTCTAATACTACTATGAAATGTTGTTGGAAAATGGGTTATTGGTAAAGGCAGGTAGGTACCTACACTTAGCAATAGGCCACTAACCTCCACTAAGGTCCAGTTATGTCTCAGTAAATTAAACCCAGCTCAACCCTACCATATACTAGGGACTTATAGGTAGGCTTAACTTGGCCACTTATAATTAGCCTAATTTGCATATTGATTTTACACAGAGAACAGGCCCTGGGACTGGTTAGCAGTACCCAGGGCACCATCAGAGTCAGGAAAACACCAGCAAAAAGTGAAAAATGGGGGCAAAAAGTTAGGGGGCTTCTGCAATCAGCCTGGTTTTCTCACAAACGTACTAAACAGCACTTTTAAAAAGAGTATTGGTATTGGGGGTTACCCACATAAACGTCTAGTCCACTGACACCTGTTTACAATCAAAAGTAACCATGGTTGAGGCCATCAATATGGCCCTGGACATGTATCAACATGTATTCATATATTCAGCTATTATTAGATAATTTGAGGCTAAAACTGTCATTATATGGTATTTGAATCAGAAAGCTATGTAGGGTTTTATGATTGCTACAACATATGAAAAGCACTGCCTCATTAGACTTGACATGCAGTGATGATAAAGGGGCCCCTCCGTACTTTCTATGTATGGATACACATTAGAGTGCCACACATTGGTGTTATAGCCATTTCCTTTGCTATGATGTGTGCAGGTGAAAGTGGAACAATAACACCTTTTTTAATATTCTGTATATTAACCCTGATTACTCCTGATCTCTAAAGGTCATGTCAATACTTTGCCAGTCTTGATATTTGATGACTGGTCACAGAAAGTAGCTTTTTAGTATGGTAAAGTGATTGCTAAGCCTCATTAAGACTGCACTTGACAATGGATGTTGAAATAAAATCAGTATGAGAGATGCATGAGTGTGCGCGACCTAAGATGGGCAGGAGAGCTGTGAGCTCTGTCCTTAACTGCTGTGACAATGACCTTATTAGGCCGATTTGAGATGATTTGTCTTTCTTCATTGCTGTTTTGACTGCTGTGAATCTCCTTGCTGCAGACTGTTGGTGTTTTCTTTGATTATTTGTATTCAGCTGGGGAAGGGGTATAATCAGCAGCAGCTCCTGTCATGTGACTGAGGGAGAGGAGGGCTAGCCTGAGGAGAGAAGGTGACTTTGCAGTATCTTGGCTTTCTTAAAGGTGTTGCCTTCTATATTTCTCTGTACTCCTTAAAGGCATATTCTGATATTTTTTAACTCTGGCAAGGACAATTAAACTCTTTTTCATTTAGGCTACCAATCACTTGACTATTATTCCAAAGAATAAGTAGTGCTGTTGCCTTTACTGTCTAATTTGATAATCAGCTTTGAACGAGTCTTGTCTTTCCAGCAAACGTACTTGTTTTCCGGTCTCACACAAAGGCTCCACTATATCCAATTCAGAAATGAAGATTAAGCAGTATTGTTTTAATGAAAGGACTCACACTAAAGTCTAAGATGATTGAGTAAGAAAAGGAGTCAGTGTCAAAATGTCGGAAAGAAACTTAGATGAATTTAAATGATAACAATGATGCTATTTGATCTGATATTAAACATATTCAAACAGTCTTAACAGGATTAATAATGAAACTAACTGATAATGAAATTAAGATCTGTGATAATGAAGCTACAATTGAGCCATTGGTGCCTCAGGTTAGTCATATTGCGCCTAAAAAGAGGAAGCTGTTCGATATGGAAAATAGAAAATGCAAACATAACTTGGGTATCTTAAATTTTCCTGAAAATGTTAAGGGGCATATTTGCAGAGCCTTTCTGGAAAATCTATTGCCATCAATATTTAAATTATAACTTTCTGAGAAGTTTGAGATTGATAAAGCTTACTGCATAGACTTGCGTTGTAAACCAAACAAATCTAAACCACAAAAAGTCAGATTTAAAGTGTTACATCACTACCACCTTATAATGATACATGAAGTTGTCAGGGAAATTCTAAACATAATGGTGGAAGGAAATAACATCTAAATACATGAAGACTTTGCGAAATAATATGTTGCATTACATAAGCAATTTCCGATATCTGTCCTTAACTTCGAGAAGCAGGTTACAAATATGGAGTTCATGATCCATCAATCATGAGAATATAGAAAAATGCTACACCTTCACACACAAACGTGATTGCTTATTTGAATCTGCATGCATCAGCCTCTATGACTGACACAAAGTTTTTGTCAGCCATGTAACTCTTGTAACCACTCTAATTTTCTTCATCAGGTATATGATGCCCTCTCTCTTTCTTGGATTTTACCATTGCTGTCTCAAAACATAATTTAGTGTGTTCTTCCTTTAAGGCTAAAACAGTTTTTTTCTATCTTGTATATTTGTGTTCTTTTTTATATATGGTCTCTCTAGCCTATATATTCATTGTATTTAGATAGGTTTGTTTTACTTATTTTCCATAGTCCTAATTATTATTGATAAAATGAGAAATAGAAATACTTTAGAAATTGCTTCTTTACATGTTAAAGTTTAATGCCACCCATTAAAAAGAAGAAAAATAATTAATTATTCACCTAAATGCAAAGTGGACATATGTTTTCTACAAGACATTTCCCTGGATGATAATATTCTAACATATAGGTCATGGCTTTGCAATATAGACTAATTGCCTGCACAGGGGAGCAAAAATGGAGTAGGTGCCTATATTTTTCTGTCAGAAGTTACAAGTTACTATTTTAAATTTCATACATAGTTCTGATGGACGTTATGTGTATGTCCAAACATTAATTGACATTTACTCTTTATTTCTTTAATATTTCTGCTCCTACACAAGATGATCCTAATTTTTGAAAATTAATTTATTCAGAAATTATGAATATTGGAAATGTACTTCTTATTCTAGGAGGAGAATTTAATACAATTTCGGACCCACTTTTAGATAGAACTTCAACAGTCAAATTGTGCCCCCCAAAATGATATACCCTATTAAAAACATTTTAGCCAATGTTAAATAAATTGATCATTGGATAATCACTTATGCTACGGATAAGGATTTTGCTTCTTTTTCTAATGCTCATTTTACATACTCCTGTATAAATTATTTACTCTCCTTCAGGAATTTATGCCATTAATTTTCAAATCCTAAAATAGAACCCATAACTGCTTCAGTTCATGCCTTAATCTCCTTTTATTTAACTCTTGATGATACTCCCAAGCAGATGCCTAAATGGAGACTGCATTTATATGTTGGAGTACCTGATGCAAATCGCAAAAAATTATCTGCTATTTCTGAAAATTTGCATAATAATCAACCAGGTGTTACTTCTAAAATGATTAATTGGGATGCTCTAAAGGCTTATAAAAGGTCACTATCCCTATCATGCCAAATGAGAATATATTATTCAACCCAAAACTTAGGTGGTCATTACAACCCTGGCGGTCGGTGTTAAAGAGGCGGTAAGACTGCCAACAGGCCGGCGGTAAAAAATTTGGAATCACGACCGTGGCAGAAACTGCCAACAAAGACAGCTACTTTAACACTCTGACCGCCACGGCTGTACAAACAAACAGTGCGCGGTCACCGCCAACAGACAGGCGGGAGACAATGTACCACCCACACTATTATGACAGGCCAATCCGCCACCTTTTCCGGGGCAGATTCACCGCAGATAAAAACAAGATGGAAACAGGCACCCCGGAGGGAAAACGCTCACCGCTCCACACTCCACGAGGAACGAGGACGCCATGGAACCAGAGCTTCACATTTTCCAGCCCTCATCTTCCTGCTCCTCTACCAGGATTACGAACGCCGTTGGCGAAGACCACGGTGAGTACTGCACCTACGACACAGGGGAGGGGGGTGGGAAAAAACAGGGACACACACACGCAACACCCCAACCCTCATCCACTACAACACACACACTAATACAGCATGATACATTACAGTTACACCCCCCAAAAGAATGCAAAGACAATAGAAAATGAGTGTAACCATTGGAATATATTAAAAGCAAGTAGGCAGAAATAGATATATACACCATGTACATAATATATACCAAGCATAGAAGTCCAGGTAGTGTTCTAAGAAAGTCCGTGGAACACTGGGACCACACGGTATGGGCGAGGCCCACACAAGATCCCCGACCATGACGGAGAGAACACTGCAGGGGCATCAGGGGGAGGGAAAGGGGGGGCACCTCAGCCGCTTGAGTGCACAACGCCAAATCCACGAGGGGGCCACATGCCCACTGTTCCATCCTGGGGAATGCAAAGCCACAGTCTCTCAAGTCTCTACTGTGTGTGGGTTGCCCACTGTTCCATCCTGGGGAGTGCAAAGCCACAGTCTCTCAAGTCTCTACAGTGTGTGGGTTGTCCACTGTTCCATCCTGGGGAGTGCAAAGCCACAGTCTCTCAAGTCTCTACAGTGGATGGTTTCCCCACTGTTCCATCCTGGGGAGTGCAAAGCCACAGTCTCTCAAGTCTCTACAGTGGGTGTGTTGCCCACTGTTCCATCCTGGGGAGTACAAAGCCACAGTCTCTCAAGTCTCTACAGTGGGTGGTTTTCCCACTGTTACATCCTGGGGAGTGCAAAGCCGCAGTCTCTCAAGTGGATGTATCTCTCCACTGGTTCTGGATGGGGCCTTGTGCCCAGAGTGCTTTATCCTGCCAAGGACAGAGGTAGTGGATGTATCTCTCCACTGGTTCTGGAGGGGGCCTTGTGCCCAGAGTGCTTTATCCTGCCAAGGACAGCGGTAGTGGATGTATCTCTCCACTGGTTCTGGAGGGAGCTTTATGCCCAGAGTGCTTCATCCTGCTCTCTCAAGTCTCTACTGTGTGTGGGTTGCCCACTGTTCCATCCTGGGGAGTGCAAAGCCACAGTCTCCCAAGTTTCTACAGTGGGTGGGTTGCCCACTGTTTCATCCTGGGGAGTGCAAAGCCACAGTCTCCCAAGTCTCTACAGTGTGTGGGTTGCCCACTGTTCCATCCTGGGGAGTGCAAAGCCACAGTCTCTCAAGTCTCTACAGTGGATGGTTTCCCCACTGTTCCATCCTGGGGAGTGCAAAGCCACAGTCTCTCAAGTCTCTACAGTGGGTGGGTTGCCCACTGTTCCATCCTGGGGAGTGCAAAGCCACAGTCTCTCAAGTCTCTACAGTGGGTGGTTGCCCACTGTTCCATCCTGGGGAGTGCAAAGCCACAGTCTCCCAAGTCTCTACAGTGGATGGTTTCCCCACTGTTCCATCCTGGGGAGTGCAAAGCCACAGTCTCTCAAGTCTCTACAGTGGGTGGGTTGCCCACTGTTCCATCCTGGGGAGTGCAAAGCCACAGTCTCTCAAGTCTCTACAGTGGGTGGTTTGCCCACTGTTACATCCTGGGGAGTGCAAAGCCACAGTCTCTCAAGTGGATGTATCTCTCCACTGGTTCTGGATGGGGCCTTGTGCCCAGAGTGCTTTATCCTGCCAAGGACAGAGGTAGTGGATGTATCTCTCCACTGGTTCTGGAGGGGGCCTTGTGCCCAGATTGCTTTATCCTGCCAAGGACAGAGGTAGTGGATGTATCTCTCCACTGGTTCTGGAAGGAGCTTTATGCCCAGAGTGCTTCATCCTGCTAAGGACAGAGGGAGTGGATGTATCTCTACACTGGTTCTGGAGGGGGCTTTTTGCCCAGAGTGCTTCATTCACCCCGTGACGGACTCAGTTGCGTCAGTGCCCTTGCAGCTCATGGGCCAGCGGTGCTGGAGATGGCGGTGCCCTGTGCAACGGTGGTTGAGATGGCGGTGCCCTGTTCAGCGGTGCTTGAGATGGCGGTGCCTTGTTCAGCAGTGCTTGAGATGGCAGTGCCTTGTTTAGAGTTGCTTGAGATGGTGGTGCCATGTGCAGCGGTGCTTGAGATGGCGGTCTCCATTGCAGGGTCTCAGCTGCTGGCGGTCCTTCATGGCCCAACGGGGCTTTTGCTGGGGGTCCTTCATGGCCCAACGGGGCTTTTGCTGGCGGTCCTTCATGGCCCAACGGGGCTTTTTCTGGCGGTCCTTCATGGCCCAACGTGGCTTTTGCTGGCGGTGACCTCCTGGGCAGCAGGGCTGGTGCTGGCGGTGGCCTCCTGGGCAGCTTGGCTGGTGCTGGCGGTGGCCTCCTGGGCAGCTGGGCTGGTGCTGGCAGTGGCCTCCTGGGCAGCGGGGATGATGGCGGTCTTCTCCGCCGTGCTGTTCTTCCCAGACTTGCCGGGTTTATTGTGGCCCTTCCCCATCTTGGAAGGTGTCACAGCTGACTCCACACTCCCACCGGGACCCCTGGGAGCGGTTTTGGTGGCTGGAGTCTTCTCCCTCTCCCACCGGGCACTGGCCAACTTCGGATGCTTCACAGGTGGGGGACTGTCTGTGCTATGGCTGAGGTGCTAGTTCGGGACCTATGAGATGGATGGGGTGGGGGAGGTGTGGGAAAGAGGTCAAGGGTGGACAGGACGTGTGAATGGTAGTGAGGGTGGTGTGGTGGTGGGTGTGGTGGAGAGGGACGTAGTGGCTGTAGAGGTAGTGCATGCAGGTGTGAGTGTAGACATCACTGGGAGGGAGGAGGGAGTCGAGCAGGAGGGGACACAGTGGATGTTGGTGTGTCTGCATGTGTGTAATGCTTGCGTGAATGCCTGTGGGATGTGTGGTGCTTATGTTTGCCTGAGCTACCCTTGGGTGTTGACGTTTGTGCATGTTGGCCTGTAGGTGTGCTTGGGATAGGCTGAGGTACAGGGGATTGGGTCGGGGTGGAGGAAGTTGGAGGGGGAAGGCTAGAGACGGGGACAATGGCTGCCATCAGTGCTGAGGCCAGAGTCTGAAAAGCTCGGTGAAGGGTCGCCTGACCAGAATAAATGCCCTCCAGGAATGCTTGTTTGTTGCACCTGCCTCTCTACACCCTGGATGGCATTCAAAATGGTAGACTGCACAACAGTGGCCAATGGCCTCCTCACTGAGGGCAGCAGGGGTGACTGGGGCAGGGCCTTTGGTGCCTGGGGCGAAGGTGAAGCCCACCCTCCTGGGTGAGCGGGCACGGGGCAAAGGCTGAGGGGTTGCTGGGAGGGCAGTGCTGGAGGGGGGGTGGCAGCTGTACCTATAGATGCAGGGTGCACAGATGTTGCCACCACCACAAGGGAGCTCCCATCAGAGGACGAGTCCGTGTTGCTGGTCTCCGCTCCTGTCCCCGCCGTGGAGCTCCCCTCACCCTTCGTCCCACTGGTGAATTCAGACTCCGTGGTGTCGCCGTCCAGGGCCATGTGGGATGCAGCTCCCTCGTGCTCTGGTGCCACTGCTCCTCTGCCTGATGATGCTAATGCACACAAAAACAGGGAGACCAGAAAAAGGGGGGGGGGGGGGAGACAGAAGAGAGACATGTTGAGTGCATGCATTACCGCTACCGTTGGCAGACACGACAGGCACTACGCCGCGCTCATGGGCTCCACTGTTCAATTCCTGGGAAATGGCCTACAAGGCTATGGACGACATCTGCACACATAGAAGACACAGGGGCATGACTAGGTGTACTTGGCACTCCGCAGAGGTGGGCTGGGGTGCCTCATGGCCTGCCTTACGGAGGGGCCTTGCCTACGGAACTCGCCCTGGCCTAGGGAAACCCACAGCCCACCTCCCCCACCCAGACACCTCCACTGCACGCAAAGTCAGCAGAATGAGAGTGTACTCACCCCCTTGTGTCTGCTGTGATGCCCTCAAGCGCCCATCCAACTCCGGGTAGGCCACCGCCAGGATCCGGAACATCAGGGGGGTCATGGTGCGACGGGCACCCCTCCCACGTTGGGAGGCCATCCCCAGCTGAGCCTCCGCCGTCTTCTTGCTCCAGTGGCGATTGTCCTCCCATCTTTTACGGCAGTGGGTGCTCCGTCTGTGGTAGACCCCCAGGGTCCGTACGTCCTTGGCGATGGCACTCCAAATATCTTTTTTTCTGGTGGGCGCTGACCTACATGAAATGTACAGGGAAAAAAAGAGTAGTTATTACCAACTGCACCGTCAAAGTGATTGGCCCCCATCCCTACCCTTGCCATGATGCACATGAACTCACCGTCGTTTCATGCACGCCTCAATCTCCCCCCCCCATCTTTCATCCATCCCACTCCACACACTCATAGCCCATACAGCATGCTCACAGTGTATTTACCTGGTTGTCTGGAGGACTGTAGAGTAGCTTGTACTGGGGGAGGATCCCATCCACGAGCTTCTCCAACTCCTCCGATGTGAAGGCAGGGGCCCTTTCCCCAGACACTCGAGCCATTGTCTCTTCCAGACCGAGGTCACAGCAGCACTTGCAGTGTAGGTCCTCTCCTGTCAAAGATCAGGTATCGAGTGATTGAACAGATAGAAAATGGCAGTCACTAATGTACCATCACCGCCGGCGCACATCGTCATTGGCTCCTGGGACCCATTGGGTCCAATGTTAACCAATGCAGCATTGTGCCGCGGTCTTCGACCGCCTACCGACACAGTGACAACGCCAGCGCAGTTACCTCACATCCCATTGTCCCACTTTAGAGGTCAGGCAGACGCCATTTCAGGGGCCCGCATGGCTTCATTTCTAACTGCGTCACACATATCTAGGCCTTGACTCAACACACATACAGGCCACCTTTTGTGTATGATTGGTGTTCTGTGTAAACTGTGGGTACGTACCTCTGAGTTGATTGACTCTGTGCTCACTGTTGTCCTTCATAAGCACCGTCAGCTGGGACATGTGAGGAGATGGCACCATCCTCCGGTGTACCGACCGTTGGTGGGACTGTCGACAATGGAGGAGCGACATGTCATAATCACATACAGGCTTGACCGTGCCACAATCTAGGAACTCTGTACCCAGTTGGAGCCAGACCTGATGTCAGCAATCCGCCATCCCACAGGAATCCCCCTTCAAGTGCAGGTGCTGTCAGTGCTCCTTTTCCTAGCAAGTGGGTCGTTTCAAATAACAGTGGCCATAGCATCAGGGATGTCCCAGCCTATGTATTCCAACGTATTGTCCAGAGTGTTGTCTGCCCTGCTGAAACACTTGCAGAGCTACATCGTTTTCCCTCAGGTGGAGGATTTGCCTACAGTGAAAGGTGATTTCTATGCCCTGGGACATATCCCAAACATCATAGGTGCCATTGATGGGAGACATGTGGCTTTGGCCCCCCCCGCAGGAGTGAACAGGTGTACAGAAACCGGAAGAGTTATCATTCTATGAATGTACAGATGGTATGTTTGGCAGACCAGTACATCTCCCATGTGAATGCCAAGTTCCCTGGCTCAGTGCATGACGCCTACATCCTGCGGAATAGCAGCATCCCTTATGTGATGGGTCAACTCCAGAGGCACCGTGTGTGGCTATTAGGTGAGCACCTGGAAGCAAGACAGTGGGAATGGTTGTCTGGGGTTACCCACAGTGATGCCATTTGCAGGTGACTCTGGTTACCCCAACCTGTCATGGCTACTGACCCCAGTGAGGAATCCCAGGACAAGGGCAGAGGAACGCTACAATGATACAATGATGCACATGGGCGAACTAGGATGGTGATCGAGCGGACCTTCGGCCTCCTGAAGGCCAGGTTCCGGTGCCTCCATATGACAGGTGGATCCCTCTTCTACTCACCAAAGAAGGTGTGCTAGATCATTGTGGCCTGCTGTATGCTTCATAACTTGGCATTGCGACGACAGGTGCCTTTTCTGCAGGAGGATGGTCGAGATGGCGGTGTTGTTGCAGCTGTGGTGGCTGTAGATAGCGAAGACGAGGAAGCAGAGGAAGAAGACATGAACAACAGGGACTCAGTGATCCAGCAATATTTCCAGTGACACACAGGTAAGAGTACAGACCTGCCTACCACATGTACTTAGACACTACTACCTCTCTACGGTCTGTCCTTTTCACCCAGTGTATGGTCACTGAGTTATCACTTTCCCTTACGATTTCACAGATCTGGGTCCCACTGTGTGACATCTGGTTTGATTTCTCATGGACTAGAGCTGTGTGACATAGGTACGTTGACATTACAATTGAAAGAGCATTTTGTCACTGTAATTGCTAATACACTATTTCGAAATCACAGACAGACTGCAGATTGTTTTGTGTTTTAAGTGTATCTATTTAAGTGCTCAATATTGGAGGGGGTGGTGAAATGGTGAGGGGTGATGGCAGAGGAATGTCCATGGCAGAGTCCAGTCTATTAGTCTCACAGGTGCATTTCCCAAATGGGCACAGGAAGTCGAGCTGGGGCAGTTTAAGTATGGACAGGGTGACAAAGTGGGACAGTAGGATGACAATCAGGGTGGTCTCATTTCTTGGCGGGGGTCTTGGCATCATGCTCTGTCTTTGTCCTGGATCTCAGGGACCGTTTGCGGGGTGGTTCTCCCTCTGCAGGGGGTGGGGTTCTGGTGTGGTGGTCTTGTGGCGGGGCGTCCTGTCCACTAGCGCCGGCGGAGGTGGTGGGCAGTTCATCGTCCATGCTAGTGTCAGGGGCCCCTTGTAGTGCCACAGTGTCCCTCCTGGTGTTGAGTAGTTTCTTCAGCACCCCTACGATGGTGCCCAGGGTGGAGCTGATGGTTCTGAGTTCCTCCCTGAAGCCCATATACTGTTCCTCCTGCAGGCGCTGGGTCTCCTGAAACTTGGCCAGTACCGTTGCCATCGTCTCCTGGGAGTGGTGGTATGCCATGATGGAGGATAGGGCCTCGTGGAGAGTGGGTTCCCTTGGCCTGTCCACCCCCTGTCGCACAGAAGCCCTCCCAGTTCCCCTGTGTTCCTGGGCCTCCGTCCACTGGACCGTGTGCCCACTAACATTGCCCCCAGGTCCCTGTTGTTGTTGGGGTGGAGGGTTATCCTGGGTTCCCTGTAGTGGTGGACACACTGCTGATTGACGTGTCCTGGGGACAGAGGTATGGGCCCGCTGGGTGGGTGCTGTGCTTGTGTTTCCAGAGGAGGGAAGGTCTGTGGTGGCTTGTGCCAGTGTGAGGGGAACCGATAGCCCAGAGGTCCCCGATGGGCCAGGCTGGTCATCTAGATCCAGTTGGACAGAGGTGCTGTCATCACTGTGGGCCTCTTCTGTTGGTGGTGTGGACATGTGTGGACCCTCCTGTTCGGTGACGTTGGATAGGGGTCCTGCAGTGGTATAAAAGGATGGTTATTACATCTGTATGTGTCATGGTGTGCAGTGGGTGGGTGAGCATGTGTCATGGTGTGCAATGGGTGGGTGAGCGTGTACCCCAGTGCTTGCATTCCTGTGTGGGAGCTTGTGTGATGGTGGTTTAGGGGGGTTGTATGGGTATGTGCAGTGGTCATAATTTAGTGATGGGTGTCCATGCTCTGTTGTTGCATGCAGGGCTTGGTGTTGGGATGGGTGGTTTGTGCTGTTGGGACATATGTGAGGAGTTGGGGTGCTGGGGGTGAGGGTGGGGGTATGTGATAGCATGCAGGTAGGGTGGGGGATGTAATAGTTAAGATTTGACTTACCAGAGTCCATTCCTCCTCCTACTCCTGCGAGGCCCTCAGGATGCAGAATCGCCAAGACCTGCTCCTCCCATGTTGTTAGTTGTGGGGGAGGAGGTGGGGGTCCGCCGCCAGTCCGCTGAAACGCCTGGTGGTGTCTTGGGACCACGGAACGCACCTTCCCCCGTAGGTCGTTCCACCTCTTCCTGATGTCATCCCTATTTCTTGGGTGCTGTCCCACTGCGTTGACCCTGTCCACTATTCTTCGCCATAGCACCATCTTTCTTGCAATTGAGGTGTGCTGCACCTGTGCTCTGAATAGCTGTGGCTCTACCCGGACGATTTCCTCCACCATGACCCTGAGCTCCTCCTCCAAGAACCTGGGGTGTCTTTGCCGTGCCATGGGGTGGTGTAGGTGATGTGTGGGGTGGTGTGTGTGGTGATCAGTGTGCTGATATGTAGTGGTGTGTTGTGTGAGGAAGTTATGTGGGTGATGGTATTGTGTGTCTGTGGATGCTGTTGTTCTCGCTGGTGGTGTCTCTCTCCGGCCTTCTTTCTGGATTTTTTGTCGTAGGGGTTTGTGGGGGATGTGGGTGTGTGTTTTATATTGTAATGGGTGTGTGGGAGTGGTGTGTGTATGTGTATCAGGTGTGTGTATTTTGAATTGTCCAATGTGGTAATATTTTGTAAAGGTGTGCGTATTTTGAGCGTGGCGATGTGTACCGCCAATGGAATACCGCGGTTGAAAGACCGCCGCGTGGATTCGTGTGTCGTGATAGTGTGGGCGTATTTCTATTGGCGTGACGGTGTAGGTTTTGTTTTCCCCAGTTTATCACTGACCTTTGGTGTGGCGGATTTGTGTGGGTGTCTGAATTTTGGCGGATTGCGAAATGTGGGTCATAATAGCTGTGGCGGTGTTCTGCGGCCGCGGCGGTGTGTTGGCTGTCTTCTGCATGGCGGTAAGCGGCTTTTACCGCCAATGTTGTAATGACCGCCATAATATTTTGGAAAAAGCAAATTTCCAAAACTTAAAAGTTTTATATCATCCTCAGATATTGAGGTTAAAATACAAATACAAAATGTAAGATATGTTTATAATACCAACTTAAAAAAAGAACAGGTCTTTTTCTTTACAAACAAATCAGTTTCATACTTTTGATAATTACCTATCAGTCAAAAATGATAAAAAACAGGTACATTCTATACAAAGTCCAGATGGTCATTTAATTCACTCTGCCAAATAACTAGCTACACAAGTTCAGAAATGTTATACTTTTTTCAAACCTTTATAACAAACCTCAAGATGCTCATGACATCAGACGAGATACATGCCTCGTGAAGATTCGTCAAATGGCGCCGAAGTTATTGGCAAAACAAAAAACACTTTTCCTATGAAAACTAGGTCCTATCTATAACTACCTACTGGTGACCGCATGGAGACCCTCCCCTTGGGCTCTTTTGAGACCCGGGGACCACCAAATCACCGTGGTTTTATGTTAATATAGGAGGGTGGCCACACAAACCCACTTCCTTCAGGCTCTTTGGAGCTCAATTAAATAAAAAGAGGGGGGTTGCGTGGACCCCCTTCTTGGGCTTTAATATGCCCCAGAAACCACCACCTCCCTGTGGCTGAATTAAGAAAAATGCAGGGGGAACATACACCCTGCCTGGGCCCTGGGGATCGTCACCTCCCTGGGCCCAAATTACATATTTACAAATGGGAGGAAGGCCACACAGCCCCCTTCCTGAGCCATATATGGCCTCAAAGACCACTGCTTCCCCAGGGCTGGCCCGTGCCAATTTTAAAAGCGGTGCGCGGACCCACTTCTTGAGCTTTTAATGACCCTGGGGACCATCCCCCCCAGGGCCGGCTCCTGCTACTTCCTGAGGTGCCCACCTTCTGGAGATAGCTGTTTGCTTTCACATGTCGGAAGCTGTGACAGCTCTTGCCAAGCAAGAGCAAATGCTAACTTCGCTCCCAGCAAGTGGGAGCATGAAAACTACTCCTGCCTGCTTGGAGCAGAGCTTTCATCTGTTTTCCTGCCCACTGTCATGCGGGCAGGGAAACATATGAAAGGTTTCTCCTGCATGCAGGGAGGCGCATAGTTAGTCGCTCCCTGCATGTGGGAGCAATGCTGGCTCCCACCGGAGGCGGGAAGATGGCGGAGACCAAGAGGGCCTTGAAGCTCCTCCTGCAAACCCTATAGTTGCAGGCTGGGTGATCTGGGTGGAGCCAGAACACCCAGAACACCCAGGTAGGCATGGCAGTGCCCAGGGGTAGGGTCCTATAACTTTTATCCTAAGGTTAATATTGCCCCACATACTTTAATGCTCATAACATCTTCTATGACATCATTGATGATATCACTGCAATATTTGCAGTAAAATTATTGATGGGAGTGAGTTATAGTTACCTATGGGCACAAGTTATAGTTACTTGAGCTAACCAAAACAATAACTGCTAAAGTTCTATAGTTTTTTGCAAGTAAAATGTGAATCTAACTATAATGTCCCTGTAACCTTTGTTTTGTTAGTGAATGTAGATATAGATATATATATATATATATATATATATACACACAAACACACATATATTTGCACCAAAACTGTTTAAAAACAGTCCATCTCCATGATGCATGCTTGTGTGAAAGTGATGCCACATCAAATGTCATAAGTATACAGTCTTTCTAACATGTCATAATTTTGCTTCCGAAAACACTTGTGTGCTTCACATATGATGGTAGTGATTTTACACAGTCAATCTATGGCAGATATTATAGGGCTGCTAGGTGGTGAACTCTCATTCTTATGAACTTTTGGAATGCGGTAGAAAGCTGGAGCTTTTGGGTGATCTTTCTTTAAAAAAAAAAAAAATCTTCCTGGTTCAGTAAACTTTGACCATTCCAAGTATACAGCTGTTTGTTACATTCAATTCTGGCATCTTGTATTATTGCATTTCTGGTTCTCTTGTAGCAGCCGGTGTCATTTAGTTATTTGTACACCTCGTCTTTGTATATCTTTAGGGGTCAGAGTACTTTGATTCTCACTTTGTCTGCTCTTCTAACAACCATGTCTTGTCTATTCTTTGTCTTCTTCCTTGGATTTCAATTATATTTGCCCATAAGTCTGGTGTTTCTTGTGTCCACAATTATGGTACAGTGAATTTATCTCTTGCATTACAAGCTCTGTGTAAATATCAATCCATCTCTTGGTAGAATAGGATAAAATGTATATGTTGGTTTAAATTTTGTTGGAGCTTCCTTTATCCCTAGACTTTCAATTCCAGCTCTCTTAGCTCCTTAATGAGCTGACGGTCAGAGCTCCTCAAGATTTCGTTTTTTTGTGATTTGCCTATCAGACTTCTCGTTTGTTGTCTTCCCAATGTTTGACAATAGATTTTTGTAGTTTTAAAGTCCTGTAAATGTATTCTGTCAGGGAGACCAGATCCTCGGGGTCTGAGCACGTTCCCAACATGTCCACCACTGAACAGCTCCAAGACTCTGATAGATGAATCACAGAGACTGGGAGAGTTCAAGAGGGGAAAAGGGTAATTAGGATGGGAACAGCTGGGAAGGAGACCTGTAGGGAGTAAAAGGTTAAACACACACAATATCAAGATCATATGACATTAAACATTTCCTAGACTATGATTCTAAGCATTGACGGACTGTAACCAAAGATAACTTAAGCATGGACTAAATGACTAGGTCTCAAGACGATTGGTTACCTGCGAAGAAATTAAGAATGATTAAACAACATCTCAAATGAACCCCTTAATGAAATGTTACACATTTACTAGAAATATAAGATCCCTCTAGAAAGATGTTTTCAAGATCACACATAGGGGGTCATTCTGACCCCGGCGGTCCAAGACTGCCGGGGCCAGGGTCGGCGGGAGCACCGCCGACAGGCCGGCGGTGCCCCGCAGGGCATTCTGACCGCGGCGGTTCGGCCGCGGTCAGATGCGGAAAACCGGCGGTCATGGGGATTCTGACACCCCATACCGCCAGGAACAGGATGGCGGCATGGGGTGCCGTGGGGCCCCTGGGGGCCCCTGCAGTGCCCATGCCAATGGCATGGGCACTGCAGGGGCCCCCGTAAGAGGGCCCCACTTTGTATTTCAGTGTCTGCTTTGCAGACACTGAAATACGCGACGGGTGCCACTGCACCCGTCGCACCTTCCCACTACACCGGCTCCATTCAGACCCGGCGTTCTCGTGGGAAGGTTGATTTCCACTGGGCTGGCAGGCGGCCTTTTGGCGGTCGCCCGCCAGCCCAGTGGAAATCCCAGAATCACTGCAGCGGTCTGACGAGAGAATCACCCCTATAGTCTTTTGCACGAGAACAAGGAAATAACCTGAACGTTTTCTGGAAACACCATAGGAATTGTATTGAAGGCCTTATTATGAACACATAATGTAACATCTAGAATTCTAACATTCAGTTCCTTTTTTAAAATGCAGAAACATGAATAGCGCACATTGCTGATCTCAACAAGAATATGCAAATGCCATGAAACGATTACACACACTGCAAGCAATCTGAAACATCAAGTTTTAAATGCAGGAAATGAATCGCGCATCTTGCCGACTCGAATGCCACAATGTAAATGCCAAGAAATGGTAGCGCACAACGAATATCATGAGATAAGCACAAGAAATGAATTGCGCGCCTTGCCGATTCGAATGCCACAATGTAAATGCCAGGAAATGGTAGCACAATGAATGTCATGAGTTAAGCACAAGAAACGAATCGCGCGTCTTGCCGATTCGAAAGCCACCATGTAAATGCCAAGAAATGGTAGCGCACATTGAATACCACAAGTTCAACACAAGAAATGAATTGCGCGTCTTGCCAGTTCAAATGCCAACATGTGAATGCCGTGAAATGGTAGCGCACAATGAATGTCACGAGTTAAGCACAAGAAATAAATTGCGCGTCTTGCCCATTCGAAAGCCACCATGTAAATGCCAAGGAATGGTAGCGCACAATGAATGTCATGAGTTAAGCACAAGAAACAAATTGTGCGTCTTGCTGATTCAAAAGGCAAATGCCAGAAAAACCAAGTGTAACATTCACACGCAAGGTAAAATCTTTTATCATGCAAATTAGGCCCAAGAACTCGAAACGGGATTGGGGGACCAGCCCGACCTCCGTCTAACCGCCCTGATCAAGGATCACCAGCACAATGACAAGCAAGGCCTGGAAGATCAAAGTAGGCCTCCGGAACAGGAGCTCAGGAAGTTGCTACTGCTCTGCACTGGGACCTCTGAATAGTGAGCACCTGGAGCTGGGCTGGCTCTCTTATATAGAGTCTTGGCCCAGCCCACAATCACACCCAGTCATGCTGCAGAGAAAGCTTCTAGAAGGCCCTGGAAAGGGACCACACCCTGAAACACACTGAAAGCCTGCAGCAATACATTGCAAACAAACAGTATTTATAAGCACCTTGAATAGAAGTCTTCAGGATTGAATTCTGCAATGCAAAAGGTTAAACAACAGCATATCTGCATAATGCATGAATTACGTTATCTTGTAAGTGCTGGGTTTTTGCATTCCAGTCGCCCGTAGAGCGCGCAATGCCCTGATGTTGACATATTCACTCTGTTTTATCTATAATTTATTGATTTTTCTAGGCATAATGAGAGTCGAAGTGCTAAGAATTGCCCTTCCGCTTTTCTCAGAATAATGTCTGATAAATTAATGATAGCTTTAGTAATCTCTACTTCTTGTGTGTTGACTTCCCCCTGGTGAACGGCACAGTTGTCTTTTTCATGGAATCTTCTCCTTTGCCCGCTCTTTTTTTCTTTTGGGTTTCTTTGTTTTTCTCCCCTCAGTCTTAAATTCCACATCCTTGAATATCTGAGATCAGGGGTTTCTCTCCTCATGTAGTCCCCTTCTCTAGATCCGTCTCTACTACTGAACATAGCTTGGAACTTGTATCCGGTGTGAGTTTCTTTTGAAGGGCTCTGTTGCTATCTGATAGTCTTTGCCTTCTGATATTATACATATTTACTTACACATTTTGTCAGTATTTGTAAAACTGTTTAAACTGAACTGCTTTGCAACATTGCTCTTCTAAGTTTATAACTGCAAATAAAGCTGAATGTTAAACTCTCTCTATAATGACTTTTTACTTTTATTAGAAGTTAGCAAAGTGTTAGACTTTTACCCTGTCATGAAGGAGGCCTTACTCACCAGGTATGGTCTCACCCCTGAGCAGTACAAGGAGAAGTTTAGATCCTACAAGAGAAAGGAATCCCAAACATGGATGGAATGTGTTGATTCTTTTTGCAGGTCACTGGATGGTTCGGTGAAGGGCAGTAAGGTAAACACGTATGAGGGGCTTTACAATTTAATTGCCTGGGAGCACTTGTACAGTTTATGTTTTCCAGAGCTGCGCCAGCACCTCATTGACAGCAAGCTGACTGACCCCAGGAAGCTTGCACAGGAAGCGGACCGCTGGGAGAGCACCAGGGTCCAAAAGAGGTATGGTGGAGACCATGCCAAGAGTGGGCAGGGTCCCTCTCAGAATAAAGGGGGGAGGTAAGGGTAAACAGGGGGAGTTCTCTAAAGGGCCCCAGACTGATTCCCAGGGTAAGGATTCCCAACCCCCCAGTGAAAAGAAGCCATGGTTGTCCAAAGGGAAGCCAGTGGCAGGTGGTCCCCCACGTAAGTGCTATGCATGTGACCAGGTGGGTCATGTGAGGGGGGACCCCAAATGCCCCAAAAGTACACCGGCACCCACTGGTGCACCGTCCCAGGGTTTGGCCAGTGTAGCGTTTGGGGAGGAGTTGGTTTCAGGTGGGTGGGAACCAGCAGAAATGACCCTTGTCTCACTAGGGGACAGTGAGATGGTCCAGAGAAACCTAGTGCCTGATAACACCAAGAAATACAGGCAATGGGTGACCATCAATGGACAGAGGGTGGAGGCTCTGAGAGACACAGGAGCCTCCACAGTGAGGAGTCACCAGATTGATCCCCGGGTACTTCACCAAGTAGTTGCGGTAGACAACTCTGAGCACCTCTGCAGAGTGGCGCAGGTTCCCTTTGAATGGGGGGGGGGTCTCAGGTTCCTGGAAAGTAGCTGTGAGTCCAACCATGCCTGTTGATTGTTTGCTAGGTAACGACCTGGAGGATTCCCCTTGGAAGGAGGTGGAACACAGGTCTCACTTGGAGATGTTGGGTCTGCCTGGGTGGGTATGCGTATCCACCCGGTCTATGGCTGCCAATCAGGGTAGTCAAGAGCCCCTGGAGCCTGAAACAGTGGCCCAGGGGACCGCCAAGAAGAAGAAGGGCAGGGGGTGCGGGAAACCGGCCCCAGAAGTTCCCACGGTCTGGGAGGAGGCAGAGCCTGAGGGTGATGCCCCGGAGCCTACAGGGGAACAGGTGGCTGAACTGGGGGAGGTCCCTGAGCTGTCGCAGTGGCAGCAGGAAGGGGGACCCACCAGGGAAGCATTCTGCACAGCGCAGAAGGAGTGCCCTACTCTTGAGGGGCTACGGCAGCAGGCTGCAGCCCAGGCGGCTGGCGAGGCACCAGGTACTCACCTGATTTATTGGGAGGATGGCCTCCTGTATAGTGAGCCTAAGGTTCCTGAGCCTGGGTCAGCTCGTATGCTGGTGGTACCCCAGTGCTTCAGGGCCTTCCTACTGGGTTTGGCTCATGATGTGCTGTTGGCAGGACATCTAGGGCAGGACAAGACCTATAAGAGGCTTGTCTCCCACTTTTACTGGCCCTTGATGCACAAGCAGTCAGCTGCTTAATGTAGATCTTGTCAGACTTGTCAGGCAAGTGGCAAGAGTGGGGGGAAATGCAAAGCTCCCCTCCAAACCTTTACCTGTAGTCAGTACTCCCTTTGAAAGGGTAGGAATTGACATTGTGGGGCCTCTGGATCCCAAGACAGCCATGGGCAACAGGTTCATCCTGGTCTTGGTGGACCATGCCACACGGTACCCAGAAGCCATTCCTCTAAGGACGGTCACTGCCCCCGTGGTGGGACGTGCCTTGATGGGAGTTTTTACCCGCATGGGGTTCCCCAAGGAGGTGGTATCTGATAGAGGTACAAACTTCATATCCACTTAAATGAAGTCTCTGTGGAAGGTGTGTGGGGTAACCTTCAAGTTCACCACCCCTTACCACCCCCAAAGTAATGGTCTGGTTGAGAGATTCAACCGCACCTTGAAAGGCATGATTCAGGGCCTGTCAGAGCCCTTGAGGCGTAAGTGGGACGTCCTCTTACCATGCCTTCTGTTCGCTTACAGGGAGGTGCCTCAAAAGGGACTTGGCTTTAGCCCCTTTGAGCTCATCTATGGCCACCCTGTGAGGGGACCACTCAGTCTGGTGAAGGAGGCTTTGGAGAAAGCTCCTAGTAAACCACCCCAGGATGTATTTAGCTACATGCTGGCACTAAGAAACCAGACTGCCCGCTTCAGGGGTCTCGCTCAGGAGAACCTGGAAGCAAGCCAGGAGGATATGAAACGGTGGTACGACCAGAATGCCACTCTGGTTGAGTTTCAGCCTGGACAAAAAGTGTGGGTCATGGCACCAGTGGAGCCTAGGGCTCTCCAAGATAAGTGGACTGGGCCTTTTGAGGTGGTGGAAAGAAAGAGCGAGGTCACCTATCTGGTAGACTTGCAATCCCCCAGGAACCCCTTGAGGGTCCTACATGTCAACCGCCTCAAACCACACTTTGAGCGAACTGAGCTATCCATGATCCTAGCGACAGATGACGGGGTGGAGGAAGAGAGTGAGCCTCTTCCTGACCTCCTGTCTGCAGGAGAGAAAGATGGGTCTGTGGAGGGAGTGATCCTCTCCCCCTCCCTGACTGAGGAACAGCAGAGGGACTGTTGCCACGTGCTGGGACAGTTCGCCTCGCTGTTTTCCCTGATCCCAGGAGTCACACACCTGTGCACACATGATGTGGACACTGGGAACAGTACACCTGTTAAACATAAGGTTTACAGGGTGACTGACAGGGTCAGGGCTTGCTTTAAGGAGGAAGTCTCCAAAATGTTAACCCTAGGGGTTATTGAGCACTCCAGCAGTCCTTGGGCCAGCCCAGTGATCTTGGTCCCAAAGGCTGCTGCTCCTGGTGCCACTCCAGAACTTAGGTTCTGTGTGGACTACCGGGGTCTCAATGCGGTCAGCAAGACTGACGCACACCCCATCCTCCGAGCTGATGAGCTCATTGATCGGTTAGGAGCTGCCAAGTACCACAGTACGTTTGATTTAACATCTGGGTACTGGCAGATTGCCTTAACTGAGGGGGCAAAGGAGAGGTCAGCATTCTCTACCCCAGATGGGCACTTCCACTTCAATGTGATGCCCTTTGGGATGAAGAATGCCCCTGCCACCTTTCAGAGGTTGGTCAACCAGGTGTTGGGAGGACTGGATGAGTTCAGTGCCACCTACCTGGATGACATTGCTGTGTTTAGTTCCACATGGGAGGAACACCTGCAACACCTCTGGAGAGTGTTAGAGGCCCTGCAGAAGGCAGGCCTCACTATTAAGGCGAGCAAGTGCCAAATAGGGCAGGGTTCTGTGGTGTACTTAGGGAGTGGCCAGGTGGCACCCCTACAGCCTAAGATTGACACGATTCTGGCTTGGGAGCCTCCCAAGACCCAGACTGAAGTGAGAGCCTTTTTAGGTCTCACAGGATATTACCGGAGGTTTGTTAAGGGATATGGTACCATTGTTACCCCCTTAACTGAGTTGACTTCTAAGAAGCAACCCAAGAAAGTGATCTGGACAGAGGCTTTCCAGAACGCTTTTGATGCCCTGAAGGCTGCCATGTGCACAGCACCTGTGCTGCAGGCACCTGACTACTCCAAGGAGTTTGTTGTGCAAACAGACGCCTCAGAGCATGGTATTGGAGCAGTACTCTCACAGCTTAATGAAGAGGGCCTAGATCAACCCGTAGCCTTCATTAGCAGGAGGTTACTACCCAGGGAACGTAGGTGGAGTGCCATAGAACGCAAAGCGTTTGCTGTGGTCTGGGCACTGAAGAAGCTCAGACCCTACTTGTTTGGGACTCACTTCCGAGTTCAGACCAACCACAGGCTTCCTGAACTATCTGAGATTGCGCAGGTGGAGAGGGTGTTGAAACCGCATTTTTCATCACATATGGTTCGAAGAGACTTGTCCTTTATGAACATTTCTGCGGTACCAATTCCGGATGGGGTTGTGTGGGATAGAGTAATGTTTGATATATATGGTCCCACTGAAATAATTCAAATACCGTATGTTCTCAAATTATCAATGAATGATATCGTTATACCAGTCATTGTATCTGATGATTGGGATGTGAAGACAGTTGATTCTATGTTGACAGAATTGCAGTATTATACTGTCTATGAAAATGAAGAAGCTTACCAGTTTAGAGATAATTATGGTGACATGTTTTGTTACAATTATTATGGACACCACTTTATTCATAAAGCCAGTAGCCCTAAATCAATATTTGAGTATATGCAATGGGAACATTGCCCGACTCCTCCACAGGGGAGTTCTAAAACTTATTCTGACAAATTTGCATATTTTTAGGGCATGTATTATTCCTGTCCAAATGATTTTCTTAAATGACACTGTACAACAGACTAGCTGTTTAGGCTTAGCAGCGATTAGAGAATTAAATATGCCTGGCATACATGTCCCTTCCAAAATGACAGATTGGCAACATTATATTAATGCCACGTTTAGTGAGCTTACAGACTGGGTCCAGAATGGTACGCTTAACACCTCATTGACACGTCCAGGCGGGTGGTTATTATGGCCCATAGACACTAATGGATGTCATCAATGTTTTTTCACCTCCTTGGGGGGTTTCAGGACTAGTAGGGCAGACCCTCGCTACATATCACCAGAACATGCTGATATCATTACTACATATAGCGTGGGGAAACGTTGTCAACAATGGTTAAAGTCATCCACGCTGGAAGCAGTTAAGACACATCTCACGTTACTGTCTAATTATACTGACTTGCAGAATTTTTTGTCAGGTCCAAGAGTGCCCCAGAAGAAACGTTTTTTGTATGAAGTGTACAATGAGATATGGAAACTTTCACAACAGGAGGCAGCGGCCCGGTTGAGGCAGATAGATCAGGAGAATTTGAAACAAGCATTGTCTGTTGTGGATAATGGAATGCATACCCTGTCCGACCGTGTATATACGATTGACAACATTGTTTCCTTTGCTATACACATTATTAGATCAGATATGTCTTCTTTATATCATGGGCAGAGTCAAACGTGGTCCATTATGCAGTTGGGTTGGACTCTACAGACAATGAAGGCGGGTCGCGTTCCGTGGCAGCACATCAGAGCCAAGGAGATTTTTTTTTCCTTTAATTTGACACGTCAGCAGCAGCTGATGGCTAAAAAGGAGGCGACATATGTTATGTTGAAAATTGAAAAGTTGGAGAAGTTGCCTTTTACTGTGGCTGAGATTCCGTCAGCTGAATGGTTGATACACGGGGTTATAAATTTGCCTATTTCCACTCTGCAATTCACTTCTTGTTTGAAGCATATTCCGGTGGGCATATATGAGAAATTGGGAGACAGTTACATACATGAGGTGTGGGAGCTTCCCTTTTTATACAGATGTCTTAATGGTATGAGGGAGGTTTTTCTTAGCGGTAGCGAATGCGAAACTTCTGTCAGCCATTCGATGGTTTGTAAGCAGCTGTCCTTGCATGGGGCATGTAATGCCTCGGTTGCGAACTTGGGTTGCTATCTAAAGGGAGTTCCAGTCCCCGTGATTAAAAACACATTCCAGGTGCTTTCAAATGGCAGCTACGTCCTTCTTAACAGTGAAGCCTGTTGTGGCATGCGTGCCGGAATAGTTTACGTGGTCGTTGTCACCAAGGCCGTTACGTGCTGCGGGAATGTGTTGTTTACCCCCACTCAATTTAGGGAGGTAGCAGACATCTGGCCTCCCATTGCTACTTCCAAGGTGAATTTCGAGTAGTTGAGTCGACTAAAGGCTCTATTGTTTCAAAAGCATGTGGCCCTTACATCTGCACGCGAGACCTACACACTTCAGGTGGCGAGGTCATCAGCAGAAATACAGTCCCTGTTAAATACTAACTTTCCGAGCCACTTTGGTGAACTTGTGGGACGTATATTTAATGCGTCCAGCACTGCTGGAATTGCACATTTTTTTACAGCCGTTGGTGTTGGGTTTGCTCATACCTTCTCTTCTATATTCGGTTTGATACCTTCGGCTATTCATTCTATTTTCGGAAGCATTTTTGGAGGATTTCTGATTACTTTGGCTTTATTGGCTGGTGTTTTGCTGTTGCTTTTGTTCTTCCGCAATGGCTGTCCTGCCGCAACAAGATCAAATGTGGGCGCTCCCGTCAGCGCAGCTGTGTCGTGAGCGCATGATGCAGCTTTTTGGAGCAACACTCCTGGGACATTTGGAGTGTGATTGGTCTCTGTCATTCCGACCAGTTTTGGATTGTGTGCAACCCGTGTTTAGGTGCCTTTGGTGCTCGTTTGAACATGCACTGGCTTTCGGTCTCTCACTGCAGCGCCGCCCAGTGGTTGATGCTAATCTGTTGATGTTCCCGATTAGGGATCATTTCCAGACATGTGCACTGCGGTTGCGTTTGCTTCGTGAGGCGGTTTATGAGATTCCCTTCCTAGAGGAAGATGGTCTTGTCTCGTTCATTGGCCCTGCACGGGATGCCGCCTTGGATGGTTCTGGAGCTTTGGAACACACCTGCTCCATGATAGTATTTGACGTGGACTTTCCAGTGTTGACATCTGCCAAAGTGGAGGATATCATGCTTTCCGTGGCTTCCATTTGAGATTGGGATTTTTCTAAATTGACACTGTAACAATTTGACTTTTCCGTCACATGCTTACAAATTTAAATTGGGTTTTGTTGCTTTGGTGTCCTCTGGACTTGTCAAAATGTATTTAGTATATTTTTTATAATCTGCGGCATATTTTATTTTTTGTTTCGATTAGAACCACTTACTACCGACAAGGGGAGGGTGTAGTGTGGTCATTTTTATGATAATGAGATTCCACGCAACACCACCTTGAAACCCGAAGTGCAATTCTTCCCGATGATCTTCTACGTTATGCTCCACCTGGAACACCAACGCCGGCCAAGATGACGAGGACGAGGACAGCCGCCTAGCACACAAGGGAGGGTGGGAGGAAAACGACAGTGACACACACACACACAACACACACCAGACAAACACACGCCATACACACAACCAGCTGCATTACAAAAACAATTTGACCCCGAAAATCTGCAGAATAATGCAAGGACAACAGAAATTGATGAAAGTGATTGTAATCAGTCCAACAATAAAATCAACAATCCGATTTGGACATGAAACAGATATGTACACTCGTATAAAAAAGGGACACTGCCCAGTCCATAGTTCAAGGGGCCCACATGGCCACAGGGCACACCCCAAAGCCCCACTTGAATCCTGCACCAATCCGGATAGAACAGTGCAGGGGCATAAGCTATCAAATAGGCAGGCACCTCAGAGGGAGGGGGGCATCTGAGCTTGATGTGGGAAGACGCCCACTGGTTCTGGAGGGGTCAAAATGCCCTGTGCTGTGTCCTGGGGAGCCATGGAGGCTGGACTACATGGCGTCCGCAGGCAGTGATGGCTGCACTGTGGTGGTGGTTGGGGGAGGCTCCTGATCAGCCCCTGAACTCTCTGATGGCTGCACTGTGGTGGTGGTTGGGGGAGGCTCCTGGTCAGCCCCTGCACTCTCTGATGGCTGCACTGTGGTGGTGGTTGTGTGAGGCTCCTGGTCAGCTCCTGCACTCTCTGATGGCTGCACTGTGGTGGGGGTTGGGGGAGGCTCCTGGTCAACCCCTGCACTATGTGATGACAGCACAACCAAGGCTGGCGGTGAGAGCCCTGTGACAGCTGCTGGTGATGGCGGTGTTTGGCTGACAGCTTCCGCTGGCGTAGATTGCCTCCTTTCCTCCTGGTCATGGGTTGGGGATCCCTTACCCTTCCTGGCAGAGGTGGAGGGGCTATTTCCCCCTCTGCCTGGTGTTGCAGACTCCTTCCCTTTATTTCCAGCTGGTGCAGGCTCCTTTCACTTCATTCCAGCTGGTGCAGGCTCCTTCCCCTTTTTTCCAGCTAGTGCAGGCTATTTACCCTTCTTTCCAGCTGGTGCAGGCTCCTTCCCCTTCTTCGCAGCTGGTGCAGGCTCCTTCCCCTTCTTCACAGCCTGTTCCGGACTCTTCCCTTTCATCCCAGGTTGTGCTGTGTCCTTCCCCTTCAGTATTGTTGGTCTGGAATCCCTACCACCATGAGTAGGTGGTGCTACCACTGGCCTCGTGGAATGTTTGGGTGAGGTGCTGGGCTTGGTCCTTGCTACCCTGCCCATACGTGCAGGATGGGGGGGGGTAGGGCAGCGGTCTATTGTGGAAAGAAAAAGCTTTTTAGGTACGTTGGGGTGGGAAGAGGGAGGTATGGGAGTGGAGGATGAGGGAGTGGTTGTTGGAGGTGTATGTCTGCTGGATTTGGATGCAGGTGCATGGGCTGTATGCTGTTGTGAGGTGGATGGCTGTTGGGAGTCTGCGTGCTTGTGTTTGTGTCCTTTAGGAGGGGGGGACAGACACAGTGGGAGAGAACACAGGGGATGTGTGCATGGATGTTGTGGAGGTGTCTGCCAGTGAGGTGTGTGTTCTGCTTGGTGTGGGGATGATGCTGGTAGTGGATATTGATGTAGTGCATGCAGGTGTGAGTGTAGACGTAACTGGGTGGGAGGTGGAGGAGGAGGAGGAGGAGATAGTGGATGTTGTCGTGTCTGCAACTGAAAGGTGTTTGTGTGAGTGCCTGTGGGATGAAGTGTGGTGCTTGTGTTTGCCTGTGCCACTCTTGGGTGTTGTCGTGTGTGCATGCATGCCGGTCTGTGTGCTTGGGATGGGTTGGGGTTGAGGAGAAAGGCACTGTGAAGTGGAAGTTGTAGGTGGGACAGCTGGAACAGGGAGAATGGCTGCCATCAGAGAGGAGGCCAGAGCCTGAATCGATCTCTGTTGGGCCACCAATCCACTGTGAATGCCCTCCAGGAATGCATTGCATTGCTGCATCAGGGATCCCAGCCCGTGGATGGTATTCACAATGGTTGATTGCCCTACAGAGATGAATCTCAGGAGGTCAATAGCCTCCTCACTCAGGGCAGCAGGGCTCACTGTGGCAGGGCCTGAGGTGCCTGGGGCGAAGCAGATGCCCACCCTCTTGGGTGAGCGGGCACGAGCAACACGCTGAGGGACTACTGGCAGGGTGGTGCTGGTATGGGGGTGGCGGTTGTACCTGCAGCTGGGGTGGTCACAGAGGTGTCCGCCACCACCAAGGAGCTCCCATCGGAGGAGGTATCAGAGTCTGTGTTGTCCCCTCCAGTCTCCACCATGGTGCTCCCCTCGCCCTCTGTCCCACTGGTGCCCTAAGCGTTGGTGGACTCTGCCTCCAGGTCCTGTGGGATGCAGCTCCCTCTGTCACCGGTGCCTCTGCTCCCCCGCCAGATGATGCTAATGCACTTAAGGACAGGATGACAAAACAAGAAAGTGGGGGAGAGAGACAAAGGATGCACAGGGTTAATGACTGCACCAACACCACTGTTGGCGTACACAGCACCCTCACACACAGGGAACAGGCCTACGCACAATGCATGGCACTACCAGTGAAATGGCTAGTCACCAAGTAATTAGAAGGGGCACACACCACCAACTGCAGCACACCTGGGACCCACGCAGCCCTGCCCAGAAGTGAAAACTAACAAGCTAGGTAAGCAATATTTTACATTCAAACCCTTAGCCAGAAGAGGACCTACGCTGCGATGTCTGGCCTGGCCCAGGGGCACCCAAGGACACACAACCACCTCCCAGATACCACCCCACCAGCCGTAAGTTGTAATGATAGCCACTGTACTCACCCCTTTGTGGCTGCTATGATGCCCTCAAGCGCCCATCCAGCTCAGGGTAGGCCACCGCCAGTATGCAGGCCATCAGGGGGGTCAGCGTCCAATGGGCACCCCTTCCTCATTGGCAGGCCATCCCTAGCTGGGCCTCATCAGTCTTCTGTGCCCAGCGTCTCAGGTCTTCCCACCGTTTTCGACAGGGGGTTCTCCACCTGCCATAGACCCCCAGGGTCCGCACTTCCTTGGAGATGGCACACAATATTCCCTTCTTTTGATGGACGCTGACCTGCAGAGGTAATACAGACAGGAGAACACCATTAGATAAACAGTCCAGCCTGTCACACAAATGGCCCATCATACCCGTTTGCATTACCACTGGCAGACACATAGCCCAGCCCACAACATGTACACCGCCAAGGGGACATCCACCCACCTCCCTTACACGAGGCCTTCACACACAACTCCATGCATTCATGCCACATGCATCGTGCCCACAGGGTACTCACCTGTTGGCCTGGAGGCCCATACAGCAGTCCGTACTGGGGTAGGACCCCATCCACCAGTCACTCCAACTTCTCAGAGGTGAAGACTGGAGCCCTTTCCCTGGTCACACGGGCCATGGTAGGTTCCAGACACAGGTCACAGCAGCACATGCAGTGTAGGTCCTCTCCTATGGAAGGTCAGAAAACAAGTGAGGAATCAGATAGAAAATGGTGGTCACGTCCACGGCGGTGCAAAGCAGCACCGCTGGCGTAGATCCCCATTGGCCACTGTACCCCATAGGGCCCAATATTAACCAATGAGGAATTGCACAGCAGTTCACGACCGCCTACTGCCATGGCGCACAACGTCGGCGCCATTACCTCACTTCCACCTGTCCCTCCACACAGGACAGGCAGTCACCATTTCGGGGGGGGTGAACAGGCATATCGATAATTGCTGCGTCACAGGATCAATAGGCACATACTTCATTATTGACATGGTCCCATAAAATGTTTGCACATTGTGGACTGCTGTTGTGGCTCCATTGTTCAGTTTGTGACATCCTACTCACTCTTGTGTCCCTTAGATACCTACCGCTGTGGATGAGATGGAGACATACCCTCATGTACAGACCCCTGGTGGACTTGGCTACACTGGAGGACAGGCACATAATAGTCACCTATAGTCCGGGCAGGGCCACAATCGTAGAGATGTGTGCCCAATTGGAACCTGACCTGACATCAGCTATCCCTAATCCCACTGGGATCCCCCCCTCTTGTGCAAGTGCTATCAGTGCTCCATTTCCTAGCAACTGGTTCTTTTCAAGTGAGAGTGGGCTTGGCAGCAGGAATGTCACAGCCAATGTTCTCAATCGTGCTAACAAGAGTCTGTCTGCCCTGATAAAACACATGTGCAGCTACATTGCTTTCCCCTAGGTTAAGGATTTGGCCACTGTGAAGGCCTGGTTTTATGCATTGGGACATATCCCCAATATAATTGGGGCGATTGACGGAACACATATTGCATTTGTCCCCCCGCCAGAACGAACAGATGTTCCGGAATCGTAAGAGTTTCCACTCCATGAATGTGCAGATGTTGTTCTTGGCGGACCAGTACATTTTCCACGTCAATGCTAAGTATCCTGGGTTGGTGCATGATGCCTTTGTCCTGAGGAATAGCAGCATCCCAAATGTGATGTACCAACTACAGAGGCACAGGGTGTGGCTAATAGGTGACTCCTGGTTTCCACCGAGAATATGTTGCTGTATGCCTATGGTGTTGGCCATATAGGACAGTGTGTGGCTAAAATGTTGTCCCTCAATATTTACAGGTGACTCTGGCTACTCAAACCTATCATGGCTGCTGACCCCTGTATGGAATGCCAGGACAAGGGCAGAAGAAGGTTATAATGAGGCACATGGGTGAACCGGAAGGATAATTGAAAGGACCTTTGGGCTCCTGAAGGCCAGGTTCAGGTGGCTCCATCTGACAGGTGGATCCATGTGCTACTCACCCAAGAAGGTCTTCTAGATAGTAGTGGCATGCTGCATGTTGCACAACCTGGCCCTCAGATGCCATGTACCTTTTCTGCAGGAGGAGGACAATGGTGATGTCTGTGTTGCAGCAGTGGACCCTGAGGACAGTGAGGATGAGGAAGCAGAGGATGAGGATGTGGACAACAGAACATCAGTGATACATCAGTACTTCCAATGACACACAGGTGACACTGTGCAACTTCACATTTCTATAATTATTGGTGTATTCTGTGTGGCATTGGCATGCTGGCATTACCCACTTCTTTGCCCTACATACTGTTACCTATGGATATTCATTTTGCAGATGTTGGTGATATGACAACATTCTCCTGGTGTGATCACAACAGCCAGCTACAGGTCATTAATTCTATTCTCATTCTATGTACAGTTCATTTGCAATGGTTGTAGCTGTTTCAATCAATACAAATTTGCAATACATGAAATACTAGTAGTCAAGTTTTATCCAAGGGCGTTTATTGTTGTGCTAAAATATAGAGGATACAGTGCAATGAAATGGGGCGATGATGTAGGAAAGTCCAGGGTATTGTTCCAGTCTGTTTGTGGCACAGGTGCATTGTCCATGGGGACATAGGAAGGGGAGCAATGGCAGTTCAAGGTGGGCAAGGTGACTGAGTGGGACACAAGGGGGACAATCAGGAGAGTCTCATTTCCTGGTGGTGGTCTTGGCAAGTGCCTTAGGCTTCTGTCTGGTTCGCAGGGAATGTTTGTGGGTTGGTTCACTTTCTGCAGGGGGAGGGGTTCTGGTGGCCAGTTGGTCCTGTGAAGGGGCCTCCTGGCAACTAGCAGCAGCGGAAGTGGAGGGCTGTTCAGATGACTGGCTAGTGGCAGGACCCCGCTGGTGTGCTGTTGCCTCCCTCATGATGTTAGCCATATCTGCCAGCACCCCCTACTATGGAGATCAGGGTGTTGTTAATGGCCTGCAAGTCCTCCCTGATCCCCTGATACTGTCCCTCCTGCAGCCGCCTGTTCACCTGCACGTTGTCTAGCATCTGGCCCATCGTGTCCTGGGAATGTTGATCTCAGAAAGTGCCTCCTAGAGAGTTAGTTGCCTGCTCCTGTCCTCCCCCTGGCGCACAGCAGTCCTCCCAGTGTCCCTGTTGGCCTGTGCCTTTGTCCCCTGAACAATGTGCCCATTGCCACTGATCCCTGATTGTCTTGGGGACGAGGTGTGGCCTGGGGTCCCTGTATGGGTGGGCAAACTGCTGAGTGACATGTCCTAGGGACAGAGGTGTGGGTACACTGGGAGGGTGCTGTGGTGTTGGTTCCTGATGGGGGAGGCTTTGTGGTGGTCTGTGAGTGGGCTTGGGTGACCGGCTGTCTAGTGGTCTCTGATGGGACAGGTAGATTGTCCAGATCCTTAAGTCCAGAGTTACTGTCATCACTGTAGTCCTCTTCTGTTGGGAGACTAGATAGTAGTGGCACCTCCTCTCCACTGACATTGGCTGTGGTACCTGTGGTGATGTAAATGATGTAGTATGCTTCAGGTGTCTGACATTTGTACTTCTGTAGCTTCCCCTTTATGGTTGTTTTCCCCCTGCTAGCTTTTGCTTGTGTATGTTGGTGTATTGTGGTTATGTTAGTTTCCCTATGCTGTGCATGCTTTGGTGATGAGTGTCCATGCAGGGCTGGGAGGGGTGTCCATGCATTGGTATAGCATGCAGGACTTGGCATTGGGATTACTGAGATGTGATGGTGGAGTGTGTGGGATGTGGTGGAGTTCTGGGAGTGAGAGTGTGTGACGGCATGCAGGTATGGGGGGTGATAATTGTTAAAAGTAAACTTACAAGTGTGCAGTCCTTCTCCAACTCCGGCAAGTCCCTCAGGATGCAGTAATGCCAAGACTTGCTCATCGCATGCTGTGAGTTGTGGGGGAGGAGGTGGAGTCCAGCACCAGTCCTCTGTTTGGTGAGCTGGTGTCTTGTTGCAATGGAACGTACCTTCCCCCGTAGGTCATTCCACCTCTTCCTGATGTCATCCCTTGTTCTTGGATGCTGTCCAACGGCGTTGACCCTGTCCACGATTCTCCGTCATAGCTCCATCTTCCTTGCTATTGAGATCTGCTGCACCTGTGCTCCAAAGAGCTGTGGCTCTACCCTGACAATTTCCTCCACCATGGCCCTTAAGTCCTCCTCAGTGAAATTTGGGTGCCTTTGTGGTGCCATGGGGGTTGTGTGATGCGTGTTGGTGAGGGTTTGTTGGGTAATGTGGTGGGGTGTGTGATGTGGAATGCGTAAGGGTTGTATGGGTGTGAGTGGTGGGTGTGTCTAGTTGTCTCTGTGCTCTTCTTCTCAGTCTTGGGATGGCAATAGTTGTTGGGTAAGGGTTGTGGGTAATTTGGGTGTGTGTTTTATAGTGGGGTGGGTGTGTGGGTGTGGTGTGTGTATGGGTATCAGCTGTGTCGCCCATGGTTTACCGCCATTGAATGTCCACGTGGTGATTCGTGGGTCATAATGTGATGGGCGTTGTTCTGTTGGCGTAACGGTGTGGGTTTTGGGACTGCCTGTTTATCACTGACCTTTGGTCTGGTGGATTTGTGTATGTGGCTGTATTCTGACGGATTGGGGTGTGGGTGTCATAATATGATGAACCGATATTCGCCAGCGCGGCGGTAAGTTGGCGGCCGTCAGCATGGCGGTAAGCGGTATGTACTGCCAATATCATAATGAGGGCCTTTGTCTCCTAAGCTAAACCTTGTCGCTTGTTGCCAAGATACCAAGGGTTGAGCTAGGGTTCATTTATTGAGACCTATCTGAGCCTAGTGGGGGTTACTGGCCTAGTGCTAAGTGTAGGTACTTACCTGCCCTTACCAATAGTCCCCTTTCCAACAAATGTCATGCACAAGGTGTTAGTGTTCTAGTATACATATACAAATTGAAAAGAGTGGGGAAAACAGAATGATAACAGTGTTGTTAGTTTAACGTTCTGCTGAAGTCAAGTAGAAGTTATCACTCATCGTGCACAATAGAATATATAAGGCTAGATGTACAAAGACTTTTTGAGTTTGCTAATTGTCCAAATAGCTAAATCAGGCCATTTGTAAATAAAAAAAGGCCTTGTTGTATGTACAAAAGGCATTCACTTTGCTGTTTTAGCATAATGAATGTTTACCGAATCTGCATTTTTGAGACTCAAAATACTGAATTGCTATTTTGCACACATTTTTAGAGAAGAATTTGGAGACTGGTATTTACTTGGTATCTTTTAACATATTGCACAGACATATGCTGAACATGGTCATCCATTTTGTTTCTAAAATACTTCACATTTTTACATTGTAGGAGACAGTGCTCATGCTTTACACTCCTATGTTTTAACACTATTTTAACCCTGCAACACCAAGTGAGCGGTGCTACGATGCTGCTCATAAATCTACACGGTGTGTGATATAGCATACATTTGGACTGCTGAAAAGTTGTTTTTGCTGTCTCCATAAAAATGGAGGGGCACTCTAGTATACACCAGAGTCAAGCTGCAAGATAGTAGGAACATGTGCAATATTGTACAGCATAGCAACCCAAACAGAAATACCTGCTGTCTTGCTGGGTATTCAAATCACAGAAAGAACTGTGAGTAAATGTATATGTAGTTGACATACTCATTCTTTGTAAGCTTATATCTTGGGAATTACCATTTTCACGTGAATGAGAAGAGAGTTGCTTACACAGAGTTATCTTTAAGGTATATCCATTCACAATTACAGTTAAGCTTAGAACTCTTAATATTAAATTATTTCTCTCTTTATCTTGCAGCGGTCCACAACACCCTGCAAAAGTCCTTGGCAAATAGAAGTGATGTGTCAGATTTATGCAGTCCTGTCGATCTCTGTTCTCTTTGATGTGTAAAGGTCTCTTTTATCTGTAAAGGGTCACGTTGGGTTTTTCAAACAGCCTTTATCTGTAAAAACTCACATACTTTACATGGACTGTAAACTATAGATTTGCTTTATCATAGATCTTTACCACAGATTTGTAGTAAACCCATCCCTCTTCAGAAGAACCTAGAAGTGGTGTCCTCTTATGGGAACACTGTGTTTTAGGATGTTTATTGTAATATATAAAATTGTAGCACTAAATTATCAAAAAGAGAGCCTAAGATGGCCTTTCTTTGCTGCAAACCTGCTGTGACTAACACTTTTAGGAGGGCTGGATTTCAAATTAGATACACCAACATGGTAGTATGCTTTGCTAAAAGATTTAGATTATGAGCGTTATTAGAGTCTCTCTAATGGTTTCTTGTTAAAGACTTAAAGCTTATGATGCTGGGCACTCCTAGACGGGAACACATACTTCTTGTTCAAATAACAATATAGACTTGTGAAATACTAATAGTATATTTTCTTTGCTCTCAACCACCATGATATGCGATTCTATAAGCCCCGGGATCTTGTCTCCTAGCAGTTCGAGCAGGTCCTGCTTGCTGTCGATGATATCCACCTAGCGGTGTGTCAGCTGCTGGGTGGTGCGCTGGACCTAGGTGGTGGCCCTGACCAACCGGCACACCTTAGCCCAGCAGGGAGTAACCACTTCCAGGCCTGCCGCCTGCTGCCAGCAAGGTGAGGAGGTGGCGCTGCACACAAAAAAACACTGCTGCCCCCTTCCCTCTCGCTGAAGATAGGCAGAGGCTGCACCCCTTGACAGCGGCACCACCCACAAGGGTTGCGGCCGCTGTTGCTCGTCTGATTTGCCGTGGTGCAGTGCTGGGTGGGGTACTGGGGTAGGAGAAAAGAAACAGGAGGAAAAGGAAGGAAGAAATAAGGTACAAATAAACAAAAATACAAAAAGTCACAAAAACACCAAAAAAAAAGTAAAACACCGTAAAAATAATGAGACACAAAAACGCACACTAATACAATAAATACAAATAAATAGGGGTCGATCAACATAAATAAAAATAAATAGGGGTAGATCAAGTGTGGGGTGTAGGATCACAAAGATTGGAAACAGATTGAAGTGAAAGGCCCATCACCATAAACAGAGTGAAAAACAAGATCGCCGCGATTATGCGAACCACGTGGTGATGTTCAAGAGTGATTTTGAACGCAAGTACGTACTTCACTTGCGTTTTAAATCAAATGCAATGTGAACAGGCGCAACAGAGAACTCCGTCCGCTAGCGGAACTCCATGTAGCATGGAAGAGGACTTTAGTCACTTCGCAGTGTTTCATGTAGCGCGACTCCTCGCACTCCACTAAGGCCTAATTTTAAATTATCCATAGGGTTTCCAGTTAAAGACAATTATAACTGATCACTGAAGAAAATATTTGTTTTTCAGTAAAAATTGGAAAACATTTGAATTTTGCCTCACTTTTACTGCTATGGCACCTTTCAGAGTCAAGCAGTGTCAGTGCAACCTCTCCTTCCATGCACTTTTCTGTCATGTATGCTCCAGTTTTGACCTACTTGGGCTGTGGTAAGCTCTTTAACATGCCGCTGCCACCATTTGCAAGGTCCAAAGACAGGCGCAGCGCGGCCCGTCTTTTAGGGTGGAGGGGCCACGCCCCCCCACCTTTTGCCCCTCATGAAGTGTGTCTGTCAGGCTGAACAAAGGTCAGCCTGACAGACCCTCATCATTTTCAGCTCAGACAGACAGGAGTGAGACACGCGCGATTTGCGCAGACTCCTGGCTGCCTGAGCTGAACTTTGCTGGGCTGAGGAGGTCACAGCTCCTATGGGCGTGACCTCCTCGGGTCAGCCAAGGTGCATCGAGGTCCTCCCCTGGGTGACGAGGAAAGCGTCACCCATTGACACTCGCCCTGGGCACTTCAGGTTTAAGCCCTGAAGCGCCCAGGGTGAGTGTCAATCAGTGACACTTCGTCACAGAGTGGAGTGGGGTCAGCAGTCTCACTCCTGGGACCTCAAGGCTGAAGATAAGTGTGTCTGTGTGGGTGTGTGATGTTTTAAAATTAATACTTGGTGCGTGCGTGCATGTTTGATTGTTATGAGTGTTAATGGATGTGCGTGCGTGAAAGAATGAGTGTGTGTGTGTGATGTTTTAAAATGAATGGTTGGTTCGTGCGTGCATGTTTGAATGATATGAGTGTTGTTAATGGATGTGCTTGCGTGTGAAAGAATGAGTATGTGTCGACTTTTAAAATGAATGTTTGGTGCGTGCATGCATGTTTGAATGTTATGAGTGTTGTTAATGGATGTGCGTGCGTGCATGTCTGTGTGTGAAAGAATGAGTGTGTGTGTGTGTGTGTGCTTCACCTCCCGCCCTCTACCTCCTAAAGCTGCCAGCCGCCACTGTCCAAAGACCCTGACAAATGACATCCACTCCTCTTTTGGAAGCATGGCTCAACTCGTACAACTTTAGCTCACCATTCACTGTATGTTGTTGTGTAGAGGGGAGTAAGTTCACAGCTAAACTCTGAGAATTGTCTCAGTCTAGAGCAAGTATCACTTCCATGAAGTTGTCCTTATTCACTGAGAATTGGCTAGAGATTTTCTTTCTGAAAGCACCAGTTCAGGATTTGCTTAACAAAAATCACTGTGCTTACAGATGCCCCAGAATCAATATCCTCTAATAGATCTGTACACCTAATACTGCTGCTGTTGGGCTTACACTATGATGGTCTTAAAAGCATGCCTGTAACAGCAGCCTCCCCTCACACAAAAGGATCAGAGGCCATATCATTGACTTATTCCGAACCCATGCACATGCCCAGAAAGAATCTATGTGCTGGCTTTGTGAAACATTACTGCTTTTAAGCAAATACATTAACTGAGAAAATCTATGAGTTGCTGTATGAGCTGCACACAGTACAGCTTGGAAATATGACTAGGCAACCACTCCTCTGAGTTTCTTTGTACATGCTGCCTAGAGCCCAGAGTCAGAAAAAAACAAGTGCTTCTGTATTGACTTAGGATCTGTTCATAATACAACCCAGGATCATCAGCTCCATTCTTCATTCGTAATGCCTATGTGTCAAACTGAAACTTCTAACTTATGTGCCAAAACAAGGCTTAACACTTGGTACCATCACCCACATAAGCAACTGTTTGGACCTCGTTTAATAGAAAGCTATTGAGCTGTGATCATTCTTTCCCACCCAGATGAAAGATTTATTAGAGTAGTACACAGAACACGAAGGTAAAGTGCATTGTACCACTGTCACAATGCTCCAAGGGGAAGGCAGTCCCCGCACTGCAATCAAAAGGCCCACAAGCTTAGTAAAAATCTATGCTTAGAGATACTGGTGCTTTCCCACTCAAAATCTCAAAGGCACGACTTAATATAAAACTTTTTTCACAGTGTGAACTGTGCAAACGACTCAATACACAGGCCATGAAGTTTCTTCGCTACCTTACTACCACTTCATAGAGCAACACAATTTGCTGTCACCAAAGGCCCTATTTCTAAATGTGTGGATATCAATTCCTTGGCAGATGTCTCTATGTAGAACAGGAATAGGCCTGAGTCAGACAGTCAGAGTTCATTTATTAGTTCAGTTCTTTCCTGGTGTCTCAGGCAAAGAATAGGACAGTGTGTCATTGGTTTGAAATAACTGAGCACTCCACATTATTATTATATATATATATATATCTCATGTCCTAAGTAGAATATCTTAATTCAGCAGATCTTTGCTATTTGCTTGACGAACACGGAGCAAGAATGTGTGTTAAATGTCCTCCATGAATCTTTTAACTGCTACAATCAAATCTTAATGAGGTGCAAACATATCTTCAAACACAAACCTCCTTGACATGGATGGGACTGAACTTTTTTTAAGAGGGCTTTAAGTGTTAGGAATTTAGACAGCCATGGTGGAAAGAGGGAGAAATAATGAAAAGTTACTTGAAGGAACAAATTAAAGTAAAGTCTTTGATGAATTGAGTTAGGAGGTGGAAAGAAGAGAGCAATAATTAGCAAAAGGAATGAATGAGCAAAGGAGGTAACTATACAACTTTTACATAGACACTGGAAAAACACTATCCACATGATTTTGAAAGAGCATAAGAGAATGAACACTGATAACTACTGATTTTTCCAATTTTTGGAAACACTGAAAACACTAAAACAAAGTCACTGGATTTCACAACAAATAGAAATTGAAAACAAGAGAGCCTAATTATAAGAATAAAACCATAGTATTTGTGAGAGGAAAGGAGTTGCAGTTTAGTTCAAATCTAACAATCGTTGGAACCAAATGAAGCAGCTATTGAAGAAACATTTTCCTTACAAATGTGACACACATTTAGATCGTTTTATTTTTACTTTAAAAATGATGCGCAATTTAAGGAGCAAATGTGGTGAACAAACGTAAACCAATTTAACTACATTTCTGAACAAAAACAGGACAACTTTTAGTGGAGACAAATTGTATGTGAAGGTCAAACATGTAATAGATTTGACCTGAAATTTGTGTGTCAAGTGAAGGACAGTTAAAACCGGAGCTGGAAATGAAAAAAATAAATAGTTAAAAGAGTGAACGGTCACAAAGGGTGGAAAAACGAGGAGCAGTTCAATGTTCATATGCACTCTAACCTCAAAGAATTTGTCTGTATGAAAATAGGGGAAAGTAAAGCTCTTTCTGTCTTACTTAATTGGTTACAAATAGATTTAATGTTAAGATTGCATAGGGAGTTAATGAGCCTACAGGAGGGATCATGGTTAAAGGCAATATTACTAGAGAGATAACTTGCCTACTTAATTCAATTCCTGAAGAGACCTACACAAAACCTTTAGATATAGACAGTTTACCTCATTAAATAGCTAAAAGGGCCATGTGTTGCAGATAATTATTATAAGTAATGTGTAGGTCACATATTTATATGTTGTATGTGATACATCACTGGGTTAATGATTTTTGTGGCAAGGTCCTTATTTAGTCCACAGGTCGCAAGTTACATTTAGGTAAAATGACCTAGTGATTTTTGTACCCAGTGCAAACATCTACACGTAACCTGTAAGCCATAATTTTTAATCTTTGTTGGTGCTGTTACCTTTCCGTGATATAAGGTTTATTAACTGTTTTTTTTGGGTGAATAGTGTGCTCTAAAATGATTGTTAGTGCAATTACCTAGACAAGTAGACCAGATATTATTGCTGCAACTGTCTCTCACAGACTTACGTGAGCCAGCAAGATCACGTAGTCCCAGCTGGTGTACCATCAGACCCTTGTTCCCTAAAGCTATTCAAATACATTCTGCTATCAACCTCAGTAGCAATTACTAGGTTTATTTTCATGCGCAAGTCACTATCCACTGCCATGTTTCACTTAGAACTCAAAACATCAGAAATATAACTTTATTTAAGATGAATAACTTGAACCCAGTTCACACAGCAACTACAGATCCATTTCCAGTAGACCATTCCGTGGGAAACTGATAGAAAGGGCAACCTTATCAAAGATCTCAGGACACACAGAGAAAAGCCTGCATTACATTATCTTTAAAAAGGCTTCCAACCAGGAAAGATGCTGACTCCACTCATATCTCCATGTTGGATGACCTAAAATACACTGGAAAAGGAGAGTGTGGCAGCCCTCATTCTCTTTCATTCATCAAGAGTATTCAATAGCATATATCGCCAAACCTTACTAATCAGAATAAATGTAATAGGCATCAAAGCAAATATTCTTGACAGGATCAACTCATACCTCAAAGACAGGTCACACATCATATATACTTAGGAGTTCAGCTGGGATAAGTTTTCTTACTGCTTTTGCTCAATGACTATATTCCTTCCCCTGATACAGCTATGCTGATGGTTCACAAGTAATCCTCAAGTTGGTTAAATCAAACAATCTTTAATTCTCAAATTTAGATAATTACCTCAAAGCTATTGATTGATGGATGATAGAACCTCACCTCAAATTAAGTGCCACAAAAACTGAAATCCTAACAGATGGGAAAGTAAAAACCTATACCCCACTAACAATGTGCCCTGAAGAACTGCTACCAAACACTTCCTCTGAGAAACAGAATCTAGGTATTATCGCACAGTCAGCACTCGCCATGGTCCGGCATGGTAAACAATTGATCAAATCCACATTCTAAACTACAAGATAATTCCAATGTATTTTCCTTCATCTTGGTTTCTTGCAAAAGCTCCGTCAACCACGTCACACACCTTATCATGTCTGCATTATGCCAATGGACTATAGCATACAGTATCAATATATACTATGGGATGACCACAAACAATTTAAAATTCAGCAGAAAGACAACTTCTCCACCTTAAGATCCATGTCCACATGCCACCAGGTCGGAAGACTCTCCACTGACCATCTGTTGCCAGGAGATCTAACTTCAAACTAGTGTTCATGATGCACAAGGCAATAAAGAGAAACCAACCAACATTTTTATAGATGAAACTCAAGAAATACTTCCAGAAATGGACATAACGATGTGTAGAACTCCTTTTGCCATCCAAACTGTCAAAGTATGAAATTCACTCCCAGCAAAGACATTGGTTATGGTAAATCCTTTGGATTTCTTAGTGATTCTGAAAATGTGTCTATTCCAGGGGCTGTAGCTTCAGGGGATGTGTATGGGATATTACACCCCCCCTAATAATTGCATTTTCTGATGAAAAGTTGGGTGCAGGTACTTTCAGTCGGGTATAGTGAAGTGACTGTTAGATTTCACCTGTGTTTTTTGCATGCACACTCACTCATCAAAAACCCACACACTCACATTCTCTCTCTGCTGCTGCTGGACTGAGCTCTCTTGCAGGATAAAGCTAACTGAAAGTGTGTGAGACCCCTGAATGTTTCCTTTTGTTAGTGCATCATCTGGACATATCCAGGTATATTCTGTAGTCTGGTATATACTTGGATCTCAGTTTTTTTAGAAATGTCGCTTAGAATGGAATCTGATTGGATCCTGCTCTTTTCTGTCGGCTATTATATGCTAAATCAATTAGTTTCTCTGCATTAAGTGGTGAATATTTAAATATAGAGGGCAAAACTAAATTGCACCCCCGTATGTTTTGTAAACAAACGTGACAGTCCATCACACTGTTATCCCTTCAAACGTTATCATTCCAAAACATCTACTTCTTTTAAATGTATAGTATTTACCAAGGGCATGAATTAAAATATGGCAAATTGAATACGACGGCAGAGAAGATTATCTCCACCCTCCCAAGCGTACACTGTCCGCCAAATTTAGAGATGACTGACAGCTGTGGGGTCGCCCCTGTACAGTGAAAGCAAGGGAACTACAGTCACAGCGATTTCTTTCGATGTACGAAAGGTTTGGTGTATGGCTGTTATTGATTTTAATGGCTGTAAACCAAAGCTTTGACTTATTTTTTTTGTTGAAAACCGAAAAACTAATCTCCACATCCTAGGAGTTTCCTACTAGGGTGTGTGACTCATTATATCTTTTTTTCCTGAGCCTCACTATCAGGTTTGTCCGGGTGGTAACGAACAGGGAAAAAATAATTGCACCATCGACCCAAAATAGTGTGGAATGCTTAATGTGCTTCCTCCAACAGCCCATATGCCGCAGGGCTATCAGAGGAAGTATTCTGTTGACGGTGCCAACATGGGCTCCGTCAATAGAATACTTAAGGTCTGTCCAGCTCTACGTGTACTCCGTTTGTGATGGAGTACATTGTCAGTCAATCTCTAAATCTGACCCTATCTATTTGTTTCAATTTAAAACGAATAGTAAATATACCTTGGTTATTACTGCATACTATTTGAAAATATCTTATTAAAAATGTTATTTCTATATATGTGATATTTTGCGGAGAAAGCCATGTACACCACATACACTCACATAACTGTGGTTGCCCAGCCTGCTTCAGAGAAGTGACCAATGTACAGAAGCTTTGACTAGTGTAGGCGTGAGCCACAGCACAGCATAGCGTGCCACGATACATCTTTCCCTCGAGCCTTTGGTGTGGGCCTGCAGGCCTCTGAAGACCAATTTCTACCTTCATATAGGCTGAGAAGTACTGGCTTTCAAACGGGACACCCACTTGAATGAAGCGGTCGACGAAACACTGTCTACTGAAATACCACAAACCTGCACGTCTACAAGATTCATCTCACATAGTTTCAGAGTGAGATAAAGATTGTGGTTGGAAATGTGTTAAAGCCACTTCACCACACACCTCAATCTGTTAGTACTTTAAAAGTACCGAAATTTCAGCAAGACAATTAAGTCCATAATTAAAAAGAAACCATTATGAGAAACTGCACTTTTCTAGGTGCTGCTAATTCTTCAGATATTTATGAGTGTTTTTTACGGGGTATATGCCATTGATGTAACTAGTTTTGTGCCTTGGAATGTTATGTCATGCCATGTTAACAATTTTACAGAACATGGTAATTACCTCATCACTGCAGTAGATATTTCATTGAACTATTTCCCAAAAATTGAGATATATTCAGTTTTGCTTACAGAGAAGGCTAAGAAAACCGCATTGGGCCATCTACGATTTCTATATAAAGTGGTATCTACACCACTGGCGCCTTTTCAAACACGTCATGGCTGGCATATACAGTCTATTGACATCCCACTAGTACGCCTACCCCTCACAATTAGTTGTCAGATGCCAGGATACATTACATTGTGCACACACGGATTTTGACTAAACGGAGTTGCTTGCTGACTTGGACAAAGGGGTGCGGGAGTCCTGGATGAAATTCTGTTTGTTCAATACTATTCAGGACTGGTACTGGATCTGGACAAACTGCAAGCAGCAGGCCTGCTTCTAGACTCGAACTTGTGGTGCTTTGGCCAAACAGGTTAGACATCTTGCATGTCCTTCATGACTTCCCATCCATACTTGAACTGTAACAATGGATAAGACACACCCTCACTGAGACCCTAGACATGCCACTCCCTTTGACGTAGAAACTGATCATGCTACATGATTTACCTGAATTTTGTGTCCCGAGATTCATAAGAAATGCTTTCTCTCTACCACTTTGAATGTAACTAAAATCGGAATTATCCGCCATTGGAAATGCCATCGCTTACCCTTTCATGGTGAATGGCTTACTGAAATGTACAAAGCTGCCTCCTATAATAGAGTAATGTACAAGGTACAGTACAAGTTTGAGCTCAACTACCAAATCTGGTCTACCTTTTTTGGCTGCCTTTGGGTGAGTTGGAGCTGCTAGGCTGATAGGCAGTCACTCATGGGCACTTTGCTTTTGTCCTGTGTTACATCCTCCCCTTTTCTTCTTTCTTTGGTTCCCACATTACTCCCCTTCATTAGTTTCATCCACTGGGATTCTAACCATTACCTTTGGTCTTTAGCCTCCCTATCACCATTTTTGCATGCATGGAGTATGAAGTATATGACACCCTACTGCTTATCTTGTAAGTATAATCTTTCCATATCCAACCCCTAGCGTGAACCTCATACCTTGGCATAATACTTTTGGAGAATTATGCCTCCTGTACTTCCACATGTTCCCTCCAGTACATATCTTGGAGCTCCTTGGTTGTTGAAGGTCCCCGTCTGTAGTGTTTACCCCTCGTGTATCCACAGTTTTGAAGATCCTAGCAGGCGGGTGTTTCCCTAACCATTTGGACGACAGGTTGTCAAGATAGCTAAAGTTTTTTGTGTCTTGGTTCCATATTATGTTTTTTTTATTGCTTACTTTTGGTACTGTCTAGATTTTCCATCTGTCATTTACTTGCCTCCTTTATGTATTCTAAGGGGTTGTTTGTTGGTGTTTTGTCATATGCGAAAACATTGTTATATGTCTTACGTTATTGACGAGGATTTGAGTCACACCGCCTCTTCTAAATTTGTTTACTGTCTAAAGGGCTTCATTGTACCTGTATTGTTGGAAGCATTTTCTTCCAAGTTGCAGCTAGCCAATGAGATTGCTCTGTACTGCAGGACCGTAACAGTCCTGCCTGTGGGACAAAAAAGGCAGATGGAAGAAAAAATCAGCTAATCAGAGATTCTAAATTTACGGTACAGTGAGACACCCTCATGACCACCCGCCCAGATACACCTTTTTTTAAAGGCCTTTCATGACCACTTAACTGCCTGTTTAAACACAACATTTCTCAAAAACAAATGAAATGTTTCCCACCAAATCAAAAAAAGCACACTTTCTGAGTAAAGTTCTAACTTTCTGACAAATTTGGTGTCATTCTGCTTAGCTATTTTTATCAGTATAATTTCACAAAATTTCTTATGGCCATACAATGTTTGGGACCCTGTTTTTCTCAGTTCCCACTTGATGGGTCCAATCGAAATGCTCCATGAAGGAGTTATGGTGAATGAGCTTTTTATTGGAGTTTTGTGAAGGTTCATCAAACAGTGCCAATGTTATTAGCAAAACAAAAACCTCTATTCCTGTGGAAACTCTGACGTAACTAGAAATACACAGTGCAATATCATATATATATATATATATATATATATATATATATATATATATATATATCGCCTGTTGGTAGTCATAGTTAGGACCTTGTTTCCAATGGAAAAGCCTTGGGGAGGTGGTGCACAGAGCCTTAGGGATGCTTTGTGCACCCCCTCCTTTTTTAGGGATATATCCAAAAGCTCCCGGGACCTGGCCTACCCACAGGCTAAACTGAAAACAAGCATGAGAAACCGTGCTTGTTTGGGTTTTTTGTGCCATGGATTTGCAAATGCACAGCGATTTTGCTGCAATATTTTTTTAACTAATGCTTTTTTGCCCTGGTGTAGTGCCAGGGGGACTCATGACATCTTTGATAACATTATTGATAATATCAATGTAACATTTCCAGTAAAATTGAGGAAAAGCTGTGAATGGCGGGTGTTATAGTTATCTTAGCGCACGAGTTGTAGTTACTTGAGCTAACCATAACGATAGCTGTTGAATTTCTGTGGGTTTGTGTGAGTAAAATCAATTATAGTGTCTCTCTAACCTTTGTTTTTTTAAGTGAATTTCTATGTTTTTTTAATTCTATTTCTTATCGAGAAGATACACACAGATAGATACACAGAATGGTCCTGCAAAATTCTATTTCCTATATGTATAGTCATAGCAGGAAACAAATAAATGTTGACAAAACACTCTAGGAAATATATCCTAACTCAAAAGTGATAAAGCTAAAAGGAATTCCAGTTTAGATTCATTATGGTTAGAGAATGAGTATTCACAAACCTCCTGTGGAAAACTGATACCTGGACCTACATGGATTGTCTGAGGCTGGAAGAAGCACAGACATGATGGTAGGTGCTCACCTATCTATTGAGCAAAATAACATTTGCACGCCCTTGCTAGGCTCCGGTGGTTGCCAGGTACAAAATAAATACATCTTGGAATCTGCATCGAGTGCAGTCTCACAATTGATGATCAGATTGACAAAGCAGTCAGTCCAGCATTTTACTACATTATACACTGACCAAAAGTATAGTGCTGAATTCAAATACACACTGTTATTCCAGTTAACTCAGAATTCAAAGCTTCTTGGCAAACACCACAAATCTGGCAATTTTCCCTTGGTAAATGTTTTCAGTTTTGAATTCCTAAACATACAGAATATATTGTTGAATGTATCACTTCTAAATGTAACGTTTATACTAGGAACACATTAAATGCCTCACCCTGGAGTATTAGTGCTTACCAGGTGCAGAAAATACCCCATCCCATACACGGGCATTTATAATCCAAGCCATAGACTTCTCAAGAAAATCTTTTGTTATTTTTAACATCCTCAAAGTGTTCAGACATTTTTAGCTGGTGAGTCTCACCTATATATTGCCAACTGTTTTAAAAAAAAAATGCTATGTTAATGATGTTAACAATGTTACGTTGTCAACAAAATGATGCAATGTGGTCTCTAGCTAGGTGATTGAAATGATTTAATCTCTGTAGTCAGACTTGCATTTCATTGCCTCCCTACGGAGAAACACATCCATTTCAAGACCTTCTAAATGATATACAATGTATATGAAAAGAGAGACCACTTCTTTCTTGAAGTAGCACTTTAAACAGTACCAATCGTCTCAGGGTGTAAGACCAGCTGACTAAACACTGTTGTCTATCTCAAAATATAAAAAATTTAACCGTGATAGCCATGACTTTTCCATTCATGCAGCATAGTTTCAAATTCTTTGACCATTGACTTGTAAGAAACTATTCAGCTTATTTTGATATAGATGGTGATACTAATTTGATCCATGCATGGAGTTCACTGGGGGCCAGGAAAGTATCCACTCCCCTAAGGTTGTGCTGGTTTTCCCTTGGGCAGCACAAAACCCTCAGTCTTGGTACCTTCTTCTATAAACTGTAGGGACATCGGTTAATACCAGTGACTTCTCCTGGAGCAGTCCTTCAAACCTATACTAATAGCTCTTGCTAACGTCCATCATTACAGACACGGGGTGAAGTCCTTGTGTTCTGCAGTTAAAGTTAAAAAAATATAATGGGCAGGGTATGGGTATCCTGGCACTTCTGAGGGGCATAGAGATCCCCCCTGAGTTAAAGATATAATCAATGACATCATTTAACATGAGATTAGTGGCATAATATGTAAGGTCATAAGCATTGCACGGTGGTGGCCAAGTTATAGTTAGGTCATTAAACTGGGACTGGTGAATTTCAGTGTTTTTTTTAGCTATATATATATATATATATATATATATATATATATATATATATATATATATATATATATACACTTGTCGCCAGTAGTTCTAGTTAGGAGCTAGTCTCCGTAGAAAAATAATTTTTTGTTTTGCCAATAAGTTTGCCACCACTTGACGAATATTTACTGGCCCAGCAATCAAATTTTTGATGGTTTCTAATCGTCCATGTGAGCTCAGCTTTGACCCCCTGCCAACCCTGAACTCTTGGTAGGAAGGAGAGCAGGGTTGACCTGGGATGCAATGCAAAAAAGAGTGCACTGCTCAATGAAAACTGAGTTGGCTTGCTGCTTTTATGCTGATTACTCTCCTGTGGCGTGCACAACATCACACAACAAACTCTGTCACTTTTCTCTTGGAAAAAACTGGAGACTGGATTCAAGATTAAACAAAAGTAAAACACTTCAGCATGCTCTGACATCTCTGCTTAACCTAAAAGGAGGCTACACTGACCATCACCTTGCCACTCTCAATGACCAACAGCAGTTGCTGGGTGGAATACAGAAGTCAGTGACACACCCACTCTATCATTACCTCAAAAGGCCTGCCCCACCACAGGCTATTTAGATTAATGGCACTGCTCCATACACGCCCTGAGTCATTACAATAACACCCAAAAAATAAACCCATACTTGTAAAGGAACACTGACCACACCCACCGCAATATTGTCAGAGACCTGGTTTAAGCCTCCAGTGCGAGAAAGACCTTGACCAGCCAACACATGCGTGGAAGGCATCAGGCTTTTCATCTAACTCCTTTGCCCCTCCCACCCAACCAAAAATGTGCGGAATCAAACAGCTTGTTAAGGAGCAACAAATGCTATTTATTTTCAGCTGTCCTGTGTTCACGTTCACCCTCCCCTTCTTACTCCTACAGGATGGTGAGGTTACACCGCTCTTGCCCATTAATGCAAACCACCTGTTGTCAGTAATGGCTCAGGGAGAGGGGCTGTGTGACCACCTTCCCTTAAACTAATCAGCCCCAGGGAGGGCTCTCTGGGGCCTTTTATTGCTCGGGAGGCCGCTGTGCAGCCCTCCCCCCATTTTGTTAAAGTTTGCTGGCAACGGTGGGCTTCACATGGATTTTTGTGTCTCCCACCTCCCCATATAAAGTAATTCTGGCCAGGAGACTGGCTTCCACAGGCCTCTGGAGGCATGGAGAGGGAGACCACGCTGCCCCATCCCTATAAAATCTAATTTCAGCTCTGGGGGCGGGCTCCCCACGGCCTCTGGAGGCCCAGGGGAGGGGGGCATACACTCTCCTCTGCTTTATGAATACAGCCTGGGGGTGGGCACCACTGAGCATAAAGATAGTGAATGCAGCCAAGCAGCCATTTTGTTTTGAGTTTTGTTTTTTATTCCACAGGAGTCCTGTGGGATTGCAGCATTTGTGGCCATTTTATTTTGGCCCCATGGGGGTTCCCTCTTTATCCCCCCCAATGGGGCCTAGGGGATTAAAGTATCCCTACCGTACCCCTTATATTATTATTTTCCCCAAGGCCTTTAATGGCTGCCAGCAACTTTTTTCTCATGTTGCTGGCAGCCAATCAGAGCCCTCACTTCCGTTGGAGGTAGATGGCACAAGGGAAATAAAGCTCCCTGGGCCAATCAGAATGCTCCATTTTTAAATTGCCACTCCCATGAAAGTCTCTTGAGACTCTTGCGGGCACAATCATCCATGTATACAATTATGTTTGTCTTTAATGTCTCCAAAACTACTGAACTGATTTACACCAAACACAATCTAGGGACCAAGATCTAGCTTCCTGCCACATTTGGTGTAATTCTGTTAAGCAGGTTTTGCTGTAGCTGGTCTAAAGAAGTCTAAAGAAGTCTACAGGAAATGCATGAAGATTTTTCATTTTGGGGCCCCCTCTTTTGTCAGCCCTCGCTTGAGAGATCACCCTAAAATGTTCCACACATGAACTAGAATAAAAGGAGCACCTTTTGGAAAGTTTCAATGAGATTCATCAAAGAGTGCCAAGGGTAGGTCGCTCCCGCTGCAGCTCCTCCAGCCCAGGTCCTGAGACCTCCCAGCAAGCCCAGCTACCTCGCAGTAAGTACCGCCCCCACCTCCCAGCCCCTCGCCCTGCCCCGCGCTACTCACCCTCGCTCCTGCTTCTTTTCTTCTTCTCTGTTCTTCCTCTGCGCTCTCCTTCTGTAGTCTTCTTCTGTACTCTTCTTTCCCTCCTGCTCCCCGTCTTCTCTCATCATCTGTGTGCTTCTCTCCCTCTCCTCTGCACCGCGACCCGTGTGTGCCTCCTCTTCTCTGTCCCTCTTCTTGGCTCCTTCCTCTGCTGCTCGCCGCCCCTCTTCTTCTTCACCTTCATCTGTATTCTTCTGTGCTCCTCTTCCTCACCTTCATCTGTATTCTACTGTCTTCTGCGCTCCTCTTCTTCACCTTCATCTGTATTCTTCTGTCTTCTGCGATCCTCTTCTTCACCTTCATCTGTACTTTTCTGTCCTCTGCGCTCCTCTTCTTCTGTAGCTTCTTCTGTCTTCTGTGTATTCGGCTCCTCTTCTTCTGTGGTCTTCTGTCTTCTGTTCTTCGGCTCCTCTTCTTCTGTGGTCTTCTGTCTTCTGTTCTTTGGCTCTTCTGTCTTCTGTTCTTCGGCTCCTCTTCTTCTGTGGTCTTCTGTTCTTCGGCTCTTCTGTCTTCTGTTCTTCTTCTGTGGTCTTCTGTCTTCTGTTCTTCTGTCTTCTGTTCCTCCTGTTCTCTTCTTTCCCTCCTGCTCCCCGCTCCTCTTCCTCTGTTAGCTCTGTTTCCCAACAGAGCTAACTGCTACCTATTTCCTGGTTCTTCCCGCTCCTGACTCGTCTCTCCCCCTCTCTATCACCCCTATCTACCCCCATCTCTATCTACCTATCTCTCTATCTCTCTCTGTCTTCCTCACTCACCACCTCCTCCTATCTACCTATCTCTCTATCTCCCCCCCCCACTCGCCACCCCCATCTTCCTATCCTTTCACTCTACCTCTCACCCTCACCCACCTCTACATCCCCCCCCTATCTTCCCAACCTTACTCCTATCTCTCTCCCTAAACTCCTAAACTTCCTAAAACTCACCCCCCACCACCCTTAACCCCCCTCCCCCAGCTCTTCTCCCCTCTACCTGTCCCCCCTCCCTCTGCTTTCCCGCCGCCACCTCCTGCACGCCCCCGCCCCCCAGCTCCCATTCGCCCCCAGCTGACCCCTCCCCCCCTCCTCCCTCTTATGGCGGCCGCTGTGCGACAGTGGTAGCGACCCTTGACCCAAGGGTAGGTCGCTCCCCCAGCCGCTGCAGCTCCTCCAGCCCAGGTTCCTGAGACCTCCCAGCAAGCCCAGCTACCTCGCAGTAAGTACCCCCCCACCTCCCAGCCCCTCGCCCTGGCCCGCGCTACTCACCCTCTCTCCTGCTTCTTTTCTTCTTCTCTGTTCTTCCTCTGCGCTCTCCTTCTGTAGTCTCCTTCTGTACTCTTCTTTCCCTCCTGCTCCCCGTCTTCTCTCTTCATCTGTGTGCTTCTTTCCCTCTCCTCTGCACCGCGACCCGCGTGTGCCTCCTCTTCTCTGTCCCTCTTCTTGGCTCCTTCCTCTGCTGCTCGCCGCCCCTATTCTTCTTCACCTTCATCTGTATTCTTCTGTCTTCTGTGCTCCTCTTCCTCACCTTCATCTGTATTCTTCTGTCTTCTGCGCTCCTCTTCTTCACCTTCATCTGTATTCTTCTGTCTTCTGCGCTCCTCTTCTTCACCTTCATCTGTACTTTTCTGTCCTCTGCGCTCCTCTTCTTCTGTAGCTTCTTCTGTGGCCTTCTGTCTTCTGTGTATTCGGCTCCTCTTCTTCTGTGGTCTTCTGTCTTCTGTTCTTCGGCTCTTCTGTCTTCTGTTCTTCGGCTCCTCTTCTTCTGTGGTCTTCTGTCTTCTGTTCTTCGGCTCTTCTGTCTTCTGTTCTTCTTCTGTGGTCTGTGGTCTTCTGTCTTCTGTTCTTCTGTCTTCTGTTCCTCCTGTTCTCTTCTTTCCCTCCTGCTCCCCGCTCCTCTTCCTCTGTTAGCTCTGTTTCCCAACAGACCTAACTGCTACCTACTCCCTGGTTCTTCCCGCTCCTGACTCGTCTCTCCCCCTCTCTATCACCCCTATCTACCCCCATCTCTATCTACCTATCTCTCTATCTCTCTCTCTCTGTCTCCCTCACTCACCACCTCCTCCTATCTACCTATCTCTCTATCTTTCCCCCCCACTCGCCACCCCCTCTGTTACCACCCCTATCTTCCTATCCTTTCACTCTACCTCTCACCCTCACCCACCTCTACAACCCCCCTCCCCTATCTTCCCAACCTTACTCCTATCTCTCTCCCTAAACTCCTAAACTTCCGATAACTCACCCCCACCACCCCTAACCCCCCCTCCCCCAGCTCTTCTCCCCTCTACCTTTCCCCCTTCCCTCTGCTTTCCCGCCGCCACCTCCTGCACGCCCCCGCCCCCCAGCTCCCATTCGCCCCCAGCTGACCCCTCCCTCTCCTCCTCCCTCTTATGGCGGCCGCTGTGTGACTGCGCGACTGCGCAGCGGGCGTGCCGCTGGCGCGCCAGAGGCAAGCCCGTCTGCGCCTGGCCCGCGCCCAGTGCCACGACCCCTGGTCCTCAGCACTCTCAAACCCCTCTGCTCCGCTACGACCCCACCACCCTCCACGCCCTCAACCCAGGACGCTCCAACACCTGCTTCCGAGCTAACCCAAAACGTACCCATGGACCTTTCGCCTGCCACTCCTGCAAACGTATCTTCCACCACGCAACTACCATGACCACCAGCCCACGTGCCATCAACCACCTCAAATGCATCCTGGTCAACGCTCGATCCGTCCACAAGCATGCTGTTGAACTCTGGGACCTCCTGGACTCCACAGCACCGGACGTCGCCTTCATCACAGAGACCTGGATGAACGCCTCTTGGGCCCCAGACATCACCATAGCCATCCCCGAAGGCTACAAGATTTCCAGGAAAGACCGCACCAACCAAGTAGGAGGAGGAGGAATCGCCATCGTCTTCAAAGACTCCATCAGCGTCACCACCTCCATCGAAGACACCCCCCCCCAGAACACCTGCATTTCCAGATTCGCACCGACCCCAGGACCACCCTCAGAGGATCCCTCATCTACCGTCCCCCCGGACCGCGCACCCCTTTCAGCGACTCCATCACCGACTTCGTCTCCCCGCACGCCCTCGCCTCGCCGGACTACATCCTCCTATGCGACCTCAACTTCCATCTGGAACACAACAACGACCCCAACACCACCGCCCTGCTCGACAACCTCGCCAACCTCGGCCTCAAGCAACTGGTGAACACCCCCACCCACATCGCCGGACACACTCTTGACCCCATCTTCTCCGCCAGCAACCACGTCTCCTTCAGCCACACCTCCGCTCTACACTGGACCGACCACAGCTGTGTCCACTTCACATTCCGAGGCAAGACCCGCCACCTCCGCACTCAACCCATCCCTCGTCGACAGTGGAACAAAATCCCCGAAGAACAGCTCTTCTCCGCGCTCACAGTCAACCAACCTACCCTCACCACCGACGACCCTAACGACGCAGCCCTCAGCCTCACGAACTGGATCACCAACTGCGCAGACAACCTTGCTCCCCTCAGACGCACGCATCGACAGGCCAACACCAAAAAACCTCTCTGGTTCTCTGTCACCCTTAAGGAATCGAAGAAAACCTGTTGCGCCCTCGAGAAAGCCTGGCACAAGGACCACACCGCTGACAACATGACCGCCCTCAAGAACGCGACCCGCGAACACCACCACCTGATCCGCGCAGTCAAAAGGAATTTCTTCACCGACAGACTGGACAAAAACAGCCACAACAGCAGAGAACTCTTCAGCATCGTTAAAGAGTTCTCCAACCTCAACGCCAACGCCATCACGCCCTCACAAGACCTGTGCAACTCCCTCGCCACCTTCTTCCATTGCAAGATCACCGACCTCCACGACAGCTTCGGACACCAGATCCAGCCAAGCAACACCGAACCCACACCCCCTGCCATCACCCTCAACGCCTGGACCCACATCAACACTGAAGAGACCAAAACCACCATGAACTCTATCCACTCCGGCGCCCCCTCGGACCCCTGCCCTCACTTCATCTTCAATAAAGCCGACGACATCATCACCCCGCACCTCCAGACAATCATCAACTCCTCTTTTTCATCTGCTACCTTCCCCGAAAGCTGGAAACACGCCGAAGTCAACGCCCTACTAAAGAAACCCACGGCTGACCCAAGCGACCTGAAGAACTTCCGCCCCATCTCGCTCCTCCCCTTCCCTGCCAAGGTAATAGAGAAGACCGTCAACAAACAGCTTACCAACTTCCTGGAAGACAACAACCTTCTCGACCCTTCACAATCCGGATTCCGAACCAACCACAGCACTGAAACCGCCCTCATCTCAGTCACAGACGACATCAGAACCCTGATGGACAACGGTGAAACAGTCGCCCTCATCCTCCTTGACCTCTCGGCTGCCTTCGACACCGTCTGTCACCGCACCCTAATAACTCGCCTCCGCTCCACTGGGATCCAAGGCCAGGCCCTGGACTGGATCGCCTCCTTCCTCTCCAACCGCTCTCAAAGAGTCCACCTCCCACCTTTTCGCTCAGACCCCACCGAGATCATCTGCGGCATCCCTCAAGGCTCCTCGCTCAGCCCGACACTCTTCAATGTCTACATGAGCCCCCTCGCCGACATCGTACGCAAGCACAACATCATCATCACCTCCTACGCCGACGACACTCAACTTATACTTTCCCTCACCAAGGACCCCGCCAGCGCTAAGACCAACCTACAAGATGGCATGAAGGACGTCGCAGATTGGATGAGGCTTAGCCGTCTAAAACTGAACTCAGACAAAACAGAAGTCCTCATCCTCGGCAACACCCCGACCGCATGGGACGACTCCTGGTGGCCCACGGCCCTTGGCACCGCACCGACCCCCTCAGACCACGCCCGCAACCTCGGCTTCATCTTGGACCCTCTTCTCACCATGACCAAACAAGTCAACGCCGTGTCCTCCTCCTGCTTCCTCACCCTCCGCATGCTCCGCAAGATCTTCCGCTGGATCCCCACCAACACCAGAAAAACCGTGACCCACGCCCTAGTCACCAGCCGCCTGGACTACGGCAACACCCTTTATGCTGGGACCACCGCAAAACTCCAAAAACGTCTGCAACGTATTCAAAACGCCTCCGCCCGCCTCATCCTCGACGTACCCCGCAACAGCCACATCTGCGCACACCTGAGACACCTGCATTGGCTCCCAGTCAGCAAAAGGATCACCTTCCGACTTCTCACCCACGCACACAAAGCCCTCCACGACAGGGGACCTGAATACCTCAACCGACGCCTCAGCTTCTACGCCCCCACCCGTCTCCTCCGTTCCACCAGCCTCGCGCTCGCTGCCGTCCCTCGCATCCGCCGCTCCACGGCGGATGGGCGGTCTTTCTCCTACCTGGCAGCCAAGACCTGGAACACCCTCCCCACCAGCCTCAGGACCACCCAGGACCACTCCGCATTCCGGAGACTCCTCAAGACCTGGCTCTTCGAGCAGCAGTAACCCCCTTCCCCCTAGCGCCTTGAGACCCGCACGGGTGAGAAGCGCGCTTTATAAATGTTAATGATTTGATTTGAAGGTTATTGGCAACACAAAAAATGCTTTTTCTCTGAAATAGCAGAAAAGCCGTGGCAAATGCCACTAGTATATATATGTGTGTGTATATATATATATATATATATATCAATATCTATATCTATATATATATTTATCACACCAAATGAAATGCTCATGAGCTTACCACTAGTGAAACAGATGCCATAAAAAATGTTGTAAATGTTCAATGGTGGATGGCTGCAGGGCCAGACCTCTGACCAGGGCCTACACTCAACTCTCTGTGGACGGCCACACTCTGCATCAGATGGCCTTTCAAAGTGCGCAGCTCAACCGTTTGCAGAATCTTGCCTTTGTCTAGGCCCTGTGCTCCATCCTCCTTCTGTCATGCTCTGCGGTTGGATGGCCACAGGGCTGGCACTGCAGCAGGATCTTCTGCCACCCCCACCATTTGAGACCACCCCTAGTATGTGGCCATTGGCTAAGTGTGGGGAAAAAGCTTAAATTTCTGTTGTTCTTTTTTTTATTTGAATGATTAATGATTCTTATGCTGAATGTGTGTATTCCAAAGCCTAGGAGGGACAAAGAAGGGTGCACAATCCATGAATCCAGCGTAGTATTTGCGAATCCCTGGATAAAAAAAATATATTTTTTTCTTTTCTATTTTAATACTGGGGTGGTCCCTTTTGGCCCCTGCCACATGATGATCAGGGTATACTCACTCTGTGCCCTAAAGCCCTTCTTCGTTGTTTCTTTTTTTTCTACTTGCTGGCTAGTAGGGCATGAAACTGATTTTTTCTGTTACCACTGGCCAATTAGATTACTATTTGGATTGGAGTCATGAATCCTACATGGATTTGTGACTCCGCAGAAGATCAGCAAATTAATAGTTCAGGTATCTCTAAAATGTAACTTGTTCATGCCCAATCCAAGCATCTATTTAAACACTATTTTTTTTAACACTGTCCAACAGATTTACACAAAAGCACAATCCTTGAGTAAATGTCCACCTTTATACAAACTGTGGTATAATTCATATAGAGATTTTTTCAGCTTTCAGCTTTTTTCATTTTTTCAAATAATTCTATGTTAATTAAAATAGGAAATGGCAATTTGGGGATCTTCCATGCCTCCTTTTTCTTGGACCTCTCTTGACGGAACAGCACGAAACGTGCCATGAAGAACCCAAAGTGGATTAAACCTTTAATGCAGATTCATTGAACGGTGGCAAAATGTTTAAGAAAACAAAAATGCCTTTCCTATGGAAATTCTGTCCTGACGACAAATGGCATATTAGCTAATTAGGCAATAATAAATAAATCCGCATTTAATAGCCTTCACATGGCTCATGTTGCATGTCAGTCCATGCTCACAGGAAGCAATCAGAGTGACTAATGTCAACTCACGCTCTTTAGTTGAAGACAAGGTAGAAATATTCAATTTAATAGTGTCCTCTAAATTAGATTTGTCACTTCCAACTAAAACTTGACTGACTGAGGAATTATACGGCCTTACTAGAAGCAAAAACTGATGGGTACTATTCTGGTGAAGTTGCAGAAATCATGGATCAAGGCATACAACCTTCTATCATAAAATTGCCCCAATTGAAGATTTATTACTCTTCAGAATCGATCTGACTATTATTCAATAACCTGCGCAATTACTTACCGCCCTCCTTGGAACATGGTTACTTTTCACGAAACATTTCATGAATCACTCTGCTCCCGCTTAACAAATTATTCACAGATGCGTATAATTATTGACTTCAATTACAGGGTTGACGATTTCAGCACTGGTATTAAAGATCATGAATTTGTCGAACTAATTGTGTCTTTGGATGTTCACCAACACATTACTAGTCCAATAAACAATTGAGAACACCCATTAGATCTAGTTTGGACACATACTCTGGATTTAGTAAACATAAATGTTCAACCTTGTATTTTTTTGGGTCACTTCATGATTTATTTCGGTATTTCGGTAAGCACTTATAAATCTCCCTGAAAGTATGAAACGAAATTTAAAAGCAAATGGTACAAAATCAACACAGAAGCTATGTCAACACTAAAGCAAACCTTACCCATTATAACTGAGACTACAGAGCCTGCAGAGAGAGAATTCTCTCACTCAATAAGCCAGCTAGTGAGCTGCATGCCTCGCTGCTTCAAATGCATATAACTAAACGCACTAAGCAGTACTCTGGTTCTGACAGGAGCTCAAAGTAGCCAAACTAGAGCTGTGTCACTTGGAAAAATTCTAATGATTAGAGCAAAATTACATTCTTAGCTGAAATAGAACATTACACAATCAAATTACTTTATGCTAAGCCTTGTTATTATTCTATCACAATTGTAGAGGGCTAAAATAAACAAAAATATATCTTTAACATTTTGAAGAAGCTTACTTCACAGAGAAATTCTGACTCAGCAGTTCTGCAACAGGCTTCATGATTTATTTGTAAACAAAACAAACCGTATCAAAATAGCATAACCAAGAACACTAGCAATCGCTCTGAGGACAAGATGCACTAGACTCCTACTGTCTTGTCTTCATTTCAAGCAATAGACAATGAGTGAGTTCACAATCTTATGACACAGGTTAATTCCAGTTCACCTGAGGATCCCTGCCCTCCAGCAATCATAAAATCTCTGCCTTGATAATTAACAATCCCTTGAGGAGTCTCCTTGACAAGTTCTTGGCCCAAGGCATAGTGTTGGATGCATTTAAATGTGCAGTGGTTCTCCCCCCACTAAAACGCAGTGGGAAAAACACCCCCGTGCTAAACAACTGCAGGCTCATATATTAACACTAATTTATGGCCATAATTCGAGAAGCTTCTGTAGCTCAAGAAATGTATAATCATTTACAATTGTCTGACTTTTTCCACCCCTTCCAAGCTGGTGTCTGTGATATGCATAGCACTGAATCAGTAATCCCTTCTGTAATTGATGATTTAAGTTGGGACAATGATCAGAGATTAGTCTCAGCCTTGGTCCTATTGAATTTGTCAGTTGCCTTTCACATGGTCAACCATAAAATTTGGTTGACCATGTGAAAGAGGCGGGCTTTCAAGTGTCATTTCTGATTCGGATCGAATCATGTTTAACAGATCCCACTCAGACAGGTCACTTTGGACATTTTTCTGCAAAGGCAACTGTCATATAGTGTGTCCCTCAAGGTCTTCGTTATGCCCCCACCTATTCAATCTATAGGTCAAACCAACAATCAAAGGATTAGCATCAGAAGGCTATAGATTCTACAACTACGCCACTAAATCTCAATTACTGATTCGCTTAGATGGAACATCGGCCTCCCATCTTGAATTTCGAAGCATGATGTGTTTTATTGGGAGCTGGATGAGTTTGAATCATTTAAAACTAAACATAGACAAAACCAAAATTGTCATATTAAACAACAAGACAAACCTATGGAACCATCTACACTGGCCCACAGAGATGGGATTGGTACCTGAGACAAAAATATCATCCAAAGGCCTGTAAGTTGTAGTAGATAGACGTCTATTTATGAAAGCATAGGTCCGATCAGTGGTATGAAAATATAGATTTATGCCTGAGATGTTCAGGAAAATAATCTTACTTCTCCCAACTGAGGCAAGAAAAATTACTGTAATGTGGTGTTGTGTAGCATATTTAGTTATAGCTCCATGCACGTTATTTTATCACACTAGGCCGCTGTGCACTTTAACCTAGATATATTTTATTCAGCCCCGTCTTATTATTGTTACAATAACTATTTTTACGGTCTTGTTTTATTTCTGTCTATCTAACTGTTTTTGCCTAGGCCAGCACCCTGTTCTCAAACAAGACATTCTTGATCACTCTGTGCTTCTTCCAAGGCTACAGCACGGTACATTGCCGGTGAACGTGGTAGAACTTTAGTCTCCAACATTCGTAGAAAATACACATCCTTACGTAGGGACATTTTCTCAGAACATCAGAGATGTTATTATAAAAACGCTTCCTTGTCCCTTACACTTAGAGTGAGATTCCAGCCAGGGAACCACAACTGTATGCTGATTGCCAAATGCTTTGCTACAGATGTTAACACAGACCACAGGCCTATGCTCAGGTATGGGGGTTGATGTCTTCCCAGGGGAACGTGAAGGGCAGAATTAGAGCTTAACATGCTGTGCTCTATCATAGCTTAGGTAGGGCTTAGTCCCACTGATCATAGTGACAATATGATAGCGTTGTTTTTATGCTTCACTCTTCTAGTCACAATTCTAATACTGTCATGTTGTGTCATCCTGGTTATTGCAGCTCATGCTTTGCTATCTAAGATGCAGTTGTTTTATTAAACTCATTATTGAAACATATACTGCTTCTGTTTGTCACTTATATATGAGACTAAGTTGTAAATGAGAGAACCGGATGAGACATGAGTGACCACGACTTCCCTGACAAGCCAAGTATGTCATGCGCTCGGTTGCCCAATCATCACTATCCTTTGGTTGGGATGAGGCACTGCTAGTTAGCCAGAGCAAAACCCGCACTGGAGCGACAGGTGTCACCCGCAGTGGGTTAGACTTAGTCTCCCACACCGCAGTTGATTCTGCTGCTCAAAATCCAGTAGTCTCATTAGAATAATGAGAGCCTACGCAACAGTGGTGGTTATCCCAGAATTGTTCTACACCAACTCCATCTACCTAAGATTACCTAAAATACTTTTCATAGACTACACATCACTCAAATCGAGCAAGCTCAAATAATATAGCAACTTCTATGATGGACACATGCTACTCCATTGGTGAAAAAACTCCATTGACTCCGAATAAAACAACGGATTGATTTTAAAATCTGTTCTAAAATATTTAAGAGCTTGAGGGGCTTTACTCCTGATTGTATAGAAATGAAGATGGAGAAGAAGCCCTCTCTATGAAACCTGAGATCTGCTCAGTCCAATGTCTTCATAATACCTAGATTTCGGAAGGGTAAACTCCTATTGCATCTGCCATAAATCTGTTCTTAATCTAATTCATAAAACATTAAACCATGACTTTTTATACAGGAGTATTCACATTAAACATCTCCTCCACTTAGTTGATACTGCACCTTCATTCTGTTATTTGCTTAAGCCCCAAAAAATCTTTTGGTAAACTTGGCCTCTGTAAGTGAAATTAACATAACAAAACAGCTAGACTGGTGCTGTCACACCAGTATATGAAAAAGCCATCAACCAAAGTGCCTACCAACTTTGCAAGAGCTATCCTTAAATTCAACAATTTTACCTTAAATGGTAAAAACTATCTTGAGATTCAAGGAACTTTCATGGGCCCTACTATGAGAGTATCTTCATGGGAAAACTAGATCACCATACTTGCTACTTTTAGCATCACACCACAGATACATTGATGACATATTTATAGTATGGAATGCAAGAAGCAGAAAGTTGGAAAAATGTACAGCTTATATCAATAGTTTACATGCTAAAATAAAAATTAACCAGCAGGAATACTGAAGACATGTGTCACCTCCCTTTTCTGAATGTGCTACTCACCATTTATGAACAAAAAATTGTAACTAATCTGTACAACTAGCCTACAGATGCTCATTTGTATCTAAACTGGACTTCAAGCTACCCACACCACTCTAAGTGCAGAATCATCTACAACCAAGGGCTCAGAATAAGACACAGTTGCAGCAAAGAGGACACATATTAGATACACCTACGGGAGTTATTTAGATTATTTGAAATGTGAGGCTAGCTTCTAAGCAACAATTTGACAAAATTTTGCAGTTTACCAGGGAGGCACTTATTTGGAGAACCAATAGCACTAACAAAAGTTAATGAGTCCCATTTGTGGTGACTGGCTCCATCAGTTCCTAAGTATAAAAACATAATAAAAATACTATCTAATAAACATTCCCTTACATACCTTATTAGCCATCAGCTAAAAACGACATAAGATTTTTTTCCAAGCAAATCATTGCTAATTGCAGAGCTCCTAATTTATGAGCTCTGATTGTGAGAGCTGAATTATATTTCCTTTTTTATGTTGTGGAACAATACTACTACATTTCCAGGATTTTTAAATGTACTCAATAGCATAGCAACACTCAAATGGAAGCCTCAAATTTTCAGCCCTTGTCTCTGTATTTTGCTTTAGTGTGGGGATCGTGATTTCATCCGGACCTATAACAGCAGATGGTGTTCCCTTCCTTATGTAGCCTACTCATTTATTATTATCTGGGGGCACAGTATCCAACCAATAAATCACATTACTCTTATAAGGGCCAGAGTTTGAGTTCTTCTTATATAAATTTGAACTTTAATCCATCCAGACATGTAAAGAAATTTGATTTATGGACGATTTTACTTTCTGCCCACAATTTAAGGCTACTGTGCATCAGAAGGATCTAGAGTTGTTTTCCTGAGCAGCACAGAAGAGTTGGTACCACTTCATTTCCTAGTGTCTCTTTCTCTGCTTAGCTCATATCCTATTTCGTTTCTTACTTAAAAATCTATGTTTGCAAACAGTCTGGTAAAAATGCAAGGACTTGATTATGATCAATTTATTTAATTCCTTTGACAGCAGGACTTCTTCAACGTCTTGTTGCGGTGTTTTGAAAACAAGGTTATTCTTTTGTCTAATTTTTAATATGTTGCTCCAAAGAAAAAAATCATTAAATCAAATGGGGTTATGAGGAGGAAGGTCAGCAGAAGGGATGAGTTAAGAAGAAAGCAAATTATTATTATTAATTATTATTAATAATAAGAATTAAATTATTAAAAGCAAAAGAAGGCTCACTTTTTTATGAATATCAATTAAACCATCTATATTTTCGAATGACCATTCTGATATGTTTAGAAGGAAGAGCCATTGTGGTCCACAAGACGTCATGATCACTGTGGATCAATCACCTTCACAGGCTCCATTTCTACTACACAATCAAATAGCATATAGGTGATTATTACATGATCAATAATTAAAGAACCCGTCAGACCATAGCGAGTAGTCTGGAATGTTAGGTGCCCTTCTTCCATTTACAATCATGGCTCCTATGTACTTTAATTCTGTATTAGGAGGAACTCCGGGCTACACGTACGTAGCATTTGGCACATCGCAAACAGCAAACAGTGAATCAAACCCATTTTTGCGATTCTGAAAACTATTCACCGAATCGCAAAAAGGGATTGCGAGTCACAATTAGGAAGGGGTGTTCCCTTCCTAATTGCGAGTCGCAGTCCATGTATGATTGTTTTGTGACCGCGGACCACTGATTGCTCTGAAAAAATGAAACAAAAATGTTTCATTTTTTGTTTTTGAAATGCATCGGGCTGTATTAAAAAAAAAACTGCTTTATTTAAAAGCAGTCACAGACATGGTGGTCTGCTGTCTCCAGCAGGCCGCCATCCCTGTCAGGGCGGCCATTCCCAAGGGGGGTCGGAAATTGCGACCTACCTCATGAATATTCATGAGGTAGGGCATTTGCGACCCCCTTGTGAATCGCAAACAGTATCATTGACACTGTTCAACATAAGGTTTTGCGACCTGCAAATTGCGAGTCACTCTGACTCACAATTTGCGAGTGGCAAATCCAGTCTTCAGTACATGTAGCCCTCCATGTTTAAAGATGATTATTTTGATTATGTAAATATTTTATGTAAGAAGCTTTTACAAAAAGGCTATCCCAAGCTACTGGCAGAAGCTGCTATGAAAAGGGCCTGGTTTACCCCACATGGAACGCTCCTGGGGCCAAAACAAAAATCTCAAAGTTGCTCTTTGACATGTGTGCTAGCATTTAATCAGAAGGCAAGAAGTAAAGAATATTATCTTACGAAACTGGAAAATACTGTTCCAATTTGGTCTCCTCAAGCATTTGGTATCTTTTAAAATCTTAGAGACTGGCTGGTAAAAGCTAACAGAACAGAAACCAAAGAACCTGCCACAAAAGTAGGTTTGCCACCTTTTACTTTAGATGTCAACAGTGTACAGCTTGTAGGTTTACTACTGACTCCAAGTGGTTGACGTTGAATAGTCCAGCAATCTCAAACCTGCCAGCATTTTAGAAGAGGAAGGTAGGAGGTTTTAGAAAAATAATCTGGAGAATGTATAACTCCTATTGATTTCTATTGAGGGCTGAATTGAGTCTATTGTCATGTATCGGGTTTGAAAGTGTGCTACTGCAGGATCAGACATCAGAAAAGCAGATACTTGATTTTTTTCCTTACCGGTAAGGAGCACAGAGAAAGCACTATGACAGGCAGAGAGTTTGTGACAAAAATGTTGTGCACTGGCCTTCAGGAGCAGGCTACTGACAGTGATTACTACAAGTCTCACTAGACCAGTCACTGTTTGCTGAAGCCTTTTGAGGAATCGGATTTGTGAATGCAGTAATCTGGAGACTAGCCTTGAAATCAGTAGCCTCCTGTCTGACTCTGGAGGGTAAGCATGTATGCAATCTGTATTTTCTAATTGTAATACCAGAAATGCTGTCTACTGTATTACCTGCCCATGTAAAAAAGTAGATATGACAGACAAAACGGCTTGTAAAAGTGTGCATTTTACAACATCGCTCTCACAGTGCCAAACCCATGAAGCAAATTTGGTGCAACATTACATAACTATGAAACGTACAGAAAATGATCTGAAACTGATGATTTATGTGGTTCAATAAGGTGGACTGGGTGAACGGATTTCTACTATTTTGAACAGACAAGAGGACAGGATGATAGAAAAATTAAATACGGCTGCTACAGGTCTGAATATTTCTGAAAAAGTATGGTCATTGATTCAATAAGATGTTGTGGCTCGCTAATGGTTTCCTTGTGCAGGTATTCCAACTCAAAGAAGACAATGACATATACGTACTATTCCCAGAACAAATAGGCAACATTTTCAGTGGCGGCTGCCACTGAATCGGGGTGGCTGGTTGGGGTTGAGTGGGGGGATGGGGTGAGGGGTTTGTGGAGGGGACGGGGAGCTAAAACAATTTGTTTTTAAACTTACCTGTGCAGAGACGCGTTGGCCTCCCCACTGTCCTCTTCCTGTTCCCAGCCAATCACGATTCTGCTGTCACAAGCAACAGAAGCATTGTGATTGGTCTGAGCAGCCTACTTCGAAGGACGAGCAAACTGCTGCTTGGAGTCTCTGCTGGTGAACAACCAGATTAGGCGGGTCTGCAGGCATGGGATGTGCAGCAGAGAGGGCCAGGTTCCCAAATATCTGTTAAGGTGCGTGTAGAACAATCCAGACCTCAGGGAGATCTGTTTTTTGAGGGGGAATGTGAGGGATATGTCCCTCTGTATACCTGGAGGATCTGTGATCTTGCTTTAACCTGCTGAAGTTTTACAGGGGCGCAAGAGGAGAATCATAGCTGAAAAGTTTGAAAATTGCCTATGGTGGATATAATAACTACCAGTTACAGATGTTTGTGGCTTCTATACCTCCTACACCTCATTGTCTTATGTGAAAACCCCATATACATTGATTTACATACTTGTATGATTCACCTGTAGAATATGTTTGTGTAATATAAAGTGGTCCGACACCCTACAGTGGGAGAAATAGAGCTGTAAAAGGTATTAAATAAAAAAGTAAATTAGAAAGTGGTATTTACATCATTGGTGTAATTACTCATATAGACATACAACCCTCCTTACCTCTACAGATTGTTGCTATGAAAGTAAAGCAGACAAATTACCCTGGGACAAATTCAGCATATTGCACTGATGCTAGCCCCGCGCCAGCTCAAGTAATAGCTGCCTGATCCTCTAATTTTCTGCACTAATGAAAGGAAATACGTACAGAAGAAGAGAGTGGAAATTGGTCCTGCAGAGGAAAGGGGTGGCATGAGGTATGCAAATGGAGGATTTAAAAAAGATGTAGGAATGAAAGGGGTCTACAGCCCTGGCCTCACGTGCCCAGATGGCCATGCAAAACTGGCCATCACCCAGCTTTCTGCTGCACACGTACTTCTTTCATTTGCAATTGGCATATATGTGACCACCACTCTGCAGAGAGGTCCTGGATTTCATGTGCATTTAGGCCCATATTTATACTTTTTTAGCGCTGCATTTGCGTCATTTTTTGACGGAAAAGCGACGCAAACTTACAAAATACAATTGTATTTTGTAAGTTTGCGCCACTTTTACATCAAAAAGAGGTGCAAATGCGGCACTAAAACAGCATAAATATGGGCCTTAGTCTGAACACCTTAAAGACCCACTGGCAGGGGCAGTGAGAAACTCATGCTGCTTTCAACCTTAAAGCTCTCAATCATGAAACACATAAATGCCCACCCATAATCTGAACTCACCTAGACACCAAGAGGTGACTCTGTTTGCAATATTTACTGTACAAGTCACATGTTGTATGAAAATAAAAATACAGAAACACAACATCTTGTAAAAGACAAATATTCATATCGGTGAAGTAAAGCATGTGAAATATAAACAGGGACTGCTTTGCTGACACGGATTATCTTAGGGTTTTTTCTAGGCTTCTGGGGGGTGTGGCCAAGATGGCGGCGTAGGAGGACGCGTCTGTTGGAGCTCCGCCGCCCGGGCCTGAAATGGCGTCACGGTGGTCCCGGGATCCCTGTCATTGAGCGGCCCCGGGCGGCTGTGAGTGCCGACAACGATCTGTGGCTGGGCGGGGCGCCCCGGGGCCATGCGAGGTGGGCTCCGTGGCCAGGAAACACTGAAGTTAGGGCCGCATGTGGCTGGTGCTGGAGGCTGGGCCGTGCCTTCGACCCTGAGAGCTGCGGAGGGCGAGGACAGCTTGGTCTGAGCCTGCCTGAGGCAGCAGCCTCGTATTCAGGAGCGGAGTAGGCGGCGAGGAAAAGGCCACGCAGGTAACGGGTCGGGGCGGAGGAGTGAGTGAGTGCGCGTTGACTGTGCACACCCTGAGCCCCCTGCCCAAAGAGAGCCCGGGGGTTGCTGGAGGGTGGCCCTGCGGGAGCCAGAGGGGCCAATATGGAGTGCTGAGCCACCCTGGTGCCCTCTGGTGTGATGGGCCTGTGGCCCCTGGTGCATTTTCAAAACAGGGGCAAAGGAAGAACTCGGCGGAACTTATCGGCCCGCGGTGTTGCGAGGTGTCGGCGGGAGGCCGCGCTGTGCGGCTGGGGCCTGCCGGACCTGGGATACCTATTGGGTCCGGATTTGGCTGGCGGGGGTCCCAGGGTGCTGGGTCGTGGTCACTGGCCCCCTTGGCTCTGCCCGCGGCGGTGAACTGCGGCCCTGAGGGTGAGAAGAGTGGTGACAGGCTGGACTGAGGGGCTTGGAGGGACTGGTCGGCCCGCGGCAGGAGATAGGGGGATCAGTGGAGCGTGGCCACATGTGGTGGATGGAACGGAGGTTTGATAGGGCGTTGAGAGTGATGATGATATCCGCCAAACCTAAAAGGGAGCAGTCAGTAAGGGAGATGCTGACGAGATCGCACCCATCGCAGAGCAAGCAGGCTGTGGTTACAGCCCCGGTGCGGGGGGCCGAGGGCCAGGGTGAGACAGAGTCCGATGGTGAGTCCCCGGTTACAAAAGGCTTCCTTACTTCCTTGTTCAACCCGTTGAGGGTGGATCTGCAAGAACTTCGTAGAGATATCTCCCAGGAGATGCGAAAGCTACAGACTAATATCACCTCCCTGGGGGAACGAGTGTCCAGCATGGACAATAATGAGATTTCTAGAGGTGAGGCGGTCGAACAATTTCAACAGGAAATTCTCAGATTGCGTGAACACCAGGAACAACTGCAGATCGCGACAGAGGACTTGGAAAACCGATCTAGGCGCCATAATATCCGGATCAGAGGGGTGCCGCACGGGGCCAAGGGAGATGACATCAGATCGTTTTTTACAGCCTTGTTTCACTCCCTCTTGGCTTCTGAAGACACTCACGAGATTACATTGGATCGGGCCCACACGGTGCACCGGACACGGGGTGCGGGCGTGCGCCCTCCAGATATTTTAGCGTGCGTACACAATTTTATGACCAAAGAAGCTATTCTCCAACGAGTGCGTAATCTTCTTCAGATCCAGTTTCGGGGGCACAGCATGCAGCTCCATTGGAGCCTGCTATGACATCCTGTGCTTGCCCTACTCGGGATTGTTCCCGAACCCTGCCTCACCGTGGAGGTCAGCTGTCATGGCTTCTTGCCTTCTTCTATGTGTCTAAATCTTAAGTGTATGAGCCCCAATGTCCGAGGCTTGAATAATCCTTACAAGAGGCTAGCAGTCTTATCCTTCTTAGTGCGCTCTGGGTGCCACGTTTGTTTGATACAAGAAACACATTAGCTGGCTACTGATGTTTATCGCGTGCGCTCTAGATGGTTCCCCCTGCAGTACTGGTCTTCCGCTCCCTCTAAGCATGGTGGGGTGGCGATTTTGTTTTCGAGGTCCTTCCCTGGGGAAGTAATTGCTAAGATCCATGAGGTTAAGGGCAGATACCTGGCTCTGAGAGTCCGTATAGACTCTTTCAGTTTCACAATTGCAACTATATACGCACCAAACACTCAACAAGAAAGTTTCATAAAGCAGGCTTTATCCCCAACACTCACAACCCCGGACAGGGTGCTACTTGTGGGTGGGGATTTTAATATTGTCATGGACAATGACTTGGATAGATCGGGACAGCAATATGGGCAGTCTGGGGCTTTGACATCAGCCGGGTTGCAGTGGCTGGCTGATTGTGACATGGAGGATATTTGGCGAACAGCCCATCCTGGCCTCCGAGATTATTCGTTTTATTTAGCCATCACGAAAATGTACGCATGTATAGATTATTTTTTAGCCTCCTCAGAATTCCGTCCAAGGATTCGGGGGACTTTGATAGAGCCCAGGGCTCTGGCGGATCATGCTCCTGTCTCTGTGACGGTCCACCTGGGTCTTAGTCGAGCCCGGGGTCCTGGTTGGCTCTTCCGTGACACGATTTTGCAGTCCCAAGATATGGCAGACCCTGTGAGACGAGCGATCAGAGATTATCTTGACCAGAATGGTAACAGGCTAATGAGTTTAGAGACACTTTGGAGGTGATTCTAACCCTGGCGGTCGGTGTTAAAGCGGCGGCCAACCCGCCAACAGGCTGGCCGTAAAAAAAATGGGATTCTGAGCCTGGCTGGAACCGCCAACACAGACAGCCACCTTAACACTCCGACCGCCACGGCGGTACAAACAAACAGCGCGGCGGTCACCGCCAACAGACAGGCGGCAGACAATGTACCGCCCACACTATTACAACTCACCAATACGCCACCTTTTCCGGGGCGGGAGCACCGCCGATAAAAACACGGCGGAAACAGACTACGGACGGGAAAACGCTCACCACTACGCACTCCAGGAGGAAGGAGGACAGCATGGAACCCGAATTAAACATCCTACCTGCTCTCGTCTACCTTCTCATCTACCACGAGTACGAAGTCCGGCGCAGACGACAACGGTGAGTACTGCACCTACGACACACGGGAGGGGGAGGACGAAAGGTTACGGGCACACACATATGCGACCCCCCAAACCCCAACTATGTACTCACCAATGCAGAGCACCAAGTCACAGTGACACCACCCAAACACCCCTGAAAAATGCTAGGACATAATCATATTTGGAATAAATATTTATGTACCAAAAAGCTCCAGAAAATTATCGTACAACCATGAAAGATATTCACAACAAAACTAATGACATACACATCAGTGTATAACTGAAGTACCAAGTCCTGCACATCCTACGAATTCAGCATGTCCGTGGGCCAAAGTCTTGAGAAATAAGGGCAAAGCCCACACAGGAGACCTGAGTCCTTTGGAGAGAACACTGCAGGGGCATCAGATGTAAAAACTACAGGCACCTCAGGGGGAAGGGAAGGGGGGGGCACCACAGCCACATGAGTCCACGACGCCAGATCCACGAGGAGCCACCATGCCCACTGGACCATCCTGGGGAGTGCAAAGCCACAGTCTCTCAATGTCTCTACAGTGGGTGGGCTGCCCACTGGACCATCCTGGGGAGTGCAAAGCCACAGTCTCTCAATGTCTCTACAGTGGGTGGGCTGCCCACTGGACCATCCTGGGGAGTGCAAAGCCATGGTCCATCAGGTGGATGACAGTCTCCACTGGTCAAGGAGGAGGCATGGTGGGCACAGTGAACCATAAACGGTGCTTGAGACGGCGGTGCCCAGCGGAGCGGTGCTTGAGACGGCGGTGCCCAGCGGAGCGGTGCTTGAGACGGCGGTGCCCAGCAGAGCGGTGCTTGAGACGGCGGTGCCCAGCAGAGCGGTGCTTGAGAGGAAGGGCCCAGCGGAGCGGTGCTTCAGAGGAAGGGCCCAGCGGAGCGGTGCTTGAGACGGCGGTGCCCAGCGGAGCGGTGCTTGAGAGGAAGGGCCCAGCAGAGCGGTGCTTGAGACGCCGGTGCCCAGCGGAGCGGTGCTTGAGACGGCGGTGCCCAGCGGAGCGGTGCTTGAGAGGAAGGGCCCAGCGGAGCGGTGCTTGAGAGGAAGGGCCCAGCGGAGCGGTGCTTGAGACGGCGGTGCCCAGCGGAGCGGTGCTTGAGAGGAAGGGCCCAGCGGAGCGGTGCTTCAGAGGAAGGGCCCAGCGGAGCGGTGCTTGAGACGGCGGTGCCCAGCGGAGCGGTGCTTGAGAGGAAGGGCCCAGCGGAGCGGTGCTTCAGAGGAAGGGCCCAGCGGAGCGGTGCTTGAGACGGCGGTGCCCAGCGGAGCGGTGCTTGAGAGGAAGAGCCCAGCGGAGCGGTGCTTGAGACGCCGGTGCCCAGCGGAGCGGTGCTTGAGAGGAAGGGCCCAGCGGAGCGGTGCTTGAGAGGAAGTTCCCAGCGGAGCGGTGCTTGAGAGGGAGGGCCCAGCGGAGCGGTGCTTGAGAGGAAGGGCCCAGCGGAGCGGTGCTTGAGAGGAAGTGCCCAGCGGAGCGGTGCTTGAGAGGAAGGGCCCAGCGGAGCGGTGCTTGAGACGGCGGTGCCCAGCGGAACGGTGCTTGAGACGGCGGTGCCCAGCGGAGCGGTGCTTGAGACGGCGGTGCCCAGCGGAGCGGTGCTTGAGAGGAAGGGCCCAGCGGAGCGGTGCTTGAGAGGAAGGGCCCAGCGGAGCGGTGCTTGAGAGGAAGGGCCCAGCGGAGCGGTGCTTGAGACGGCGGTGCCCAGCGGAGCGGTGCTTGAGAGGAAGGGCCCAGCGGAGCGGTGCTTGAGACGGCGGTGCCCAGCGGAGCGGTGCTTGAGACGGCGGGGCCCTGTTCAGCGGTGCTCTTCTGCACCGCGGGCCCTGTTCAGCGGTGCTCTTCTCCACGGCGGGGCCCTGTTCAGCGGTGCCTATCTCCACGGCGGGCCCTGTTCAGCGGTGCTCTTCTGCACCGCGGGCCCTGTTCAGCGGTGCTCTTCTCCACGGCGGGGCCCTGTTCAGCTGTGCCTATCTCCACGGCGGGGCCCTGTTCAGCGGTGCTCTTCTGCACCGCGGGCCCTGTTCAGCGGTGCTCTTCTGCACCGCGGGCCCTGTTCAGCGGTGCTCTTCTGCACCGCGGGCCCTGTTCAGCGGTGCTCTTCTCCACGGCGGGCCCTGTTCAGCGGTGCTCTTCTGCACCGCGGGCCCTGTTCAGCGGTGCTCATCCAGCAGGTCAAGGGAGCCAGACCTGGCCTGGACTCCCTGCTCAGTCGCCCTCGGACCGTGACGTTTCTGGACCCTTCGGGGACGGACTCCTGGCCTCCTTAGTGTCCTCCTTCCCAGCTGGGATGTGGCATGTGGGGTCCACCTTCTCCGCGCTCCTGCTGCCCTTCCGCTCCTTTGATGGGACTCTCGGGCCCTTGCCTCCCCTAGATGGTGTGGGTGGTGAAGTGGCCGCACATTGCTCCTTGGGGGCAGCCCTGTCGGTCCTCGCACGGCGGCCCTTGTTTTTGCGGGTCCTCTTGCCGGGGGGGGGGGCTGGACGTGTCCTTGCTGCTGATCGATGTGTCACTGCTGGCAAAGGGTGGGCTCCAGAACCCAGGCACAACAGTGACACCCGAAGCTGGGCTGGTGGTGGCTGCGGTGCTCTTGGGACTCTTTGAAGATGGATGGGGGAGCTCATCGGGGGGAAAGAGGTCAAGGTTAGTCATGAAAAGTTTCTTAGGGCCAAGGTAAAGGGTAGGAGAAGTGGAGATGGAAGTGGAGGTAGAGGAGGTGGTTGTAGGAGAGTCAGGTGTGCTGTCATTGGGTGAAGGTGCTGGTGCTGTAGGCTGTCGTGAGGTGGATGGCTGTTGGGTGGGTGTCTGCCTGCGTTTGTGTGTCTTGGAAGAGGGGGTGACAGACACAGTGGGAGAGGACACAGGGGACGTGTAAATGGCAGTGGGGGTGGTGACTGCACGAGTGTGGACTGTCCTGGAGGGTGAGGTGGTGATGGAAGCACTGGCTGATGTTGGGGTGCATGCAGGTGTGAGTGTAGACGTCACAGGGAGGGAGGAGGGAGACGAGGAGGAGGGGGACACAGGGGTGGCAGTGGCTGTTGGCATGTCTGCATCTGAGTGTTGCTTGGGTGAGTGTTTGTGGGATCTGTGGTGCTTGTGTTTGGATGAGCTGCTCTTGGGTGTTGAGGTGTGTGCAGGCTGGTCTGATGGTGTGGATGGGATAGGCTGAGGAACAGGAGACAGTGAAAGGCTGGAGGCAGTAAGAAGAGGGAGGCTGGAAACAGGGACAATGGCTGCCGTCAGTGCTGAGGCCAGAGCAGTGAACGCTCGTTGATGGGCAGCCTGACCCGAATGAATGCCCTCCAGGTACGCATTGCTCTGTTGCACCTCCCTTTGCACACCCTGGATGGCATTCAAAAGGGTCGTCTGCCCAACAATGAGCGTCCTTACCAGGTCAATGAGCTCCGCACTGAGGGCAGCAGGGGCAACAGGGGCAGGGGCTGAGGTGCCTGGGGCGAAGGAGACGCGCGCCTTCCTGGGCGAACCGGCACGGAGCGAAGACTGAGGGGCTGCTGGGAGGGCGGGGCTGGTGCGCTGGGTGGCGGCTGTACCTGTAGAGGCGGGGGGCACGGATGTTGCCGCCACCCCTAGGGAGCTCCCATCCGAGGACGTGTCGCTTTCGCTGCTCTCACCAGCGGTCCCCGTCGTGGTGCTCCCCTCGCCCTCCGGATCACTGGTGCCCTCGGTGTCTGTTCCTGGGCCCACCGGGGCCTTGTGTCCTGCAGCTCCCTCGTGCTCCGATGCCAAATCTCCTCCGCCTGATGATGCTAATGCACACATGCACAAGAAGATGAAGAGAAAGGGTGGGGGGAGAAAAAAGAAGACCAGGTTGAGTGCATGCAATGTCAACACCGTTGGCAGAGAGGACAGACACAGGTGCCTAATGCACTAAGCCGCGCATTCGGGGTACACTACCCAGTACTACTGACTAAGACAACAGGCCAAGAGACGTCAAACGCGCACATGGGAGATGCTGGACCTTCAATGGCTGTACTTGTCACCCTACCGAGGTGGGGGCCGGGGGCACAGGGCCATGCCTAAGGGAGAGGACTACACTACAGAAAGCGCCCTGGCCTAATGTCACCCACAGCCCTCCTCTCCCACCCAGACACCTCCACTGCGCAGAAAGATAGGAGAATGTGCTGATACTCACCCCCTTGTGTCTGCTGTGATGTCTTAAAGTGCCCATCCAATTCAGGGTAGGCCACCGCCAGGATCCGGGACATCAGGGGGGTCATGGTGCGACTGGCACCCCTCCTAGATTGGGAGGCCATCCCCAGCAGTGTTTCTGCGGTCTTCCTTGTTCGGCGGCGGATGTCCTCCCACCTCTTGCGGCAGTGGGTGCCCCGTCTGTTGTGGACCCCCAAGTTCCGGACTTCCTTGGCGATGGCACGCCAAATCTCGATCTTCTGATGGGCGCTGACCTATTTGACATGTACAGGGTGGAAAGGAGGAAATCATCAATGACCTGCATGTTAGATGTAATTGGCCCCCCCCACCCACTTTACCATATGGCACATGCTCTCATCTGTCGGGCGTTGCACTCCTCATTCGCCCCCCACCCCACAAACTTACATCCACCCCAATCCACACAGGCATAGCCCATTCCATGTGCACCCGGTGTACTCACTTGTTGGTCTGGAGGACCGTAGAGTAGCGCATACTGGGGGAGGACCCCATCCACGAGCTTCTCCAACTCTTCAGACGTGAAGGCAGGGGCCCTTTCCCCAGTCGCAGCAGCCATTGTATCTTCCAGACCGAGGTCACAGCAGCACTTGCAGTATAGGTCCTCTCCTGTGGATGATCAGGTCTCGAGTGATTAAGCAGATAGAAAATGGCGGTCACGCCCGCGGCGGTGCGTACCGCGGCGGTGCGTACCGCGACCGCCGGCGCACTTCGTAATTGGCTCCTGAAACCCATAGGCTTCAATGTTAACCAATGCGGATTTGCGCCGCGGTCTTCGACCGCCACGGTGTGCCCCGCCAGCGCATTGACCTCACATCCCATTGTCCCACTTCACAGGTCAGGCAGCCGCCATTTCAAGGGCCTACATGGCTTAATTTTGACTGCGACACACAGGTCTAGGCCTTGCATTGCCACACATACACGCCTTTCAACCCATTGCCATTCTTTAACTGTGCAAGCTGTCTGTACGTACCTGTGGTTTGGCTGACTCTGTGCTCCATGTTGTCCTTCCTAGGCACTGTCCGCTGGGACTTGCGATGAGAAGGAGGAATCCTCGCGTGTACCGACCGCTGGTGGACCTGTCGACAATGGAAGAACGCCATATAATACTTCGATACAGACTTGACCGTGCCACTATCCATGAACTGTGAGCCCAGCTGGAGCCAGCCCTGATGTCCCCCATCCGCCAACCCACAGGGATTCCCCCTCTGGTGCAGGTTTTGTCAGTCCTCCATTTTTTGGCCAGTGGGTCATTCCAGACCACAGTGGCCATGTCATCTGGAATGTCTCAGCCTATGTTTTCTAAGATTTTGAGCAGAGTGTTGTCTGCCCTGATGAAACTCATGCGGAGCTACATCATTTTCCCCGAGGAGGGTGACTTGCCTACAGTGAAGGGTGATTTCTATGCCCTTGGACATATCCCCAACATCATTGGTGCCATTGATGGGACCCATGTGGCTTTGGTACCCCCAAAAGACGATGAGCAGGTGTACCGAAACAGAAAAAATTATCATTCGATGAATGTCCAGGTGGTCTGTTTGGCTGACCAGTACATCTCCCATGTAAATGCCAAGTTCCCAGGGTCAGTGCATGACGCGTATGTGATGCGAAATAGCAGCATCCCCTATGTGATGGAGCAGCTACAGAGACAACGTGTGTGGCTAATAGGTGACTCTGGTTACCCCAACCTGCCGTGGCTACTGACCCCAGTGAGGAATCCCCGGACAAGGGCAGAGGAACGCTACAATGAGGCCCATGGGCTTACTAGGAGGGTGATTGAGCGAACCTTTGGCCTCCTGAAGGCCAGGTTTAGGCGCCTGCATATGACAGGTGGATCCCTAATGTACTCACCAAAGAAGGTGTGCCATATCATCGTGGCGTGCTGTATGCTTCACAACCTGGCTTTGCGACGCCAGGTGCCTTTCCTGCAGGAGGATGGTCCAGATGGTGGTGTTGTAGAAGCCGTGGAGCCTGTGGAGAGTGAAGAGGAGGAAGACTCAGAGGACGACACAGACAATAGGGACAGAGTGATACAACAGTATTTCCAGTAACACCCAGGTAAGAATCACCCACGCCATTTCCCAATTGCTTCTAGCCTCCTGCATCTGTACTTTCTGTAGTTCCCACCAGATATTTTTGGGTAATTTTTGATTTTCCCTTCCCTTCTCAGTGCTGTATGACGCAGTGCCTGACTTCTGCTTGGTTTGCCCATGAACTACAGCGTATTGACATTGGTATGTTGTCATCACTAATTGACAGAACAGATATTGAACAGTAATATGTAATACATTTGCTAATAATACAGCATGACTCCAAACTGATTTGTGTGCAATATGTGATTTATTTACAGGGCTAGATATTGGTACATGTGATTATAAGGGTGATGGGTGGGGGTGGAGTAATGTCCATGGCAGAGTCCAGTTCTCAGTCTCACAGGTGCATTGTCCTTTTGCCTGTGGAAGGATGGAGCAGAGGCAGTTCATGGTTGGACAGGGTGGCAATGTGGGACAGTGGGAAGAGTTCAGGGGGTATGTCCTGCTGGCGGGGGTCTTGACATCCTAGTCTGTCTTTTTTTTGGATCTCAGGCTCCTCTTACGGGGTGGTTGTTCTTCAGCAGGAGGTGGGGTTCTGGTGGCCTGCCGTGGTGTTGGGGCCTCCTGTCCACTAGCGCCGGCGGAGGTGGTAGGCTGTTCCTGGTCCGGGCTAGTGACAGGGGCCCTGTGTGGTGCCACATGGTCCCGCAACGCGTCTTCTATCCTGTTGAGGGCCAGGACGATGGTCCCCATTGCGGTCCCGATGATTCTCAGCTCCTCCCTGAACCCCATGTAGCGTTCCTCCTGCTGTGCCTGGATCTCCGTGAACCTGGCCAGTACCGTCACCATCGTCTCTTGGGAGTGGTGGTAGGCCCCCATGATGGTGGTGAGGGCCTCTTGGAGAGTGGGTTCCCTGGGCCTCTCCTCCCCCCCCGTCGCACAGCAGCCCTCCGAGCTGCCCGGTTTCCCCCGGCCTCTGTCCCCTGGACGGTGTGCCCGCTACCACTGCCCCCAGGTCCCTGTTGTTGTTGGGGTGTTGTGTTAGCCTGGGTGCCCTGTAGTGGCAGACACACCGCTGATTGAGCTGTCCTAGAGACAGAGGCATGGGCCCGCTGGGTGGGAGCTGTGATGGTGTTGGCAGAGGGGGTCGGGTCTGGTGTGGCCTGTGGCTGCCTGAGGGGAACCGACTGCCCAGAGGTCCCCGATGGTCCGGGCTGGTCATCAGGTTCACTGTCGACAGAGCTGCTATCCTCAGTGTGGGCCTGTTCCGGTGGTGGGATGGACACTTCTGGACCCTCCTGGCTGGTGTGTTGTCGTTCGGGTCCTGCATGGGGTAAGAGAGTTTGGTTATTGTTTCTGTGTGTGCAATAGCGTGCGTGTTATGGGTGCCCTTGTCCCCCAGTGCAGGCATTCCCTTGAGGGAGGTGTTGTGAGGGTAGTTAGTGGGGGGGGGGGTTAGTGCAGTGGTCATGCTTAGGTGATGGGTGCCCATGATTTGTGTTGGCATGCAGGAGTTGGTGTTGGGATGGGTGGGTTGTGCTGGTGAGACATTGTCAGGGAGGATGTGTGCTGGGGGGTTGGGGGTGAGGGTGGGGGTGTGGGTTGGCATGCTGGTGGGGTGGGGGGGATATAGTAGTTGAGATGGGACTTACCAGAGTCCATTCCTCCGGCTACTCCAGCGAGGCCCTGAGGATGCAGGATGGTCAAGACCTCTTGCTCCCACGATGTAAATTCGGGAGGGGTGGGTGGGGGTCCGCCGCCAGTCTTCTGGACTGCGATGTTGTGCCTGGAGACCATCGATCGGACCTTCCCCCGTAGGTCGTTCCATCTTTTGCGGATGTCCTCCCTATTCCTGGGATGCTGTCCCACCGCGTTGACCCTGTCCACGATCCGCTGCCATAGCTCCGCCTTCCTGGCTATACTGGTGTGCTGCACCTGCGAGCCGAAGAGCTGGGGTTCCACTCTTAGGATTTCCTCCACCATGACCCGGAGTTCTTGGTCCGAAAAGCGTGGGTGCCTTTGGGGTGCCATGGGGTGGTGTGGGTGAGGTGTGGGGTGGTGTATGTGATGAGGAGTATGTTGGTGAGTGGTGCTTTGTGCTACTATGTGGTGTGTGTGATGGTGTAGTGTGCCTCAGTGTGTCTTGCTATGGATTGTCTGCTGTGTCTCTCTCTCCTTCTCTCAGTAATTATGGTCGCAGGGGTTTGTGGGTGATGTGGGTGTGTGTTTTATAGTTGGTTGATTGTGTGGGAGTGGTGTGTGTATGTGTATCAGGTGTGTGTATTTCAAATTGTCCAATGTGGCTGTGTTTTGGTGATGTGTGTGTATTCTGACCGCGGCGGTGTGTAGCGCCAATGGAATACCGCGTTTGAATGACCGCCGTGTGGATTCGTGGGTCGTAATGGCATGGGCGTATTTCTGTTGGCGTGACGGTGGAGGTTTGGTCATCTCCAGTTTATCGCTGCCCGCAGATGTGGCGGGCTGCAGTGGAGGACGGATTTTTGGAGGTTTGGCCGTTGTGGGTCAGAATGACCGTGGCGGTTGACCGCGGCCGCGGCGGTGTTATGGCGGTCTTATGACCGGCGGTAAGGGCATTTTACCGCCGAAGTCATAATGACCCCCTTTGTGAGGTGCTTAAAGTGGTCATACGGGGGGAGGTGATATCCCTCTTGACTAAAGAAAATAAGGCCTTTAGGGACCGGAGGGAGGCGCTGGAGCAGAGAGTAGCTGCTCTGGAGCGCTCTCATAAGCATACTAGAGCTCCCATAGTTTGGAGGGAGATAGATAAGGTGCGCTTGCGGCTGAAGAGGTTGGATTGGGATATAGCAGAATATGCGTTAGCGTGATTTAAACATAAGTATTACATAGGGGGCGATAGATGCAGGAAACTCCTGGCTCAGAAGTTAAGGGCTCAGAGGCACTCCTCTGCTGTATAGATGGTGCATTCCCCCTCTCGAGGGGAGGCGCATACTGACATGCAAACTGCGAAAGCCTTTTCAGATTTTTACAGGGTGTTGTATACGGAGGACACGACCATTGCTCTCGACCCCTCCTCCTTCCTTTCTGATTGCAAAGTTACGCCACTCAGGGAGCAGGCTGCAGATATCCTTGACCAGCCTATCTCGCATCTGAAGGTGGGGAGGTCGCCCGGCCCGGACGGCTTTACCCTGCTTTTTTACAAAACATTTTGTCCGGAGCTGGCCCCATACTCACCCGGCTGTTTAATTATTTTACGGAGACCAAGACCCTTGATCCCTGTATGCTCGAAGCCCTCATTACAGTTATTCATAAACCTGGGAAGGATCCGGAGGAGTGTGGATCATACTTCCCCATTTCGCTTCTAAATATAGATGCCAAGCTGTTTATGGGCATATTAGCGCAGCGTCTCAACCCATATATGCCTGGGCTTATTGACCCAGACCAGGCGGGTTTCATACCCCATCAGCAATGTGGGGATAATACGAAATGGCTGCTACACCTGATAGATAAACGCACAGGTTGCATAGGAAATCTCCTTCTTACTATCGACATGAGAAGGTGTTTGATAAGGTGCATTTGCCTTATCTTTTCCAGGTGCTGGAGCACTTTGGGGTTGGGCCGACACTCCTGACTTGGATCAAATGTGTCTATCATGAGCCGAGTGCGGCAATCCGCATTAACGGAATGGTATCGCTGCTGTTCCCGATAAGAAGAGGAACGAGGCAGGGGTGCCTGCTCTCCCCGCTCCTGTTCGCTCTCTACATGGAGCCCTTGGCACAAAGACTTCGAGCTGAGCCTCGAGTTACAGGCATCAAATTTGTGGGTGATCACCACCTGATCAGTCTCTATGCTGATGATGTGATTCTTACGCTGGCAGAGCCCATGACCTCGCTCCCAGCGCTTACAGACGCTTTTCATGCATTCAGTACGGTCTCATGGTTCAAGGTGAATATACAGAAATCTCAGATCCTAAACCTGTCAGTCTCTCCGGACCACAAGAAGGAACTGCGTTCTAGATTCCCTTTTCTGTGGGCATCGTCGCACATCTTGTACCTGGGCATAGTCTTAGCGAAGACGACCGCAAAGACGTCCCGCTTGAATTATGCTGCCCTCTCCAGAGAGGTACTAAAAGACTTAGAGCTATGGGGGAAGCACAAACTATCTTGGTTCGGCAGGATCGCCGCAATCAAGATGACCATTTTGCCACGCATGCTCTATCTGTTTCAGACACTTCCTCTGACTCTGCCGCCTAACACCATAGCCACGCTTCAGAAGGCGATTTTGAATTTTATTTGGGGTCGAAAACCTGCGCAGATCCCACGCCACACCTTATACTGTTCAAAGCTAGATGGGGGACTGGTGGTTCCTTGCCTGTTAAAGTATTACCAGGCGGCTCAGTTGCGTTTTTTCTTGGAGTGGAGCCGCCCGTTGACGGAGAAGCACTGGTGCTTAATGGACCAGGCAGTTGCCGGGTCTCATATCTGGAATTAACCCTGGCTGTGACGTAGGCACAGAGTGACAGGACTTTACTCATCCCCTATCACAGGCGCGACTCTTGGGGTGTGGGATGCGGTGGCGACCACATGCGGCCTGACGACTTACCCTTCCCCCATGACACTGATATGTGCAAATCTGAGTTTGTCCCCGGTCTGCATTGAGAGGGCTTTCAGCGTTTGCAGGAAAGGGGGTGTAAAAGAGTAGGGAGTCTATTTGACATAGATGGTATTATCCCCTCTGACCAGTTGAGGGAGACCTATGATTTAACGGAAGCAGATAGATTGACGTATTACCTGGTCCGACACTGGGTACTGCAGCCAACGCTTAAACCCCTAGTAACTAGAACTCTCACAGCATTTGAGAAATGGCTTGTAGGGAAAAAGGATGATAAGATGCTGATATCTGAAATTTACGTGCATCTCCTTAGGGCCATACCACTCTCCAAGACGAAGGGGCAGAAACGATGGGAGAGGGAGATTGAGAGAGAACTGACCGAGGAAGAGTGGGAGGACATATATTTCAGGGCACACCACACAGCTCACTATATACCAGGGGCTGAAACGGCCTACGAGATAGCTACTTCATGGTGCTACATACCCGCAAGGGTGCGCGAGTGGGACCCCACTAAATCTGGACTCTGCTGGAGGGGGTGTGGAAACACAGGCACAATCATTCACTTACTGTGGCACTGCCCAAAGCTGACAAGATAATGGAGTAGCATCCTGGATGGCATAGACAGAGTATTCCACGCAGAGATCCCGAGGTTCCCGACATATACTATTTTGGATTTACCCAACCCTCTTACCTTCCCCCTCCGGTCCTTGAGGGGTTCACAGATTGCTCTTGCCCTCAATGCGGCACATCAGGTGATTCTCAGTCTTTGGGGCACGGATAAGGTTCCGAGCTATACCTCCTGGCTTTATAAACTCTGGTATATCTTGGCGATGGAGAAATGAACCTTGTGTGGCCAGTCAGAGAGCAGACGAAACAGCCGTTCTGTGGAGACCCTTTATTCAGATTCTATCCACGGAATTTAATGAACTTACCTGTCCTGCATATTTAAGAGTGCTGCAGTTGCTTAGTGGCACCTGAACGAGGTGGAGGTGCCCAGGGATTAGGTAGGGGTCATGCGATACAGCCCTGGTGGATGGTGGGAGCTCGGGTGGGCGAAGAGGAGGAATATGGCTGAGTGTTGATGGAAGGAGTTACGTTGCTCTATTTTGTTTTCTCTGTTTTATCCGACTTTCCTATTCTCTTTTTCTTTCTTGCTGGTTTCCTGTTTTATGATACCCGCTCTTGTCTACTACTGTCTGATGTGAGAGGGACAATATTGCATTTAGTCCAGGCTATATCAATTCTCTCTACCGGAACCCTCACTGAGGACTATATGACAGATGATGTTATTCGCTGCCGGCCGAGAAGGTTGTAGGCGCAGAGCTGTGTAATGTGTTTCTTACATCTTAAACCAATAAACAGATTTGACCCATAAAGTTGAAGGACTTTGGAGTGGAGGACAGGGATCTCATCAGAGTAAGTGACTATCACCTTTCTGGCCTTCTTACATTTTAACTAGAAGAAACGTGGCTCCTGTCATACTGTGATGACCCTACCAGCTTGCAAAACCAGTTGTGCTGGAATTGCTTTAACCCCATAGTGATTTTTTAATATGTGTATTATTGTGTGGTATTAATCCTTCAAGATCCATTAAATATACTGGTTAAATATACTGTTTTAGGAGCCACATTACTTGAAGAGTTTCAACATTTTTGACTTTTCACTTAATTAAGATGGGTAATAGTCTGCCCTTGTAACATTCATTCATCAGTGCCAAGTTCTGGTTTATAGTGATGTAAGTGCCAGTTAGAAGGTCGTACAGGAGACCAAGCTTTAAAATTAGTTATTATTTTTAGAATTTAGACATGATTGCAGAAGTGCATATGAGCCAATTGAAACTCCTCCCATTATACACATAGTAAACTGAAATTAGATTATGGTCAGAATGTTTTCTGAAGGCTGTTTTTTGCATACTTTGAAGGTTGCTACTTTGAGCTCGATTTTGGGCTGATTCTAGTCTACGTTGGGCTGAGTTTGGACTCGAATGTCGACAGCTTTGGGCTTAGGATGGGTCTCAAAATCTGGCAAACACTGGTCCGTTCATGCCTTCAATGTGTCTTTCTTGGATCCACAACCAGTTTAACGAGAGTAACAAGCGGACTTGACGCAGACAATAATTATATTCATTGTCATTTTTTTGGCGCCTACACACGTGGGTGAGTGGTTCGTAATACAGCTTGCACTGACATTATCGCAGAGATATGTATAAAAATATAAAGGATTATGCAACATGCCTGTCGATATGTTTTTGGTTCGAGAAAGGAGATTGACTTAGTAGATGTTGGCGGACTCTGAGGGTGCAATTTTGGTTCACCCGTTGTCTCTACGGATTTGTTTCAGTGTTTCTTTCTCCATATGTATTTCCTGACTTGGAAGGGTAAGAGCATGTAATTGGAAATGCTGCATGGGCATAACAAGATGATTAATTAATTAAATATATGACTACTGATGGGGTAACTAAGTTTCTGGGATTTTGGACAGTTTTTGTGAATGAATTCACAGCTGTGCAGTACACATATGGTGGTAATGAACATCAGACATGGCTTTTTATTGCACTTGGGCATACATCTGTTGTCAATGGATATCTAGTGAGGTTTAGAGAGCACTTGGGTATTTATGATTTGGACAAAGTATATGATATAAGTGTTTGCATGGAAGTAGCACTGACATATTTAAGGATCTACTAATAAAACATGACATTACACAGGAGAACACAATACTTACAATTTACATAATTTATTTGGATGTGTTTTTTTCGGTTTTGTCTCTTGTTTTCTGACAGTCCTGAAGAAGCCTCAAAGGGTAAAGAGGCCAAAACACATCAATCAGTTCTTTCCTAGATGAGCCACCATAAAGAAAGGACTTTCTTTTAAATATTTGAGAAGGAAAGGTCTGAAGGAGAATCTGTTTCTAGAACTAACTTCATTTTGGCTATTTCTAGGTGGATCATGGACTGAAAGAAGATATGCACACCACCTGTTGTATATATATATTTATTGCTAGGCAAGCAAGTGATGACCTTGGTTTAAGTAAATTTTGTGTGTTGTATTTTTTGTAAGATGTGTATGTATCAATGTTTTGGTTTTGTGTTGTTTTCTTTGTGAATGATAAATATCATGGGATGTACTTCTCTGTATATTAAAAGAACTTGATAATACATACAAATGGTTCAACAAAGACATATGGGTGGTCATTACAACCCTGGCGGACGGTGTTAAAGTGGCAGTAAGACCGCCAACAGGCCAGTGGAATTTTTTTTGCAATTACGACCGTGGCGGAAACCGCCAACAAAGACAGCCACTTTAACACTCCGATCGCCACAGCGGTACAAACAAACAGCGCAGGGGTCACCGCCAACAGACAGACGGGAGACAATGTACTGGCCACACTATTATGACAGGATAATCCGCCACCTTTTCCGGGGCGGATTCACTGCGGATAAAAACATGGCGGAAACTGGAATTTCGAAGAAAAAACATTCCCCTCATCACACGCCGCGAGGAACGAGGACACCATGGAACCGGAACTCCAAAATCCTACCTGTGATAGTCTTCCTGCTCCTGTACCAGGAGCACGAACGCCGGCTGCGAAGACCACGGTGAGTACTGCACCTACGACACAGGGGAGGGGGGGAGGCAAAAAACAGGGACACGCAACACGCAACACCCCCACCCCCACCCTCACCCACTACAACACACACACTAATACATATCTATACATTATAGTTACACCCCCCAACCCCCACAGAAGAATGCAAAGACAAAAGGAAATGAGTGTAACCATTGTAATCTATTAAAATGCAGTACGCAAAAATATACATATTTACACTATTAACAAAATATACACCAAGAATAGTAGTCCAGGTATTGCACCATTTATAGTCCGTGGACCACTGGGCTCAAAATGCATGGGCGAGGCCCACACTCGATACCAGATCAAAACAGAGAGAACACTGCAGGGGCATCAGATAGAAAAACAACAGGCACCTCAGGGGGAAGGGAAGGAGGCGGCACCTCAGCCGGATGAGTGCACGACGCCAGATCCACGAGGGGGCTCAATGCCCACCTTTCAATCCTGGGGAGTACAAAGCCACAGTCTCTCAAGTCTCTACAGTGGGTGGGTTGCCCACTGTTCAATCCTGGGGAGTGCAAAGCCACAGTCTCTCAAGTCTCTACAGTGGGTGGGTTGCCCACTGCATTATCCTGGGGAGTGCAAAGCCACAGTATCTCAAGTCTCTCCAGTGGGTGGGTTGCCCACTGCTGCATCCTGGGGAGCAAAGCCACAGTCTCTCAAGTCTCTCCAGTCTGTGGTTTGCCCACTGCGTAATCCTGGGGAGTGCAAAGCCACAGTCTCTCAAGTATCTCCAGTGGGTGGTGTGCCCACTGCATTATCCTGGGGAGTGCAAAGCCACAGTCTCACAAGTCTCTACAGAGGGTGGTTTGCCCACTGTTCAATCCTGGGGATTGCAAAGCCACAGTCTCTCAAGTGGATAACATTCTCCACTGGTTCTGGAGGGGGACTGGTGCCCAGAGTGCTTCATCCTGTGAAGGACAGAGGTAGTGGATGCATGTCTCCACTGGTTCTGGAGGGGGACTGGTGCCCAGAGTGCTTCATCCTGTGAAGGACAGAGGTAGTGGATGCATGTCTCCACTGGTTCCGGAGGGGGACTGGTGCCCAGAGTGCATCACTCACCCCGTGACGGTCCCATTTGCATCAGTGCCCCTGCCGCTAATGGGCTAGCGGTGTTTGAGTTGGCGGTGCCATGTTCAGCGGTGCTTGATTTTGCGGTGCCCTGTTCAGCGGTGCTTGACCTGTTCAGTGGTGCTTGATTTGGCGGTGCCCTGTTCAGCAGTGCTTGCCCTGTTCAGCGGTGCTTGATTTGGCAGTGCCCTGTTCAGTGGTGCTTGAGTTGGCGGTGCCCTGTTCAGCGGTGCTTGCCCTGTTCAGAGGTGCTTGAATTGGCGGTGCCCTGTTCAGTGTTGCTTGAGTTGGCGGTGCCCTTTTCAGCGGTGCTTGATTTGGCGGTGCCCTTTTCAGCGGTGCTTGATTTGGCGGTGCCCTTTTCAGCGATGCTTGCCCTATTCAGCGGTGCTTGATTTGGCGGTGCCCTGTTCAGCAGTGCTTGTCCTGTTCAGCGGTGCTTGCCCTGTTCAGCGGTGCTTGAGTTGGCGGTCCTTCATGGCCCAGCGGGTCTTGTGCTGGCGGTCCTTCATGGCCCAGCTGGGCTGGGGCTGGCGGTCCTTCATGGCCCAGCTGGGCTGGGGCTGGCGGTCCTGGGCAGCTGGGATGGGGCTGGCGGGCCCTCCTGGGCAGCATGGGTGTGACTGGCGGGGCCCTCCTGGGCAGCGTGGATGTGGCTGGCGGGGTCCTCCTGGGCAGCGTGGATGGGGCTGGCGGTGGCCTCCTGGGCAGCGGGGATGGGACTGGTGGGGCCCTCCTGGGCAGCGGGGATGATGGCGGTCTTCTCCGCCGTGCTGCTCTTCCCAGACTTGCCGGGTTTCTTGTGGCCCTTCCCCACCTTGGGAGGTGTCACAGTTGAGTCCACACTCCCACCGGGACCCCTGGGAGCGGCTTGGCTGGCTGAAGTCTTCCACCTCTCCCACCGGGCACTGGCCAAGTTCTGGTGCTTCACAGGGGGGGGGGGACTGGCTGTGCTGTGGCTCCGTGACACACTGGCTGTCCTGGTGGACGGTGCACTCCACATACCTGTGACTACAGGCACCACTGGTCCCGGAGATGTTGTGGCTGAGGTGCTAGTACGTGACCTATGAGATGGACGGGGTGGGGGAGGTGTGGGAAAAAGGTCAAGGCTGGACAGGAAAAGTTTTTTGGATACACTCGGACGGGTAGCTGGAGGGGGTTTGGGAGTGGAGGAAGAGGTGGTGGTAGTAGGAGGTGTACGTTTGGTGACTTTGGGTGCGGGTGCATGCACTGGAGGCTGTCGTGAGGTGGATGGCTGTTGGGTGGGTGTGTGCCTGCGTTTGTGTATCTTGGGAGGGGGCATCACAGACACACTGGGAGAGGACACAGGGGACGTGTGAATGGTAGTGGGGGTGGTGACTGCACTTGAGCGGGGTGTGCTGGTGGGTGTGCTGGTGAGGGACGTAGTGGCTGTAGAGGTAGTGCACGCAGGTGTGTGTGTAGATGAGAGTGGGAGGGCGGAGGGAGACGATGAGGAGGGGGACACAGTGGAGGCAGTGTCTGATGCTTGCGTGAGTGCCTGTGGGATGTGTGGTGCTTATGTTTGCCTGATCTTCCCTTGTGTGGTAAGGTGTGTGCAGGCAGGTCTGATGGTGTGCTTGGGCTAGGCAGAGGTACAGGGGATTGGGTCTGGCTGGAGGAAGTTGGAGGAGGGAGGCTAGACACAGGGACAATGGCTGCCATCAGTGCTGAGGCCAGAGTTTGAAAGGCTCGGTGAAGGACCGCCTGACCAGAATGAATGCCCTCCAGGAATGCATTGGTTTGTTGTAACTGCCTTTCTACACCCTGGATAGCATTCAAAATGGTAGACTGCCCAACAGGAGGGACCTGAGGAGGTCAATGGCCTCCTCACTGAGGGCAGCAGGGGTGACTGGGGCAGGGCCTGAGGTGCCTGGGGCGAAGGTGATGCCCACCCTCCTGGGTGAGCAGGCACGGGCGAAGGCTGAGGGGCTGCTGGGAGGGTGGTGCTCGTAGGGGGGGGTGGCGGCTGTACCTGTAGATGCGGGGGGCACAGATGTTGCCGCCACCACAAGGGAGCTCCCATCAGAGGACGAGTCCGTGTCGCTGGTCTCAGCTCCTGTCCCTGCCATGGAGCTCCCCTCGCCCTCCGTCCCACTGGTGAATTCTGAGTCCGAAGTGTGGCCCTCCATGGCCATGTGGGATGCAGCTCCCTCGTGCTCCGGTGCCACTGCTCCTCCGCCTGATGATGCTAATGCACACAAGAACAGGGGGACCACAAAAAGGGGGGGGGAAACAGAAGAAAGACATGTTGAGTGCATGGCTTACCGCTACCGTTGGTGGACAAGACAGACACGGAAGCCCCCTGCACTACGCCGCGCTCTTGGGCTCTACAGTGCAATTCCTGGGAAATGGCCTACAAGGCTATGGACGACATCTGCACACATAGATGACACAGGGGCATGAATAGCTGTACTTGGGACTTTACAGAGGTGGGGTGGGGGGCCACAGGGCCATGCCTTACGGAGGGGCCTAGCCTACGGAACTCGCCCTGGCCTAGGGAAACCCACAGCCCTCCTCCCCCACCCAGACAACTCCACTGCGCGCAAAGTCAGCTGAATGATAGTGTACTCACACCCTTGAGTCTGCTGTGATGCCCTCAAGCGCCCATCAAACTCTGGGTAGGCCACCGCCAGGATCCTGAACATCAGGGGGGTCATGGTTCGATGGTCACCCCTCCCACGTTGGGAGGCCATCCCCAGCTGAGCCTCCACCGTCTTCTTGCTCCAGCGGCGAATGTCCTCCCATCTTTTCCAGCAGTGGGTGCTCCGTCTGTGGTAGACCCCCAGGGTCCAGACGTGCTTGGCGATGGCACGCCAACTATCTTTCTTCTGGTGGGCGCTGACCTACATGAAATGTACAGGGAAAGAAGAGAAGTCATTACCAACTGCACCGTCAAAGTGAATGGCCCCCATCCCTACCTTGCCATGTGGCACATGCAACCATCGTCTTTCATGCACGCAGAACTCTGCCCCCTTCCTTCCTACATCCAGCCCTCTCCACACAGGCATGGCCCATACAACATGCACCCTGTGTACTTACTTGTTTGTCTGAAGGACCGTAGAGTAGCGTGTACTGGGGGAGGACCCCATTGACGAGCTTCTCTAACTCCTCCGATGTGAAGGCAGGGGCCCTTTCCCCAGACGCACGAGCCATTGTCTCTTCCAGACCGAGGTCACAGCAGCACTTGCAGTGTAGGTCCTCTCCTGTCGAAGATCAGGTATCGAGTGATTGAAGTGATAGAAAATGGCGCTCACGTCCGCGGCGGTCACGTCCGCGGCGGTGCGTACCATCACCGCCATCGTACATCGTCATTGGCTCCTGGGACCCATAGGGTCCAATGTTAACCAATGCAGCATTGCGCCGCGGTCTTTGACCGCCTACCGCGACGATGTACAACGCCAGCGCAGTTACCTCACATCCCGCTGTCCCACTTTAGGGGTCAGGCAGCTGCCATTTCAAGGGCCCACATGGTCTAATTACCAACTGCGTCACACATACCTAGGCCTAGTCTCGACACACATACAGGCCACATTTTGTATAAGATTGGTGTTCTGTGTAAACTGTGGGTACGTACCTCTGAGTTGATTGACTCTGTGGTCACTGTTGTCCTTCATAGGCACCGTCCGCTGGGACATGTGAGGAGATGGCGGAATCCTCCGGTGTACCGACCGCTGGTGGACCTGTCGACAATGGAGGAGCGACATTTGATAATCACCTACAGGTTTGACCGTTCCACAATCCAGGAACTGTGTACCCAGTTGGAGCCAGGCCTGATTTCAGCTATCCGCCATCCCACAGGAATCCCCCCTCAAGTGCAGGTGCTGTCAGTACTCCATTTCCTTGCAAGTGGGTCTTTTCAAACAACAGTGGCCATAGCATCAGGGATGTCCCAGCCTATGTTTTCCAACGTGTTGTCCAGAGTGTTGTCTGCACTGCTGAAACACATGCAGAGCTACATCGTTTTCCCTCAGGTGGAGGATTTGCCTACAGTGAAAGGTGACTTCTATGCCCTTGGACATATCCCCAACATCATAGGTGCCATTGATGGGACCCATGTGGCTTTGGTCCCCCTCCCCCCCCACAGGAGTGAACAGGTGTACAGAAACTGGAAAAGTTATCATTCCATGAAAGTACAGATGGTATGTTTGGCCGACTAGTACATCTCCGATGTGAATGCCATGTTCCCTGGCTCAGTGCTTGATGCCTACATCCTGCGGAATAGCAGCATCCCTTATGTGAAGGGTCAACTCCAGAGGCACCGTGTGTGGCTATTAGGTGAGACCCTGGAAGCAAGACAGTGGGAATGGTTGTCTGGGGATGTCCCTAAGAGTTAGTGTGTGCCTAACAGTTCTCCTTCGCAGTTTGCAGGTGACTCTGGTTACCCCAACCTGTCATGGCTATTGACCTCAGTGAGGAATCCCAGGACAAGGGCAGAGGAACGCTACAATGAGGCCCATGGGCGAACTAGGAGGGTGATCGAGCGGACCTTTGGCCTCCTGAAGGCCAGGTTCAGGTGCCTCCATTTGACAGGTGGATCCTTATTCTACTCACCAAAGAAGGTGTACCAGATCATCGTGGCCTGCTGTATGCTTCACAACTTGGCTTTGCGACGCCAGGTGCCTTTTCTGCAGGAGGATGGTTCAGATGGCGGTGTTGTGGCAGCTGTGGAGCCTGTGGACAGTGAGGAGGAGGAAGCAGAGGAAGAAGACATGCAGAACAGGGACTCAGTGATCCAGCAATATTTCCAGTGAAACACAGGTGAGAATACATTCCTGCCTACTACATGTACTTTTACACTACTACCTCTCTACTGTGTGTCGTTGTCACACAGTGTATGGTCACTTTCCCTTACGGTTTCACAGATGTGGGTCCCAACGTGTGTCATCTGCTTAGATTCCTCATGGACTAGAGCTGTGTGACATAGGTATGTTGACATTACTATTTCAAGAACATTTTGTCACTGTAATTGCAAATACACAATTTCGAAGTCACAGACAGACTCCAGATCATTTTGTGCTTTAGGTGTGTTTAATTGAATGCAAAATAATTGGCGGTGGAAGTTAAATGGTGAGAGGTGATGGCGGAGGAGTGTCCATGGCAGAGTCCAGTCTATTAGTCTCACAGGTGCATTGCCCATATGGGCATAGGAAGTGGAGCTGGGGCAGTTTAAATATGGACAGGGTGACAAAGTGGGACAGTGGGATGACAATCAGGGTGGTCTAATTTCTTTGCGGGGGTCTTGGCATCGTGCTCTGTCTTGTTCCGTTTGCAGGGTGGTTCTCTGTCTGCAGGAGGTGGGGTGCTGGTGTGGTGGTCCTGTGGTGGGACGTCCTGTCCACTAGCGCCGGCGGAGGTAATGGGCAGTTCATCGTCCATGCTAGTGCCAGGGGCCCCTTGGAGTGCCACAGTGTCCCTCCTGGTGTTTAGTACTTCCTTCAGCACCCCTACGATGATGCCCAGGGTGGAGCTGATGGTTCTGAGTTCCTCACTGAAGCCCAAATACTGTTCCTCCTGCATGCGCTGGGTCTACTGAAACTTGGCTAGGACCGTTGCCATTGTCTCCTGGGAGTGGTGGTATGCTCCCATGATGGAGGAGAGGGCCTTGTGGAGAGTAGGTTCCCTTGGCCTGTCCGCCCCTGTCACACGGCAGCCCTTCCAGTTCCCCTGTGTTCCTGTGCCTCCGTCCCATGGACCGTGTGCCCAATGCCACTGCCCCCAGGTCCCTGTTGTTGTTGGGGTGGTGGGTTATCCTGGGTTCCCTGTAGTAGTGGACACACAGCTGATTGACGTGTCCTGGGGACGGAGGTATGGGCCGCTGGGTGGGTGCTGTACTGGTGTTTTCAGAGGGGGGAAGGTCTGTGGTGGCCTGTGCCAGTGTGAGGGGAACCGACTGTCCCGAGGCCCATGATGGTCCGGGCTGGTCATCTAGATCCAGTAGGACAGAGGTGCTGTCATCACTGTGGGCCTCTTCTGTGGGTGGAGTGGACATGTCTGGACCCTCCTGTCAGGTGACGTTGAGTAGTGGTCCTGCAGGGGTGTAAAGGCATGATTATTGAATCTGTGTGTGTAATGGTGTGCAATGGGTGGGTGACCATGTACCCCAGTGCTGGCATTCCTGTGTGGGAGCTTGTGTGATGATGGCTTAGGGGGGTGTAAGGGTATGTGCAGTGGGCATGCTTTAGTGATGGGTGTCCATGCGTTCTTGTTGCATGCAGGGCTTGGTGTTGGGATGTGTGGTTTGTGATAGTGGGGCATATGTGAGGTGTTGGAGTGATGGGGGTGAGGGTGGGGTATGTGATAGCATGCAGGTAGGGTGAGGATGTAATAGTTAAGATTTGACTTACCAGAGTCCATTCCTCCACCAACTCCTGCGAGGCCCTCAGGATGCAGAATCGCCAAGACCTGCTCCTCCCATGTTGTTAGTTGTGGGGGAGGAGGTGGGGGTCCGCCGCCAGTCCGCTGAACCGCCAGTTGGTGTCTTGAGACCACGGAATGCACCTTCCCCCGTAGGTCGTTCCACCTTTTCCTGATGTCCTCCCGATTTCTTGGGTGTTGTCCCACTGCGCTGACCCTGTCGGCTATTCTTCGCCATAGCTCCATCTTCCTTGCAATTGAGGTGTGCTGCACCTGTGCTCCGAATAGCTGTGGCTCTACCCGGACGATTTCCTCCACCATGACCCTGAGCTCCTCCTCCGAGAACCTGGGGTGTCTTTGTCGTGCCATGGGGTGGGGTAGGTGATGTGTGGGGTGGAGTGTGTGGTGATAAGTGTGCTGATATGTAGTGGTGTGTTGTGTGAGGTACGTGGAAATTATGTGGGTGATGGGGTTGTGTGCCTGTGGATGCTAGTTTGTTGATGGTGGTGTCTCTCTCTGGCCTTCGTTCGTGAATTTTGGTCATAGGGGTTTGTGGGTGTGTGTTTTATATACTTTTGGGTGTGTGGGAGTGGTGTGTGTATGTGTATCAGGTGTGTGTATTTTGAATTGTCCAATGTGGCTGTGTTTTGTAAGAGTGTGTGTATTTTGAGCGCGGCGGTGTGTACCGCCAATGGAATACCGCGGTTGAAAGACCGCCATGTGGTTTTGTGTGTCGTGATAGTGTGGGCGTATTTCTGTTGGCGTGACGGTGGAGGTTTTGTTATCGCCAGTTTATCACTGACCTTTGGTGTGGCGGACTTGTGTGGGTGTCTGAATTTTGGCGGGTTCTGGGCAGTGGGTCATAATGACCGTGGCGGATTTCCGCGGCCGCAGCGGTGAGTTGGCGGTCTTCTGCACGGCGGTAAGTGCCTTTTACCGCCAATGTTGTAATGAGGGCCTATATTTCTTAGTACTTTTGTACCAGGCATAATATTACCAAATTCGTTTTTTACATATGATCTTTTGATTACTGTAAAAAATGTGTGTCTTTATCAAATATAATGAAAATTGTACTGAGTGCAATTTACAGTATTACTTACACATAATTATGTACTGCGGAGATACAGGGTTTTTTCTATAATATTTTTTTTCCCCACTGTTCAATGATGATTATACAGTACTCTGTATGTAGGTACTAGTATAAAGAAGCTGAGAACAGAAAAGCATGAAACTGAAATATTTTAGTACATTGTGAAATATGCTATAGGATAATAAATGTATACTAATTTGTTTAAGATGTTTTGAGGGCTTCAAAGTAACATATTTATATTCTTTTCTCAGCAGTCTCCAGGGAGAAAAAAACATCTAAGTACAGAAGATAGTACACAGTCTGCAAACTATTTTGTGGCATATATTAACAATTGTTCAATCTTAGGGAGCAATTTTTATGCCTTACATAATGAGTGTTCTGGTTTCTGAGTTCTATATTGTGTGATACACAATTATTCAGTGTATCTAGTGAGTACTCATGTTACTGCATATGCATCACTTATACATACATTCACTCGTTTTCTTACTCATTCATACAGATATAGTATGACTCACTCACATATATACGATAGCCATACACTGATCATCTCATCCATATATTACTACTGTATCAATTTAGCTGTATACTAGTTATGTAGTAATATAAGAGATATAAATGTACTCATGCACCCAGTTACTTATCCATCCAGTACCAACTCTCTCTCATCCATAACATTACTATTACAGATATTCACCAACCTTAATAAAGCCCTAGAGCACGCTGTAGTGGGCTATACCGGCGATTAAAGGCCCGCTCCAGTGTTCGAGTCAGGCCATTACAAGGGAGCAGGACTTTAATTACTGGTATAGCCCAGCTACAAAGGGTTATAAGACTATTAGAAAATTTGCCACTAGAGGGCAGAATGTTCTAATAAAGAAAACAAAGTCCTCATCGAACCCAAGGGGATTGGAATCCCCTCGGGCTCCGTGAGGCTTTTGTTCACAGCTGTGGCTATGATCAAAGAACATTGGAATGTTGACACTCTGGGCTTTTACCACCCTGTAAAAGCCCACAGCACTCCACTATCTCCAATGAAGCTCCCAACATTCCAATGTTCTAATATCTACCTATGCAGCCAGTCATTTACGATACACACACTAATGCACACTATCACTTACACATGCAGTCACTGATGCACCTAGTCATTCACCTGTATGCACACTCATACACTCATTAACTAAAGTATACAAACACTCATGCACTCAGTCCTCACACAATGCTTCACTCATCCTCCCATTGAGTAATTCATACACCAAGTGATCTTCCCCCCACACACCTATCAATCCCCACATGTACCTATGCACCCACATGTACAGGAACTCATACATCCTTTCTCTTATGCATGATCTTACTTATGTATCCAATCAAATACTTACTGAGGCACTCAAACCCCCAGTCAGTAACATCTACACCACTGATACACCCTATGACTCTTCCATTATATGTACTTATCCACATATTCACTAAAACAACCACAAATGCAACTTATGTGTGATGCATACATGCCCCTATTCGCCCATGTACTCAGCCATACAGGGAGTCTTCCTCACATGCATTTAATAAACTAGAGAATGACATGTTGTACAAGGTGTGGGTATGGTGTTACTCGAACAGAGCTCAGACAAGCCGAGATAGTAGGGTTTGCAATTTGATATGTTTATTTCTCTTAGGTATATGTTCCTTAAACAGTCCACTTAATTTAATTATCAGTTCTTTTCTAGGATAATGGAAGGATTCTCACGAATCCCTTTCTTCGGTCACTCGTCCGTTCTTTTCTTCTTTTCAGGTGGATCTTACTGGTGACATGGTCTCCAGTTGTACCGAAGAATCGAAGGTCCGACAGCGTTAGAGGCGGTCAAGGAAGGGGAAAAAAAAAGTAAAGGTAAGGGGGGTGTCTTTGAGGGTTCCCGTTTATAGGGTTGGAAAGCGGAGGTGCGGTGAGGTGGGAGGTTTGTGGTGCAAATTACCAGCCCAACACAGGAGTTCACCCACAGTGCTGTGACCAAAAATCATCATGCCATAATAAATACAAGAAAAGGGGAAAAAATAGTTTTACTTTTCTCAGGCAGAGGTAGGAGGACTGTTAATTTCACTGTCCTCCTAACATTTTAATACCGTGGCTTAGAGAGGGTTAAACCAAACAAAATAGGGCCTTAGTGTAGGAGTTTGGGCCCTCCCTCCCGTGGATTGCCTGGTAGCGTCACCGCAAGCAGGAACGTTCCTGCATGAGCCATGCCCCTCCGGGGACGTGGTGGGAGATGAATCTTCTCTGAGCCCCGGATTGTCAGGTTTGTCTCTTCCTCGCATCGCTCCGCTGTTTCTCCCATTCCTTCCTTGTGGCGTTCTCCTGGGTTCTCTGATCGCACTCTCTCTTCTCTCAGGACCTCCGTCTCCCGGCTCTCCCTCTTGGGCATCTGTCGTCCGTCTTTTCTGTCGTGGAAATCCCAGATATCCGGGTTTCCCTGGTGTTCTGCTTCCGGCTCATGCTGCTCGGTGCCCCAGGGGCACCCTTCGGTCATTCCCTCTGTAGCGCTAGTAACCGGGTGGAGAACAGCCCGGTCACACATCTCTCCCCTAGAGAGGGACTGTTGGAGTTCAAAGCTCATGGGGTATCTTGACAAGTAATCTGAAGTGCATTGTTGAGCTCCTGGGATATGGTGCACCTGAAAGGAAAAGGTTTGCAGTTCCATAAACCAGCGCAATAATCGTGCATTGGTGTTGTTATGACTGGACAACCAAGTAAGGGAAGCGTGGTCCGTATACAAAATGAATGGGTGTCCTAGAAGATAATATTGAAAGGTTCTCAATGGCCCATTTTATGGCTAGGCACTCCCCCTCTATTATAGGATAACCTTGTTCACGGGGCAGGAGTTTATGGCTAATAAACACAATGGGGTGGTTGTTGTCAGATTCATCTTTCTGAAAGAGTACGCCTCCTATACCTACATCCGAGGTATCCGTTTGTAGGTAGAACGGTTTATCGAAATCCGTGCAACATAATACAGGTTTGGTGGTGAGGCTTTTTTGTAGGGTATTATAGCTGTGTAGCTGGATCGGCGTTAAGGTTGTTATCCTTGCGGGCTGTCCTTTTCACAATAGGTCGGTCAAAGGGGCGGTTAAGGTTGAATAGTGGGGTATAAATCTTCTGTAGTACCCTACTAGTCCGAGGAAAGAGCGTACTTCCTATTTTGTGGATGGGGTAGGTATTTGTAGAATGGCCTCTACCTTATTTGTTTGTGGCTTAATCTGCCCCTTTCCTATGTGGTAGCCCAGATATGCGATTTCGTTACAGGCTAGGTTGGCAGTGAGCCCTGCAGCATGTAATAGCTAGAATATTTTATCTAGGTGGGCTAGGTGTTCATCCCAGGATTCGAAATAGACTACTGTGTCGTCTAAATAGGCGCCAGCGTAATTACTATGGGGCCGTATTAGTTGGTCTAGGAGCCTCTGAAAGGTCGCGGGAGCCCAGTGTAGCCCAAATGGGAGTACGATGAAGTGATAGAGCCCTGAGGGTGTGGAAAAGGCCATTTTTTCACTGTCCTCCTGGGCCAAAGGTATCTGCCAATAACCTTTAGTCAAGTCCAGAGGGGACATCTAACGGGCTTTCCCCAGTCTTTCTAGGAACTCATTTACTCGGGGAATCGGATAGGTGTAAAAATGGGATATAGCGTTTAACTGCCTGAAGTCAATACAAAAGCGAACCAAGCCGCCTGGCTTTGGTACAAGGACAACTGGGGAGCACCACAGCCTCACCTAGGGTTCTATTATCCCCATGTGCAACATCTTTTCTACTTCTTGCTCAACTAAATGTTACCGTGCTTCTGGGATTCGGTACAAACCCCAGATGGGGTCTTAATATGATGTTAGGTTAAACTGGTCCGTCCAGGTTTTGAAGAGATAAACCCTTTGTGCTGGTGGAGGAGAGCCCTTAGTTGTTCTTGTTGATGAGATCGTAGGGAGGGATTTATCTGTGGTTCCTCACTACCCTGGTCTTGATCTGTGGGGCAAAGTTCAATACCTAATTCCTTTGTCTGGGTTACTAGGAACCCAGTGGACACAGGATGAAACAATGGTTTGGGATCTTCCCATTTTTTAAAAAGATTAATGTGATAAATTTGCGTTTTTCTAGGATTCTTTGACACCTCGATCGTATAGGTGACAGGTGTTACGGGTCCCACTACGCTATAAGGTCCTTGCCACTTAGCTAGCACCTTATTGTCCAAACTGGGGAGTAATAAAAGGACTTTATCACCCGGTTGTAGTTGTCTTAGTTGAGTGCCCTGGTCATAATAATGTTTTTGTTTACTCTGGGCTTTCTCAAGATGTGTCCGTACATCTTCCCATACTGTCTGTAATTGTGACTTCAGTTGCTGTGTACACTCTAATACAGCTTTTTCACCCCCTTCCTCTTCTTCCCAAAGTTCTGCAGCCATATCGAGGAGGGTTCGTGGTTGTCGTCTGAAGACCAACTCGAACGGGCTATGGCCTGTAGAGTCCTGGACATAAGTCCTTATCGCGTACAGGACTAAGGGCAATTTTTTATCCAAATCTCTCCCGGTTTCGGAAATGGGTTTTTTCAAGAGGGACTTTAGGGTACGGTTGTACCTCTCTACAAGGCCATCTGTTTGGGGATGGTAGACAGAGGTCCTGAGAAGTTTGACTCCTATTATCTGACAGATTTGAGTCATCAGGTATGACATGAATGGGGTCCCCTGGTCGGTTAGAATCTCCTTTGAAAATCCGACTCGCGAAAAGAACCTGACCATCGCCTGAGCCACTTTTATGGTGGTCATGCTGGAAAGGGGTATTGCTTCCGGGTAACGAGTTGCATATTCTACAAGGACTAGAATGTAGGTGAATCCCTTTGATGAGGGAATGAGGGGTCCCACTAGGTCCATACCTACTCTCGAGTATGATATATCAATGACGGGTAGCGGATATAGGGGTGCTTTCTTTTTGGGTCCCGGATCTACCAATTGGCATCTCTGGCATTGCTGACAAAAACGCAGAATATGGGCATATACACCCAGCCAATTGAAGCAGCACAAAAGATATTCTTCTGTTTTGTCTCTACCAAAATGTCCCCCTCCCATTTGACTGTGCGCTAAGTGTAATGCTTGGATGCGATAGGGTTCTGGAATCACTAACTGTTTTTTCTCTCTGTTATTATAGTTTATGACCCAATATGGGAGACCTTTTTGTATGACAAAATAGGGACCCACCTCTCCTGTGATCTCAGGTTTAGCCACTTTCCAGGCGTTTTGGAGGGTAGAGTCCTCCCGTTGGCTACTGAGTAAAGGGGGTATGGCAGTGACTGCTATGGTTGGCCTGTCCACCGGTTCGTTCTGTTTTTCCTTTAGGTGGTTTAACTTCTTTCCCTCTCTCTTCTCTTTCCTACTGGGTTTGTATCTCTCTTCTCCTGGTTTTATGGGATCTCTGCGAAAGGTACTTCTTCCCAACATCGTCCCAATTGGGTCCTCTCTTGTATACTGTCCATCAAGTCAGAAAAGTGTATATAGTCTGTACCCACAATACACTCTTCTACTAAGTGGTCAATGACTCCCATTTCTACTCTATCTTTTTGTTCCCCCCATTCGAGGAGAACAGAGATGAGGGGATATTCCCTCAGCTCCCCATGTATACAACAGATAGAGACAATCTTCGGGGACGTTTGAGGCTGTGGATCCACTAGACTGGCCCGAATGACGGACTGGCTACACCCAGAGTCTACCAAGGCTGTGATCACATGTCCATTAACGACTATTCGTTTGGTTTATTTCGACGTTTCCATTCCCGTATATAGGACTCTTCCTCTTGTCATGCCAATCTCCATGGGCTCTGGTTTCTCTTCTTTGTGGGGACACATTTGGGCAATATGCCCCCATTCTCCGTAGCTGAAACATTGAGGCTGTTGGTTCGGGACTTTCTCGCTAAGTTAGCCTCTCTTTGGTGTTCTTCCCACACAACTTGGAGATGGTGCTGTCCTCGATCGACGGCTTCACCTCCATGGTATCCAGAACACTTTTCTCTCTGTCCGCCGCTCTTATCCTACTTCTGACACCACTGTACGAGGTGTGGGTATGGCGTTACTCGAACAGAGCTCAGACAAGCTGAGATAGTAGGGTTTGCAATTTGATACGTTTATTTCTCTTAGGTATGTTTTCCTTAAACAGTCTACTTTATTTAATTCTCAGTTCTTTTCTAGGATAACGGAATGATTCTCACGAATCCCTTTCTTCAGTCGCTGGTCCGTTCTTTTCTTCTTTTCAGGTGGATCTTACTGGTGACTTGGTCTCCGGTTGTACCAAAGAATCAAAGGTCCTACGGCGTTGGAGGCGGTCAAGAAAGGGAACAAAAAAAAAGGAAAGATAAGGGGGGTGTTGTTGAGGGTTCCCGTTTATAGGGTTAGAAAGGGGGAGGTGCGGTGAGGTGGGAGGGTTGTGGTGCTAATTACCAGCCCAACACAGGAGTTCACCCACAGTGCTGTGACAAAAAATCGTCATGCCTTAATAAATACAAGAGAAGGGGAAAAAAAATATATAATTTTCTCAGGCAGAGGTAGGGTGACTGTTAGTTTCATAGTCCTCTTTGCATTTTAATACTGTGGGTTAGAGAGGGTTAAACCAAACAAAATAGTGCCTTAGGGCAGGAGTTGGGCACTAGCCCTCTACTCCCGGCTGGGAGTGGTTTAAATATTCCTGCCTCTCCCTTCCCAACGTTCGCTCCCTCCTCCCTACCGTGGATAGCCTGGTAGCATCTCCACAAGCAGGAACGTACCTGCATGAGCATGAGCCACACCCCTTGGGGGACGTGGCAGTAGATGAATCTTCTAGGGGTCTCTGAGCCCCGAATCGTCAGGTTTGTCCCTTCCTCCCATCGCTCAGCTGTTTCTCCAGTTACTTCCTCGCGGTGTTCTCCTGGGTTCTCTGATCGTGCTCTCTCTTCTCTCTGGACCTCCGTCTCTTGGCTCTATCTCTTGGGCGTCTGTCGTCCATCTTTTAAGTCGTGGGAAACCCGGTTATCTGGGTTTCCCTGGTGTTCTGCTTCCGGCGCACACTGCTCGGTGCCCCCGGGGCACCCTTCGGTCGTTCCCTCCGTGGCGCTAGTAACCGGGTGGAGAACAGCCTGGTTACACATATCCAATCACTTACCCGTATAGTACCTCCCATTTGTAATGACTTCTCTACACAACCGCTCACACACCTATGTAGTCACATATACAGTCACTGATATAATCAGTTAGTAAGATGTAAAGGCATGCATACACCCTATCACTCACATATACAGTCACCTATGTGCGATTCAGTCACCCATGCATTTACACATGCTCCTATTTACTCACATATATACCACTGATGGACCTAGTTACGCATGCAAAAATCAATGAAACACCCTTTGACGCATTTATACAACCACCCATCCACTAATCATTATAGTTACTTATGCCCTGAGGCAGTGACTCATACAGCCCATCATGCACTCATTAACTTACCTGTAGAGGTACTCACACAGCCAGTCATTTACCCATACAACCGTTATTGCACCCATTCACTGACCCATACAACCACTGATGGAGCCATTCACTCAACCTTACAGGTATTCACAGACCCAATCTCTCACCTATATAGCAACTCACACACCCATTCACTTATCCATGTAGCAACTCACACACTACTGGTTACCCATAGAGGCAGTCACGTACCCCATCACTCACCCATACAGACACAATTATTCACTCACCCATACACAACTGACACACCCTGTTACTCAGCCATATGTACACTCAAACACTCAGTCAGCCACCTGTCCACTCACGCACCTACTCATTCAATTACCCATACACTTAATCATGCAGCCAGTCACTCTCTAATACAGGTATTGATGCACCCATTCACTCAGTCACTTAGAGATTCATACTCACATTCAACACACATACAGCTACTTATGCAGGAAGTCACTCATTCATTCAGTAGTTCATACATAGCATGAGTGAACTGCGCAATCTTTCATACACACAATCATCACCCTTCAAATCAGTCATGCAATTTTAATTTTATAATAAAAGATGTGGTTCTAAAAAGGGCAGTTGTTTTTTCTTGTTTTTGAGAGTTTTGTGTGTTTTTTGTGTTTTTTTAACTTTTTTTTTTGTTTTTTAGTGGTCATTTCTGAAAAAAATGAACATTACCTGCAACAGAAAGCAAAACAACTTGGGTACTCTGCAAAAGCAGAAGAAAAAGAACAGTGATTTTAACATATGTGTGCATTGATTGTTGCCTTCAAAGTTGGAATAGCTTGTTCAGCAACACTGAACATTTTGTCACATTTGCGATAAAAAATCCCAACTTCAGCAAATCCCGTTATTGTAGAAGGAACTCCAGGGAAGCACCAAATGATTTCCCTGGCTGGTCAGCAGATGCGGGAGAATCACCTTCCCTCTCCAGCCTCTGCATTTGTGCTCTTGCCAGTCAAGTTCAGTGCATTGTTTCGAGGTGGTTAAACTTGCTCGATGTTCCACAGGAATATTTTCTTTCACTTCCTCTGGACAACACCTTTTTGCAAAGAGTACATGTCAACTTCCAGGCATTTACTTTTGTTTTCTCTTTCTGGAAAAGAGAAAAATTCCCATACAATGCTCTCCTGTCTTTTCTTGGGATGTTCCTCTTCTTCCTCCACAGTAGTGACATCCTCCACTATCTGCTTGTCTGCGGAAGCTGCCATCTCTAAAAAGCAAGCAAACCACAAAATTCACCATGCCACAAGGATTGAGTATGGGATGCTGCACAGAAGAGTGAAAACACACAGCCACTCGCAAAGGTAAATTGTAATGGGTGGGACCTCTCACTGTAGCAGATGGAATGGATTTTAGCCAATAGGATTGCTTTTTCAAGGTCACGTGGGATGTGGACGTCACAGTGTACCTGCATACCTGCCACGACATAAACATGACTCCCAAAAAATTGTTTAAAAGTAGTTTAAACTGTATTTATTGTTTGTGGTTATTGCTTGTTTTAATGTGTTGATAAACCTCTTTATTTAGTGTAACCATTAACAAAGCCTATATATGTTAATTCTGTATGTAAAAAAATTAGACGAAGTTGCGTTCCCTGCTCGAACCCAGAACTACGTGCACAATTGGTGCGCGACTCCATTGCGGCTCCCGAAAAAGTACCACATACACCATTAACATGTTTTTTAACTGCTGTTATGGTAGTTAATTAACCACAGTAGTAAACCTAGCATATCAAGCTAAATATTAATCACTTGTGTATATGTGTATTTTACACACTTAAAATTCGTGCTAACATTGCGTACTGTGCGCAAAGCTTTGCGCTGGTTATGCAACTCCCTAAAAGAAATAAAACACATCCACATTAATTAATTTACCAGTTAGAGACCTACAATTTACTTATTACTAAAAGTAGCTCTGTGTGGGAATGCAGGATTGTATGACACCAATGTTCGGCAGCATGTTTTGGTCATATAACATGTCATGGTGAAATTCACTGCTCCAGAAGTAATAACACTACTCAAAGCCTTCTTTACAATAACACACAGAAACATACAAACTTCACCATAGCAATTATAAATAAACTCTCATGAAAAAGCAGCAGATACAGGGATATTTCTTTGTTTAGAAATAACATTTAGAAAAACATAGAAATTCACAGAAAAAAAGAAAGGTTACAAGAACGTTATAGTTAGTTAGTTCACATTTCAGACATACAAAACCATTGAAATTCTGCAGTTATAGTTAACTGAGCTAACTTCAACTTATGTCCCACAATGAAGCACTTATCACCTCACAGTTAACATCACTCATGACATCGTCAGTGACATCCCTGATGACATCTCAAATTACATCACTGACCACATCACTGATGATATCATGCACAAAAAAACGAACGCATCCACAGATACCCCCATACAATCTGACATTCACACAGACAATCAATAACTAACATTCTCATTCATACTCACACCTCATTACTCACACAATACATCTCTTTTGTTCACACAGCAGTAATACAACAACCCACTCATCCATGCACCACTTATTCACTAATTTAACACAATTACACATCAACTCACACACCCAGTCACCCACCCATAAAGGCATTTCCACACCAATTGTTAATTTTGACAGTGAAATAAAACTATGCCAATACCATAAAGCCACTAAGATACCCAGTTAATAAACCATACTAGGAATCGCTCATCCACACACTCAGCTAAGCTGTCATATATACCGCTACATAAGCACTGAAAAAGAAATTTGAACTTTGAAAACACTCAGCCATAGATACACCTAAGCACTCATATGTACAAACACTTAAACACCCGCTGATTGGTCGAGACAGATACTATCACTCCAAATCACTTCCTATAACAGTTACTCACACATCCACTTACTCTCCTATAAATAAGTAACAACTTGTGTATAAATTCTCTTACACACACTCACTATCCCATTCAGCCACTGACTCAACGAGTCGCTCACCACCAGAGCCAGTAAACATCCACTTACACACTCATACAACAACTCATACAGCCCCTCAGCCATAGAGACAGTTATACACCCACTCACTGACTCATCCACTCACTCACACACCCTTCAATCATTGAATCAGCTACTTACAGAGCCACAAATTTGGTCATGAAGGAAATCTGACATTAATGGATATCTCCATCAAGACACTACTCCACTAACTCAGTCACACAGATATTCACTAGTTAATTCAATCATTCATTTATGCAATCAGAAACAAAGTCTGTAACACATCGATACAAGGACTTACACACTCAGTCACTTGTACAGCCCCTCACACCACCAATAATTCTATTAATCCATCCACTCACAAACTCCGTTATTTGCGCATACAGACATTTTAGCATCCATTGAATCTCCCATACAATACCTGACTCAATCATATACTCTACCATACACCTGCTCAGACATTCAGTCACACAGCCTTAAAACTATTAGCTAGGAGTGGGGGGTGAACTCCGATTTGCTTGCGGAGTTTGCAGAGTTTTTCCCACTCTGTGCTCCGTGTACAGCGCTAAGTTCAGAAGACCTCCATGGAGCAGAGTTTTTTCTTCGTTCGCGCTTGCCAACGTTAAGCGAGGAAAATCACCACCCTCCAGCAAGATTTCTCAACGCGCACGGTCATGAATAGTCACTACCAATCTTCAGTTTGCGTTGAGGATGTTGTGGCTTGGGTAGAAAATCTACTCGAGTGGCAGAAAAGAAGCAGCGCCCTCTTGCACTGCATGTGGTACCATTTGCGCTGATTTTTCAGCACAGGACAAAAACCCGGTGCTAAAAATCAGTGCAAACAACATGACCTAATGCAGTCTGCCACTTGCAGAACTCCGCGTAGCGCAAGGGAGTTTTTTGGTCACTTCATGGAGTTCTTTGTAGCGGAACTCCGCCAAGACCTACTATTAACACTCACAGGATGTCATCAGTGATGTCACCAACAATCTCATGAGTGATATAATATGTGAGGCGATAAGCAGTGCATTGTGGGGGTGTTAATTATAGTTAGCTCAGCTAACTGATGAATTTCAATGGTTGTGTATGTCTGAAATGTGAACTAATTATAACTTTCTTGTAACCTTTGTTTTTTTCAGTGAATTTCAAAGATTTTTTTAAATTCTATTCCCCTAACTATAATGCCCCAGTACCCTTTGTTTTTTTCAGGTGAATATGTGTATATCTATATACAGTATATATATATATATATCTATATATATATTTATATATATACGCATATGTATACATGAATATATATATATATATATACACTCATATACTCACTTAATAAACCAAATGTTACAGGGACGTTATAGTTAGGCTCACAGCTTAAATGTACGAAACCATAGAAATTCACCAGTTATAGAGTTACCTCAAGTAACTATAACTCTTGCCGTAAGGTAACTATACCTCGTGCCCCCACCAAGCACAGTTATTTCATGAAACATTTTATTACAAATATTGCATTGATATTATCAATGATGTTATCAAAGATGTCATGAGTTCCATAATGTGTGGGGTCATTAGCAGTGCATGGCAAGGGCACAAGTTATAGTTAACTCGGGGAATTAATTATAGTTACTTGAGGTAACTAACTATAATTGGTGAATTTCCATGGTTTTGTATGTTTAAAATGTGAGCCTAACTATAACTTCCCTGTAACCTTTGTTTTTTTAAGTGACTTTCTATGCTGTGGCCAGGCCTGTGGCCAACCCCCTAAAAGTACCCAACTTTGCACTGTGCACTGCCTTTTGCCATGTGCAGTGGAGGATGCCTGCAAGACCTGGCCTGCAGATAGACCCTTCAACCAACCCCCCTAACAACCCAACACCATGCTGTGCATGGCCCTTTGGCTGTACATGGTGGAAGTTGGCTGCGGCCTCTCTGGGTCTCAGAATTGGTGTGAGGGGGTGTGGGTGTGAAAGTAGCTGTGAGAGTGTCTGTCTGGGTGTGAAAGTGTGTACCACAGTGTCTTATTGGGTGCGACAATGTGTGCGTGTGTCTGTGAGTGGGTGCATGATGCGGTCAGTGGGACTGTGAGTGGGTGTGTGAGAGTCTGAGTGTTTTGCTTTCACTAATGACCGAGCTGACAAAAATCTCTGGAATGCTCTTCTTAGTTTAAAGAAGACATTTATTATAACTTTACCACGAGGTTCCTGAGAGAGGAGATTAGTAGGTTGGAGGCACACGTTTAGAAATAGTCACAGCAATGAACGGAAAATATATCAAAGTGATTCTCAACTGCAATGTACACAGCAAATATATGTGATTATATTATAGCATAACTGCCAAGTAAAGAATAAAGTCAAAATTCATCACCGCAGTTCCTATTACTGCTCTTCATCTTTCTCATGCCAGCAAGTTGATGACCCCTGTTTAACTGCAAGAAAGAGTTTTTCCACCCTCACGGGAAAAGGTCAGGCAGTTGACGTCCACTCCTGACTGAAGTCTGGGAAAATTCCCCTTGCTGCTGCCCAGGGACACCTTTTATAGAATATTCAAAACATGCTGGCTACTATAGGTCAGAGTTGGAAGAAACAACGTCGAAAGTTGGCCAAGTTCTCAAGGCTGTCTCTCCCAAGGCCAAGTCCTTCCCTGCACTACAGAAAAACACAAAATATGCACTTCCTTTTCATGCTATCGTGTTCGGTAAGAGAAAATACGAAAAACATGAGCTTAGTTTACTATGTGGAAAAACACAGCTCATCTGCAATGTCTCAACTGCAATCTCTAACGCCACGATAAAGCCAATAGGCAGCTGAACTGAATACAAAATGTAATGTGCAACTGGTGAACATTGAACAATTAATGTGCACAGTGGTGAAACACAAAGTCAGTGGCCAAACATAATTAATTTCATTACACTGAGTGGGTGTGTGATTGGGAGAAATTGATTGAAAGAGAGAGAAAGAAAGTATGAGGAAGAGTCATAGAGAGATTTTTAGGTTTTGATGTATGATATACTTAGAATTAGATATTTCTGTACAAATTCAAATAAAAAATGCATCTCTCTTTCTGAAGAATTCAGGAATGCGAGTCTGGCTGGACTCGAACCCTGAGGGCCCAGTGTGAAGGTCCCGCAAGGGCTCCCTCACAGTCTCTAAAAAAAAAATTTTTAAGTTACAAAATGCCCTTTACGGGCTATTTAGCACTTCGGGAGAAGCCTTGAGGCTTCCCTCACAGTGACATTGCTTCAGCAAGCAGGGAGCCGCTTTAGCAGAAGCTCCCTACTTGCCGAAGCATTTCATCTCTGTCCTCTGCACATATGCAAGGGACAGAGATGAAAGCTTCAGATTTTGACAGGGGGACCTGCTTGACAGGCCCCACTGATAAAACCCGGAAACTGTTTGTTGTGGCATGGCTGCAGCCTGAGAGCTGCAGCTAAACCACAACAAATAGCTATGTCCAAGGGTGGGCACCCTGGGATCTAGCAGGAGCCGGCCCAGGGGCTGGTGGTCCCCAGGGTCATGAGTGGCTCCATGAGTGTAGTGTGCTGCCCACTGCATATTCAATTGCAGCCCAGGGGAGGTGGTGATCCCCGGGGCAGCGGGGGCATGTGGCCTCCTGCATATTTATCATAAGCCTCAGGGGGGTGGCAGTCCCCGGGGCAGTGGGACGGGGCCAAGAGACCTCCCCCCGTGTTTTTAACCAAATGCCCCCAGGACTTGGCCCACCGGGGGGTGCTCTATAATAACGAAGCGCTTCGTTTTTTTTACTGCAACTCCGTCTGTAAAGATAAAAAAAATAGCTTTTTAGCCCTTTGGGACGCCACCACCAGAGCTAAGGGGTCAAAGTGTTCATATCCTGGCCCCTTTTCAAAAAAAATTCCTTTTCTTTCTGGGACTCGGTGAGTCCCAAGATAGCTGACAACACTTTAACAGCTTCTATTTTTGAAGTGTTATCAATCAATCAGATCTCAGCAGGAGATCAGGAGGGGGCGCGAACCCTTCACGTTACTAAACATACAAATTTGTTTTCTCCTTCATTTCTCAAAAACTACTGAACTGATTTACACCAAACAAAAAAGGTCACTTTGTGGACCACGACCTACCTTTCTGCCAAATTTGCGGTAATTCCGTCAAGTAGTTTTGGCACTATCGCTGTTCAAAATCCCTATGGAACGATGAATGGGGAAAACGTGTTTTGGGAACCCTCTTTTTTTTCGGCTCCTTCTGGATGGATCACTCCAAAACTTTCCAGACAGGCAAATTATTTTGGAAAGTTTCATGAAGATTTGTCAAGTGGCACCAAAGATATAGGCAAGTAACAAAACGCTTTTTATATTGAAACTAGGTCTCTACTATAACTACGTAGTGGTGATCGCCACTAGGTGATATATATATATATATATCTATCAAAATCCGACCATTAATGTAGGCGGACGAATGGCACAGACAACTCAAGATTTCACCTTTTGTTTTTTATTGCATTCTTGTCAAGCGTGTACAGGAAAACTGCCCGACGTGTTTCGGCTCCTGCCTTCAACTGAGCCATGGAGTCTCCACAATTAGACAATGTTTTTAAGGAAACTATTACCCAATAGTCCTTTGTTCAAGTTAACTCACATGAGCACTAGAGGGTACAAAGTTTAGAACCTATGTCACAGTGCTGATGCCATTTTTCCACAGTGTCCTTGTTTAAAGAAGAAACAATTATTAAGAATACTTAATTACACTTTTTGCAAATAACTGTGACGTACATTCCTAAAAAAGAAGGAACATTGTGCTTCTTCATTTAACAGAAAGAAATACCATTTAAAACTCATGCAGACAAATAAATATATGAACAATAAACACATTCTTAAAGCAAGTTGCATTATAATATTTGTTTCATCCTTGCAGAGTCTTGCCTATTAATGCCCCTTGATGTTTCCATTCCAATCTATTTAAAGCATCATCATCCTATGCCACTATAAAATTACTACATGCAATTTAACAATGTTTGCTACCTGAAAAGAGGAAGGTCCATATTCAGTGTCAGGTAGGCATGAGTGTCACAGTTCAGTAAGTGCATAAATTGCTAACAGTTGTTCAAAATAATATTTGGATGATAGACTTATCAAATGTCATTTTACTTAGATATAACATTTCTCCCTCACTTTTTCAAATTGTGCTTGTAAAAAAATCTCCCCAAGACTCTTAAGACATAAGGTTTAAAGTACCAACTCAGGTATTTATATTATATATGCCTCTCTCATAGGAGAAATGAAAAGTGCATTAATGCTTGCAGCAGTCAAGAGTCCAGAGAAAGTGCTTTTTCAAAAGCCCTGTTTCTAAAAGTTGCAAAAGAAAAGTGTATATGCATTAGCAGCAATCATGCATTGTGTTATAGTTCATACTATACAAAAGTGCAAATGTGCAGAAGACTAATCAGGCTCTAATGTATTCTCCTAATGATAAGTGTTAGAAATGGGGTCTTTGGTTGGCAGTCAGGTTACCCCCCTGTCCAAGCAAGAACCCTCACTCTAGTCAGGGTAAGTCACACACAATCCAAATTATCCTGTGCCCACCCTCTGGTAGCTTGGCACTGAGCAGTCAGGCTTAACTTAGAAGGCAATGTGTAAAGTATTTGTGCAATAAATCATACAATACCACAATATAGCACCACCAAAATACACCACACAGTGTTTAGAAAAATATATAATATTTATCTGGATAAATGCAGGTCAAAATGATTAAAATGCAATAAGTAAATGTTGAGATATCACTGAAAAGTGATATAAAGTGTCTTAAGTCTTTTAAAAGCAAACAAGTATCTTTCAAGCACAAAGTACCTGGTTCACGTGAAAAATCTCCGCAAAGAACTACAGAGGAGGAGATGCGTGGAAACAAAAGGGGTGTGCGTCGATTTCTCAGGCCGCACACGGATATGTGTTATTTAGTTTTCACGCAGGGATGGCTGTATGTCGATTTCCGGTGCTCGGTCATGGATCTTCTTCGGGTTGCGGGGTTTTCAGTCGCCCTGGGGGCGCTGTGTGGATTTCCGGTGCTGACAGGACAAAGTCATAGGGGCTGCGTCGATCCGGTGGGCGTTGTGTCAAATTTCTACCGCACAGCAGGCGCTGCACCGATTCCTCTCTGGAAGTCGGGCTGCGTTGTTCCGGCTCAGCTGTGTGTCGAATTTCCGGTCGATACGCTGCCGCTGCATCGCTCTTCTCGTTGCAAAGTCGGGCTGCATCGTTCCGGTTCGGCATGCAGTGAAATTTTCACTGCAGGATGTGCATCGTTTCTGGCAGGCTATGCGTCAAATTTCACCACAACAAGGGGTCCTTCTTGCAGCGGTGAAGTCTTTTTGGTCCTGAGACATCAGGGAACAGGAGGCAAGCTCTATCCAAGCCCTTGCCTTCACCACAGCCAGAGAGCAGCAAGGCAGCAGTCCTTCACAGAAAGCAGACAGGTGAGTCCTTTGAGCAGCCAGGCAGGTTGTCTTGGCAGGATGCAGGTTATGGTTAAGGTTCTCTTCTCCAGGAAGTGTCTGCGTTGGCAGGGACAGAGGCCCTGTTTATATACCCAAATGTGCCTTTGAAGGGGGGGGGGCTTCAAAGAGTGGCTTAGAAGTGCACAAGGTCCCCTTTCAGTTCAATCGTGTCTGCCAGGGTCCCAGTAGGGGGTCCTTTGTGTGAGGGCAGGCCCTCCACCCTCCCAGCCCAGGAAGACCCATTCAAAATGCAGATGTATGCAAGTGAGGCTGGGTATCCTGTGTTTGGGGTCTGTCTGAGTGAATGCACAAGGAGCTATCAACTAACCCCAGCCAGACGTGGATTGTAAGGCACAGAAAGATTTAAGTGCAGAGAAATGCTCACTTTCTAAAAGTGGCATTCCTAAAATAGTAATATTAAATCCAACTTCACCAGTCAGCAGGATTTTGTATCACCATTCTGGCCATACTAAATATGACCTTCCTACTCCTTTCAGGTCAGCAGCTACCACTCAAACAATGTATGAGTGCAGCCCCAATGTTAGTCTATAGAGAGAGCAGGCCTCACAGCAGTGTATAAACGAATTTAGGAGTTTTATACTACCAGGACATGTAAACTACATAGGTACATGTCCTGCCTTTTGTCTACACAGCACCCTGCCCTAGGGGTTACCCAGGACACACCTTAGGGGTACTTATATGTAGAAAAAGAGGAGTTTTAGGCTTGGCAAGTACTTTTAAATGCCAATTAAAATTGCCTCAATTAATGCTGCAGGCCCACTAGTAGCTTTTAATCTATAGGCCTTGGGCACATATAGTGCACTCTGCTAGGGAATTCTGAGTAAATTAACTAGCCCAATTAGGTGTGAACCACTGTTTCCATGTTTAAAGGGAGAGAGCATATGCTCTTTAGCACTGGTCAGCAGTGGTAAAGTATGCAGAGTCTTAAAACCAGAAAAAAACGGTATCTAAAAAATGGAGGGAGGCAGGCATAAAGTTAGGGGTGACCACCCTAAGGCTGTCAGGTCTAACAATAAGTTTTTAACAATGAGCACCAAATATTTCGAAACAAATGTGCATAAGTGAGCATCCCAAAATGTACCTTATAATATGCTGCCCAATATGCTGCTTTCAGTTTTATATGTTCTTACTTACAGGTACATGAGACATGAAATGCATAATATATAGTGCATGTTTAGATGATCAATACATCTTGCCTAGAACATAGTAGCCCATTATTAATTTTAACAAGATCTTATCTTCACATGGCCCCTGAAAGTCACATTTCTACTGCTTCAGATTTTATAGGAACATGACCTATACTGTTCTTATTAAAGATGTACATGCAATTCAGGATCAGAATTATGCCCCATTGGTGTTTCGGTCCCTAGTAATATAATCATGCGAGATTCCAGCCTTCTCAATGTTCATTCATGATTGCCACCTCTCTCATTCAGTTTCACATGTTTAATTCCATAGTATCTCAACTCCCTTACATTACTTTCATAATGTTCCCAAAAGTGTTTGACTACTGGATATGAGAAACCCTAATGAGGGTCTTCTACAATACGTTATACTGGGATACTCCAGTAGAACTGTTCTCAGTTGATCATCCGATTTGACAATTTTTCAGGTTCTGTATAATATCTGCCCCACTTCTTTATGCTTGAAGTTGAAGTCTAAAATCATGTGTGCAGGTTCTTCATTCTCTATTGTTATTGTACGAACTACTAACAGTTCCTCCCTTGATTGTTGTTTGACTCTCCTTTCTTCATCTCCTAATACTTCCAAGGGGTAACCTCTTTGGAGGAATCTTCCCATCATTTCAGATATTTGTACATGCAGATCTTTCAACTCTAAGCAATTTTGTTTTGCTTGCAACATCTCCTCATGGGAGATACTCCATTTCAGGGTTTTTGAGTGCCTACTGATGGTATGACGTATCCTATTACTTGATGTTGGTTTACGGTGGATTTTATTACAGATCTTCCCATTTTTTACAAGGACTTCAATGTTCAGGAAGGTGAGGTTATCTGAGCTGATGGTGTATGTAAAATGTTGACATTTCCATTTAATGATTGTTTGAAAATTTCCAATTTTTCTCTACTTTCTTCCCAGATCAGAAATAAGTTTTCTATAAATCTGGTACAGAGTGTCACATGTTGTAACGCTAATTGATTATCATCTGTCCAGACAGATTCTGCTTCTCAAATGCCCATAAGGAGGTTGGCATAAATTGGAGGAAAAGAAGTCCCCATGGCAGTTAGTTGTTTCTGTAACCACATTTTGCCATGGAATAAGAAGAAATTAAGAGTGAGACAGAATTTGATCATTTCAAGTAACATACCAGAGTGTTCCAGATGACCCACAGAACTGACCCACAGGAAATATTTGTAAGCAGTGAAGCCATCATCATGCCGAACTAATGTGTAGAGAGAGGCATCAATCGTGCCAAGTAAATAGTTATCCTGCCAGGGGACTTCCCTAAATGTATTCAAGATATCCGTTGCCTCTCGAATATAGGAGCTGAGGGATGCTACATGTTTAATTAGAAAAATATCAATAAATCTTTGTTGTGTTCTTTAATAAGGATCCAATATTGCTGACTTTGGGACGACCAGGTGGTTCTTGTAAATATTCCTGAATCTTTGGAAGAAAGTATATTGTGGGGACAATAGGGTGATCCACTTTCAAAATTAATATACATTTTTATCAATCAAATCAAGGTCCATCCATTCTCCTAATCTCTCATGGCATTCAAAAATAACATGATTCAATGGATTCTCTTCTAGTAAGATGTAATGCTCTCTATTTCTTAGTTGTCTTTCTGCCTCTACTAAATACTTGTTATGGTCCAGGATGACAACGCTGCCACCTTTATCTGATGGCTTAATCAGAATTTGATCATCCTCTCACAATTCGTTGATGGCTCTATATTCCACTAGCGTTGAGTTTTGTTTCTTGCTGTACATTTTATCTCTTTATGCAAGATGATTGGTTTATTCCACCATGATCTCATGGAACACATCTATCTTGTTGACAGCAGGGAGTTGGGGATTAAAATATGATTTTGGTTTGAGGCCACTATTGCTTCCTTCCCAAGTAGAGATCCCTGCTTATTCACAAGTCTGTACATCTGTAATTTCAGGGAAAACATTAGACAAGTGTTCTTCTAAAGTATCTTCCAGTTACTTGAGTGTTCTCAGAGTAGGAAGATCCATACCAGTAATAACCGGTGTTGTTAGATTTCTCTTTCTGGGAGGCAGACAGATGTGTTAAAAAATGCTTCCTTGAATTTGCATACAAATTTGTACAGTTCAATCCATACATTAGGTAGATTTCATTTTACATTGGGACAAAATGGCAAACCTTTATTCAACACGTTGCTTTGGGTTTCAGTTCCATTTTTCAAAGATAAATTAACCACCAGATAATCTTCCTTTATACCTTTTTATTAATGATTTTACCTTGTCTTTTCATTTCCTGTTTTTTGCTTTCCATTGTCCTCTGCCCCTCTGGATTTTCCTCTTCCTTGGCCTCTGCTCCTGTTATGAGTGCCAGTTCTTACTCTGCCTATCTGTTGCATACTTGTTTGAATCAATCTCATTTCCTTGAAAACTTCCAAACCAACAGTTGATAAACACTCATCCATAGAGCTTATTTCAGAGCTGCCATCTGTTTCTCCATTATCCACTACTTCAACTGTCTTTTCCGTTGTAACTTAATTTCTGAAAGCATCTTACTTTCTGGCAAACGTGTAAATTCTGCCACTTGCATTGTCACTGCGATTTCTGTTGAGTTTTCTTGCTTGGCGTTTTTCCACATCCGTTACACGTTTATCCAATTTCTTTTCCATTGTATCTAGGGCAGCTTAAATATATATATATATATATATATATATATATATATATATATATATATATATATATATTGCTTCCACCATCTCCGAACATCTTCAGTAAAGAAACACACGCACTTCACAGTGTGTCAGGCAACCAATTTAAAATATAATAACCGTAACAAAATTCAAAGGCACATTGATGACACGTCCAACCTGTTTTGGAGTACAATGATTGATATATATATCTATATATATATATATATATATATATATATCTATCTATATATCTATTTATATAGATATATAGATATATATATATATATATATATATAGAGAGAGAGAGAGAGATAGATATATGTGTGTACACCCAAAGAGAAAGTCCACTAAGAGCCACTTTGATGTACTTCACAATAAAGTATTTGTGTATACTATTTAACCAAATCAAAAGGGTAATCCACAAAAGTGCATTTCATGGCATCAGCTTTATGCATGTCAGTACTGTGTCTAAATCTAAAAAGTCACAACATTTTCCCATGTCATCAAACGTGGGCATATTCCAGTCAAACACCAACAGGAAATAATTTACACGCTGATCAGAGGTTCAGGATACAAAATTTCTCACCCAGGAGGGCACATGGTACCCCCAAACAGATATTGCCCAAGTGGGCCAAGAGAGAGGTGATGCAGGTTCAGATACCAGGCATGCACCAAGATCAGACAGTGCTGTGTGTTATCACGGTCCACTCCACAGACTCAGATATAGCCCAAGTGTGTTCTCACCTTAGCAGTTACAACACATTTCTGACACACTGAAAGCAAGTAACAATGAAAAAGAAAAGAAGTAACCTCCAAAGCCAGCCCATGTAGAGTAATTCACCAATTCTCCTCTGGAAGAGTAGGAAACGGTGCCCCAGCAGAGGCACACTCTCCACGTCACGGCAGAGCCAGGTTAATCGAGTCCCTTCCACTCCACCTGAAAAATAAAGAAAGGAAATTTAACTCACAGAAATTATATATTAAACATATAAAAAACAAGATTTAAAATGCATGGAAAAATATTACATTTTAAAACATAAATCTTACATATTTTATACACAAATTAACTAATACGAATGTAAATTATTACTGATTTTAAAGTAAAACAAAAACATTATAGATTGTGATTACATTTTAATAAATAAAAAATAGAAATATGTATTGGGAATATAATTTTAAACATAAGTAAATGTTTGCAAATCCAAACTAAATATTATGCTAAAAATTAAACTGTTCAAATCAGAATATCATTTTTTTATTGCAAAAAATATAAATTATGTTAAGAATATTCAAAAGTCATTTAATTTCATGCACACAAATGTATTTTTTTTAAAACTATTACACAAAATTTACGTGGTTAAAAAACGTATGTTAAATTACTTATCATTAAAAAGCAAAATCATACATTTTAACAATTATATATTATATATAATTTGACTCATGAGCAAAGTATTATTCACATGTTTTAATAGTTTCCCCACCCATTTTCCCTAAAAACCCAACATCCCGCTCTTATAACAATCACACAGACACTAATTATAAACATTAATCAAATTTATGATAATTTAATTTTGTAAATGTTTAAGAATAACTAAAAACTGTACAAAACTTACAAACACAACAATAAAGATACAAGTAAAGAACACACATTACAAACAAAAGTATAGATTAACCCATAAACATTATATAATATACAGTATTTTCACAAACTATATATTTGTATAGTAGTATTAAAAACAACACTTAAAACAATAGTCTTACTTTCAATATTCCTGTCAACTATATTTTTGACATCTCGATATTCATGACACAATATTTATGTATCACTATATTATTTATTTAATATTTTTGCATACACCGCCTGCACATTATTCAGACCTGGATGTCCTGTGCCTATCTGAAGCTCAATGCAGCCAAGACAGAATTCCTGTTATTTGCCATGAACAAACAGGAAATAGTACAAACCTGTTTTAATGACATGTACCTTGATGACTTTGAACCTCAACTTTCACTGACTGCCAAGTTACTTGGATTCTCCATTGATGCCAATCTCACCCTGAAGGAACACATTGCCAAAACAAAAGACTGTTGAGTAGCAGCTCTGTCTTCCAAAGAATGTAAACATATTTTTTTCCAGAAAGCTGCCTCAGAATTGCTATCCAAGCACTTTTACCCTCGCATCTTGATGATGGTAAAGTCCCATTGGCAGCCTTCAGGGATTGCCTACACATTGCAGCACAACTCATCTCTGGCCTAAAGAAATATGATCACATCACAACCAACCAGATGGAACTCTATTGGCTCCCCTTACTGGCCTGCATCATCTTCAAAATTGGCTGCATCGTTTATAAAGCCAACACGACCAGCACCGCTACTTGTCTTGCAGACAAGCTGACCATCTCTGGTGGTTCTCTGCACACACACTCAACCAGGAAACCATCAAACTGCAGACTAAGAAGAATCTAAAAAAAAAAAAAACGCAGCGGGCCTTTTTCATCTATGCACCCATAATCTGGAACAGCATTCCCAAATACTTCAGATTGGCCCCAACACTCTTCCAATTTAGGAAAAAAATGGAAACACACCAGGTTAAAGAGCACTACGTCACAAGGCATTAACACTTCACAAACCAGCTACACCTCTCTGTTCACTCATTGGCTTTATGCTTGTTTCTGACTCTGTGCAGTGCTCTGGTGCCTTTTAGTTAGGTTCACACTATAGAAATACCACATACTTTCAGGTTAGAGAGCTTCAGACTGTAGGGCTAGTTCAGGGCCAGCTTTAGCGCTGTTGGCACCAAGTGCGACAATGTTTGTTGTTGCCCCGCAATGACCACCTCCGCCATGGATTCCCCAACCATCACCCTTTAACAGTACCTCTCAAGTCTCCATTACCACTCTCAGATGCATTTAATTAGTTTTATAGCACTACTCGGACCAATGTAGGGCGTTAGAGCGCAGAGACAATCAATCAAACGTGTGTAAAGGATATGTTACATAAGACAGAGGACTACAAGGTGTAGGTGTCATGTCAGCGATACTGGTACTCAGTATAGTTTGAGTGCATGGTCTACAGAAGCAAAAACTCAGAAATTTAAATTTAAAATGTGACACCAGGATTGGGGGTTCTCTTTATTAAGAAAAAATGATTTCCATATGTATGGACCCCATTTGCAGCATTAGGATAGTAAAAAACTTGGGGAAAAGTCATAACCTCTAATCAATACCTTGCAGTTCTTTATTAGGATTTTAACTAGCAAAATGAACTGTCACAGTAACCCCTTGACCGCTTTTCATTATATGCACTTTCTGATTCGCATGGTACGCATTCTTTGCAGCAGGCATATTAACTCTCTTCTCTACCGAAGTTCCGATCTCTCTCCAGGAAGAACGTTAATAACCGGAGTTATCTTGACATTTTTATTGTTGACTGAAAATTGCTGGAGGCAAGGAACTGGAAGCAGGTGCGTTTAAAATCATAATACACTTGAAAACAAGGCGCCCCCACCCGAAGTCGTCACCCGGTGCGGTGGCACTGGTCGCACCACCCTAGTGCAGGCCCTGGGCTAGTTTGAGAAGGTGTGGCGCTCTCATATGGAAAGCACCGGGACGCGGAAGCGGAATGGGAGTAAACAGCTCTTGTTTATTGCTACAGTATGGGTATTTTTTCCAATCTTTGTGGATGATTTAAGGGCAATGTTCTTAGGCTAACAAACCCTGAACAGGTGTAATTTACTGCTGCAACGAATGGGAAGTGATCAGGTGCGATTACCATAGAGAGGCAGAGATGGCATCCTTTACAAGTTTCATAGCTTTTTCTAGCATATACCTAAAATATATTGTTTCTGTGCAGTGGTAAGTGCCTCGTTGATTTGCCCCATTTAAATGGCTAACATAAAAAAAGTTAAAAACGATGTATGAGGGTTTGACAACCAGTTTCATGGTTTAATTATCGGTACAAGGTGTAATTATTAAGTAAAAATTCTCAAATTGCAATGGCTTTTTGGGAAAAAAAAAAAAAAAAAAACGTTTATAATGGGAGGCTGTAGCCACAATCCACAGCCCGATCAAACAGAAGTTACAACGAAGGACGGTGTGATGTATTATACACGCAAACACTGCACGCGATCCCGTCATTCGAGATGGAATGACGAGGACGCGTGATGACGGTTGGAAGGTGGACCGATCGATGGCTGAGTCGACAGAGATTAAACTTATGATTGTACCCATATACTTGTAGTGGGACATTATTACCTCATTACATTTGGCGACGAGGATGGTGAGAGTCGCCTCAACATCAAGGGTTTGGTGTCTCGCCTGACGGTGGAGGTTGCGGTGACGCGAGCCAGTTTTGCGCATTTGGCTGAGAGGGTGGAGCCGTGGCGCAGTTGTTTTGGGAGGATTTCACAGGGCGGACCACAAGGGAAGCACGAAGTTTCGCAGAACCAACAAATCAAAGCAGGAAGATAACGAGTGTAGAAGGAAGCTACGCTGCGTGAACAACGTCTGTTTGGGGGCGTGCCAAACAACACCGGTGTCCTTAAAGGGACGGTTATTTCAATTTCTTAAAGGGAAGTTGTACTTTGCTATCAGTGGAAAACCAAAATAGGGAATTGCATTGGAACGGTGCCTATGGTGTGGAATACACGGTGATAGGCACACCCTGACTAAGCAAGAATTATTTATCTATCATAAAGAAGGTTTCAATGTTGGGACATGGAAGGACATTGAAGGATTGGTGATTCACTGTTAGAGTTAGATATTGGTTCAGTTTAGGTCTGGCATTCAGGGTGTTGTTCTGTGGGTTCGTCTAGTTTATCACAATAATGCAGAATGTAACACCACCTCCATTTTTTTGTAAGCAGTCCAGGTGATCCAATATATCCTTGGAACAAGTGGAAAAAGATATTTGCTCACTATGCTAGAGTGTGTGGACCGACACTGAGCGCGGAAAGAAAACATGCATTATTGTTACACTGTCTAGGGGGAGAGGGACAGGAGGTTTTAGAAAATTTGCCTGATTTATGTGCTGAAGAAAGTAGGAATT